>NW_022631038.1:12963923-13563923 GCF_010015895.1 Lontra canadensis
TCTGATAGCCATTTGTATGTCTTCATTGGAGAAGTGTCTGTTCATATCTTCTGCCCATTTTTTGATATGATTATCTGTTTTGTGTGTGTTGAGTTTGAGGAGTTCTTTATAGATCCTGGATATCAATCTTTTGTCTGTACTGTCATTTGCAAATATCTTCTCCATTCCGTGGGTTGCCTCTTTGTTTTCTTTACTGTTTCCTTTGCTGTGCAGAAGCTTTTGATTTTGATGAAGTCCCAAAAGTTTATTTTGGCTTTTGTTTCCTTTGCCTTTGGAGACATATCTTGAAAGAAGTTGCTGTGGCTGATATCGAAGAGATTACTGCCTATGTTCTCCTCTAGGATTCTGATGGATTCCTGTCTCACGTTGAGGTCTTTTATCCATTTTGAGTTTATCTTTGTGTACGGTGTAAGAGAATGGTCGAGTTTCATTCTTGTACATATAGCTGTCCAGTTTTCCCAGCACCATTTATTGAAGAGACTGTCTTTTTTCCACTGTATATTTTTTCCTGTTTTGTCAAAGATTAACTGACCATAGAGTTAAAGCTTTCATACATATTGCCATTTTGCTGTCCCAATTTTTCCAATGTATAATGATACTAGAGATGTTTCACAGCAGCAGAACAGCATCTAGTATTATAATAATAGAGTGTCTATCATTTATTGAGTGCTTCCATGTACTGGACCCATTCTAAGTGATATCTTAGTCTAAGTTTAAATCAAAAAACTAAATCAAGAGGTTCAAGGTTAAAGGTCTTATGGATTTGGGATGATGATTATGTGTTGATGTAGGTTCATCCTTGGTTTAAAAAAAATTACCATTCTGATAAGTGATGTTGATGATGAGGGAAGTTATGTATGTGTAGGGCCAGGGGATACATGGGAAATCTCTGTACCTTTCTCTCGACTTTGCTGTAAACCTAAAACTGCTCCAAAAAAAAAAAAAATCTTTAAAAAGAAATTAATGGCCCAAGACAGAAATTCAGGAGGTCTAATAGCCTGCTGAACAGGATGCAAACTTTGCTGTATGTGCAAATGCAATTTTTCTAGGAAAAAGGTGCATAGAGATCAACCATTTCTCAGAAAGGTGGCTGATCTTTAGAATTCCCATATGACCTTAACTGTTCATTTTAGCTCATCCCCAAGTATTTTAATTCTGGTTGTTTCCAATAAACCTGATACCATCTAATGCTCCTTTTAGACATCCATGTATAGAGATATTTCTGCTTGGCACTGCCAGACGCAAACTCCCTATCAGAAGTCCTATTTCCAGGCTTACCCAGAAACTAGCTTTGGGATTCAAAGCTTCAGGAAATTAAAGTAAGATTGGGGAGACACAAGGTTTTTACCTTATCCAGACCATCGATGTCATTGGGCAGCAACACAAACATGGTTAAGTCATTGTTTTTATATGGAATCCCCAGGATTTGGGCTTGTAAGTCCTCCAGGAAAGTGAAGCTAAAAGAATGGCACTGTGTCATCATTGGCACAGATTTGCTTGTACTCTGCAACAAAATAACAGAGCATGCCTTGTCAAAAGAGGCATAAGATGACCAAGTTAGCTCAGCAAAATAATTAGCTCAACAGAAAACAATGCTAAAGATCAGAGCCTCAGAGTCGCCTTTGCTATCTACCACATTTGCTCAATATGACTTTAGATTTTACATTCCATGTATAAACACAACACATAAATAAATAAAGGACCATACCTTATTCAACCAAAATTCCTCCTCCTTGGTATTTTCTTTCTTAAACTCCTTGTCCCATTGCCCTTTAAAATAAACTATGTTCACCAGCACCAGCTTGGTGAAGCTGTTTAGAGAACCATCTGGAAACAGGTCCTTGATTTTTTCTGGAAACGAACAACAACAAAAAAATTGGCCCATCTTCAAAACCACAAGTGCTATGCATGGCAGATATGATGAAGATGGACTTGACTCATCATTAAAAACTCAGCCAGGTCAGCACCTGAAGGCTTTGCCGACAACAGGTTTGCTGGCAGAATCGTAGGGAGGTTCTCACTTTGCCCATCTCCTATTTATCCCATTGGATAAATTGAGGTGTGACGGTTAAGAGTTCAAGCTCTGGGATCAGATTGCCTCTGTTAGCATCCAGTTTTGCCTCTTACAGGTTGAGGAATCTCAGACAAGTTATTTAAGCTCTCTGTGCCTCAGTTTCCAAATCTGTAAAACAGGAATAAAACCTGCCTCATAGAGTTATTTCAAGGAATAAATGAATTAATATGTGTAAAGCACTTATAGTTATCTGGCTCTTAAGAAGCATTCAGTGAGTGTTACCTGTTACTATTTTTACCCATTTGATATAGTTACCAGCCAAAACTTAGAGATTTATTCTATTACTGGAAAAAGGTGCTAATGTTTTTGTCCCTGGGATTAGCCTATTCCACACTAAATACTGCCTTCAATCAACCATTTGATAGGCCCTCTTTTTTCCTGCTCTTTCAAATTTTATTTCATTTTTTGGACTAAGTATAAAGACCCAAAAATGGACTGTGAAATAATAATGTCTTCCTAATAACTGGAATTTTTAAAAAATGTATTTTGAAACTCTAACACTAAAGTATCAGCTCTTGCTCCCTAAGGTCTATTTCCATATTAATAGTCCCATCTGGTGTTTCTTAAGCATTTGCCTCATGCTAGGGGATAAAGAGGGAGGAAGAAGTGAAGGCTCTGTCAAGCTCTCTGTTGTGGATGAGGCTGAAAGTTATCACCACTGCATAACACTCAAGTGGAGATGAAGCCTGGGCAGCCCCAGCTACAGGTAGTAAAAGGCAAGTCTTGATGGGAAGAGACTGAAAGTTTCTCACTTGACAAAGAGAAAGGAAAAACCCTGTGACATTTCCACTTATGGACCCAGAATCAGAAAGGAAGGATCTGATATAAAGGAAAGATGTGAACCCAACAGAGACAGGAGTCCAGTTTCAGGAGCCCCAAAGATACCATGATCCACAACCTTGTGCAAATCATTCTCCACTATGTGTTTCCAAGAAGTTGGCTTTCTTTGGTCCCTCTCTGGTGCCCCTCAGCTCCCTCCCATTTGCTGAGACCATTCCACCATCTGTAGGGTTTTTTTCCATTCCTTGAGCCCAGTGCTGTCCTTCTAACCCTGAAAAATTTATCTCAAGTTTTCACCTCCCCAAATCTTGTACAGCCTGGCCCCACACGCAGTGTCAAGTTCAGGTCTTCTCTCAGAGCAGGTACTCAAGAAGTGTTTTATGTTGAATGACCGATCCATACTCTACCATTTGTTTGGCTTTCAACCCAGGAGTTAATCTTTTTTCGAGTTTCATCTGCTGCATTTACAAAATCAACAGGTTCCAGAGAGGCATGGTAATATTTTTCCACGTAATCTAAGTATTTCTTTAGGAGGAACAGAGAAAGAATACAAAGATTGAAAATTCAATCTATATATTTCCTACATATCTAAATAAATGTGTTTCTGTATTAAGATGACTAATATTGTTAGCAGGGAATTTGGGACCTGGGCAAATCACTTTGAATACTTCCATACACGTTTTTTGCAGGTGCAATAGGGTTAAGGCAAAACTCAGAATCAGACTGCCAGAATTAAAAAGAAACTCTCAAAGAGTGTGGATGTCTGGAGAACAGGCAGGGGAACACACTCAGTGATATGGGCTAAACCAAGCCATCAGCTTAGGCAGTATGTCTTCAGGACCCACAGTCCTAAAAGGGCCATTGGCCATTCATGAATACCACTCAGAGATGTGGTGGACACAGCAAAACTTACTTGAAGGAAGAGGTATGTCTTTTCTCCAAATAGCTTGTTGGTTATTTTTAGTTCATAATCACTAGTGGGTTTGCATATCTCATCCAAAAACTCTTGGAATTGATAATGTATTTCTTCTGTCTTGTCAATCTTGCCAATCTTCAAAATCAAAACAAAATATACATTATGTATACATACATATATATGTATATGTACATATGTATCTGTATACATATATATGTATACATACATATATATGTATATGTACATATGTATCTGTATACATATATATGTATAATGTGCTGTATTCTTACAATAAAGTAGGCTTAAGAAAAGAAAATGTTATTAAGGAAATCCTAAGGAAGAGAAAATACATTTATAGTACTGTGTTACATTTATCCAAAGGAAATTCTCATCTAAGTGGACCTGTGCCATTCAACCCCATGTTATTCAAGGGTCAACTGTACATGAATATCAATGACTGGGGATTTCAAAGCCAGTGGGGTCAGGTCCCACTCTCTCTGTACAATTGTATGAGATTGGCCAATGCACATGGCTAAGTAGAATACATATTGGTATAATCCCATTGGCAAACAATTTGTTAATATTTAATGAAGTCAAACACACATAAACCCTACCTTCCAGGTATATACTGTAGACGATTACTGTCCCATAGAAATACAATGCAAGGCACAAATGTGAACCACATATATAATCTTAGATTTTCCGTAACTACATTCTTAAAAGTAAAAAGAAACAGAGGGAATCAAATTTAATATTATATTTTTCCAACAAAATCTATCTAAACATCATTTCAATGTAACTATAATACATAATTATATATTAATATATAAGTATTATATATTATTTCAACAAAAATAATATATAAAAATTAATAAAATATTTTACATCTGTTACATTAAAGAATGTATATTTGGTCTCTTTCTCCAATTCCTAACAGAATTTTTAAGCCTTGTAATTTGCTGAGTGATAGGGGTACCTGGAGCATCTTTTGTTTTTAATATTTGCTCTTTGATCCCAGTTCCTGACACAGAACTCCTAAATCCCTTGGAATTTCCTGGTATAGGAGCATCTTTTGTTCTAATAAAACAACTCTTGGTAGGATCCTGAACAGCTTCAAGGGGGAGTGTGGGGGGAGCTGGTCACCAGAAAAGACCAAACCATAATTACAAGCTAAGAATTTTCAGGCCCATCTCCCATCTTCCAGGAAAAGGAGAAGGGCTAGAGACAGAGCTAATAATTGATCATGCCTATATGATAAAGCTTTCATAAAAAATCCTGAACTACAGTGTTTAACATTCATGTGTTGGGGGGGGTGATAACTCCAAAGTCTGCAGGGATAGAGCTCTTGCTCTTGGGACAATTTGAGACCTAACCCTATATAACTCTTCATCTGCCTGTTCAGTTGTATCCTTTACAGTAAACTAGTGTTTCCCTGAGTTCTGTGGGACATTATAGCAAATTATCAAACCTAAGTAGGGGGTAATGGGATTCTGTGGTTTATAGCCAAGTTGGAGAGAAGTGTGGGTAATCTGGGAACTCACTTCCTTGCAATTGGCATCTGAAGTAGGGCAAGTCTCGTGGAATGGAGCCCTTAATGTTTGGGGTCTGCTCTGACTGCAGGCAGTTAATATCACAATTGTTTAATGTGAGGAGAAAAAAATACCCACATTTGGTGTCAGAAGTGTGAGTAGTAAAGCAGTTTTCCTTCAACAAATCTTACAATCGTCAACATCTCCTACTAAGATCTTGAAATTCAGTTTTTAAAAGCAAAGTTCAGAATACTCTGAATTCATGTAATATAATCAAATGTACATCTGGCATATCTTTGGGCAGCTCATTCTACTCATCTGTTTTCTCGTCTATTAAGAAAGGAGATTAGAGTGGATGGCCTCCAAGACAGGCTCCAGTCCTAATATCCGTTCAGTCAGTAATTTTATTATTTTTTGTACCTCTGTGGCTCACAGAAAATTCCTGAGGAATGGACAGAGTGCTATGCAGAGCCATACAGTTTGTGACCTGCACAAAGCTGGAATTCAACCCTCAGCCCCATCACCAAGCCAGGAGTGGGCACCTATCCAATGGGGTGTTTGTTTTTCTAATTCCCATAAAGATTCTGTACAAGCTACTAGACTTGAGAGGGAGAAGGATCTGAAAACAACTGTGTTTCTTGATTGAGTGGACAGTGGAGCAGCTGTGTGACCCAATTCTGTTGCACAAATTTTGTGAGGAAGCCTGACTCTCCACATATGCCACAGAGTCAACCAGACAACCTGGCCATGTGGGACTGTGAAATGAACAGCTCATATTGCTGGGTGATTGGAGCTATGATTTTATGAGCATCTAGGATTGAGCTATGACTACTGTCAGGCAGATGTGTCCCTCCTGAAAGCTCTAACCATCTCCAGGTTCCAGCCCTGACCAATGAACTTCCCCACGTTTGAGCAGATTATCCTTTAGGTAAGGAATACTACATTCCTAGAGCTGGAAGAGACCCTAAGAAGTCAGTGGTCCTGTGCTAATATATTTTTAAAATAAAATATCAACAAGGGGACTTAAAATAAAAATGGAATGTAGTAATAGCATTGCCTATTACCACCACCATCATTACTGGGTGAGTCACCAGTGTGTTCCAGACACTCCACTGGACACATCATGGAGGCTCAAAGAAAATAACTTGCCCAAGGTAGCATGGCTATTAAGTCACTAGGTCAGGATTTGAACTCAAATCTGTTTGATTCTTAAACCCATTCACACTGCCACAGGGACTTTGCAGTCTATGAACACTTAACATCAGAGTGGTCAAGGTGCTTTAAAGTCTCCTCAAGGCATGTGGGTGGCTCAGTCGGTTGAGCATCTGACCCTTGGTTTCAGCTCGGGTCATGATCTCAGAATCCTGAGATCATGCCTCACATCACGGGCTCTTTCTCTCCCTCTCCCTCTCCCTCTGCCTCTCCCCCAGTTCGTGCTCTCTCTCCCCATCTCTAAATAAGTAAATCTTTTTTAAAAAGTCTCCCCTTAATATTAAGGGTGTATTATTGTAAAATACTAGCAACCCCACTTGGCTGCAGTGTTTGTAATTGCTTAAAAATAAGTATAAACTATTAGCTCTCCTACACATTTTCCCAGGGAGCCCACATCAACGAAGCAGCCATCCTGAAGGTTGCAACACCTGTCTCCTCACCATTTTTTCTTCGGTTTTGACTCTTGAGCTCTCTGCGTCTTTTTCAGAGAAAAGCATCTGGAAGGGACAGAAAATAGTCTGGTTGTGGTCAGAACAGAGAAACCCTCACACAGAATTAGTAAAATGTTAAAGAAACTTCAGTGGTAAACAGGTCATATTTCTCTCCTTTGCAAAATCAAGCAAAGGTCTCAACCATTGATCTCGCCTACGGTGGTTTGGCCATTCATGTATTGATATTTGATGTGTCATTTATGGCCCAGTGGGGACTACGCAACTTCTTCAAGTAGGTTCTGTTCTTCACACTCTATATTTAATTATGAGGTTAATGACTTTGAACAAGGCCACATCAATCCCCACTCAAAGGAATTTCAAGCACCAGAGAGCAGATGGCATGGCGATGTTTGGAGAAGGAGGAAGACTTCCCTGACAGATCTGAAATTGCTCTGTGTCTTCATATGCATTCTTGGTTTCCCAATCCCATTTCAAAGTAATGCTGGCTGGCTGCCCCCAGAGACCAGCCCGTGTGGGACAGCAGTGAGAGCCTCCCTACCTTCTGTAACTGGACCGCGGCAGCTTCTCGGGCCTCCAGGATGAGCATGCCAATGGCAGCTGAAATGCCCACAGGGGAAAAGAAGATGTTGCCATCTTGTATTTTATTCAGCTTTTGGAAGAGATTAAACCCAAACTGAGTGTATGCTGCACCAGGCGAATCCATGAAGATTCCAGCAAGATCTGGAACAACAACAGTCAAAAACCAAACAAGAACATCTCACTTATTTGAATTGCTTTATATCACAGGAGCCCTTCCTGCTTCTCTTCCCCTCCCTGCAGTGATTCAGAAAATAGAGATTTTCACCCTCCCAGGGAAAACTCACTGCAGTCAGCTTCTCCCCACTCTCTCGGTCTTCTCTGAGCAGGAGACATGAATCAATCTGGCGGCATACAGTGTTTCTGTTCTCATTTCCCCAGGCAGCAGGGTTAACGCCTAAATGGTTTCCTTCTCTCTCGTCCTCTCCCAGAGCCTGCCTGTATCTGCCTGCCCACTGCCTCCTCCTGTGCTAATCTTCCCCGGGCAGGCCCAGCCCTTGCCTATTCCTGTCTAGCTGTCCAGCTGCTGGCCCATGGCCAGACCAGGGGAAGGCCTAGGAATCCCTGCCGACCTCAGGTCCAAGCAGTGTTCTCCAATCCAGCCTTAAAATAATAAAGCCAATATTGGCTCCTCAATCTTTTCTATTTCTCAAGATTGAGATCTAGTGCAGAGAATGGCATGTTACATCCATTCTCTGAAACCCCAATCCCTAACTGCATGCAAACTTGACTCTGGACTGAATTTTCCCTGAGGGACAAAGATATAACTCTTTGCCATGGATTATTAAGTAGGAGCGAGAGTGTTTTCTTTTCTATACTTTTCTGTATTGTTTCAGGCTTGTACCATGAGTTCATATTACTTTCATTATCTCACACAAAAAGAAATAATTTTGAAGAGCAATTAATATTTACCAAAATAAATAAAACACACTTTGGGGCGCCTGGGTGGTTCAGTGGGTTAAGCCTCTGCCTTTGGCTCCGGTCATGGTCTCAGGGTCCTGGGATCGAGCCCCGCATCGGGTTCTCTGCTTGGCAGGGAGCCTGCTTCCCCCAATCTCTCTTCCTGCCTCTTTGCCTACTTGTGATCTCTCTCTGTGTCAAATAAATAAAATCTTTTTAAAAATAAATAAACAAATAAAACACACTTTATAATTTCTTCCCCACCAGCTATGTTATAAGTAGTTTACAAAGGCTTTCAGAAAAATCCTAAAACAAGAATGAGATTAATGCAGAATAAAATTTTTTGCAAGCTTAAATACTTTGAAGGGTTTTGGTCATCAAGGGCCCATCCCTGCTAAGGCATCCTATATCTGTTGTTAAAACCCCCAAGTTGCCTTGTGGGGATTCCTTGCAAGTTAACTGAGAAATAAAATGAATTAATTTACTGTCAAACAAGATGAAGATGCACTGTCATGGCTGTGTAGGCTCTGCTTTAAATAAAACCAGCCCAAGGAAAACTATGCACAACAAAACTGCTTCTCTCCAATCAACAAACCTCAAGTGTTCTTAAAACACAGAAGTCTTCAATTAAAGCCAAAGAAAGAACTTACCTGATTTTTGAAGAGACAGAGGTGGCTGACAAGGAACCAGGAAACATATGTAACATGAGTTGTTGAGATCTTAAATTTATAGTGCTCTCTCTGCCTCTCCCTAGTCATTATCGTTGCCCTTCCAGTGAAACAACCTTTGATTTCTCAATGACGATTTCCCTAATAAAAATTAGGATACAAGGTTTTTGACAAAACTGAGGATTGGATTTCCTATTTCTTCCACTCGTAGCCATAAAGTTATGCACTTGTCAGCAATTGTTCTGGGAACTCAAAAAGGGTGCACCTTATGACGTAGAGGAATAGAGTGTAAATTCTTGAATTCCCTTATAAAGGATTTTGGAATTCCAAACATAAAGAGATAAAAATCAACCAGACAGCAAAATAAGACTAAAAGCAGGAGCTCAACTCAGGACAAAATGGCCAAGTCAAGTGAATTTTGGGCCCAGGTGGAAAGACCATGAAAGGGCCTTCCTCCCCAGTGATCTTAGGGATCCTCTGGAAAAAATTGTTCAGAGCACTGGTTCTCCATTTTAGATACACATTAAAATCTCCTGGGAAACAAACAAACAAAAACAATGCCCAGACAACTTAAGTGAGCATTTTCTAGGGTGAGAATAAGACATTGGAATTTTTATCACCCCAGGTGATTACGATGTGCAGCCAAGGTTGGAAACCACTGGTTTATAGCTTAACGAAGATCTGATTTAATGCATACTTTACTCACCGTGGGTGTACAAGGCTGGGTCCTGACAAGCCCAGTCTCTGCAATAAAGTTAACTTAGCAGTTGTATTATTAAGATATCAAATGAAAAGAAGAAAATGAAAGAAAGCTATCTTGCTAGAAAAGAACCAGAAAAATTAGTGAGAAATTTGGGGCAGGCAGTGACCACACACATATACACACCACCCACCACTCTTGTTCCCAAGCATTCTTTCCATGAATTATGAAATCCCTCATTTTAGTTGACTCAGTAAACATTTGCTGAGCATCTACTATGTACCAAACACTGGGCTAAGGACCAATAATTCATAAACATCCAACAAGCTCCCTGATTTCAGGAAAACACTATTTAAAAAAATCCATAAATTACATCTCCAAATTCCAGTTATTTTCTGCTAATCCAGAGGTATCCCCATTGTCTCTACTAGTCCATTTAAGAAACAATGTTTCTACTAGGTATTTATCCAAAAGATACAAACATAGTGATTCAAAGGGACACAAGCAACCCAATGTTTATAGCAGCAATGTCCACAACTGCCAAAATATGGAAAAGAGCCCAGATATACATCTACAGATGAATAGATAAAGAAGAGGTGATATGTGTGTGTGTGTGTGTGTGTGTGTGTGTGTGTGTGTGCGTAGAGGGGGGGGGAGAGAATATTACTCAGCCATCAAAAAGAATGAAATCTTGCCATTTGCAATGATGTGGATAGAACTAGAGAGTATTATGCTAATTGAAATAAGTCAATCAGAGAGAGACAAATACCATATGATTTCACTCATGTGGCGAATTTAAGAAACAAAACAGCTAAACATAGGGGAAGGGAAAGAAAAATAAAACAAGAGGAAAACAGAGAGGGAGGCAAACCATAGAGACTCTTCACTATAGAGAACAAACCAAGAAGTCCTAGATGGGAGATTGGTGGGGGAATGTGATGGGCATTAAGGAGGGTGATGGGCATTAAGGAGGGCACCTGATGTAATGCACACTAGGTTTTGTGTGTAACTGATGAGTCACTGAATTCTACCTCTGAAACTGTATGTTAATACACTGTATGTTAATTAAATTGAATTGACATAAAAAATTAAAAAAATAAACAGTTCTTGGACTATTCTCAGCTTTAGTCTTGGGTAAAGGGTATGAAGACTTGTCATTGTTGCCAAGAAACAAATCGTAGAAGGACATCTTAACTCTTCCCTCTCACCTGCAAGTCTGCCAAAGGAAGTAGCTCAGTGATACACCTTCTAAGGGCACGGGTAATATATGTGCCAATCTCAACACTCACAATTCACCTTCTGTTTTTTAATATTCTCATTACAGCTCTTTAAGCAAACTCAAAACAGTATTTAATTAATTTTACCTTCTCATTGTCACTGAGAGATACACCAATTGAGTAAGATTTGGAAAGAATCAGCATGTGGTTATGGAGTTAAGACTGGATGCCATTGAAATGAAGATGCTGGTTTTTTTAAAATGATATGAAATCTTTGAGTTGGCAATAATGCTTTATGTTTGAACATGCCTATCAGTATTTGCCTTCTAATTCCTTTTTCTGTGACCCTAGACCCCCTGTTTGATGGCCCAGCTACCTCCACAAGACTACTGCTTTGTCCTAATGCATTTTCTCTACCAGGCACTTTCACAGGGAAGCCTAGCTTTCCCCTGCGGACCACACATTCCACATTCTTCGCTGAGACCACTACTCTTATCTTGGGTTCAGGAAGCAAGGTTCCCATGCTTCGTGCCATGCTCTTGCTCCGCATGAAGCATTTCTTCCTTTGATCACCTTCAGTGTTCCCCTTAGAGACTTACCCCTTCTTTCCCCAACCATATCTCCCCCCATCCACCACTCTGCACATACAAGTTCTTCCTGTCTTCTCTAACCCCACCACCCCTCTGTATATCTTCACAGTCCATGCTGGGGGCATTTCCCACTTTCCTGACCCTCCCCTTCCCTCTCCTCTGTGATCCACATACATGGTCACACTTTGGGTGTCATCACCACCAGGAACTGCTCCTACTGGGAATTACTGGCCTCCAAAATTCTCCCCTCTGGTTACAGATTCTCATCCTTGTTCTTCCTAAACCTAATCTTCAATGTCATCACAGCCTCCAATGGCTGGACCCCTCCCTAACCTACTATTTCATCAGCTCTCTCCTCCCAGTATCAAAAATGTTCCAATGGTAGAAAATACATTGACACTTGGAAACCATAAAATTGGTTCCAGTGCTTCCAAGTGAGGACATGAAAATAATTAAGCCCTGAACCAGAGTACTCAGGGGTTCCCCACCTATCCCAAGTTTGGGCACAACCTCTGCACATCTGATATTGACTGATAGTGACTGATATTGGCATGTGACATTTTTCTTCTTCAAGCCTTTAATGTAATGGTTGCTGCTGGGTCCCAAGCAGATTCCCTTTGCCAGCCAGTGTTCCTGTCATGAGGCTGCCGTTCTGGCTGACAATTCAACTGGGAGCCACGCAGCACACCACCCCCAGCCAGGGCACACCTCAGCTGTGACTCACTGGCATAAGGATATAAAAGGACAGGACAGTCCCCTTGCGACAAAACAGGACTCATTTTGTAGTGTAATTTGTCCTCCAGAGCTTCAGCCACAGGATCAGAGTGAATCCAGCCTGTAGCTGAGACATGATTGATGAACAGGTTTCCCTTCCCTGTCCTGCTTCTCTCAAGGAAACCCTCTCCTCTTCTCCCCACCCAGAAAACTCCCTGAACAAGAACTCCTCTATCTGCAGCACTGCTTCTAGAGAAGCTAACCAAGACCACGTGTCTTCATATCTATCCCAAGTTTTCTCACTGTTTTTGCTTTCTAAACATTCCTTGGAAATTCTTGCACACAATCTCCTTTAGATGAGCTTTTCCAAGGCCTATGGAAATTTCCCTGGAGATTTAGATTGGAACATTTAGAACTGATACATCAATGTAGGAGGTATTGTCCACTTTACATACTGAGCCAGGGATATGTTCCTCTTACACGTTCCTCAGTAGAGTTCATAGATAGAAAGGAATGGAGGAAATAAGGAGATGGAAAACCAGTTTTGTCTTTGTGAGCAAAAATGAAACAATTATGCCCACTATCACTGCTCCCCTTCAAAACTGAACCAGGGCTGGAAGAAAGAATAGGGGGAAAAAAGATGAATTCAGCAAATGTGACAACGCAACTGATTAAGTTTCAAGACCCAAAACAAAATAAAATTATTCACAGAGGAATTGACACACACATTATAAGAATTTAAAGGTGAGTATAGCAAAATTGCTGAATACAAGGTCACTATTAAAAATATCAAATACTGTTTATAAACTAGCAACATACAGTTCAAAAATGAAAAATTTTTAAGTGTATGCTTTGAAAGAGTACCCAAAACCATCACATTTCTAGTAAAAATGAAAGATGGGTAAGCCTCCCTCCAAAAATAATCCAGGAAACTTGGGAAGACCTAAATTGATGGAGGACTATGTTTCATTTATGGTTTGGAAGACTCAGTATTGCAAAGATGTCGATTCTGTCAAAATTGGTCACTGTAATCTCAGTTGAAATCCCAGGAGTTTCTGGGTTTTTTGTTTTGTTTGTTTGTTTGTTTGTTTGTTTTTTCAAAAAAATTGACCAGCTGATTCAGAGAGCCAAAAATAACCAAAACACTCCTGGAGAAGGAAGAGGAGGTAAGATCTGTTCTATCAGGTAGCAAGACTTGTCATTAAATAATTAAGTGTGATTTGGCCAAAGGATAGGGCAGAAGAAAGGCCCAGAAAAGTATCTGTGCATATATGCTCACTCAATTTTTTTCCAAGTATTGCTGCAGAGCAATGGGGAGAAAGTGGTGTTTTCAATAAATTATGCTGAGGCAGTTGGATATCCATTAGGAAAAAATAAATCTTGACTACTGCCTCATACCATATGCAAAATATCAATTCTAAATGACCTACAGAGCTAAATGAAACACAACAAAAACATTAGCATGAATAGTAAAGTTTAATAAATTGGACTACGTAAAAGATAAAACTTTCTCTAATCAAAAGGCATTATTAAAGTTCAACATATACCTACTCTATGACCTAGCAATTCCACCTCAGATACACACCCAGTAGAAATGTGCACTCATGGGCACCAAAAGATACATATGATGGTAGAACATAGACATAAATTATGGTGCATTCACACAATGAAATACTATATAGCCACAATAAGAATGAACTAAAGCTATAGATGACAAAATGGTTGAGCATCAGAAACAATATTGATTAAAAGAAGCCAAATGCAAAATAATATAGACTGTATGATTCTATTCATATGAAGTTCAAAAGCAGGCAAAACTTGACTATAGTGCTGCCAGTCAGCATAATGGTTATACTTTGAAGAGGACGAAGAAAGTAAGAATTGAAAAATTATATGGGGGGACAGGAGAAACTTTGGAGTAATGATAATGTTATATATATTTTTTTTTTACCTGGACGGTGGTTACATGGATATTCACTGTTTGACAAATCATTGAACTCTATGTTTGTATTTTTAGTATATTCGTGTTATTCATCACACAGAAACACATGTATATTAGATTTATTCATAAATATTTTATAGTTTTGATATTTTTGTGAATAGGGTCTTTGGTTTTTCCATTCATTTATTCAACCAGTATTATTTGAGCATCTTTCCTGTGTCAGATACTGGTTTAAGTACAGAGAAAAAACAATGAATAAGATGTAAAAGAGCACTTCTCTCATCAGATTGACATTCTACTGGGGAGATGCAGACTCTAAGTAAACAAATGAATGAATAACAAGAAAATCTCAAATAGAACTAAATGCAATGAATTAACCAAACTGTTGAACTTCCAAGTAGCTATTGCTGGTGTATAAGAAGGCTTTTTTTTGTTTTGTTTTAAATTTCGGGTAACTAGCTAACTAACTGTCTTGGAGAACTTCCTTACTTGGTAAACTGTCAGCTAACTCACTTGGAATCTTTTAGAAAGAAGACATACAAATGGCTAGCAGACATATGAAAAAATGTTGATCATCATTAGCCATCAGGGAAATTCAAATTAAAACCACATTGAGATACCACCTATAGCAGTTAGAATGGCAAAGATTAACAAGGTAGGAAACAACAAGTGTTGGAGAGGATGTGGAGAAAAGGGAACCCTCTTAAACTGTTTGTGGGAATGCAAGTTGGTGCAGCCACTTTGGAAAACGGTGTGGAATCCCTTAAAAAATTAAAAATAGAGCTACAATATGACCCAGCAATTGCACTACTGGGTATTTACCCCAAAGATACAGATGTAGTGAAAAGAAGGGCCAAATGTATCCCAATGTTCATAGCAGCAATGTCCACAATAGCCAAACTGTGGAAAGAGCCAAGATGCCCTTCGACAGACAAATGGATAAAGAAGACATGGTCCATATATATGTATATATAAGGAAGATGTGGTCCATAGATACAATGGAATATTACTTAGCCATCAGAAAGGATGAATACCCAACTTTTGCATCAACATAGCTGGGACTGGAGGAGGTTATGCTGAGTGAGCTAAGTCAAGCAGAGAAAGTCAATTATCATATGGTTTCACTTACTTGTGGAACATAAGGAATAACATAGAGGACATTAGGAGAAGGAAAGGAAAAGTGAATTGGGGAAAATCGGAGGGGAAGATGAACCATGAGAGACTGTGGACTCTGAGAAACAAACTAAGGGGTGTTGGAGGGGAGGGGTTTGGGGGTTAGGTGAGCCTGCTGGTGGGTATTAAGGAGGGCATGTATTGCATGGAGCACTGGGGGTTGTACATAAACAATGAATCTTGGAACACTGCATCAAAAACTAATGTATTTTATGGTGACTAACATAACACAATAAAAAAGATGATCATTAAATCTCAGCATAATGAGTTAGTCTCCTTTATCAATATTTATTCTTCTGGTGGAACTGTTCCATCAAGTTTAATGGAAGCCACCTGATTTCAAATATCTGCGCACGTAGTTCAAATCTACAGGCATAACAGTAAGGCACCATTTGTTTTACAAGCTGTACTTTACTCTTCCAACAGAAGAGGGTACTCTTGAACCAAGAAACATTGCCTTCCTAAAGTAATGTCATTTTTAGTCCTTTTTAGCCCCCAAATTCTATACATTTCAGAATGAACAGAAAAAGTTGTCCAAAAACATGCAAAACTACTATAAGAAGAAAATAGTGAAAATCAAAACTTTTCAGTTCATAAAAATGTTCCCCAAAGAATCAACCATGAGCCAAAAAAAAAAAAAAAAAAAAAAAAAAAAGCTACAACATTTTACTTTATGAGTTAAATACCACTTAAAAAGCACTGTGGGGACACCTGGGTGGCTCAGGTAGTTAAGCATCTGCTCATGATTTCAGTTCAGGTGATGATCTCACGGTTGTGAGATTGAGCCCCTCTGTGCCTAGCAGAATCTCTTTCTCTCTGTTGCATTTACAACTTGACTGAACAGGAAATTCTTTAATCCTATATTTTTCCCTAAAATGTGTAGACTAGGTTTTAAACCTAGAAATTTAACACAACATGAATGTTTGAGGAGCCTCTGATTATTTATCCTTTATAAGTGAACGTGTTCTTTTTTGCCCAAATGTTAACAGAATTATTTTCTCAGCCTTTTATTTTTACAGTTTCTTAGCAAGTCTATTTTTTGCTTACTTTTCTTGGAAATCAATCCATGTAATCAGGTGACTATTCAAGGTAAGAGAGTTTTCTTTAATTTTGTCTTGATTATTAATTTCATGCCAATTAATATGCTTGCTTTCTCAGAAATACCTAACTCTTAGGTTTATTTTCTGTTCTCTGTAGCTATGAATTTCCCTTTTATTATTTCCTACATATTCTAAAACAAACACTGAAATACACCCTATTCATCACTAATTAAATTTTCCAGTACATCAGTTTTGCTTCTTTACTGCCTCTAAATTCTATTTAAATTCTGCTACTGTATTTCTAGTTCCCTGGCAGTCTTTTAATATTTCATCCAGTTTTTTCACACCTTGTCACAATTTATCTACCGTTTATCTTCATAGATTTCTTCTCCAATTCCACAAATGTCCTGCCTTCTTCAAACCTGTCAATCATCCCAAAAAGTTTTCTAAAGTTCTCTTCAAGTTCTTGCCACAAATCATTTTCTGAAGCTTCAGGTCTTTTTTTTTTTTTTTTTTTTTTTTTTTTTTTTGCATGTTTTTTTTTTTTTTTACTGAGCACAAATTTTTTTTTAAGATTTTTATTTATTTATTTGACAGAGAGAGATCACAAGCAGGCAAAGAGGCCAGCAGAGAGAGAGGAAGGGAAACAGGCTCCCTGCTGAGCAGAGAGCCCGATGCAGGGCTCGATCCCAGGACCCCGGGATCATGACCTGAGCCGAAGGCAGAGGCTTAAACCACTGAGCCCCCAGGCACCCCGTGGGCACAAATTTTTTTAAAGCTCTATATGTTCTCCTCATTTACATAACCTCGGATCTGGGATGATCTATTCAAAACCTATATGTGTCAACAAAAGGTATGTGGGTTTCCACCAGATCCCCTGTTGTGCATTTGGTTGCTTCTCAAGTCCTTTCACCCAACCGTGGCTAAAACATTATTTGATGCATATGATAGATGACATTATTTAGAAGGGAAACAGTGTATGAGAATATGAGAATTTTTAAATTAAATGTTAAGCATATAGAATACATTGGTAGGAGGTGTGTCTCTTAAATAAAATCTTGTGTTTTATATATTGAGTAAAAAAAAAGGTATAATACAGTAGATTTGGGAAAACAAGAACACAACATGAGTAATGTGAATGAAGAACACGTTTGATGTTGGCATTCAACTACGGAGCAAGGAAACCCAATGAGACACCACACAGTTTCCTCACCCATCATCCCAATCATGGGGCCTCCACCTAAGGTTAATGATACTGTAATAAAAAAAAAAAAAAAGGCCACACATCCAAATGCAAAAGATAAACAGCAATCAGGGATGAAGCAACATATGTTCTGGCTTGCTCCAGCTCAAGAAGAAACTGGGGAGGAGTCTGAGGGGGAAAGATGCATGAGATAATGTATGAAATCATAAGGAGGGCTGAAGTCGAAATAAAATAGAATGTACAAATCCTGTGACCTGGAGAGCACTAGAGAGCCTATTGAGTACGACATGTTAGTGGTTCTCTTCCCGGAATGCTTGTACTCAGAGTAAATGAATCAGTTGTTTTGGACTCTACATTGCCTCATTTGTCTTACCTGTCAACCTTGCTGGGTGGAGGGAATCATGAATTAGAAATGGAGGAGCTCACTTCCCAGATTTGAATGCTCTGGCTGGTTTTCTAGCACTTATAGAACATGCATGGACTTGCATGTTCTCTGTGCCTCTGGCTGCCATATTAAAAGGTCAGTCTCACTGGTAAGGAATGAAGAGTCAAGAGCTCCTAAATTTGAGCATAATTCCCAGTTTCTCTTAGGCTTCCATCTACTGTATTCCATAGAACTAAGTTAGAATCCGGTCTTCCCTGTATGGTCAGACTCTCTGACACTTCAAAGAGAGGGACAAATGAAGTATACGAACCCAACAACATTGCCACCAGCATTCTTTCTGTCCTTGTCCCACCAAAAATACTCTCCTTGTGAAGTCTAAACTGCCCAAGGTAGAAAATGCCAATACCTTCTCTTCACTTTCCTGTGCGTTGTATTGGGGGAGTATCAATCAGTCTTCAAATGGCAGCAAAAAGAAAAAAACTGACAAGAAAGACAGAGGCTAAAAGACCACAGCAAGGACAAAGGAGAGAGATGGCTGTCTGGAATTTAAGCTGGCAAGGCTCTTATGTTTCTGAACCCCAGTGAAGCCAGTAATGGGAGGGAACAAAGCTGACTGACACAGGGGTGGCACTATACAGGGAACCACTTGTTGAGGATTTCCTTCCAGCTCTTAACTTGTAGTCAGTAGAAACGTCTTCCAAGTTTGATGATCCACTGGATATCACTCCTAGATTTTAGAATCATTGCAAGCTTTCATCTTTTGTATATGCCTTCATATATAATTATGGTAGAAAGTTAAGAAAGATTTTCTGGCACAAGATATATCTTTCCAACATAATTGAGATGAATGGTTAGTTTTATAGAGTATGTATTTCTATATTTGGGGATGAAAAAAATTAAAGCTAGGTTTAGGTCACTAAAAAAGTCGATTGGCACATAAAATAATGTACACATTTTAACTGACAAAAGTGTTTTATTTACTAAGAAGAAACATTTTAATCAATTGAAGATTAGTAAGTTTACTGGTTCACAGAATCTCACTCTCACTCTCATTTTTGTAAGGAGATACACTTTCCCTTTGTGATTAAAATTCCGAGAGAGCCCCATACAATGAGAAGATGTGTTTATCAAGGAAAAGAATAAGAACATAGCAATGCCAGACAATGCCAAACCTTCACAAAGGTCATAGTTATTGAGTTCAGCAATGACAGGTCAGGCATGGAATCTTCAAAATGTTAGCCCCAAAAAGAACCACAGAAGTGACTACATATTTTATTATCTGACATAACTTTGACCCATGGGACATGCCTTCTATGGAAAGGACTTGGAAGAGCCACCTCAAGCTGCCTCACATTATCAATGAGAAATTTTTTATACCACAAACAACCTTTGACAATGAGAAGCCTGTATGGGGAACATGGAACTTGTCCTTCACAGCACAAAGAAATCATTAATATAGAGGCAAACGGGGGGACTGGGGCCAGCATGACTTAACCAGCTGAACTTAACCTACCTTCTCTTGCAAAAACCCTTAACCAACACAGTGGCAACTGGGAGGAGGACGCTCATAGGGCAGGGCAGGGCAGGGAAACGGGGCCACGGCTAAGACCAGAAATTCACCTTGACAGAATGATTCTCCACATCCTTGAGTTAGGCATTGGTAATATAGTCATTCCAGAGTGTTCAGCTAAGGCAGAGATCAAGAATTCAGACAGACAACTAAGGTCCCAGTTCTAGAGTCTTAAACACTTAGGTATCTGGCTTTCAGTAGACTAGAGCTTGATATGAAGCCAACGGCCTTCCTGACAAAGATTTCCACATGCATCATGCCCAGACCCAGGCCAGCTCTCAGGACGTGACCCGGCATAAGGCCTCCAGGAGGAGATAAGTCCATGTGGCAGACTCCTGACAGAGGGGGTTAGGAAGCCAGCAGTCTACAGCGGGGGAGGGGGGGGGGGGCAGCGCTCCCCTCCCCCACCTGACTTGTTGGGCATTTAAGGGTAACTACAGAGGCGAATTCTCTGAGGAAGGGGTAAAAAAGACACAGAGGATCGTGCTTCATGATGATGGCTTAGGAGACTCAATAAGGAAAGCTGAGACTAATTTTTAAATCCACTGCCGCTCCCCTAGGTCAATGTCAGATTCGCAAAACATGTCCTGACCTCCACAGAATGAGTGCTGGTCAGGGCAGGCTTCCATCCTTGAGCTCTCACTTAAATCCACCCCTAATGGGTGGATTTTCCCTCAGGTGAGAAGCATCTTACAGGGCATCCTCCATGCAATAGAAGAAGATGGGAGAGAAAGAGGCAGGGCGTCTTGGCCAGCAGTGACCCCTGGTTTTAACTACCATAGAAATAGAGCTGAGTTCCCAAAACACATTCCATTTAAACATTTCCTCCTGTTGCCCATGTTAAAGTGGTTTCTGAATTTATCCTCCCCTAGAAGTGATCTAATGACTTGAACTTCCAGGATTCCTTTATATGGAGGTAGGGAACTTAAAGTCAGTACATTACACATTCCATTACACTGACCTTCAAGGTCACAGAGGGTGAATTATATGCTTGAAAGCTTAGTGTGGTAAAAGGTTAGGGAGGGAGCCAGAGACTTTGATAGTAATGGACGTAGATGAAAGTCAGCTACAGGGTGAGAGGAGGATCAGGACAAGCTCAGGCCAGTGGCAGGAGGAAGGGGGCATGGAGCTGTGACAGAATTCGATCAGCTTTAGATATCAGCAAGAACACAAATTCCCATGTTATGCCAGCGGGAGACCATTCTGCCACTTTCTTCCAGCTCCCGGGTACTAGACAGTGTGCTCCTTTCAGGGAGAGCAGACCCTGCCATAGAATAGAATAGTTTGGGTTTTGTTGTGTCTGATGAAAAAGAGAAAAGGGTGATCGGCAGTAAACGTCACCCAGGAAGGTATGGACCTTCCTGTGCCAACAGCCCCACTGGCAGCAACTGCCTGGGTGCCATTTTCATTCACCTCCACAAAGGTTTTATGGAAAACTTTTGAAAGGTACAAATTGGGACTTGGAGAGATTCCAGTAAGATCAGCCTTCCCTTCCTCAAAGATATCCGTGATGCCCATGTCCTGTAGAATAGAATTGAGATCATAGCTGTCTTCCAGGGTGAACTGCGGGAAGGAGACGTCTACTGTTTCTTCTGACATATTCTCTGAGCTGCTCCAGGTCACTATTTTTTCATGAGTGATGTTCCTTTCAAGCTACAAAAGGAAGGAAATAACATTTAAGGTCATATTATGAACCAGCAAAGGATGCCCCAATTACTTCAAAAGGCTTGAGTATATTTCAACAGCCAGTAACAATCTTCAAGGTCCTTCCCTAAGCCTCAACCTACTCTGATCTCATTTAAATCCCTCCAAGCAATTCTCTTGAGTCTTTAGAAGTCACAGGACAATCTGAGTTCTGGTATCCTCTGGTATCTGACAGACTGGTGTCTGCGTGTCAAAGCCCAGCAAAGCTCCGTTGACCAAATTGAGTGAGCTTGGCCACGCCTTAACATTCTGAGGTTCAATTCCCTCTTCTATAAAATGGAGATAATACCATTAGGCTCTTGAGGGATTAAACAAAATGATGTATGTAGAGTAATTAACATAGTGCTGGCACACGATACATTTTGAATCATGGCTATTGTTGTGATCGCTATCCAGGTATTTCTCTCTCCCTCTGTCTCCATCTCTTCACTGCACAGAACAGCACAGCGCCGAGGCTCCCCAGCCTTCACTGATCCCCAGCTCACAACCACTTTACCCCAGCACCAGATCTCCACCCTATCAAGGCACTTGCACCCAAAAACAGAGTTCAGCTAACAGCTCCGTTCCATGAGCCATAGCAGAAGAGTCCAAGCAAGAGGCCAGAAGTCAGGCTATCGAGCATTTGCAGCAAGTCTCACATCACTCCATGTCCAGATCCCTCGGTCTGGAGAACCACCGCAGAGAGCTGTGAGATGGGAGAGGAAAGCCCTATCCAACGCTTTTGGCATCCGTCCTTTTCTAAACCAATGAGGACGAACTCTCTCATTGAATTCAGATTCTTACATATTCTCTGATATCTCTGGTAACTGAGGTGCCATCCTTCCTCAGGCTGGTAGATGGTTAATAGGGCTGCTCTCCAAAGATTGACAGTGAAGTATTTTGTAGAGACAACGAAGACTTACCTCTTCCAGGCCCTTCACATTATCTGCAGAGCAGGAAGGCAGCAGGATGAACATGCTGAGTGCCCCCTTGGTATACCTCATTTCAAGGATCTGTGCCTTCAACTCCTCTATGAAGCCGATTCGAAACAGGTCCTTTTGGTTCATCATCTTCACAGTCCTCTTTTCATTCTGCAGTGGACAAGATAGAAAGTCATGGGACAGTCACGGGAAGCTTGCGCACCCCCATGGCCTTCATCTCTCCTGAAAACGGGGCTCCACTAAGATAAGAAGCATCTTCACCAGAAGCTCTGAGCCACACCAGTGACCCAACCCATGAGTCTTCTGCCCACTGATCAGCCAACCCGTCCTTGCCAACACCTTATTTTCCCTTGGTTTTCATAGGTTCTTCAGCTCCCAAGACAACTCGTTGGTAAACTATCTATCCAGGCTCTCCCTGCAGCCTAGCCAAGGGATATATCCCCACCAGCTTCTTACCTTCAGTGTCTGCACCACCCAGTCTGTTGGCCTCACCTCATCTCCTGACCCCTTGCCTTCGCTGGTCTGGAGCTTTGGTTAAATGATAATTATCTACATATTGAATCACAGTACTTCTTCCAAAGGTTTCCATCAGATCAAAGGCCACCACCCCAGACACCTCATGTTTCTGAGAGGTCATCAATCAACAGATGAGATGCACAGTGCTTGCGAGAGGAACACAGCTGACAGGTGGTGGGCTGGGATCCCAACCTTCCCTTTTCTCCATTCTACAGTTCGGTGGCTTAGAACATGAGTTTTTGAGATAAATACTCACAGATGTGAATGCTAATGCACGAATTTAGCCATGTAACCTAACCTTTGCATTCTTTCCCCTCAACTCCTAAATGGGAATAATAACATCCATTTCCATAATGATATTTTAGGGAACAAGTGAAATAATGAATGGAAAATGCTCAGGGTGGTGCCTGGCACCAAGTGGTCAACAAACTTCCGATACTGATTTTTCTAATAACAAAATATTCTTATTATATTGTATGCTGTAACCCAGAGACCTAAGTTTTAGAGTTGAGTACACATACTCTAAATCATACTTCTTAGTGGAAATTATGAGAGCAATACCTAGAAAACCATGTACTATAATATCATACCTCATTTAGAGAGAAAGGGGCATCAACTGTGTTTTTAGGGTCAAAATATTTTTCCCATTTGGCCTTGAAGTAAACAGCATTCACCAACACCAGCACCGTCGCACTGTCAATTGCATCCTTGTTGAAGAGTTCCTTGATCTTACCTTTAAAAATGTTTCAGAGAATATCCTGAATGAGAATTGTACCAGAAGTATTCAGGTAGACAGATTTTCCTGAAGGCTGCTTCCCATCCCCAAGGCTAGGGCATGTCTGATTCAAGAACTAACCTAAGAAAATGACGCCACTCACAGTACAGTCCTGGATGTAGTGGAGGTGATGGGGTATATCGTGGGGGAGACACACTGTCTCTCAACCCCAAGAAGGTCCCATTCTAAAGCCCTGAAACTGAGGGGATTTCCTTCCATTCCGAGTCATTGTGGTTGGAAATTGCCATGAGACATCCTATGCCATGATTTACTTCTCTTTTTTTTTAATTAAGTTCAATTAGCCAACATATAGTACATCATTAGTTTTTGATGTGGTGTTCAATGATTCATTAGTTCTGAGTAATACCCAGTGCTCATCACATCCTGTGCCCTCTTTAAAACCCATCACTAGGTTACCCTTCTCACCTCCATGATTTGCCTTTCAAAGTAGACCCTGCCACATGATTATATTTATAACCTCCTTGAGAAACAGGACTATTGGGTAAACTTCCTATCTCAAGTGCTCATCACAGCAAACTGTATATGCTTACATATGAACAAAAATGCATATAAATATTCTAGGCCAGGTCGGTAGGGGCTTTCACATGCCCCCTCTCATGCCATCACATGTCAATTATGAGAAGTAGGTATTGTTTTCCCTTCTTAGAGAGGAATACACCACAGCTAGTGAGAGGTAAGGCCACACAGCCAAAAATCAGCAAGGCTGGCTGAGATCAGTCCTGGGGCCTTCCCGCTCTTGGTCCAGCTCTGAGGCTCCTTGCACCATAACACAGCCCTGAGCCAGACTGGAAAATCCCACGTGGTGAGGCAATCATCCATTTGCGGTACGCATTCTTTTCCATGCAAAATACCAAACCATTGGTTATCTGAATACATGCCTAGTCCTTAAAGATGAGTAGAGCTTTCTATAGCAAGACTTCTACTTAAACTCCATAATAAAAGACTATTTGACATCACCTACACTTAAAATACTGCCAGAGAGTAAACTAGTGCCTTAGTATACATTTTTTTAGTGAACATGCTTTCTTCTTGTCAACTGAGTGGAACCTTGAAGAAATGGGCATTTTTGCAGCATATGGACCAAGTTAGGAGAAATAATTTTGGAATTTGGGTGCTTCTCCCAGGACAAGGCCAGACAGGGGAGTTCCATATTAAAAAATTATTCCATTTTATGTTGAATTCTAAATTTCACTACTCATCACGATCTCTAACCCTTCATCCAGAAAACACCTATGTACCTAGTGAAACGTTGATAACAATTGGATTTAATTATTTCCATTTCCTTCTGAATAACTAGATTCTCTTTGCAACATTTCTACTGACCCTTTTTTAAAAAATAGAAACAGCTGGGACACGTGGGTGGCTCAGTCAGTTAAGCGTCTGCGCTCGGCCCACATCGTGATCCCGGGGCCCTGGGATTGAGTACTGCATTGCACTCCTTGTTCAGAAAGGAGCCCACTTCTCCCTCTGCCTGCCACTCCCCTGCTTGTGCTCTCTCTCTCTCTGGCAAATAAATAAATGAAATCTTAAAAAACCTGAAAATAGCACCCCACTGGCATGTGCTTGGCTGAACGGATTTCCCCTTTTATGAGGGAGCAAAGGAGAAACACAGCATCTAAGCGTGTAACTGTTTGCACCTGCAAAACAGGCTTTGAACACGGCCCATGCATGTGAGACTTGCAATCTGAGACACCAGGCTGGCTTTTCTCCTTTTAAATGGAAAAGAAGACTAGCTACAACGTGTTTGGTCTTTCTTACCTTGGGACTGAGATTCAACCCAAAAGTTAATCTGTTGTCTGGACTTCTCGGAGTCCTTCTGGAAATCAACACTTTCAATGGTCGTGTGGTAAAATTGAATCACACCATCTAAGTATTCCTGTTAAATTGGAATAAAGAGAAATAATACAGTGAAATCAGATAACCGTGCTAATAGGTATGAGGCAGTCAGGAGAAGCCTAATGAGAGAGATGGTCATTTAAATGGGACGCACGTGGTCTCTATCTATCCCTCACTCTTAATTAGCCACAGGCCTTTCATTCATCATGGTGACAATTCAGCATATAGAATGCTTGTTCATGGGATTTTTGGGTGACTCAGTTGGCTAAACCTTCGATTCTTGGTTTCAGCTCGAGTCCCACGTCCATCTCTGCGCTCAGTGCAAAGTCTAATTGAGATTCTTTCCCCTCCCTCTCCTTCTCTCTCTGTACCTCCCCCTGCATGCACTCTCTCTCTCTTTTTCTCTCTAAAAATAAATAAATAAAATATTTTTAAAAAAGAAAAACGAATGTCTATTCATGAAGCAGTCTACAGTTATAAGGGCACAAGCTGTTCCTACCAGATATCCTTGAACGTCCCATTTGTGGAGACCCTCTAACATCAGTATGAAGTTCCTTGAGAGATTTAGCTGCAAAATGCCTCTATTTTTAAGAATTAAAGCCCTACTTTCATCCGGAGCGATGAAAATGTTTTGGAAATTGGGTGATGTTTGCACAACATTGTGAATGTGATCAAGGCTAACAAACTGTTTACTTAAAACTGGTTAAAATAGCCATTTTTTACATTATATGTTACCACAATTACAGGATAATATACCCAAATGACTGGTGTGTACAATTTTAATAGGTGAATTGTATGATATATGAATTTATACCTCAATAAAGCCAGTTCAAAAAAAAAAAAAAGACAACATCTAAAATCTCATTCTCATTGTTGAGAGAACATACTTCTTTTGGCCAAAGGAGGCTAAGCCCACCCCCTAGACCAGCCTGACCACCTGCATCACACATTTGCCTATGGTCACACCCCTCATGCCCATTGCTAAGTATGTGGCTCCTTGCAACGGTGAGAGAGGAACCTGATGGGTCTTGCTGTAGGTACACGTTGCTTAGCCACAGGGAGGAGCCCGACGCCCTTTGGCTCCAAACGCAGTCTCCTTCTGCTATACCACGGTGCTTCTGACTACAATTCTATTGAGGGGTAACCTCACGGTGGCATGAAAGGGGATTTTAAAGGTGGTGGGGGAAGGGTGGGGAGGGACAGGAAGAAGAACTACCAAGTGCATCTACCAGGCACCTTTACTGGGAAAGACAGTCCCAACAGAGAAAGTCATTACCAAACCCACATGTGCTCCAAAGTTATTAGGGTCACACGACCCCCTTTCACCCACAACAGGCCTCTTAAACTGCTCAAGTTGAAAACTGGCAGAACCAGGGCAACCAACAGTGTGGGAGAGAAATAGGTGGGCCCCAGGGAACCCCAGTCCACAGTACATCACAGTACATGTCAGACAGGATTGTGGTCCAGGTGCCAGGTGAGTAATCCAGCTACTCCCTGATTTTTACACGTATGCCATACAATAGTTTTAATCACCAGCCATGCCGAACTCACCGGACGGATCTGGAATTCCTGCTCTCCGTAAAGCCTATTGGCAATACTTAGGGTGTAATCAACTCGGATCCTGTCTATCTTGGAGAGAAGCTTCCCAAAGTAGCAACTGAGCAGTCCACTCTCATCATTGGAAGATTCAGCCTGACAAAAGATGAAAGAAAATGGGACCTGATCAGGAGAGCAAAAGGCCATCAGAGCACGTTGTCATTTCATGTTGTTGCCATGAGGGGGAGCAAGCTGAGAAGAAGAGAGGAATGGAGGGCAGGAAGGGGCCCCAGGGGAAGATCACTACTCCCATTAGGTATCAAGGTCCTCCAGGAAGAGTACATCTGGGGACTCAGCAGTGCACACTGTTTTTTAGTTCAGCGCACCTCGTTTTCCTCCATATTCAAAAATACAGAAGAAAAAGACAATCTTCTCTCTACCCTCCTCTTAAACTTTCTAAGGCACAGGGATACATAACCTGGAGAATATCTTTCCCACTCCTGGTATGAGGCAACCAATAAAAGTATATTTCCCCATGAAATAGATAAGGAGAGGTAGAGAAAGAGAGTAAGACTCCCCCAGCTGATTCCTGCCCCTTACTGCCCTTCATCCTCCACCATGCTCCATCCTGGGGACCTGTGACCCGGAAAAGTCGGTGAGTTCTGGGGCTTTCCTGTAACTGCCTTTATCATGAGTAGAAGATACTCGATCCTATGCTTTAGGAAACTAGCTTACAGCCACCGACATATAAGATATATAATCAGAAAAGAATTGGAGGTCATATGGCATTCTTCCTACTGTTGTTGCTGCTAATGACGCCAGGACGTAACATCTGGGGATGAGTAACCATTGCCAAATACGGCGTAACCAGGATTGAGCAGTTCACAAGAAGAGGGGCAGGAGTTCATGGTGGCTCACCTGCAGGGTCAGAGGTTCCGTTGCTTCTTCCTGCGCCTCCAGATGGCTGTCAGCCCGCACCTCCTGGTTTTTGCTTTTCAGACAGGGATCGGGTTCTTTTCTTTCATTCTGGGAAAATTCATTGAAGTGTAGTACCTGCATGAGGACAGTGATGGGGTTTCTCAGACGATACGAACCAGGAAATATGAATAGCTTCAGAACCTTTTTATAGTGTGACAGGGACAATGCCTCCAGAGTCAACCCCGAAACAACAGCGCAAAGCGTGGCGGATGATCCTTTTGACTTGGTTGTGAGGAGGAATGGAAGGGAAGTGAACTGCATGCAACCCCCGGGGGTCTGCTCTTAAGAATGAATGTAACCAAACTAAAAGGATGTCCAGGTCTCCACGAGACACACATGGCTGTGGAACGGGTCAGACTGTTAGTGTAAAATGCTCACTGGATTTGTGAAGACTTAGTATGAAAAAATAATTAAAATATCTCATTTAAATTGCTTGATTACATGTTGATATGATATTTTGGGTATATTGGGTTAAATAAAATATTCTATTAAAATGAGTCTCACCGATTTTTTTTTTTTTACTTTCTTATGGCTGTTAAATTTTTTTAAATCACATGTGGGGTTTGAATTATATTTGTGTTAACACTGATCTAGACCTTTCAGTCAATGAAGCAAGTGAGGGCAGCGAAAGACAAGTCACCCAGAGCATTGCAGGAAAGATAGGAGACAAAGGCACATCTTGTGTTGCTCAGGACCGTTTTGCTGGGCACGTGAAACCCAAGTGCTTGGAGAAAGAACCTCTGACACCTGATGGGGAGGATGCCAATGACAGTCTAAAGCTAAGTTCTCCTAATGGGATACTGTTAATAGAAGTAAATGAATAAAGCAGAATAACTCCAAACACATTCTACCTTAATCCAAGAATTCAACTCCTCCATATTAGGGACAACAGACAGGTGCCCGCATAACCTCTGTGCTGTGTGCGAGATCCAGGGAAGTTATAAGACCAACCTCGGGAGCCTACAGATTATTTGGGAAGTTGTTCTTGTCACATTCATTCGTTCATTCTACAGATTTGTACTGGAAGCTGCTATTAGCCAAGCATGGTTCTAGGACAAAGATTCTTGCCATCTGGAGAATTATATTCTAGCCAGATAGGCACAGTAATGAGCTACTGTATGCATTATGTTGGAAGATGGAAAATGCCATGTCAGGGAAAAGAAGGGAGGGTAAGAAGTCATTTTATGGGGTGAGGAGTCAGGATGCAGCATTAGACTGAGAGGTGAAGGAAGGACTGGTTGAGAAGGTAAACTCTGATCAAAGTCCTGAAGGAGAAAGTAAGTTATAGATCAGTTATCTGGGGGGGAAAGCCATTAGGCAAAGGGGATGGAGCAAAGGCCCTAAGGCAGGAGTGGGCATGCTTACCCAAGGAACCTGGAGGCCAGCGTTTTTGGAGGAGTGGGGAGGGGACAGGGTGATAGGTTGATGGGAAGTCAGATACTAGATCTTCATGGGCCACCATAAGGACTCAGGCTTCTATCATTAGCTAACTTGGAAGTCCAGGTTTTGAAACGATGAGAAATAGGCTCTGCCTGAGGTTTTAAAGGATCTTTCTGGCAGCCATATTGAGAACAGACTGTCAGCAGAAGCAAGGAAGCCCATGAGGAAGCTGCATCCAGGTTAGAAAGGATGGTGGTGGGTCAGACTCAGGGACACAGCAGGAAGCACCTATGTTCGGGTTGTATATCAAGAGAAAAGCCTGTTGGAGTTAGATGTGAAGTGAGAAAGAGAGAAGTCAAGGAGGACACCAAGATCTTTTCCACTGGATACATAATTGGTGCTTACTAAATACTTATTTATGGAATGAAAGAACACATAGACACATAAGAAATATTGTTAGTGATATCAGTATGGATAATTATAGAGCAGAAAAGGAACAGACGTACAGGCAAACAGACAGACACACAGAGACAGAGAAGGTAACTGAGAAAAGTTATGAGCCTGGGGAGGCTGAAGAAGTGTCAGAAAGGAGGCAGAGGTTTCACTGAGCCTTGAAGAGAGAGCAAGGTGGGATGTAAATGAAAACTCCAGGGCAAATGCAGTCTCCCCCCAGGCCCCAGGCTCAGTGAGCATCATGGCTTGTGAAAGAAGGACTAGGGTCTGACTCTGAGGATGGACCCAGAGATACCGGAGCCACACCTGGTCGATCTGCTGTGCACTCTCGTTTCTGGCCCCCAGGCGGACCATGCCAAGGGCAGCTGAGAGGCTTAGAGGACAGAAGAAGATGTTTTTATGAGGATCATCTTTGCTTATCTCCTGGAAAAGATCAAAGCAAAATTTGGTGTTGGCTGCCACGAGAGAGTCCATCCTGAAATTGATGACAGTCTAAAACCAAACACAAAACAAAACAGAGAAAATATCATGGTCAGAGGAAGATAAATAAACAGTTCTCATTTTAAACACATGAGATATAAGCATATACAATGATTCCTCATGTTATTAAAAACTCAAAAAACTAAGGTCATCATCATCTTGGTATATAGATATTAATGTCCATATTGATATTGATACAGACACAGGTCTATTTTCATTTAGTGATATGATTTAGTTCCCTAGAGCTGCTGTAACAAATTATCACAAACTGGGTGGCTTAAACAAAAAGAATTTATTCTCCCTCAGTTTTGGAGACCAGATGTCCAAAATCAAGGTATTGGCAGGGTTGGTTCATTCTGGGGGCTGTCAAGGAGAATCTGTTTCTTGCCTCTCTCTCAACTTCTGGTGGTTTCCAGCAACTGTTGACATTCCTTGGTTTAGAGAGGCACCACAAGTCTCTGCCTCCATATGGTGTTCTTCCCTAATCTTCTGTGTGAGTCCACGTTTCCCCTTTCTTATAAGGACACCAGTCATTGGATTAGGGCCCACACTAATCCAGTATGACCTCATCTTAACTTGATTAAATCTGCAAAGACCCCATTTCCCAATAAGAGCACATTCACAGGTACCAAGGATTAGGTCTTAGACATGTCTAATTGTTTACCACAATTCTATTGTGGTAAAACTTCCTTTATTTAGGTAAAACAAAGTCACAAGCAATCGTGTCCTCATGGTCAAGTCTTCAACCAAGAAAACTATATCCCATCTCCTTCTTCAGAGGCTATACATGGTTCTGCTCAAGTCCTTTGCCAGCATTCTCCCCTCAACATCCTAGGACTGACAATACCCAGGAAATTGTCATGGGCCATGTATTTTGTCACCTTCTCACCTCCTTTGACTCATTCCACATGCAACCTGTAAGCCTTGAGGTGTCTCAGTCAGTCATTGATATTATTGTTCAAGAGATCATTGATCTTGAAAGATGTTGGGAGTTTAGAAGTCATTAGATTTAATACCTTCCGTTGACAGTGTAGAACCACAGTGATATGGAACCAAAATAAGGGAGTGATTCCTTCATGACAGATTCCTTGCCCCTCACCAATAATCTGTTCCAGAAGTATCAAGAAAATCAAGAAAATCTTACACAGATCTCACTTTGGACCATCCCAAAAGAAATGCCTTCTCTTTTGTCTTTTTGTCAATGGATATTGCATATTTTCCAAGATGGAAATGTAAGCCCCTTTATGTCTGTTTTTTATCATCAGACATGTGGTACATAGTAAAGCATTAAGAAATTATTATTGCACTGAATTGAACGTTGTACATTGCTTTTAGAATCTTTCCAGCTTAACACCGGCTTTTTTAGTCTATAAAACCTAACTCAAAAAAAAAAAAAAAAACATTAAATACCCATTTTTAAAAGTGCCAGACATATGTTTTACATATATTAGCTTTAACCCTACAACTTTACAGAGTAGATATTGTCATTCCCTTTCTACAAATGAGAAAAGAATCAAAGAATTGAACCACACATGTTGGCCTAACCTAAGTGCTCTTTCTGCTGTATCTATTGTTTCTCCTAAGTTGTCCTCAGTGTAGGACAGACTGGTCAAACACATGCCCACTATATATTGGTGTTCTCCCCTGTTCAGTTTAGAGTCCATTTTTACGCTTATATTTTTTTTCCTGCCAAACTTGTATGTGATTCATATTTCTCATTTTGTGCTGCTAAAACTGGGTTCAGATAGATGCTTTCCAAGAAACATATGTCCTGAGCTTGTCTGGAAATTCACTGTTTTAGACCTCAGGAGTCTACATTCTTTAGGTGGAAAATCCCTTCACATCCAACATGTTCTACCACAGTAGCTAGCATTACCACTTCAGTAACAAACTTACTAAGGAAGGAGAGAAATCAGATAAATTCAAGATGGTCTGAGTCAAGGGGATTTCACAGACTTGTGTTAAATCATAAAATTTGGATAAAAAGTAGTCTCATCTTTTTTAAAGTCTTGGTCATATAATCAAGGTTGCTATTAGATACAAATCTTTGGCACCAAAGGAAATGGTAGTGGATACTCTGGCTCTTTGTTCACTACTATAAAAGAAGGCTAGAGGCAAAATACTCAAGGCAAAGATGGGATTTGGATTGAAAATTGAATGATCCCAACCTGGCTCTTTAAATGTCCCAGCTATTTGCTCAACTTTAGCCTGTTTCTTTTTACGGATGTGCCCCTGGCATCAGAGGGAAGAGTGTTCCTTTCTGGTGTGACATGCACAGAACTGAGCAGCTGGAGTCTTACCTACTAAGGACATGATGGCTCATGCAGGCCAATTCCCTTCTTCCTGAGACTAAAAATCCTGAGGCCAGAAGCGGCAGTGACTTGCACACAGTCACATAGCTGGCCGGGAGAAGAACAAGACTCAGACCTCTCCATGCCCAGGCCTGCTCTCTCCTGGAACAGATTGCTTTCTGCCCATTTCTAATTCAGCTACTACCCTTATTCACTCTGGGAGCTGCAGTGTACCCCCACACTCTATCTGCCCATTGGCACCTAAAAAACAGGGAAACTACACTAAATTTTGTGAACGTTTCACACATTCCCTAACCTGGGTCCAGCTACTATCTTGTCCTCACCCAGCAACCGTTTATTTTCTGCGCCTCATCAGGTTCTACCCTGTGGATTGGTTCTAAGTTTCCATTAGAGTCTATGTAGCTTAACTCTGCCCACCTTCCGAGGGAGGGGTGAGAATGGTCCTCATGGGCAAACAGCCTAAAAGCTGTAGTTGGTGTTGGATGCCTGTATGTAAGCGTTTATTACGGGAGAATCTTTCCTGGTGTTCTATAAAACTCTAAAACATAGAAAAATGAGCATTTAGTAACTAGATTAAAAGGCCATCCAATAATTACCTTCTGAGGGCTGTTGTCGTTTTGTTTGTTTTTGAATTAGAAACTGGCTAAATCTGACAGTAACCTAATTACCCGATAACCATTTCGAAAATGATCCCATGAGGACAGTCACTGCACATAGTAGCACGAGCTGACTGAGACCCAGTTTTCGTCTCTGAGAAACCCACCATCTCATAGAGCAGGTACCTCAACAGAAGCAGCTCCCATGATCTGAGAGCATCGTGCAATCCCGTACTCATTTACAAAAGGAAATAGAAAAAGCAGGGGCGCCTGCGTGGGTCAGTTGATTGACCCTCCCACTCTTGGTTTTGGCTCAGGTCATGATCTCAGGGTCATGGGATGGTGCCCCATGTCAGGCTCTGTGTTCAGCAGGGAGCCTGCTTCAGATTCTCCACCCCCCCGCCCCTCCCCCAATTCATGTGCATGCTCAATCTCTCTCTCTCTCTCTCTCAAATAAATAAATAAAATCTTTTTAAAAAAGAAATAGAAAAAGCAGAAGAGTATACCATAAGAAAAAATTTTAAACAGTGCTCATCAAGACTTATTCTAGTATTCCTCTAGTAAAATTCAAGCAAGCAATTTAAAAATATCATGTTTTCAACATTTTAAAGCTACTTAACGCTGTTCTTATTCATTAGAGAGACACTCTGGTGGTCAGTAAAAGCCATGTTATGTTGTTACAACAGAAAATAAAGGAGGAAAATCTCTAAGGTCTGTTTCCTTGTCCTCATCAAAAATCCCTTTACATCGGTACTAATTTGAAAATAGTATGACCAAGCCAGTCTCCAGATCCACTGGATTTACATATGGGACCAACTTAGCAATAAATGGAAAGTAAAGATCTAATCATCATCATACTAAAATGTAACCATAACAGATATTTTTCAGAGGTGTGTAGCAAAATACCTTTCAGATTTTAAAAAGTGGTGTGTACAAATAAGTTCATAGAAACACTTTCATAATAGCCCAAACTCAGAAACAAACCAAATGTCCATAATCAGAAAGATAAATAAACAGCTTGTGGGTCAGGTATACAATGGAATACACAGCAGTATGTCTGAGTGAACTCTAGTGCCCCATAATAATGTGGATCTCATAAGCACATACTTGAGTGAAAGAAGATGAATGGGAAGAGTCCATAATAGTATAGTTACATAGAACTTCTCTATATATTTATTATGTATGTATATTTATACATAAATATACATAAATTTTATATGTATGGATGAAGTTTAATTTTAAAATGTACTCTAGATGTATTACTAAACATGGCAACAAATTTTAGAGCACTGAAAATTTATTTGTGTTTAACACAAGAACTAACATTAGAGGAAAATTTGAAGAATAACATCTCGAAATGAAATTCAGTCTCCAGATGCAATTAGGAGTTCCCCAAGCATTAACAATAGCTACTTAACATCCACTATGGAAAATATGCACTTCACAAAGAAGTTACTGTTTGGCGAAGTCTGAGTCTAAAGGTGGATTGCTGAGGTAAGCTGCTTCTTAATAAGCTACAACTTGAAACACTTGTACATAATTTACTTCAGTCATCATTATTTCCAAACAGACTTGAAATAATCTTTAAAATAGCAAGGTCCCTCAAAACTATCCAGCTCAAAGAATTAGCATTACCCCACCTATAATGACTTTATAATAGCTCCCATTTAATTTGCCTACCATGTGCCTGGCATTTCACAAATGTTGTCTCTAATTCTCAAACAATCCGTAAATCAGAAATTATCTTCATTTTTGTTGACCAGTTGTATCAACAAATCCGTCAGTTTGGTCACCCTCTTTCCTTCTACATCATGCTGCCATCTTGGGCAGATGGCATTTGTGTTCTGCAAGACCATGGCTCTAGTAACCCACCACACAGCTTCATGACAAGAAGATGTATGTATAATAAATAAGAAACTAATAAGGCAAATACTGATTAAAAAATAATAAAACATGTATTATTGGTTTCACTGGTGTATCTGACCAATGGCCACCTGATGGCACTAAGTGTCCATCAGTACTACTCTGGACCACCTCATTGCCCAGGGGCACCTCCAGTCCCAGGTTGTTCTTCCAAGACTCCTCTGATCTGCTGAGGGGCTTGCTTCTCTAGACTGAACATTTCCTCGAGATTTTTTCAGATTGCTTTGAAACCTATGCAAATGTATCATAAATATAGATTGGAACTTCATGATTGCAAACAACTTTATCCCAAATTAGATCTGGCTTAGGTCATTTCATACTTACTGTCCTCAATATCACCTACCAACCACAATTTTAAAGAGTGGGGCTAATAGACAATTTTTATTCAGAAAAAAAAACTCACTTTGATATCAATAATAATATATTATCATATTTATGGGTACAGTTCTTTCCAAGTAAGTGATTCATTATTTAACCTCTAAGTAAAAGGACTTTGGTTCTCAAAGTCAAATTTATGATGCAGATGGCAGAATATCAGATATCATTAATGGTATTCTGCCATCTGCACAATAAATTTGAATTTTGCTCCCACAGTATTGACAAATCAATTGCCTTCATCTTCTTTTTGTTGTTTTTGTTGTTTGTTTTTTTATTTATTTTTATTTTTTTATTAACATATAATGTATTATTAGCCCCAGGGGTAGAGGTCTGTGAATCGCCAGGTTTACACACTTCACAGCACTCATCATAGAACATACCCTCCCCTATGTCCATCACCCCACCACCCTCTCCCTACCGCTGTCCCCCTAGCAACCCTCAGTTTGTTTTGTGAGATTAAGAGTCTCTTATGGTTTGTCTCCCTCCCGATCCCATCTTGTTTCATTTATTCTTTTCCTACCCCCCAAACCCCCAACGTTGCATCTCCACTTCCTCATATCAGGGAGATCATATGATAGTTGTCTTTCTCCAATTGACTTATTTTGTTAAGCATAATACCCTCTAGCTCCATCCACATCATCGCAAATGGCAAGATTTCATTTCTTTTGATGGCTACATAGTATTCCATTGTATATATATACCACATCTTCTTTATCCTTCATTTGTTGATGGACTTCTAGGTTCTTCCCATAGTTTGGCCTTCATTTTCTACATGCTTTTTAATCTTGTGATCATAGTGTAGGTATAGACATAGATAATAAACACACGACATCCATATTTGTTTCCCTTATCACTCTGTGAGGTAATTATTTTTTTTCTATTTCTGTCTTTGCTTCCAAAACATAATTCACTTGCGGGCAGGTTCCAAGTTTCATTTTCATCTTTGTATCCCATCAGTAAAGAATACAAATAGTGGCACATAAGAACATTTCATAAGCTTTTATGACTTTATTTGCTAGCATCTGCCCCTTTTTCACTGTAAATAATTCTAACATTTGAAATATTTGATGAGGGGCACCTGGGTGGCTCAGTGGGTTAAGCCTCTGCCTTCAGCTCAGGTCATGATCTCAGGGTCCTGGGATCGAACCCGGGTCCGGCTCTCTGCTCAGCAGGGAGCCTAGTTCTCCCACCCCACCACCTGCCTCTCTGCCTACTTCTGTTTTCTTTCTGTCAAATAAATAAATAAATAAAATCCTTTAAAAAAATAAGAAATATTAGATGATGACTCACTATTTCATACTCATTCTGCATACACTCTGCAGGCAGCTATAATCAATAGAGATGCTACTTTGCAGAATCAAATTTTGATTCATTTTCCAATGCATTAGAAATAGTTCACTTGTTAAAACTGGTTTCCTTTATGGTAAAAGTGTAAAAGTTTAGATTAGATAGATTTTCTAACAACCCAAAATATTCTGGGGGAAATTGTTCTTCCTATACAGTAGGAAGAAAAAAGCTCTATCTCCAAAATATTTCATGTCTTATAATTTTCATAATTCCCACAAACCTATTAAGAATCCAAGAATGAAGTTCCAACTTTACACAGATAGATGCTATAGCTAGAATAAATAGTCAGATCTGGCTAAAACTAACTCAGTGATAAATAGTCTTTAGAAACAGAGAAATAGTTGTGAAAGATGCAACCAAGAGCATTTCCAACTTAAGTTACAAAAGAGAAATGAAAACTCATATTATTTAAAATATAGGTATTCTAAATATTATACCATTTTATATGACAGAAATCATAAAAAGATAAAATACAATCTGTTAAGTATGGAAGGATTTTTATAAAATTATTCAAACATCCACATTTTTAGAAAATCGATCAGATACATCTGACCGGGTACTTGGAGGCCAAATGAGGTGACAGATGTTGTTAATATCTCCCAGCAAGCATTGCCACATTTACAAAAACTTCGACATGTCATGAAACAAACGGCTCTTTTTTAAAAGACATTGACTTCATAAAAATAGCATGCCCTTTGGTTTCAATTAAATGTCTTTTGGGTTTCTATTATTTTCCAATGCAATATTCATTGTTAAAAATGCTATTAGGTAATGCTTGCATTTACTTTCTTGTCTTCAGAGTTCCTGCTAACAGCTGGTCAGGTAAGTTTCAATCCACACCCTGGCAGGAATGGAAATTTATCAACTCTGCCCCTCCCACAATGGCACTTCTCCAAGTGCCATTTTGGAATCCAGGGTAAAATTGTCATTGATTGATTAAGGGGGGGGGGACACAAATGTATGGTATATATATATATATTTTTAAACAACTTCACACGTTCTATGCTTTCCACTAAATTAAATATTTAACTTACTATATTTGTATTTTTTTTGTTATTTCCAATGGGGTCTCTTTTTAGAGACCTCCTTATAATATTTGATCCACACCTTTCAACCCAAATCCCTACACTAGAGAGAGAAGAGAACTATTTTTGCTTCATATAACCATTGTCTTGGACATTCTCTTATACCCCAATTTCTATATTATTCTAACTTTTTTTTTACTTATTCCATAGGATCTGCAAAATGCATGTTAAGCTATTATAAATGGTTTGTTATTGTTATTTTTTTCCTTTAACAGTCCTGTAGTGAAGATGGGGGGTACTATTTAATTTATCAACTAGAATAGCTGAATACCAATCAGTGGGTAGAAATTATCAAGGCCTACTGACAGAGAGACGAAATGGGGAGTGTTTTCTAGAAGAAAACTGATTTGCTAAGAAGTAAAGAACTGATCAACTCCATGCCAGCATCTCCAGAAAGTCTGTCCAATTTTGCCTCCACACCATGTGACCCGCTCTTCTGCTTGTCCTATTTATTTCCTCAAGGAATTCTGGAACTCCAGACCCCTCATTTTCTTCGTTACTTTCCTTCCCTCCCTCACTCTTTTTCTCCCTTCCTTCCATCTTTCCTTTCTTTCTTCTTCTTTTTCTTATCAGGATTTTAATAAAGTTTTCATGGAGCAAATATATTCCACAACTGAAAAAAACAAAAGTTTTAAAACTGAGCCAGATAACTTCTCATGTTGCTTTTAGTTCTAACACTCTACAATCGTGATTCATTTATGACTATAAACATGGGGGGCCCTGAATTAGGAACAAAGGTTGAAACTAGAGGAAAGTGAGAAAAAGTGAAAATTTGCAGAACTGACATGATTTAAGGACAGAATGAGGACTCCTTTCTGGCCTGGTTCCCTTTTCGACAGGCTCTGTCTTCCTTTTCTAACTTTTTGTCAGACAACAAGATTTCTGACCCCCAACCCTATAAATATAATTATATTAGACAGGGAAATTCAAAAGAAAACTTTTTAAAGTGAGTATGTAGCCATTGTGGAGAACATAAGCTTCTTATCTATATTATATGTATATGTACACAGAGAATATAAGTTACTTGTGCAGCTAGAGTGTAACTGAAACAAGTAAAAGCCAGTTTTATAAGGCAAGATATTGACCAATAGAAATTCATAGCTGAGCATCAAGAAGGTCTCTCAATTATCAATAGTGAACATGGAAAACCAAATACGTTGTTAATTCTCTTCGCTATTTCATTTGAAAATTGCTGTGGGTTTTTTCTCTAAATCCTTCCGCAAAATTCTAAAACAAAATTTTTCAGTTGAATTTCATCACTGGTTAAGAATTATAAATGGTTAGAAAATTTTAACAGGTTAACCGTTAATATTTCATGCTAGTTGATCAATAACTATTGCACACGGCTACTGTCCAGCATTACCTTTCAAAAAGGATACTATTTACATTTACAACAGGGTGATTTTATTTTATTTTATTTTATTTTATTTTATTTTATTTTGGTCTGGTTTTCTGGATTTCGGGTTGTTACGTTTGTCCTTGCTGGCTCTGATACTCATAGGGCTCATACCCATTGGACTCATACCACATTGGGCTTCTGGGTGCCCAGATTCAAAGCTTGTTTGAATATCTTTAATCTAGGATTGAATCTATTTATCCTTTCAAATAACCCAACAGAGATATGACTACAGATGACCATGCCCTACAAGGCTAAAAATTTGGTGTGGTATGATTGGTCAATCAGGAATGATGCAATCCACCATTAAATGTAGCTAAATCTTAAGGGAAGGAGCATAATGAATCACTAAGGAGGGTCTGAGAATTCATCAAACACCTACTATGTGCCAAGCATTGTTTGCGATTTCACAGACATCATCTCTTTTGAGTGAGGAAAGTCAGTCAGTCTCCAATATCAACCACTTAAAGCGCCCTGAGAGTTACACTAGAGTTTGAAGGAATTTTGGAGGTCATTCACGTGCCCGTGCTGCTAATCGAGGCAAGCTAGGAGGGTTTTCCGTGTCAACAGGCTGTAAGAACATGATTTCATCAAGGGTAGAGTTAGGTGGCTCCTCCTAGGTGTGTTACAACTCATCCTCAGTTATGAACCAATCTTTTAACTCTTTAGTAACTAGTCTTTTTTGGCCTGGACTTAAAACTTCAGGAATCCCAGAACGATTCACCAAAGTCTTTGCCAGCTTGTGATGGAAAACAGTATGATTAACATTCTCTCTGATGTGATAAAAACAGTTTTTGAAATATCATAAGGGGGCTCTTTTTCCATCTAATTTTACATCACATTGCTGGGGAAATAGAATGTTTATGGGGAAAATATCAGCATAGAGGTTTTGGTCTAACGAAAAAATGCATCCTTTATCTAAAGTAGATGATTGACCTCACATTCATCATGTTATCCTCCAAACTTAAAAGGCTGGCATAACATCAAAAATGTATACATACACCATGAAAATGACAAAAAACAACACTAGTAAACACTAAAAGCACACTAAGCTTGTTTTAAAACTTGCAATCACCCTTGAGATATCAATCACCCTTCCCATCGAAGCCCTCCGTTCTCCTGGATCCCGACCTGAAGCCTCCAGGCTTGAAACAACAACAGCTGTCTGCCCCAAAGAGACAGAGACACAGAGACACAAGACGGCCAAAGCTACAGGATGGCAAAGAATACAACACTGGACAAGCAGCACATTTGCAATCAGAACCTCTGGACCCTGTGCTGAATCCTACTAGCCAGACATCTAGCAAATACCTCTTACACTTCAATTTTCCCACCCATAAAAAAAAATAGGAATAATAATATGGCTTCCCTTGCTCTAATGTGTTATACAAATATTAGCACTACTATCATAATTATATAGAATTAGTACAGCATAAATGGTTTTTCTTTTCATTTCTGAGCCAGATCTATATGACATCTCTTTCTTTCTTCTGTAATTGTAAATCAGAGCTTCAACCAGAATATAGCCTTCAGGTCAAATCCAGCCCACTGCCTGCTTCTGTAAATGAATTTTTATCGACACACAGCCATGCCCATTCATTTACTACTATCTATGGCTGCTTTCCAGCTACAATGGCAAAGCTGAGCAGTTATGAAGAAACCACAGGGCCTGCAAAATCAAAAATATTTACTGTCTGGTCCTTTACTGAAAAGTTTGCCGATCCTTGCTTTAAATGATAAAACATCATCATTTTTTACACCCGTGAAATTGTTATAGCCTTAGATATATAACCTCTCCTTATAAAAAACAAATGTTATAATACAGATAAGAAATACAGTTTCTTAAATTGAAAATACTCATTTTCGGTTTGACCTTGGTCCCGGGAAAAACTCTAGACCCCTTGAGTATCACATTAAAATAACAGCCCAGACGTTCATTTGGTAAATAACTATTTATTGCACGCCCACTATGTGTCAGGCATATCCAGTGAACAGGAGCTCGATTGCTCCTCGATTCTTGATGCCTAGAGCAGCAGGAGCTTACAGCCCAGACTGTCTTACCTGCATCTAGATGTACGAAACCTTCCACATCATTATTTCATTCAGTTCCTCCAATAAGCCAGGGAGGAAGACATTGTTCTCCCAACAAATGAGAGAGCTGGGACTCAGACACTTTAAGTTGCTCACAGTCATGATGCTGGAAAGTAGCTGGATGACAGGATGATAAAGGAGGACCTCTTTTGCGCTCTATGCCAAGAATAAAGATCTTCAAACATCTCGCTTCAGCACTAGGACAACTATCCCCAAAGTCACCTATACCATCAACCACTCACCCACTTCCCAGTACATACCTGGAAGCCCGTGAGAACTGTCCCCAGCTAAGGTTTGTGCTCTGTCAAAGTCAGTTCAATTATCACACCGAGGAGGGAGCAGCCAAGTCCTACAGCCTATGAAAACTGGTAAGGATAGGTGTTGAGCAAGTAATTCTGTGACTTTATAATTATGACCATGAATCACAATGATGAACCTATAAGACAGAAGAGGGGTAAAAAGACCTACATTTATGGTCATTAGCTCAATGAATTTTAAATTAATTATCTCTAAGTCAGTTATCACTCCTTTAGAATAGATCATGCCATGGGCACAGCCTCTCTCTAAGAATTTGTTCACCAGCCTGCTGTTTTCAGGGAAACCATGGGTTATAGAGCAAGCCTTTAGAAAGGGCTGCTAGGAAACCCTGGACTTCTTTCTCTGTTCCTTATTCTCCCCCCAAACAACTTAGAAAGACCTTTCAGCACTGTGAACCTCCATAAGTTCATAGTTTGTAAACAGAATACACAAAACCCAAGAGGAATGGTTTTCCTAGCGTATCCCAGCCAACTCCCAGCAAATGGATTGAGTGGCCACAGAAATCTATGGTCTGAGCTAAGTATGAAGCGAAGGCAAGTGCAGCTGAGAGAGAAGACTCGGGTATTACAAATCATGTTCTCTGTGGCCGTATCACCGACCCCATCGTGATGCAATTCCACAGCTATCTAGAACAATTCACTGAGCATTCTCCCCAATCACTACTTTTTCTTCACTACCTCAGACAAAACCCAGCCAATGGACAAATTCTCTCCCCTCTTCCCTTGATTTCCTCGGTTCCTTCTCTTTCTCTCTCTTTCTTTCCTCCTCATTCCCTCTCCCCTAGTTTCATCTGACCTATTTCCCCAGTGTTCTTGCTCTTTCTCCCAGAGTAAGGCTATGTCAGAGGAAATAATTCATCTACAAATAATTCACCTACAAAAACTTACCAAATATTACCTATCACCATAGAGAAACACTGGGTCCTTTCAAAAACATGGTTCAGATATTGTTAAGGAAAATGACACCTCCTAGGAGGATTTTTTTTTTTAAGCTGCTTTGAGGCCAGTTAGTCCATTTTGCAGCTTACAGCAAAGCTATGGCACTGAGTTTCCATAGAAAGGCCCTTCCTCTTTATGTAATTCAAGGGCAGTTACCTGATCTTCCATGAAAACCCACCCCTAAGCTGTGACTGAGTGAGAAGCAAATACTATCTATAATTATATCAGAAATGAAGACCTAATCCCATTACGAAAGAAAACTCTGAAATTCTGTGGAATGTTAAAATTGTGAACTCCTAACCTATACACTAGAGAATCTGAGAATCTAAAGGAACTTAAAGTAGCATGTAACTTGCAAGTACAAAATTGGTTTCCTTACATAAGTCAAATTGAACCCACAGAATGTAACTAAGAATATAACTGCAAAAGTAACAAAAGTTTTGAATTAGAAAGATAGTTAGAAATTTGGTATAATAGGGGTGCCTGGGTGGGTTCGGTGTCCAACTCTTGATTTTGGCTCAGGTCATGATCTCAGGGTCCTGGCATCAAGCCCTGTGCTGGCTCCACACTCAGCAGGAAGTCTGCTGGAGATTTTTCTCCCTCCTCCTCTGCCCCTCCTCATCCCTCAACCCTCTCTATCACAAATAATAAGTAAATCTTTAAAAAAAAAAAAAAGGGAAAGAAATTTGGGATAGTAGACTATAAATGAATTTTAAATAATACAGATTATTTGAGAAAATTAAATATATTCAGTCACGTAAACAAAAAATAATTACAAGTTGATCAAATCACAATTTTCTTTTTTTCTTTACATCCTGTTTTTACATAGTTAAGCTCACACTACATTCTAGTTTTATGTCTTCCATCTGTTTCATTTACTACTTCACCCTAATTATTTCTCCATATTTTAAAATTCTGTTCATAACAATTATTTTTAGGGACTACGTGAATGTACCATAAATTACTCATCCATTCTTTTATTAATTCAACAATTAGATGGTTTCCAATTTATATAAATACTGCTACTGAAAGTATTTGGTTTTAGCCTGTTATCTGAATCTCAGATGGTCTTTTTAGCACAGATATCTAAGCAGTAAATTAATGGATGAAATTTATGAACATTTTGGGGCACCTGGGTAGCTCAGTGGGCCTCTTTCTGTCTTCGGCTCAGGTCATGATCCCAGGGTGCTGGAATCGAGCCCCACATTGGGCTCTCTGCTCAGCACGGAGCCTGCTTCCCTTCCTCTCTCTCTGCTTGCCTCTCTGGCTACTTGTGATCTCCGTCTGTCAAATAAATAAATAAAATCTTTTTTTTTTTAAAGAAATTTATGAACATTTTTATACCTGATAATACCATGGCAAATGTACTCCAGAGAAATCCCACCACTGACGGAGCTTCCATTCCACTGTTCTTTACCATCCAGTTTTTCCTCTCCTAAAACCTGGTAACCAAGCCTTCTCCCTCCTAAGAACGCTCCCTGAGAGAACAGTGAAAAAGGTCAGCATCCTCTACCACTCATGTTACACACGTCACTACTTTGCGCAACTACATGAATGACTGTTTAGACCATCTACAATTCTTTCAAGTCAGATTTTGATCAGCTTTCAACTAGTCTCTCCCATCAGGGTGGGGACAGGGTTTGACCTCTTAATGTCAGAGGATTCCTAAGGAAACACCAAAGACAGGCTGGAGCCTAGCTTTCTTGTATTTTCCCTGGAGATCTTCCACCTTGTAGCAATTCTGTGCATCCCATAGTGGCCAACCATGACGTATGTAGGATAAAACTTAGAAAATGAGGCTCAAAAAGTTAATCCATCTGTTTATATTATTACACAAAATTAGACTGGAAAAAAAAAAAAAAGTCGTGTACATGGGGGTTATCCATGAAGTTACCTAGCTGGTTTTCCCTTCTACCATGAGGGTTCCTGGGAGAATGACCACTCCACCACCATCTGTCTCCCAGGGATTTGGGAATATAACTCCCTTAGAAAAGCTGGGCACTAGATATCCATGTAAGTACCCAAACAACATGACAGAATTTCATGGCATTTTGTTTGAAAGCGGAGGGAGGAGGGTAGGAATAGGAGAGGGAGAAGAAGGAGGGGACAAACGTTAGTTAGTGACACAGCCAGACAAGAAGACAAAGTCTTTGGTGACCCCCACATCCCTTCCTGATGCCCTCTGTTCTCCCACATCCTAGAGCCTCTCCCTATTTCTGGAGATGATGGTGGCAAAACCCCACGACATGCAACACTTTCTAGTGCTTATTCAGTTTTGTGGAAGAAGTGTGAATATTTTGTGCATCCTCTTATCATCCCCCTCCTTTTTAATAGATTTTTAGAGAGCCTTTGAGTGTACTGAAAAATTATACAAGAAGGAAGAAAACACGCTTTCTGGTTTCACACCCTCTTACTGGTTCAGACTGAGCCTTCGGAATGGCCTTGGCTGTGGCTACTATGGGCAATTATGGGAGCCCCTGAGGAGAGCCATGGTCACCAAAAGGAAACAATTAGAGGGAAGAAGAAATGACTCTGGTAAATGTGGAATCTTGATTTTCTTTTTCTTACAGAGAGAATGGTTGGTAGTCCCAGCCTCCCAGGAGAGTGTCCATAGTTTAAATATTGGCCAGAAATAAAAGAAAAATTTTCAAGGAGAACTTTTTCCTATAAAATTCAATTCACTTTAGACTTTTGAGGAAAGAGTGAATAAACTATGTCTTAAGTAAAATTTGCCTCATTCTATTTTTCTCAAGTAAACTTTCTCCTTTCAGATACTGTGAGGTCCACAGGCAACAACCACTGAGGGTAAGGGCACTGGTTATGTATAAAACCCCAACAACAGAAATACATGTATCAGTTCAGTCTAATAACTGTGCTCGAACTTAAGGGAAGCATCAGGATATTTGCAGAAATTCTTCTCTCAGAAATTCTTCCTCACTGCGTAACATTGACCTAGTCAGCAAAACAAGGAGACTCCTCTTCACCAAAACCTACTGAGCCTTCTGGTTTCGTAAATGCCAGATGGTAAAAGAAAGTTCAAAATTGATGAACAATACGTGTCCACTTCAAATTTTGGTGCCACACAGAAAGGGGACTAACAGTAGAAGTTAGGGTGGCAAAGAAGAGAGCCAGGAATCAAAGTTGGTGGCAGAGGGATCAGGGAAGGACGCATCTCTCTGCTTCATCCATGATATAACGAGAACCGTGACCAGTATTTTGCTGAGCCCAAGATGCATTTGTCTTCTGCTCAATAATTCAAGGCAGGGGTGCCTCAGAGGCTCAGTTAAGCATCTGCCTTCAGCTCAGGTCATGATCCCAGGGTCTTGGGATCGAGCACCACATCGGGCTCCCTGCTTAGCAGGGCATCTGCTCCTCTCTGCCTCCCCAACCTGCTCATGCTTGTACCCCCTCTCTCTCTCTCACAAATAAATAAATTCTTTAAAAGTAATAATTCAAGGGATCTGATCACAATAGAAAATCAGATTCTTTTTGACCTAACCTGCTCTTTTATTTTTTAATTCCATACTTATTAATTTATTTTTAAACCACTTTATTGACCTATACCTGACATTAAAAAAAACTATACACATTTAATGTATATAACATGATGGGCTTGAAGATAACTATACACCTGTGAAACTATCACTACAATCTTCAGTTTTAGTCCTCTTGAGACATATTCCCTTTTAATGCCTCACAGGAAAGGATATAATTTTGTTGAGTTTTTTAATATGTGTCTAGAAAGCCGAGGCTTCATACTCCAGTAGTCCTTGCATTCCTCACCTTTGACCTCTAACTTTTGCTTCACCTCCTTAGGGCTTCCATATACCAATGAGATATTTTCTTATAACTCAGAATTAAACCCAGAATATTACACAAACAGAAGAATGAAGCTGGACCCTACCTGACACCACCCACAAAAATTAACTCAACATTGATCAGACCTAAGTATAAGAGCTAAAACTCAAAAGCTCTTACAAGAAAACATAGAAGTGAATCTTTATGATCTTAGGTTAGGCTGTGGTTCCTTATATGTCACACACACACACACACATACACACAAAATAGAACCGAAAGAAAAAGAGCTATACTGGACTTCACCAAAATTAAAAACTTCTGAGCTGCAAAGACACCATCAAGAGATGGAAGAGACAACCCACAAAATGGGAGAAGATGTTTGCAACTCGTGGATCTGGTAAGGGACTTGTATAAAGAACACTTACAACTCAACAATAACAAAATAAATAACCCAATTTTTAAATGGGCAAATGATTTCAACAGAAATTCCTCTGGAGGGACACCTGGGTGGCTCAGTTGGTTGGACGACTGCTTTCGGCTCAGGTCATGATCCCGGAGTCCCGGGATCGAGTCCCGCATCTGGCTCCCAGCTCCACGGGGAGTCTGCTTCTCCCTCTGACCCTCTTCTCGCTCATGCTCTCTCTCACTGCCTCTCTCTCAAATAAATAAATAAAATCTTTAAAAAAAAAAAAAGAAATTCCTCTGGAGGAGATAAATGGCCAATAAGCATGTGAAAATGTACCCAACATCATTAGTGATTAGGGAAGTGCAAATCCAAACCACAATGACATAACATTCCATCTCTCATCCCCGTTCTTCTTTCTTTGACTCAGCCAAAAGGGCTTCTTCATGCTCTAAACCTCACTTTTCAGTGCACAAACATAATACTATTTTTAAATAGTAGTAATAAAATATTTCGAAAGGTCAGTCATTAAATGTAATTCCATAAATATAATCTATCTTTGTGGGGTTTTTTAAACTCCACACAAGGGGGTTTCCATAGGACAATATTTAATTCAGATAATTGATGTGGTAACTTGTTTGTAGTGGACTCTAGAAAATCAAAGTTTTATTGATTTGCTTTAGGATCCCAAACTTCTAATAACAATTTATAGGACACAATAGAATAATCATACAGTTCATCCACATTCCTAATGAATTTAGAAATATGGGTGTAGAACTCAGTCAATCAAATTGCTTCAAAGTACTAAACTGTTCCAACTCTCTCATTACCCGTGTATGTCACGGGTCTAGGACATGCCTACTGTGCCTTTCTATCACGTTGCTTTGGCCACACCTGAATACCATTCCTCTGTTGACTCAATCTATCAAAACACAGAAGAGAATGCACAGGATGGACCAGGTCAGTATAAGACACCAGGGACACACAAGTGAGCAGAGCATGGTCCCTCCTAGGAGGAGCACATCATTTAGTAGGAGAGACTCAGAGGACATTCCATGTCACCCTGCGAGGATTGGCACATAAGCTCTCTCACAGGCCCCTAGCTGTTCTCTCCAAACAAATCCTGGTTAGTAATCAGTCCACGATATAGATATGTACTGGATGATACGGACAAATATGTCTTTTTATCTGATAAGTGTATCTTTTCCTTGATAATTTTGTGTTTTATAGTTACAGACTTTCCCCTTTCAGAGAACAGGTAATTACTCATCTACAGTTTCTTCTAGGTTTTCTTTTTACCTTTTTCTTTCAGTCCATCAAGAATTTGTTTGATCTATGATGTGGGGTAGGAATATAATACTCAGATACCTCCTAACTACTTAATCAATGTTCCCAGAACTATTGGGTGAATTACCAACTCCTTCCCCTTTGGTTGGTACTACTTCTCTTATTGGCCAATCAGTTTTAATACATGATAAAGCTAGAACATTGATGAAAGAGAAATAATAATAGTATCAACTTTATAAAATTGTTTTAAGGGTTGAATGATATAATGTATGTATATAATGTGTTCCACATAGTGTCTAGTACATGGGAGCTCTCAACAGAATATATTGATTAGCTTAGCCCAATACAGATCAGGTTCTGTCCAATCTAACCAATCCTCATTGGGCACAATGAGTTGGGAGTGGAAAAATATGAATGTGTTAGTCCATCCATGTTTCCTTCCTGGCAGTAGAAAAAAGGAAGCCCCCAATTTTTCCTAACATTATCCATTTTTATAAATTTGCTAAAAATGGTAAAAATGGGATTACCCTCATTTTAATTATTGGATTAGTTATAAATTAAGCACTTATTCACATTCATTAGCATTTATTTTTTCTATTAAATGCATTTTTTATTCTTTACACTTAAAATTTGAATTATTTCTATTTTCTTGATCTACATATTTTTGTTTGATATTATAAACAAAAGCTTGAATCAATTATTATGCAACTATTTCAAAATAGTAATTTTTCTCATTGGTATTTCATCTTTATTTATAAGTTGGCATTCTAATATGCCATTCTTAAAATCACTAAACCATTAGGAAAAAGAAAAACCTAATTGAGTATAGCTTATCTATATTTTGCTTTCAACTTCTCATCTGAAATTTTTTAAGAAAAAAGATTGCCATTTGTTTGAGACACTGCCTCTGTTCGTAGGAAATCTAAGGGTGTCCCCCATGATTATGTGACTCTGGCCAGCTCTTGTTTGTTGGTCATGATGTGGTGTGAATGGGTCTGTTTTACAGCTTCAGTTTCCAAATAAGCTTGCTCGCAGGCACTTGCCTTCCTGAGCCACCCAGTCATCTTAGCACAAAAGTGCTGTTACAAAGTCATACCAGTCTGGAAAAGAAACTCAAAAGACAAGTACTGATGACTAAGCAGAGATTCCATGTTAGAATATGAATGAGTACAAAGGCACCTGGATGGCTCAGTAATCAAAGCCTGGACTCTTGGTTTCAGCTCAGGTTCTGATCTCAGGGTTTCAAGATCGAACCCAGCCTCAGGAAGCCCCCACCTCCATCGTACACGTGTGGAGACTGCTTAAGATTCTCTCTCTCGCTCACCCTCTGCCCTCCCTCCCACCCTCACTCGTGCACACATGTTCTCTCTCTCTCTCAAAAAAAAAAAAAAGGAATATGAAGGAAAGAGTACAAATTATTAGAGATTTTACTTGGCTGTGAGTCTCTTCAACATCTATACTTTGTGCTGGAAGAAAGAGTAGGGGGGCAGGAGGGAAGCTTGTGAATTCCAGTAGAGTTAATCCTCAGGACACAAGAATACAATCAAAATCTGCAAAGTCTAGCTTTTCTGTGCTGGCCAAAACCATGCTTGTTCATGAAAGCTCACAGAACAAAACAATTTTTGTTTCTGAGTATTAAGTGATTTGGAAATGTTAGTCCTTCTGTGTAATTAATAGCACAATAAGGCAGGAGAACATGGTATGAAGGATTCAGGGTCCTCTCACTTGGTAAGTCCTTGCGGTCTCCACAAATAGTTTTGTTTTTTTAATGAGTCATCACCTTTCAAAATAGAGTATGAATTACTATGGATTTACAGTTGCTTTTGATGACACAAAGAACCATGAGCTCTGACAAATCAGTTTATCTGCCTCCCAAAATAAGCTTCAATCAAATGGGTCTTTGGATCACTGTTTCTAATTCTATAGTGAGTTCTCAGTCATAGAAAAATATTTTTTAAAAAACTCTTTTTTCAATTTTAGCATCATTTTTCAAATGGCTTTTGGACGCAAAATGCTTTGAAATTTAAAATTTCAAATCACAATTTAGATGGATTGTTGAAAAATGGAAACATACAGAAAAATGGAAACCTACAGCAAAAGCTTGACCTGAACCACAGCTTTGGAAAAAATTAAAGCACAAGAAAAAAATCTAAAAATCACTGATAGTTGAGGTTGGTATATTGCAGTTTCTAGAGTTCCCCCACAGTGAACTTAACAACCAAACCATTGAGAGGAGAGCAGAGCAGTAAATCTGAAACTGAGCTTACACACCTTTCTTTTCAAGTAAGTTTTTATTATATAGATGCCAATAAACCCGAACCCTGGTGTTCCTTTGGTGGGGGAAGAAAAAAATCATTTGGCACAAAGTGCATAATCATATCTTAAATCTAAGAAACCACCAGTTTTACAAAGGGAAGGTAGGAGGCTGCTGAAGTTATAAATACACCATTATGGATGGAGGTAGGCAAAGGAACCTCCCCAAACCCAGCTCTGGGTCAGCAGGGAAGATCAGCACATACTCATTAGGGTCATGAGGTATCTGGATTAACGTGTTTTCAAAAAGATTAAAACTATGCCTCCATCTAATTATCAGTAAAATTAAGGGTTTGAGCAATGGGAACTCTCAGTCCTGACATTCTGTAATTTCAGCCTTAAAATTGAAATTGGTGTAAGGTATGATAGGGCGCCATATTTGTTTCCCTGAGAATGCAATGGGAAGACAACAACTGGATTGACTGGTGATCATACCGAGATGTCAAGGTTGAAAGATCTCATTAAAGGCCATATTCATGATTTTATCTTCTGACACACCCTCAACCATGAGAACTTAAGTTTGGAGTCATTCATACAATAAACATACATGAGGACTCGCTTTATAACAAGAATTCATGTTAGAAGGAACTTCTGTTAGTCCCAAGGTCAACTTTATCAGATTCAGGAAGGTTTAGGGGCACCCTTTGCACATGCTGGTCCCTGAAAAGCGAGAAGGGTGCTGGGGTTTGCTCTTGCTGCTATGGTTGCCATTGTCCTTATTTTGCAATCATGCTCGTTTTCCAGCGGAGCCCAGAAGCCAGAATCTATGCCACCCTTAGTGGAACCACGGTGTTGTTCATAACAGCAACCCTTTAGCAAACTCTTTCACACTAGGTTTCCAGAATATTTGCCTCTACCATGGAGATGATATCTTCGATCTCAAACAACCCTAATCTTGAGAATGAGTGCAGGCCGGGGTGAGGACAGGTTTGCAAAGCAGGCCAACATCCATATCCCATGAAATCACACCATTCTTAAAATCACACTTGGCTGGAGATTCTCAAGCTGAATCCCCACAGGGCCCTGGGTGCCACGACATGGATCAAAATGTCCCCTGACTACAATTAAATAACACTTCCCCGTTCACAGAAATAAAATAAAGTAAAATAAAATAAAGCAGATGTGATTTAAATAATTTCTTCAACCTTTGGAATTTCTTGAAAGTTAGTTATATCAGAAATAGTTATCAGATGGTATTGAATTTCGGAAAATGAAAGAAAAAGTAACATATTGTTGCACGTTTCCCAACCACAGGCACTAAACAAGGTGTTTTATTAGTTTATCTCATGTAACCCTCGATACGAGGCAGGGAAGAGTCTGTATGTCACTGGCTGGGAAACGGGAGCTCAGAGAGGTTGAGTAAACTGCCGAAGGTCTCTAAGCAGTACAATCTAAACAGTGTGATTCCAATCCATGTGTTTCTTACTCTGAAATCAAGTCTGCCTCAAAAACCATATGCCTGTATTCTGCACCCAAAAAACGGTAGTGCAAATTGTATGAGGGTTCCCTCCTACACGAGTTAGAAAACCATAGACTCAGCATGCATCTTTGGCGATTTTGCCCTTCGTCCTTGTGAAGTTGATACAAATATCTGACCCAGGTGTTGACCAGAATTTAAGAAGGTCTTCAGGTTTTCAAACTCAAAGAGCTGCATGGCCAGAGAAAATTAAAAGACCCAAGGAAGCGCTCTTAATCTATTTATGTGATGGCTTATCATCGACAAACGCCGAACTGTGCTGAGGATTTGGGGTTTGGCAATCCCCAGCTGTCATCCCAGCAAACCACTGGACATTTGGGCAAGCTCGCTATACCCTTCAGGCTACAGTTTGGGGATGAAAACCTTAGGTCTATAGTGCTTTAGGGAACCCTACTGATTTTAAGGATTTTTGGTTCTTTCTGCCAAGGGAAAGAATATGACTTCATAAGTATGAATTTTATTCATAAGTACATAGTATGAATTTCTGTTTCTTTTTTTTTAATATTTTATGTATTTATTTGACAGAGAGAGATCACAAGTAGGGAGAGAGGCAGGCAGAGAGAGAAGGAAGCAGGCTCCCTGCTGAGCAGAGAGCCCGACGCAGGGCTCAATCCCAGGACTCTGAGATCATGACCCGAGCCGAAGGCAGAGGCTTAGCCCACTGAGCCACCCAGGCGCCCTGAATTTCTATTTCTTATAACAAAAACAATGTATATGGAAGTGCTTAGCACTTACTTCTCATTAACCAGTGAATGTTTATTAAATACAACCTGAGTCTCTAAAGTCTTCACAGTCTACTACCTCCAAAGGCTCTACCAACTCATTCCCCCGCTCCCACTGAAAAATAGTGTTCTAATTACTGCCCTTCTGTGAACACACTTCATTTAATTATACTCTTGTCTCTCGAGAGAAGGCCTGAGCCTGGGAGCGTGATGGGTTCCATAATCTTGGCAGCCTGATAAGAACTTGCTGAGTGATTCCTCTGACAGATAAACTCGATACCAGCATTGAGCTAAGGGGGAAGGTGTTGGTCTGGACGACAGAAGGTCCCCAGGGCGAGAAGACAGCCTTCTGATGGTCTTCTTGGTGTGGGAGACCACTCACAGGGACTGGCAGGGAGTGGGGAAGCGAGGCGTCTCTGAAGAGACAGCAGTCCCCATGGGCTCTAACATAGCTACTCAACGCGGGATCCTTGACACTTGCCTCAGGATCACTCCTGGCGCTTGTCTCAAAATACTTATTCTTGAGCCTCACCCTAGATAACAAATCAGGACTCCTAGGGATGGAGCCTCGGGATCTGCATTTTAACAAGGCTCTGGGGAGGTTCTGACAGAACTTCTACTATTCTTCTACTATTCTACTTCTACTTCTACTATTGCGAGAATGAGCGATGAGGCATCTCATGGCAGCAAGGAAAATGAGAAGCCCACCAACACCAAGCCTTCCCGACGGGATTCCACCAGCAAGCCCATGTCCCTGACATAAAAGAGACTCCTTGTTTTCGTCACGGAATTGCAGCAATGCGCCGCATGGTCCTGGAATGTAGGGGAAAAGGACAGCCAGGCAACCAACTGGCCCATCAATCTGAGAGAGCGAGCAGGGGGGTGGGGTTGAGGAGGAGGCAAAAAGCAATTAGCCGAAGTTCAAGAAGCTAAGTGAGGCTGCAGGTACCGATAGGGTTTTCATGCTGCAAATAAATACAGTAATTTCTAGAAGCATCTGGTACCTACCTGTACAGAGGAGATTCTCTACAGATGCCAACCGCCCCACGATTGTCTCCACTGAGTTCTCCTTTCGTGTGCGTTCTGCCAAGGCTGGAGAAGGTTCTAAGGACTTCAACCAGGATGGCACCATCTCCAACCCACACATCTGGTGCCCACAGGTGACGTCAGGTAAGTGGGGCTGAGTTCGCGGTCTCACCTACGGGGGAGGCTCCCACAGAGAGGCGTGCTCTTGAGAAAACTGTTGTTCCTACTCATTAAGGCCCAGTGGCACCTGCTTTGGCAAGCCACTCTGCCAAATATTCTGGTCCCCTCTCCCTGAATTGTGGCGGTAAATCAGAGGAACACGGGAGGCAGCATGAGGTCCAGAAGGCCTGAAAGGGGTGAAGCTTTGAAAATTAAGATAAATGTGCAGAGAAGGGTAAGATGATGGTGTTTGTCACCGAATGGGCCTGGAAATGGCCTCTGGTTCTCCTCCGTGCCAAGCGGCTCAGATATCACAGGTGCGGGACCAGAGGTTTCTTGTTCTCGCATGGTGTGCCGTACTTATGGGCTGGGGCTCCCTTTGATGCCTACGGGGTGATCTGTAGTTCTTTCTAAGTAGTGCAAAGTCCCTGAGAACACCACTGTGCAAGGCTGATCACCTCCAACCCAACACGACCCAAACTGAACTCATCTTCTCCCCTAAAGCGTCCCTTCTCTGGTATGGCCAATTCTGGTCAACGGCATCACCGTCTGGCTCCTGGCTCAACCAAAAACCTGAATCCTATCCGCTCTCTGCCTCTTTCCTCTTGTATCTAAAACATCCCACCCATGTAAACTCCTACTTAAACGTTCTGGCTCTTTTCTCCTCCCCACCTGCACTGTCGCTGATTTGCTTAGCTGAGGCCTTGGCATTTCTCACCTGGAAGACTACAAGAGCCTCTAGGTGGCCCCCCCGACTTCTAATCCTTCTCCCCTCTGATACACTTGCCACAGGGCTCTCTTCTCAATTCTTCACAAACGAGATCATCACACCCTACCTCCTCTTAAATATCTCTACTATTGTCTGCATTGTTTATTGCATTACTGTCCAGAGGAAGATGCTTAAGATGATCTTTATATTATGCCTTGGGCTGTGTGGAGTACTGGGTACTCTGAAGCTTCCTTCCTCTACAAAACTTACTCCTATAAAGCATACTTTTTCATGTATCGTTGGACTTGCAGTGCTGAAAATGTCCTATCTCTCTGCTCTCCAGTGTGGTTACCACTGGCGATGTGTAGCTATTGATCTCTGAAAATGTAAGAAACTGTGTGTTTAATTTTACTTAATTTTACTCACCACAGACAGCTAGTGCCTATCCTATTGGACAGTGCAATTCCAGAAGCTAAAAACTGCAACAACAAAATTTGTGAGCTGAAATCTGAGCTTCAAAGGGTAAGCAAACTCAAAAAGTGGGAAATCTGATTCCTAGACTTCCACCTGGGGCACTGGATGCAGAGAGGATGGAGATCAATTACAGATCAGTAGCGCCCCCTGGCTCTCAGAAAACAAAGACGCAAACATTTGAGAATAAATGCCTCCAGGATTCCCACAGATTAATATCAACCAACTACGATTTTAAAATAAAATATCACCAAACATACAATACAACAAGCCACCATGACATATGGTCAGCACAAACTAACAAAAACAGATTTAAAGCCCAAGATTTTCAGCTACTGACGCTATCATATGCAGAATGTAAAATCACTATGTATGAAATGTTAAAAAAAAAAAAAAAAAAGTTGGGGTCCCCCAAATGAACAAGTGGTAAGACCATCATCTGTGACCAGGCATATTTTAAAAAGAACCAAACAGAAACTTTAGAAACGAAATACATAGGTATTGAAATTAAAAATTGAATAGAGGGTAAAACTTATTAGACACCACTGAAGAAAGAATTAATGAGATAAAAGGTAGATATGAAGAAGTAACTGAGAAAGGGCCATAAAAAATTAGGAAATGAAAAATGTAAAAGGAAGATTAATGGATACATAACAGAATAAGAAATTATGCATTGATTTTAAAGTCTCAGAAGCAGAAATGACAGAGGATGGATGAGGGGCAAATTTGAAGAGACAAGGCTGAGAATTTTCCAGAACTGACAAAATATGAAATACACAAATCCACAGATTTTGAAAGCAGTCTGACAAGCAGAACCAGACCCAAGCAAAATTACAAAGTGGAACGTTTTCTTCTCTGTCCCTCCTGTTCTTGAACGTGTCTTTCTTGTTTTCATGGATCCTCTGCCAAGCTTCCAAATGCCCAGCTTCCCCACATTACCCCCAACCCATTAAAGTTTATTTCACACACACCCTCAACCAAACCAGCACTTTTCAAGATAGCAGAGAATGATAATGAAATAATCACAGAAGCCAGCCTGTGCTTATTTATGTTCTAGGTAATGGGTTGCCCCTCCCATTAGATCATGCTTTAAAATAACTTTACGTTACTGGTGTCCCTCGAGGAGAGACACAATTATTGGAATTCAAGGCACATTGCCAGAAAGAGATCTGAAAGAGAGAAAGAGTCTAAGTGTCCTCAGTTCACCTCAGTTTGAAGGCCCTCCCCAGCTCGACCACTCCTAAGCTGGACGAGTGTCTAACTCACCCACACATAAGATTAGCCCGCCAATGCGGTGGGTCCTTCATCATCAAATAGAATTTATTTCATATTTATTAGCAAAATTAGGAGGATGGAAACCAATATGTCATATCTCTCAGAGAACCCCCAGCCCTGTAAGTGGCATATACGACCAATATCTAAGACAACCAACACACAGCATTCCTCTGGCCGCAATTATCTGTTCAAGGGAAATGTAGCCACTCCACAGATACTTACTGAGCACTTACTACATACTAGGCACTGGAGGTACAGCACACGACAGAGTGGACAAGATCTCTGCCCTCTTGGACCTTACACTGGGGTGGTAGGAGGCACTACATAAACACACACAAATATCACACCCAGTGTGGGGCTTGAACTCAAGACCCTGAGATCAAGACCTGAACTGAGATCAAGAGTCAGACGCACAACCGGCTGAGCCACCCAGGCGGCCCTACATACATTTCTTTATAAATATCTTTTTTTTTTAAGATTTATTTATTTATTTGACAGACAGAAATCACAAGGAGGCAGAGAGGCAGGCAGAGAGAGAAGAGGAAGCAGGCTCCCCGCTGAGCAGAGAGCCCGATGCCGGGCTCGATCCCAGGACCCCTGAGATCATGACCTGAGCCGAAGGCCGAGGCTTTAACCCACTGAGCCACCCAGGTGCCCCTATAAATACCTTTTTATGCAAGCATATATATGTCTACCACACGCATATATATATACATAGACTGACATATGTGCCTCCATATGCATACAGACGTGTGTGTGGCTGCGCTATGGAGAATGGATGGAGGGAAAGAAGGGAGGCGCTTTAGATAAAGTTATGTTTCTGTTATCCAGAGGAGGGGCCACAGAATTTGGATCCCGACCCTGGTTGAATTTGAAAGATATGAGGAGGTAGTGATTGGTTGGTGGGGAAAAGGAGGAAAATCGTTGTGGAAAACGGTGTGAGCCCCGTTTGGACCTCTGGGTGCATGGTAGGGCCATTCGACAAAAGAGACTAGGGAAAGAGGGCAGGCGAACTCGGCTTGGAGTGTCTGTGTCACACGTAGGTGGCCACAGGGCAGTTGGACATGCGGCCGGAACTCAGCAGGAGACCCAGGACAGAAAGATTGGAGAGCGCCCAACATGGAACTAACCACCGAAGCCAAGTAATTGTTATTGATAACAAATGGCACCTGGAATAAAACTTTAAGGAACGTTAACACTTCAGGGGCAAGCAGAGGGAGAGTTGAAGAGTGCTGTGTCTGGGCAGCAAAGAGACGAAAACATTTCAAGAACGTCCCCAGAGAAGCAGGGTAGGGCCCGGAGTCTTAAAAGCTGTTAAAACTGCTAGTTTGAGAAACGAGGCAGCAAGTATAGTGTGATGAGCAGCGCCATCTAGTGGACAGTAAGGTGAACAGCCGGGAGAAGACCGATTTTCTTCCTTGATAATCAGTCCCTTTGAGTTGGAGTTAAAATGGAACTTAGAGATATATTTGACAGAGGAAGCATAGGCCACAAGAACCAAGTTTGACTTCCCCGCAAGTTATGTAAGTTCTCCAGTGAGACCTAGAACTACTACCTGGCTTGTGGGCTCCCAAGCCTGTAGCCTCATTAACTCCATACTGCCTTCAAGGGGACAATGGGTCATAGAACACTATCACACCCAGACTGACTGTGACTCAGGGGTCCCTGGGGTCCCCCTGCTCCTTAGGACCTGCACAAGGTTTGGAACAAATCCCCATTTCTTACCCTCCAAAAGTCCACTGCTTTTCTAAGGCCTGTGTAAATTCGGGACACTTCGGGTTCCAGAATTTTCCTTTCCAGAATTCCTATCCTTAACTTTAACCCAGGCTTTGCATCAACCCCAGCATGGAAACAAAGCCCGTCTATGGCGCCAGGGTTGAGATAACAACCAAAAAGCAGCCTCATACGACCACAAACGAAACACCCCACCCAAGGCCAATGTGGAGACAGAGAACCGGAAGCGGAAGAACAAGAAGCCCTTGTCTTGACAGTATTTTGACGAGTCTACCTCATGTCATGGTTTTCCTTCTCTTTCCTTTCTTCCCTGACACTCTCAGGAGAAAACAATTCTTTTCACATTGTCTTTTTTTTTTTTTTTTTTTTTTTTAGATTTTATTTATTTAATTTGAGAGAGAGAGAGAGAGAACACAGAGGGGGAAACAGATTCTCTGATGACCAGAGAGTTTGACATGATGCTCGATCCCAGGACCCCGGAATCATGACCTGAGCCAAAGGCAGATGCTTAACCGACTGAGCCAACCAGGCGCCCCGCATATCGTCTTTTATAAAGAATGTGACCATGGGACTCCTAGGTGGCTCAGTCAGTTAAGTGTCTGCCTTCAGCTCAGGTCATGATCTCGGGGTCCTGGGATCGAGTCCCACACTGGGCTCCCTGCTCAGCAGGGAGCCTGCTTGTCCCTCTCCCTCTGCCTGCTTATCCCCCCCCCACTTGTGCTCTCTCTCTCTCTCTCTCTCTCCCTCTGACAAATAAATAAATAAAATCTTTAAATATAAAAAATAGTGTGACCACACAATCTGAAAGTAAAAAGGGCACCAAAAATGATTAAAGATGGATAGACAGACATAATCAGGCATAGATGTAGATATGTGAGGTCTTGACTTGACTGCCAAACTGGTTTTATTTCATTGGTAGATCTTGAAAATAGTTCTATATGAAAACTATTTTCAAAAATAAAATTGTCTTTTAAAATGGCATGTGTCTGTGCACACCAAGCAAAATGTGAAAAACAAAGAACCCCCCTCAAAATGATTATCTGAGCATTAAAAAAAACATAAGCAGAATCATCATTGTATCACTGAAACAGGGAGATGTATTATGTCTCTAGTATTTTTCTGAAGAATATTGTTTCTCAATATGATTTATTTTTTAATTCTTTCCCAAGAGCGGCAGAAATCTTCTTCAAAGTTGCATTTTATGATTAAAAAAATGGAAATCACTGAGAAGATAGTCTCTCTAAACTGAGCCAGTGTACCTGGTAAGCTCAGCTAATTCCACTGCAGGAAGGATAGTTTTGATTCAAACTTCCTGCAGTTCGGTACTGAATAATGCAGCCCGAAAACACCATAGATACGTGTCTTCGCCTTTACTCAGAGAACATTCATCCCACAACCCACCACGTGTCAAGTAAGTTCTCTCTACGATCCTCTTGAACACATCACTAAATTTAGATTGTGCAAATTTGAGGGCCTCCCCTGTATTTTATTCTGGTAAGAAAATACAAAAGTTGGGGCACCTGGGTGGCTCAGTGGGTTAAGCCTCTGCTTCCTGCTCAGGTCATGATCGCAGGGTCCTGGGATCGAGCCCCACATAGGGCTCTCTGCTCAGCAGGGAGCCTGCTTCCTCCTCTCTCCGCCTGCCTCTCTGCCTACTTGTGATCTCTCTCTCTCTCTCTGTCAAATAAATAAATAAAATATTTAAAAAAAAGAAAAGAAAATACAAAAGTATATAGAATTAAAAATCTAAGTTCTATCAAAAGATTCTTTCCACAAGCTGGGCTATTCTCAAGTGCATTTACAGAATTTCAGACTTAAATCTTACACACATCTGAGCAACTCTTGTTCTTAGATGTGTTCAGTTCCCCCTTCTTCTTCTGAAATTAATTTAAATGTCTTCCTGCCTGCAGGTTTTGTTTTCAATACTCGCAATTAGCTAAAAGCATCAAAAGCTGAGGTTGGGGGATGCTTGGATTAGAGACTTCCAGCTGACAGTGAACAAAATGCAACTAATAGGTAAAGAATCCATTCGTTAAAAACAAGAACAAAACCTTCAGATGTGGACATGAGGAAAAGGCAGCTTCGTTGACAACACAGTTCTTCACAGACTCAATGAAAGAGGGCGTCAACCACCTCCATTTGACCTCAGTCTGCACTTTGTAGTTCCTTAAGTTCTTCTTTCCAACATATCTCTTCACTGGGGCAGAAGAGCCAGCAGGCAAAGCATCCCCTGTTGGGAACTGAGACCACCGCCTCAAGCCATAAGGACTGCCCTGAGCCAGCAAGACCCCGTGTGATTGACCCCAAGACAATGATCGACCTGACCTTCACTGCCCACCTGCATGTACCTGCCGATCTTGGTCCCACATTTTCTTTAAATGAACCTGGAGGAATTTTTAGCACTTTGGAGACTGTCTTTAAAACTCTAATTTGTGGGGTGCCTGAGTGGCTCAGTGGGTTAAGCCTCTGCCTTCGGCTCAGGTCACGGTCTCAGGGTCCAGGGATTGAGCCCCGCATCGAGCCCCGCATCGAGCCCTGCATAGGGCTCTCTGCTCAGCAGGGAACGGGCTTCCCCCTCTATCTGTGCCTGCCTCTCTGCCTACTTGTGATCTCTCTCTCTCTGTCAAATAAATAAATAAAATCTTAAAAAGGGGGGGCACTAATCCGCTGTCTTCCTGGTGTTGGCATTACTGAAATAAATTCCTTTCTTGTTTCACCACCCCTCGTCTCTCTGCCTTTAGATTTTGTCAGCTACCAGTGGCTAAATCTGGTCTGCACCCCTGCCCCCAGATTACATCAAGCCTTTCCAAACTCCAACTGATGACGGCGTCTCAAAAATTCTGTAGTGACTGTGTGTGCACCTACAAATTGATGAATTTGGGCGACTACAACCTCTGTGTTGGTAGAGTCGTGGAGCCTGTTTGGACACTGTTATAAATTTTATGAATGCACGCAATTCCAAGTCTGTTGCTGTTTCACGAGGGTTTTTTTTTAATTTAGGAGAGAAAATTGTTTCCATTATGACATAGAGGTCCACCAAAGTTTCTATTTGTGTCATCGCTATAAAAATAATTTTATCTTTACTGTTGAACCTCTTAACCTTTCAGATCTACTACTGAGTTCATACCAGGTGTTTTTCATTGGATAAGTGGAAATTCTAAAAGCTGTGAAAGAAAAAGAGAACCGCTGCTGAAATTAGCATAAATGGAGACAAACCATAAAAGACTCTCAATCTCATAAAACAAACTGAGGTTGGAGGGGGGAGATTGGGTTATGGACATTGGGGAGGGTATGTGCTATGGTGAGTGCTGTGAAGTGTGTAAAGCTGGCGATTCACAGACCTGTACCCCTGGGGCTAATAATACATTATATGTTAATAAAAAATTAAAAATTAAATTTAAAAAAATTAGCATAAATGATTTCCTAGTTGAAATAGCTCATGACAACTGATATCAAGCTGACATCACGTAACTGGGGCGTTCTTCTACTAATGGAACCAACATACCTATCGCTGTTCCTTCACTTGGCCGCTGCCCACAAAAAACTTGGAATTCGGAACCGAAAACAAGCTTGTTAATTTGGAAAAATAGTCCCATGAATATGAACGAGAAACAACACTGCCCAAAGTGCTGCATAAAAGTCCCTTCTCCATGTGATGTTTGTACATACAATGGAATAGTATTCAGCCATAAAAAGAATTCCTACCTACTGCCGGCGGCAACGTGGATGGCCCTTGAGGGCATTATGCTGAGTGAGATTAGCAGCTAATAGTTCTCAGGAGTTTTTCACACCCCTTCCACCCAACAACTAGGTCTTATCCCCTGCCTCTCTGCTTTGCAGGTACTGTTCCCTCCCTTGCCTTTCTACCCTGGGTAATGTGTCCTGGTCCTTTAAAACTCAGTTGACACTGGAGGGTCCCTCAGACTGGGCTGGGAAGCCTCCTTCTGTGCTCAGAAGACACTCTACCCTATTCTCATCCTAGCCAAGGGCTCGTTTCCTACATGGCTATGGCCTCTATGTCTTATTCATGTCTTTCCTTCCCCACATTTTGACCAGTGTCTAACACAACCAATGTCTATCAAACAAGTAAATGAAAGGCGGAGCTGACGAAGATTTTCTTAATAATTTTGTGGACAAGATGGAGGCCGGACGTGATAGTCTGCTTTGGTGGCTTCATAGTTAGGTGAGCAAGCAGCATTGCCTATTGGATACTCAATACAATTTTTTTCTAAAAAAGTAATAAATTCATTACTGAGACTGATGCACCTAAAATTATTGAAAAAGCTAGTGTCACCTTCTTCACCACCTATTGTAACTCCATCATCAGCGCTTGGGTTCCCACTGGGATTAATTTTATGGCAAAGAGAACGACGCTCAGGATGGCCTCACATTCGCCTGTGGACTCTCCGGCCAGCAACTTTGCAATGATGCACTGCCAAGAATGGGAAAACCTGTTCTCTACCTGGAAAGCGATTGACCTAATTACCCTATGCATTTCGTTTCTGCTTTTTCCTCGTCAGCAAAGAATAAGAATTAAGGACAGGGGAACGAAGCTCATCTCAACCTTCCACGACCTGCCTTCAGTGTTAGGTCAAACTTAGTCATCAACACCAGGCTCTTGAAAAAGGGAAGAAAACTTGCTTCTCTGGGTGCAGAACATGAAGCATTCAGCTCCTGCAGTGTCCAAGCTTTGGTCCTTCTGCATAAAACTCCCTTTAAATTCATGCATTTTCCCTAAAAAAGTCATGGAACTGAAGATGGTGATGATAAGGCCCACTTTTGGACACAGGATGACCGAGGAAGGGGCAAGGGTAAAACCAAGGAGCTGAGTCAGGTCTCAGCTTGTGGGCACAGCAAGCAGGATGGTCATTGCAACTAATTCTCAACATCCATACATTTAGGCGGTCTCCCGTCTCTTGGCTATTTTTAGTTGTGCTCCAGTGAAATTAGGAGTGAAAGTATCTCTTCAAGATCCAGATGTCAGTTCTTATGGCTAAATCCCCAGAATTGGGATTTCTGGGTCATAGGGTAGTTCTATTTTTAATATTTTGAGGAAACTCTGTACCACATTCCACAGTGGCTGCACCATTTTACATTCCCACCAATGGCGTGCAGGGGAAAGCCTATGTAGTTCTAATGGGCCTAATTGTAGATAAGGATTATTCTCTTCACAAAGGAAAATGTTGTCTTGATGAACATGATATCAGCAATGGTAGTAATGGAAATAACGATGATATGATGATGCTCTTATTTCTTTTGCACATTTTGCAGAGAACTGAACAGGGCCACTGTTAGCCTGGACAGCACCTTTGTGTGAATTCAGAAGAGGTGACCCTTCCTCCAACTGACACAGCCCCACACCTGGTGCGCCGCTATATAAATGGAATGTCAGCTTGAGGTCATCCCCCTTACCCTCTCACTAGAGTGCCCCCAATACAGCCATATGCAGTGGTACTGATGAAAGGGGGAAAGACTGGATAGTCTGTAGGAAAAGAACCAGCTCTGTGTTATAAGTAGACAGAAAAAAAAATATATATATATATGTATATGTATATGTATATGTATATGTATATGTATATGTATATGTATATGGTAGGGAGAAGAAGCTGGTTTCATTCCCTTAACACTTTCCACCTGCATTAGTTACCTCCTGTCTGGGACTGCTGGAGGAAGAGTCATTTGACCACCAATGCGAGGTCCAAGAATTGGCCTAGAAGTCTGTCTCAGGTGTTTCTGTCCCCTCCCTAAGTTGGCAGCCGTAGCAATCATGCCTCTTCACCTTGGAAAGGCCAACCTTGGTTCCCAGTGTCAAAGAGAAGAGTCAACTCAGTCAGACCCTTGACCGGGCTCTTGAAGATGGAGGTGGTGGTTGGCTCTGCCTGGATAATTGAGTGAGGACTGGCTCAAGTAGAGAAGATTTGCCTTGGCCCCAGAGGACTTCCTGCCATCAGTGGGCATCTCAGAGATCACTGCTATCAAGGCTCTCCCTCACATTCAAGTAGCACCTGAGCCCTTGAAAGGGTGAAAGACTTGGACGCTGGAATCTGGGCTCCCTGCTCCCCTTGCCAGTGCTCTATTCACAGCACCCACATGGCAACCTGGCAAATCTGGAATTTTCTCTTCAACTTGATGTCCCAGCTACTTACTCCATGAAGCAATAGTCCTCTGAGTTAGAGTGTAACTAGCAGGTGTAGAGGTCATAAGTTTAAGAAACGAAGCCCCACATACTCCCCCAGAGAGCTACAAAGCTTTTTCTCCAAAGCTTAGAAAGTACTGCAGAACCTGTTTAACTTCGCTCAACACAACCTGTGTGTGACTTCTTAAGCATGGATTCCTATTTTCACAGCAGCTTCTCATCCCCACAGAACTCGTGATCCTCCAGACTCGTTTCGGAAATACCGAATGATATTTTTTTTAAAGTCAGTCAAGAAGGCTTTGTTAGTTCTGAGAGACAGCAGAACAACTCAAACACACGGATTACCTGTCCAATCAGATGCTCTTTTCCCATCAATCAAAAGTATGTATTAATATTTACTATTTGTGGGGAGACACAAAGGAGATTGTGGGGCTCAATTCAGGCTATGCGGGTCTGGCAAGGTTCTCTAAGGCTGTGAGAAGTTCTAGAGACACATCGGTAGATCTGATCTCTAATGGAGAACAGCATGATCTACTTATCTATTCCAGAACTTGGGTCAGGCATAGTCATTTACTGTTCGTAACACACTTTGATCCCCTCACTTGAAAACCGTCACACACTGGAGGCGCCATTATCGTTGGGCCAAGGATGGGAACAGAAACAGACGCCTTCCAACAGGGATACGCCCATCTACTAAATCCTCTGCGGCAGTTGGGTGGGGCTGAGGAAAAGAATGCCCTAGAAGCAGTTTCAGGGCCAAGAGCTAAAAAAAGTACAGCAGGGAGGCCTTTCAGATCTGGTGTCAAGAGCAAGCAAAGGGCCTACAGGGGACTGAATGTCACCCCTGAGGGAAAAGCCTCGAATTTTTAAAAAATATCTATTACATTTAACCAGAAATGTTTGAAAAGCAAATACTGCTAGAAATTTTGCTTCCTAGGTAAATCTTCAACTAAAGTTTATCTTTACCTACATTCATTTGTCTTCTATTGAACACAATATTCCATTTTTAACCTAAATAGAACCAAGTTAGCTCTTGAGGGGAAATGATTGAATTCATCAAGTAAAAGCTTTTAATGGAATCAAATGCACTGAGGGTAAAAGAAGGGGCTCTGGAGTCCGAGGCGGGGCCGGGTAGGGGGGCAGTTTTAATCCTCGCGGCACAGCTCACCAGCCACACGTGCTCGGCAAATATTTTCGTGTCTCAGAAATCTCAATTCCTTTCGCCTCAAGCCAGTCGTCAGGACTGTTGTGGAAGCTGAATTATAACATAGGTCATATTTAGCCCAGTACCCAGCTTCTAAATGGCAATGGGGTCGATAAAGGTAACAATTGAAAAAAAAATCTTTAATAATAATTATTTACTAATAATACTACTGGCAATAATATACCAGCCTTATTTTACATTCTAACACACTACTGCTATTGTAATTACAGTAATAATTATAATAATAGTAATACTATTACTAATAAAAGATAGTGAGGAATGGGAGAACCACTTTGGAAAACTGGCTAAATATCTGCATATGGCTCAGGAATCCCGGGTCCCAAGTAGGTGTGTGTATAAATAGATAGAAGTTATATTTTTATGTGCCCACTTTATCCATGGCCACAGCAAGCCAGCACTGGCGTCAGCCCCACAGCCCGGGACACCAAGGTCATCAGGACCCCCGGTGCCAGGGCCCGCCATGCACCCACACAGTCTGACCTCCTGCTCTTTCCTGCGAGTTCCATCCACTCTGAATCTCATGTGCAGTCTAGCACCTCATTTTTCTTCTGTAAACAATGAGCACATGCTTCTCCTTTGTGGGACCCCTGCCCTTTCTCATCTTTCCCCATCTGGACTAAGATTCCAGGCCTTTCTGAAATCCCACTTCCTTCTACTGCTTTCTGGGCCCAGCCACCTCCACAGAGAGATAGGAGCCCGCCAACAGCTGCCAGTTAGCCTAGTGTCCTGCTGGAGACCAGCATAGGGACTAACTGAGAAGTTTTGTTTCACTCCGTTTGCCTGGAGGACGGAGACAGACATTGCATCGGCAGCAGTGCGTGGCCTGAGGTCCCATGGGATGCACAAGTGACTGCGCAAAGCTGTCCGGGGGAAGCCTACCCCAGGGGTTCAAGGGCCCTAAGTCACAGGAGAAGGAGGTAAGACAGAGCTGCAGACATACCCTGCTAATCACCAATTTGGATGCTTTACCCCATTCCTCTGAGCCCATATTTCCTCCTAAAATATATGGGCATGGTGCTAATCTCCAGGGTGATTGGGAGAATAAGCAGATGTAGTAACACCCACAAAGCACCTGCCCTACAACGCCTGGCCCATAAAGATGCTCCGTGAAGGTACCGAGCTGTGCCGGCTCCCTCTAGGCGCATTTGGGTTGACAAGAAAAGGACCGGCGGGATCAGGCAAACATCTGGGAACTTCAAAATAGAGAAGATACAGAAGAATTCTTCCAGACATGTGCGGTGGCCATCTGTGCTGGGGAAAGATGGTGGCTTGGAGGTCAGAGCCCCAGCTCTGGACTGAGTCTACAGGAGTTCAGATCTGGCCATCAGCTTTCATTAGCTTTGCGCCCTTGTCCTGGTGACCCACCCACTCTGTGTCTCCGTACCCTGGTTTATAAAACAGGGCCGTGGTTTCCTCCTCCTACGGTTGTTGATGACTAAGTGAGTAACCGGTTTATCAGCGAACCAGGCTGGGCAGGTGCCAAGGAAATGGCCCTCTCTCCATATCCTCTCAAGTCCACACTGCCGCAGCGTCCCCACCCACGCCCCCACTCCCCTGGACTAAATCCCCTAAACCACATCCTGGAGACTAACACCTCTCCAGTCACTTTCATGTGTTAATAAAGACATTTTCAGAAATGAAAAAGCCCAGAATTCTTCTAAGTCGGAACTTCAGATCCTCTTTTGGCTGGAAGCGTCTCCATCCACCAGCGCTGGGGGCTGGTTGGGGCTTACCAACCCACAGGGGAAGGGAGGGGAGGTGGGCTTCCCCACCGTTTATCCCCACCCCACCCCGTTCTTCTGCTACTTCTTACAACACCCAACTTGTGGGGCAGGGGGGGTGGGAAGGAGAGGGGAGGAGGGAGAAGGAGGGAAGGACTTGGCCTCACTGGTGCAGTTGGAATCCAGCGTGAGACGTGCCAAGTGCTGGCTTTTTCTCACAGAATGTTCTCCTGGGCTCTTCCGAGACACCCTCCCTGAGCAGACCTTTTGAGCAGCGTCTCAAAGCACTCGAGCCTGGTTCCCTGCACGTCTGGTGGCAGCTGACAGCAGGCAGCCTCCCCTCACGGCCTCTGCAGCCCCTTCTCCCTGCTCTGCCTCAGGGACCCCTCCGGCCAGCATCCGTGTGTTAGATAACGTCCCAGCTTTCCTAACCTTGGCCCTGGGGGTGTTGCGTGGGCATTCTTTGCTCCGGGCCTGGTAGAATATTGAGAATTCTTGACCATAACATAATGTCTCCTAGGGAACAGAACTGCCCCAATTGAAAACCACTGGATTAGAGTATCCCAGGCAAGAGTTAATCAAAAGTTCCAGTGCTTTCTGAATTCCAGGAGACACTCTAAGCTCCCTGAACACTTGGCTTAAAAAGGCGCTAATCCCTTCCCTCCTCTCAACACTCACTAACCGTTTCCGCTCTTATCCCCTGCTTTCTGTTTCTTAGGCTAGAGAGGGTGGTGAGCCAAGAGGGGCAAAACATGGTTTGGGTCACCCCCAGCAACCCTGCACAAATGGCTTTTTTCTTTTGGGGGGCGGTGGTGAGGAGCATTTGTCACTGTTTGTACTCAGCCGTTACTGCAGTTGGGGACACATTCCATTGGAGCACAGCACAGGGACAGGACGAGGGCTCTGTTGATATTAGGTTCAGGGATACCGTAGCTGACTTAAAACAAATGTACATTGAGAAAAATGTACTTACAAATATTTTGAGCATATACAGCTTACTTAATAGAACGAGATTTTGAGGCTGTGCCTGAACTTTTCTGCTGGAGAAAAGTTCCATGTCCTCCTGCCAGGCCTCTTGTTTCATTGCATAGTTACACATAACAGAAAGTGATCCCAGCACACACACACACCTCCCCCCAGGTCCTTTTTCCCCATGATGAAAGGGAATGGGGGAGGAAGCAAGCCTGGTGGGCAGGAAGAAAGGAAGACAAGGGAATAAGAATAGGAATAAGGGAATAAGAAAGTAGTTCAATAATATTTATTTTCAGTGGCATAAAAGACACTCAATATCAAACCTTTGGAACAAGAAGGAAGTTGAACCTATTTACAATGAACTCCAGAGAAGAGATGGGGGAAGGAATGTCATGAAATCTTCAGCAAATGTGCTCTTTTGGTAGCTAATTAACCCGTGTACTTGCAGCATAGATGACATAACAGACCAACTTCACAGATTACTGTTAACGTAAGTTACTAACTAGCTACGTACCATAACTAAACCCGTAGTCTGGAAACACACATGTCAAGGCAGAAGAACATTCCAATTGCTATTGTTCTCTCCAAGGGCATTAGCTCCTTTCCCCTTTCCCACTAGCACATTATACAAAGAGACAAGTTCCTTCAACACTCAAAATACTCTTTTATCAGCTACCTTAAAAATCCCCGCATGTTTGAAGTCCCTGGCCATCAGACACCCAGAGCCTTGTTGAGGCTCTCAGTACTCCCTGCCCAGCAGCGGCCGACCCCTAGCCAAGTGACCACGTGCGTGTTCTGCCGAAAGCGAAAGTGGATTTTTAATAAAATCAAACCTCCCCTCCAGGTGCTGCACTTCCCATGGGTCTACCATGCCCTCGCCACCCTTCCAAGATTTCCAAAAATTCTGAACACAAAAAGCTATTTCATAAGGAGGTGGCACACTCGTTTGGCGGCAAAACCTGACACTTATAGGCTCCTCGGAGTCTTTATCCACTCTGTGTGTGTTCTGTGTTTTGCAGCAGAAACATGAAAGTGTTGATTTATAGGGGGCTCTCCCGATCTCCATCGATGGAGTTCCTTCCATTACATATACTACGTGCAACAAGTTAGCTTTCTTAAATCCCAAAAAGTCGAGGAGTTGGGAGAAAACACTGGGACCGCAGTTTAAGCAAAAGGAGCTAGGGACCGACAGCAGCCTGCCCACGTGCCCAAGTTCTGCTGGAGCCAGGAAAGTTTTGTGGATCTCGTGTACCAGTTTCTTTAGTCTTTCAGGGAAGTGAGAATGTCTGGAACATTCTGTATCCCAGTGAAAGAAGCCAAAGCTCTAAACTCCTCCAGATTCTCCTTACAGGAATTTTCGTTGCGGAAGACTGCGATCCTCCCCATGACCTTAGATAATTTGGCAAGTAATGAATACATATTTTTCCTCTAAGGTAACTCCTTTTCATTAAAAGCATTATGGTTTATGGCGGGGTTGGGGGGTGGGGAGAATAAAAGAAAGGATTGGAAAAGAAGGGCTTATTAGTGTGAGGGCTGCACATGTCAAGTACCAGCTGCTTCCTGACCCAGCAATATTAACAATTTATTGTATTTAGAAAGTGATTCTTTGGATGCAGAGTTTACAGAAAAGTCAGGTGGGACTTAACCTGGGCTCTCCACTTAAGGAGAGCAAAACTTGCCAAAGAAAATGATGTTTCGCGTTTTGTTGTGCCTGATGATGTAAATAAATGGGTGGTCGGCATTGAACTCATCCTTGTGTTGCAGGATTCGCGATCCAGGCACCTCTATGGAATCCCCGCCATCTTCCGCGATCTCTAAGCACACTCTGTGAATAACATTGGAGAGGGCCACTCCCTTGGTCTCTGACATTCCAGAGAAATCAGATGTATTCTCATTAAAGACATTTTTCAGCCCTAGGTTTTCAAGACTAGCTTTGGGATCAACAAGCTTTTCCACCTTAAATTTTGGAATGGAGAGTTTGACTTTGGTGTTGGCCATGGTGCTGGGATTGGTCCACTGCAAGAGCGTCTCTGAGTTGAGCTGTTGTTCAACCTGAAGGACCCAAAGGAGAGGAAATTATTTTTTTTTATTCCCAGCTGTAAGTGATCCTGTTTGATTGAAAACGAAAAGTGCTGTCGTGAGCCCAGCTTGGAAGCAGTGCAGATACTCCACCGAACATGGGGTCAATCAGTCCAGCAGTTTGGGAGTGTGACTAGTTTCCCTTCCAGAGAAGCACCCAGCCACCCAGCCACCCACCCTTCCACAATGGTCCCTTTGCACTGAAATGTCTGAGGGCAGTTCCTGGAAGCTGTAGAGAAGAAACAAATGCATGATAATAATGTGGCATAAATAAGAGTGAAATAAATATAAAAGAAGGGTTTTTACACATACTCTTTCTCGAATGCTTACTTTAACTTTTCTACCAGGAAATCTAGAATATTCATGTACTTGGCGTAGCATCAAAATTTGTAATGCAAATTAAACCTAAAGTTACTCTTTCTAAAATGAGAACTTGAATTGTCTGCAGTCATTCTTGAAGACCTGTGGTGATGAATGTATCCATTTCAGTTGGTGGTTTTAGAAATGAGAGAGAGGCAATGACGCATAAAATGGTTTAGTCATAAAATTCATCACTGAGCAAATCTTAGATGACTCCTTGCCCTGCTCACACCCCACTGGCTAGAGGAGAAAGTCACGCACAAGAGAGAATGACAGTACTTGACTGATATTATCATGCCCCCACCACCACCACTGCACTATAGTTACTCACCTGAAACCCCATTAAGAATCAGTGGCACAGCAAGGTCACAGACTGGACACAAGTTTGTTTGTTTTGTCTTTAGTGAGGGAGGGTCCCCTTGGATTCTCTTGTTAATCTACAATAATTATGTTTTCAATGACTACTGTTTCACTTATGACAAATTATTTTGATCAAAAGATTACCATAAGTAACTAGAATTTTTGAGCCAAAAATTCTTGCCCCCTTGATTTGTGGGAATGAAGAGAGGGGATAAAATTCATCCATAACTCAAAAAAGACTACTCAGAGGAAAAAAAGCTTTTTTCTCTTCCATTATGTATGTGTTATGGGTCAAATCATATCCCCCCCCCAAAATAAACGTGTACATTGAATTCCTAACTCACAGTGCCTTAAAATGCAACCTTACGTGGGAACAGGATCCTTGTAGGTGTCATTCAGATGAGGTCTTAGGGTGGGCCCTAACCTAATAAGACCAGTATCTTTATAAAAAGGAAAATTTTAGACACAGATGCACACACACAGAGAGAGAAAGCCATATGAACACAGAGGCAAAAATTGAAGTGATGCATCTCCAAGCTAAAAAAGGCCAAAGATCACCAGCCCATCTCCAGAAGCTGGGAGAGAGGCATAGAACAGAGTCTGCCTCTTAGCCCCCAGCAGGAATCAAGACCTTGAACTCAGATTTCTAGCCTCTGGAACTGTTAAGAGAATACATCCCTGCTGTTTAAGCCACTGGGTTCGTGGTACTTTGTTACGGCAGCCATAGGAGACCAACACTACATGCATTCTTGCATTTCCCTGAGACCCAAGAGATCAGTTTCATCCATTCTGTACTGTCATCAGAAAAAGGCTGGTATGAGGGTATTTCCCATAAGAGAAAGTGCAATGACCGCAGGAGAAAAGAGACCAAGGCGTGAATTGAGTGAGAAAGAAAAAGAGAGCAGTGAGTAAAAGAGCAATGAAGGCAGTGATGGAGAAAGTGTAACCATCATTAAAGCCGCAGGAGGGATGGAAACTGACTTAGACCTAGATCATCCCCAGGAAAGTCAGGGAGTAACTGACGCATGGCTGGAAATGAAGCAGGTGACCTCTGGGTGCCTCAAAGAGGCTGTCCTTCTCCACAGCCAAGGGCCAAGGCCCAGTTGGAAGGGAGCTAGGGAAGCTGGGAAGGGAGGACCAAGGGGGGAAGAGGTGGCTGGGGAGGGGTTGCTGGATGGAGCTGCCAGAACAGAGGGGAAGTGAAAGCACCATTCACCAGCAGATGAACCAAAGTTTAAACCTCGGGCCTCTAATAACCTACAGAAAGGATAAAGCACAACAAAATCTCATATAGGCGAGTGCATTAGAAGAGCTTTTCAAGGGGCACCCAGGTGGCTCAGTGGATTAAAGCCTCTGCCTTTGGCTTGGGCCCTGATCCCAGGGTCCTGGGATCAAGCCCCGAGTTGGACTCTCTGCTCAGCAGGGAGCCTGTTTCCCTTCCTCTCTCTGCTTGCTTCTCTGCCTACTTGTGATCTCTGTCTGTCAAATAAATAAGTAAAAATCTTTTAAAAAAATTTTTTTAAAAAGAAGAGCTTTTCAAAACCCACAGAATGTACCACATGAAGAGCGAGCCCTAAAGCAAGCCGCAGACCCTAGGACAAATGTGCTAATAACGGGCTCGTGGGTGGTAACAAAGGTACCACACTAATGGGAGATGCTAACAATATGTGCTCAAGGCTAGATCGAGAACACAGATTCCAACTTCCTGGGCTCAGATTCTAATTCAAGACACCACTGATGATCTATGTGACCACAGACCAGTCACCGCCCCCACTGTGCCTCAGTTTCCCCGGCCAACAAGAGCACCGTGATCATTTCCAATGCACAGATGGGCCTGTTGGGAGAAACCAGTGAGAAGGGGCACGTGGGACCTCACAGGCCCTGGGTCCTCACAATTGCCAGGTAAATGTTGGCTGTTTCCAAACAAAGGCCGGGAAAGGACCCTGAGACCCTTGTTAGGCCACACAGAGTGCTGGCCACATGTGTCCAACGCACAGCAGGGGGCGCTGTCGTGTTGAACCCCCACCTCCCTCCTCCTCCTCACCTTCTCTAGGCCTGTGGACTCATCCTCCACGTCCTTGGGGAGCAGAATGAGCATGCTGAGGTGTTTGTTTTGAAAGGGAAGCTCTATGACCTTGCAGTTGATACCATCAACGTTGCCCATACAGAACGTAGCCTCCATGCTCATCATCGGCACAGGTTTGGTGTCCGTCTGGAAGAGGAGAAATTTGGACCGGTTGCTTTTTGAGTTACACAAGCATAAATACACACACACACACACACACACACACACACACACACAGACGTTTTTTCTTGTTATAGTTTCAGACCGTTATGGCTCAATTTCCCTCTGGACCCAAACCATCACAGACTAGCCCCTGAAGAGTTAATGACTTCCCTTGAAAGGTTATTCTCGTGCCTCATAATTCCAATCTATTTCAGGAACTAGACAGAATACTGTACTTGCTTATATAAAACAGGAAAAATAAGACAGTAGGACTGAAAACAGGGAAAGTTTAACTCAGTCTTTATAGATGCTCATAAGTACAAGCTCTTTGAACCATTCCTGGTGGATCTGACTGTATAGAAAGTTCTAGTGCAAACCACATATCTCCTTATGCAGCTCTTCCTGCTAAAACCTGTACTAGAGAACACTCAGCATAGAGCAGGACAAACATCCCATTTGTTTCGTCCTCTGTTCTCCTTTAGGTTTTTCAACCTCTTCCTGTATGGCCAACCCACACTCATCTGAGCAATGAAGAGTCTAGGGTAGAGTTAAGAACCTTGGGTTTTAGTCCCATATGTGACACAAATAGATGCTGAGATCTTGCACAAGTCACTTAACTCCTCTGGTCCTCAGTTTCCTGTCTGTGGAATGAGGGAATCAGACATTTCTGCAAAGTCATCACCTCTGGGGAGGAAGGGAGAAAGACACAGGAGAGGGTGGGCCTGTGTGGGACAGTGCATCTGTTGCTTTATTTTTTTCTTTTAAAATATCTGAATTAAGGCAAAATATAAAGATTTACAAAGCTGATTGCTGGGTATATCGGTGCTTGCTTTATTATTTTCTATAATTTTCTGTATGCTAGAAATATTTAGTAATTTTTTAAATGGGAGTATTAAGGAACAGAACCATCTCAAAGTCGCTTCTAGCTCCAATGCATTCCACACTACTCAAAAAATGGCCTCAGTGCCCAGGCTTTTTTCTTCAAGTCCTTCCTTTTCTCTGTCTCCATTAACATTTGACTTTGTGCCTCTATTACAAAGACACTGATTTTCTGAAGAAAAATTAGTTCATACTCAAGAGTAAGAGACTGATAGAAATTTAGTATGATTTCTTATTTCAATCTACACCTCCCATGGGATATTTGCCTATTAACTGAATCTCTTTTAGGGGAGATTATAAACTTCCTATCAGGAATAATACTGCAGTAAAACTTTTATCTGGGATCTTCAAACAGTAAACTGAATTTCCCCCGACACCTCTCTCAAGCAGAGCTAGACCATATTTTACTTTTTATAACACCTCTATTTCAGTACTTGTCACATGGTTAGAATATTTATTTATGTGACTGTCTTTCCCCCCACACACACACCAGATGGACCACAGTCAAAGCAGAAACCCTGTCTTACTATCTTGGTATATCCCAGCACAACGTAGATGCTCACTAAATATTTGGTTGACAGGTCACTAAAGACTTCGATCCTGCATACAACCAGAAACATAGCTGTGATAGAAAAACATACTACTTTTGAAATAAGCTGCTGGTTCTTCCATTTACTTCTCTTAAAGAAGATACAGATTTGTCTAATAATCTCCATCGAGTTAGACTGCCAGTCATGTGAATTTGCATATAGTTGTGACGACCAAAAACCATCGATTTCACTTATCAGCACCGAACATGGATACAATGACCCCATTTCTGAAACATAAATTGAGAGACATATCTTCTGAACACAGGACTAAATAGAGACCATTCCAGGAAATGTGTGTGTGTGTGTGTGTGTGTGTGTGTGTGTGTGTGTGTGTTCACCTTGTCTGAATAGGCGCTATACCAAACAATGTAACTTCACCAACTTAGTCTACCCTGAAAGGAAACACTATAGAACCAGGGGGATAAGTTCAGTAACATCACTGGAAAAGTTCAGTGGCTACAAAAGCAAAGCAAAGGAAACAAAAGAAAAGTGTGCATTCAAAAGGAGGACGTATCCCCACGTAGCCTTGAGCAGTGTTTTTACTGCTTGCTCAGAGGAAATACAGCAAGATCAATAATATTTCAAATCCTTATTGAGTCTCCGGGATCTGCCATGACCCAGCTTTATGACTGAAATCAAGGTGTTGGCAGGACCCTGCTCTCCCTGCAGGCTGTAGGGGAGAATCTGTCCCATGCTTTTCTCTTGGCTTCTGATGTTTCCCGTGATCCTTCTGGTGTTCCTAGAAGCATCACCTCGCTCTCCTCAGCTTTATGACTGAATCACGGTAAAGGAGCAGCACACACCCCTCCTCCTTTCTGCCCATTCACACTTTGTGAGATGCAAACACTACACATCTGCGTGCTCGGCTCCAAAGCCCACAGTGCCTTCACTGACCATTACCAGGCGTGGGTTGGGTCCGGGCTGGTCCTGCGGCCACTAGGAAACCCACCATCAGCAGACTGTCTTGGGTTTTGCTTACATATAACTTGGGGCCCGTCTGCCAGCCCTTCCCAGGGAGGAGAACCAACTACCAGCAAAACCATCTAACTATTCTGGAGAAGCGTGAGAGGCTCTGGATTACGGGTCTCTGTCTCCTACCTTCCTCCTAGCCAGAGGTCTCAGGAAAAGCACACTGTGTCCTGGGCCTCAGTTGTCCTCACTGGAGTGAATCCCTATGGTCCCGTCTGTTGCTATAATTTTTCAGATCTATAGTTGGGATCCTCCGACGTGCTGCCCCCCTCCCCCATACCTTGTTGATTCTGAACGGGCATTCTTTGGTTTCAGATTCAGGAAATTTCTTCATCCACTTCCCAACGAAGTAGGCAGCATTAACCACGAGCATTTTGGTCTGGTCACTGACACTGTTGTCAGCCAAGATGTTCTCAAAGCGGCCTGCAAACAATTATAGGAAAGCCCAGATTGCACCTGTCATTCTTCCAAACTACATCTGATAGCCACACGTGCGATATCCCCATTTTACAGATGAGGATGCTGAGACATGGTGCTTAAGTCACTGGCCCAGGATGACACATGAGCAAGGTCAGATTCAGGATTCAGAGCTGAGTCTTTCAGACTCCACAGCCTGCACTCCGGAATGAAAAGCCACGAGTGTTATTTTAACCTTTGCACATGCGTTACCTCACAGGGATCCTGGAAGGCCAAGATCATTACCCCCGTTTTATATTTCAGGAAACTGGGGCTCGGGGAGGCTGAGCAGCTCTGGAGGCTCACCAGGCTGGAAAGTGCATCTGCGCAGGACCGGGCTGCACTCTTTATCCCATAGCCCGGCTCACCCGCCCCAGAGGGCAGTGGGGTCATTATGGAAGGATTCAATCCCCAGCAGCCACAAGAGCTCCCTGGGGATAATGCCCTCATAGAACGAAGTCCTCGTGTGAAGAGCACTGACATTTTTCCCAAGGGATTTTCATTTACCAAATCCCCGGGATCTTCCCACTGCTGCTCAGGGCCCACTTTGCAAACCTGTGACATGCACGTGCAGGGCCCTGTCCTGGTTTCCTCTGTCACCACCTTAAAGTCCTTAATACGTTTTTTAATAAAGGGCCGTGCATTTGCATTTTGCACTGAGCTCACGTAACCAGTCTTGCTAATGTTACATGATGGGTTGACTGCTAATCACGTTAAGGAAGGAGCTGGAAGACCAGAGAAGGAGGGGAGCTCATGGGTGGTCGTTCCAACTTAAATCTCAAGCTTCTGACTCTAAATTCAGAGGACTTTTCACTTCTCCAGTAAAATCTTAAGTTTATGAAGACGTTTTTTAAAGGCCCTTATAGAGAAAATACAATCATCAGACAATTCTGGAAGCAAAACTGTTACACAGCAGTTTAAACAGCAACTGCTTTTGCTTATAGATCTTTAAACTGTGCTTAACCTGGTGTTACATATGCCAGTTTTTTTCTTTACATATGAAGGCAAAGAAACATCATTTCAATGACAGATATATACATATGAATACATTCGTGTGTGCGCACACCTAACTATGACTACCATAGATTATCTTGGTGATCATAGATTGTTTGTTATTCTATACATCAAACTTGATCTTCACAGCCACCATGTAAAAATTAATCAGGTAACTTAGGCCCCATTTTGCAGGTCAGTAAACTGAGGTTTCGTTTCCAGATTGAGAAAGCGTCCAGTGACTTCCGCGAAGCCACTATCTGTTAGAAGCACGCTGGGGAGCCCAGCCAGGTGGGTGGGAATGGAAGCACCAGGAATTCCTGCCAAGCGTAAGATGATGTAGGACATGCCCGGGAATCCATCCACATGTTTGATGGGCTGGAAAGACAAGAATTAAGCCCGTCTACTGAAAACATCCGAGGAAGCCTCCAGATATTCAAGTTGATGCTTAGCAGAAAATTCATGAGAAGATAGGGTCCAGGTAAGGAAATGATACTTGCCATCTGTGAGATCCTTGATTGACTCGTTGATCTGACCTTTTGTTTCTTCCAATTTTTCTTTGAAGTCAACAGTTTCCATTTCCTTTGCATAGGGTCTCTTCGTAGAGCTCATGAACTCCTGAAAAACATCCAGTTTATAAAATCACAAAGTACCTAAAGTCCACAGTCAAACCATTGCCTCCTGCCATGATTCTAACTAACGGATTGGTAAGTGTCCAGGTTGGTGAGTACCCTTTCAAAATGTGAAACACTGTACAAATGGAAACTTCGCGTGGAAATCAATGAATGTTCTTCGCATGAAGTGTGTCATTTCTTTAATTATAAGGCAATATCAATTATTAAAATCTTCCATCGGGGCACCTGGGTGGCTCAGTGAGTTAAAGGCTCTGCCTTCGGCTCAGGTCATGATCCCAGGGTCCTGGGATCGAGCCCTGCATGGGGCTCTCCGCTCAGTGGGGAGCCTGCTTCCTCCTCTCTCTCTGCCTGCCTCTCTGCCTACTTGTGATCTCTGTCTGTCAAATAAATAAATAAAATCTTTAAAAAAAAAAAAAACAAAGCTTCCATCATTGTAGTAGCAGCTTTGAGGTAAAAAAGGAACACTATACTAAATGTACGCAACAATTATAATATGAATTCCAAATTAGAAACATTAATATGTGCTATATATATACACATATATAGCACATATTAATGTTTATATATGTATATCTATATCTATATCTATATCTATGTGTGTGTGTGTATGTGTGTATCTCACACCTGAGATATTTTTTCTTCTATTCTAAGAGATATATATATTTTAGAATAGAAGAAATGGGGGCACCTGGATGGATGCCTTCAGCTCAGGTCATGATCCCAGGGTCCTGGAATCAAGCACAGCACCGGGCTCCCTGCTAAGTGAGGAGCCTGCTTCTCTGTGTCCCTCTACCTACTGCTTTGCCTACTTGTGCTCTCTGTCTCTCTAAATGAATAAATAAAAACTTCTTAAAAATTTAAAAAACAATATAAAATACTCCAAAAGGAATCTAACCTCAATTTATATTTAAAAAAAAAAAAAGAATAGAAGAAATGTACAGAAAAGAGAACTCTGTGAACAGAAAACTCCTATCCTCACTGAAATCAATACAGACTCTAGAGAAAACACAGCAGGGAGTCCACAGCATGTCTGCTAAAAATGCAAAACCCCAAGTCCCATCCCTATTGATCTTGATTCCAGTGATCTGAGGCCAGGAATGTGCACTTTTAACAAACACTCAGGTCATTCTGATTGGGGGGGTGGGGGACCTCCTGCCACATTTGTCGATTCTATTACCAGTAAATTTGTAAATGATACACATCTAGCAGGAGGAATGGAAAGCAGTCTTTAAAAAAAAAAAAAAAAAGTCTTTCAGGGCGCCTGAGTGACTGGATCCCTTAAACACCTTACTCTTCTTTTCTGCTCAGGTCATGATCTCAGGTGCATTAGCTCAAGCCCCAGGTAGGACTCCACACTCAGCACAGCATCTGCTTGTCCCTTTCTCTCTGCTTCTCCTCCTTCTCTCTCTCTCTCTTTTTCTAAAAATAAATATATAAATAAATTTTTAAATAAATAAATAGGCTTTAAAATTCTTTCAATTCCAAGTTTGGTTGAAATGACTCAAAATGTGGGATGGAAATTCAACCAAATGAGATGTATCTGATTCAATGTCCTGCGCACGGGGCGCTCCGTGAATTGCTTGAGAGCAGCTGTTTAGCCTTAGCCATTTTGCTTCTGTTAATGGCAACGCAACCTTGGGACTGAGTGTTGCCATTGACAGAGAGAGCTGGCACCACCTAAGAACCCTGAGCCCCAGCAAGATAAAGGACCTCCCGCTGCTCACAGCTAGCTGCAAAATGTATTAAGCATCTCCTTCAGGACCACCTAGGGAGCTTTTTAAATTTTTCCATACTCAGACCTCAACTCCCATCTCAAGATATATTTTTTTTTAATGCCTGGGTGATTCCTGGCAGAAAAGAAGGCTATGTATATATGTCTTCACACAATACAAATATAGCCACAATAACATCTACATCTAGTGACTCATATCCTCAAAAAATCTTGACCAGGGGGCACCCGGGTGACTCAGTGGGTTGAGCCTCTGCCTTCAGCTCAGTTCATGCTCCCAGGGTCCTGGGATCGAGTCCTGCATCGAGTTCCCTGCTCTGCAGGGAACCCACTTCTTCCTCTTCTCTCTTCTCTCGCTATCTCTGTCACTATCTCTCTAACTCATCAGATGAAATTAAAAAAAAAAAAAAACTTTAAAAATATGACATAAACTAAAAAAAAAAAAGACTAGAAAAACAAGCAGTATGCAGAAAGTAGTAAAACTATGGTAAAATATTTAACTGGCAATCTATCTTTTAGATGTGGAAAGCTTGAAATTCTGACCATGCAAACACAAACGGAATCAACTCTCTGCTACTAGAGAAAGAACCTCTATATCGTAGTCCAGGATGCTGGCTTTGTGTTTCAAACACAGATTCTACGAAATATGATGACACACTCTGGGGTCAAGGGTAAGGATACTACAGTGTACTTTATATGAGTCCTTCAAGAAACAGCTGAAATTAAACCCCTAGGCCTACCTCGGACAGATGCCCACATGACCAGCCTAGGAAAGCAAACAAAACCAATTTGTGACTGATTCATACAGTTGCTATTTTTCTTATTGATTTTGAGAGATGTCAAGAGAACATTGTGTGCATGAACAAATGAGGTGGAGAACTTAAAATGTTGACCCGGGCCAGATGCCCTGCTATTCAAGGAGAAAGAGGTTTAACTCATGAGCTGTCTCGCATCTATGGAGATACACTTACTAGAGAGTTAATACCCCATTCTCTATTTCTCTCAGTGAGGAAGCTAGGAGGAAAGGTGAGATTTAGGTGTGTTTGAGAGGAGAAAGGGAAACCCACAAGCTTCTCTGTATTTTGAGCTGTGTTGTGACTGCGAGGCGATTCTAGCTAGAAGTGATTTCCACAATTTGCAGCCTCTCTGTAGAGGCCGCTTTTAGGCAATCAATTTGAGCAATGGAAGCCTGAGAAAGGTAAAGGAGCCCACAGGACCCCCTGCTCCTTGGCTGAATACAAGCAACCCCATTAGGCGACCCCCTTCAAAATATCCACAAGCCCTAGCTGACACATGGCCTGCTTACGCCCAGTCTCAGGTACCACAACAGGAAAATTCCATATGTTCCATACCCCCTCACCTGCCCCTTAACTAGAGCCCCCCATCACTGCCTCGGGGAGGACAGTCTCTCTCTTGCTGTCCTTCCCACCACTCCCTTGCGGTGTATTCAGTAAACGTCTATCTCCGTCACTCTGCCTTGTGTGAAGTTGCCCACATTCGGCGGCCCCCCATCATATCGGGAGACCCACCCCCACATTCTCCACTAGAACCGATTTATTTCTGATAAGCCTGAAATCCTAGAAGTGAATTTCACTAACAACAAAGTTGTGGGTCTAACCACGTGAAAATGTCATGCCTGGTAAAAAGCTAAATCGTGCTCCTTGCTTTAACCCACTTACTGTAGAGGGGTTCAGAGATTTGTCTACGTAGAGCCGTTTGATTAGTTTCAGAGAGTAAAAGGAACTAAGTTTGTTCACATCCGATGTTACTGTTTGAAATCCAAAGGGTACATCTTTGATATTTTCAAAATGAAGGACCTGTGAAGAGAAAAAAATCCATTACCCATGAAATATTGCCTCTTCCTACCGCAGTGGATACAGGACAATGATCCACCACCTGGGGGGCGGGGGGTGTCAGTATCTCCCTGCTCATTTGCCCCCATAAAGGAAAGCTTTTCAACCGAGTATTATTGACATTTGGGGCTGGATGATTCTTGTTGGGGTGCTGTCCCGGGTACTGTAGAATGATAAGCAGCATCCCTGGCTGACTTGGTGACCCCAGCACTCCTTCCTCCATTTGTGACAACCAAAAATGTCTCCTGGCATCACCAAATATCCCTGGGATGGGAGGGGGCGTGGAACTGTCCCAAGCTAAGAAACACTGCCATTAAAGTCTTCTCTTTATTCAACTTTGGGGAAATTTTGCCCATTCTTCAAAAGGATGTCTCTAATGCTCATACAGAAGGCTTTCTGAACTCGGGAACGAGTAAAGCTGCGTTATAATGCCTGTCCAACTGAGACACAAGAAGAGAGAGAGGAGTACCAAGAGAGACAATCATTAGACAGGTATCAGATTTGGGGATAGATGTGTCTCCAGCCAGGGTCTTTCTAGCCCCTTCAGTTGCTCTAACCAAATGTGCTGAGGCATCGCTGATAAAAGGCAGCCACCATCCACGGTCGCCTGCCCTCAGTGGGCTACAGTCACACAGCCCTGCCTTGGATCCCAGCCTGTACCCACTAGAAATGCCGTCTTGCCGAGCTCTTCCGAGCTTCACGTTCCCCTCTGTAAAAGGGACTGAGAACACCTACTTTTCTGACTTGGTATAACTATTATGGACCTTGCATGTAAAACACGTAAAACATCGTATGGTTTCAAAAATGGTAATAATTATTCTTATACTAATATTCAAAGTCACTTAAAACTAGGATGTTATCTTCTGGAAGGCTTGATTCCTTCCATTTTGTTCCTAACTCTTCTTTTGTTCCAACCAATAGCCCAGCAGCTCCTCTGCTTCTTGGTGCCCCAAAACATGATGTCAGCATAAGGCGATCCTCTCCTCACTCTTAAGTTAGAGCAACTGCCCTGATTGCCACACTTCAGGTAATGTCACGAAATAGGCACAATGTCTGATGACCCAAAAACCTTGGTACAGCAGGGTCACATTGGCTGGTCCAAGGCAGTGCATTGCTCTCATGCCTAATGGCAGGTAAAAAGACCAGAAAATTAAAGAACCCAGGTAACTGCTTACCAGGAAAACAATTGTAGGTACTGAAAAGAGCTTTATTATTAATATTGAGAACAGACCCACTACCAGGAAGTTATCTTTACTCTCCCTTCTCTAATGGGAAATGAGAAGGAAGAAGGAGAATTGGGTGGGGATTAAGGGGTGGGGGAGTCAGGAGTGAAAGATGGGTGAGAAGAAACCGGTGTTCTATCCACAACTGAAGTTTCTTTTTCAAGCCCTGGTCAGTTTTGAGTGTAAATTCTTCATTCTGACCCAAATAATATTTTGTGGGTGTACTTCCTAGGGATTTATGGATATAAGAAGATGTTCCTTTTTTTAGTGCTTGTGAGTTGATGGAAAAAAAGATTCTGTTGAATCTAAAATGATCAACATAAAAATCATATTGGAATGGAAGTAGAAGCACATCTACTTACTAAGAGGGGGAGATGGGTAAAGGGGAAAAAATTTCCAGGCATAAAATAAACAATTCATGCAAATTTAATGTACAGCAGGGTGACAGTGACTAATAATACTGTATTGTACATGTGAAAGTTGCTAAGACAGTGGGTCTCCAAAGTTCTCACACAAGAAAAAAAAAATGTGTAACAATGTAAGGTGACAGATGTTAACTCGATTTACTGTGGTGATTATTTCACAATATACGCAGATATCAAATCATTAACTTGTACACCTAAAACTAATGTGTTATATGTCAACTATATCACAATTAAAAATAATGATAAACTGAAATAAAGGTAAATGAGTACTTAAAATGTAACAATCTGGAAGATCACCTCATTTGAAGGTCTAAGAATTTTACAAAGCTAGACAGTCAACCATAGCCAAAAAAAAAAATCTCTAAAAAAATACACACACACACACACACACACACAATTCGCATCTGCATACAACTATATACATATATGGGGGAGGGGGTGACATCATTTTAGTCCATTCTTCTCGAATGGGATATTCTGAAACATAAGAAAGAACAATCCGTCTTCTTATTCATCCCTGTTGCTTGAAGGTAGAAAATTTTAAATGTTATTTCTGTACCAACATAAGTGCAGATGTATTTATCTAACAGGGATATATTACTGTATTATAGAGTACATGTGGATATATTACTATATTATAGGGGACAATATATTATCGAGTAGAATGCAGTTGAACCTGCATCTTAAAGCACGATGCTGTCAATAAATTTTGTGCATAAAACAGGGGGTATGTGCAGGAGCACATTGAACAAACACCATCGTGATTGATCCTTATAATGTAACAGGTAGACTTGCCGAAGGCCACCCATTAGTATAAAGATCGTGATTGCCTAGCAGGTCCCTTGTTCTCCATCACAGCACAGTACTTGTAAATGTGGGCTGCAAGACAGATTAATGAACTTTCACATATAAAGACTGATTAAGAGGGTGCTAGAAAAGGCACAACTCTCAATCCCAAGCAATTTTCTCCAAGGGCCCCCATTCGTTTCTCCCAAGGCACGGCCTATGTGTTCTAATAAGCCTGTTGGCACTCAAAGCAGAAACAAGGTATGGAGCTTACCTGTCCAATTTCATCTGCCGTGTCCCCTTTGGCGCCTACTTGAGCAAGGGACAGAGAGGTGGAGAGACAGATTGGAGAGAAGAGGACATTGCCTGCTGGCTCCTTTTCACACAGTTGTTTGAACAGGTCAACCGCAAAGGCTGAATTTGCCAGTCGGAGAGCATCCATTGTGGGCCTGGAGCAAAGGACAAGGATGAGGTGATTTCAGTTGACAGTTGACAAGACTGATCAAAATCAGTTGGTTTTAGTGACCAATTTTGTTTCAGTTAAGACTTAGGTTAAACCATATAGAATTAACATTTTTGAAGATGAAAAACAGTCAAATCACAGCAGTTCTGCAAGGTTCAATTTAACATTTAGTAAATGTTATGGGTTAAATCGTGTCCCCGCAAAAAGATAGGTTGAAGTCCCATTCCTGGGTACCTGAGATCTTATTTGGAAATATGATCTTTGCAGATTCAATCAAGTTAGGGTCATTAGGATGGCCCTAATCCAATATGAATGAGGTCCTTGTAAGAACAGGAGAAAAGACACAGAGACAGACATGTGCAAAGGGAAGATGGTGTGAGGACACCCTGGGAGCAGGCCACAGACAGCGAGGAGGAGAGCAAAGTGATGCTTCTAGGAACACCAGAAGGATCACGGGAAACATCAAAAGCCAAGAGAAAAGCATGGGACAGATTCTCCCCTATAGCCTGCAGGGAGAGCAGAGTCCTGCCAACACTTTGATTTCGGACTTCTGGTCTCCAGAATTGTGGGAGAATACATTTCTATTGTCTTAAGCCATGCAATTCTGTGGTTCTTTGTTACAGCAGCCCTAGGAGACTAATAGAGCCAGTAATGCCTTAGGAGGGCAGCTAGCACATAGCAATATTGAACAAACACAGCGGTTACTGTTTTTGTCATGAGTATATACCTACGGTGTGGAAGAACCCACACGCAGTATTAGATGTACCAACTGAGTCCCTCCTTCTCTGAGTCTGCAACTCCGTTGGGCAGATATGGAGACAAAGAAGTAAATGTGGGGCTTCCCCACATCCCCACATTCCCCACACTGTGACATGTGAGCAGTGCAACAAGTCAGAGGAGTTAAAGAAAAGAGAGAAGGTGGGTTCAGCTAAAAATATAGCGCCTGGGGAACTAGAGAGAACAATGAGTAGGCACCTAGTCTTGTCTGAGGACTCTCATCCTGATGCATGTTCTCTAAGTGGTGTCCAGAGACCCCTGGCAGCCCCTAAGACCCCTTCAGTGGGTCCATTTTCAGGGGCACCTGGCTGGCTCAGTCAGCAGAGCATGCGACTCTTGATCCCTGGGTCACGAGTTCGAGCCCCTTGTTGGGCATAGAGATTAAATAATTATTTTGATTTCATAATAACTTTTAGGCATCATCTTTTTCATTTTCAATCTCTCACAAATATGCAGCAGAGTTTTCCAGAGGCTGTTTGATGTGTCTTCTCTTACAAATACAAATATTACAAAGATTTAAAGAAAAGAAATAACAATGTTACTCATCTTCCTGCAATTTTTTTCCTTTAGAAAACAGTTGTTTTTTCATAAAAATATGTTATTCATGTTAATACATCATGGCTATATTATAGTCATTTTAATAAATTAGTAAATACTTCAAAATTTCTCCAGTTTTAATTTCTAATTCGGGAAGTATGGATAGACATATCTGACATCAGAAAAAAGAAAGGAAAAGAAAAGAAAAACAGCTCTTTGGGATCCTCAGTAATTTCTTTTTTAAGATTTTATTTATTTATTTGACAGAGAGAGAGAGAAAACACAAGTAGGCAGAGTGGCAGGCAGAGGGAGAGGGAGAAGCAGGCTCTCCACTGAGCAGGGAGCCCAACATGGGGCTCGATCCAAGGACTCTGGGATCATGACCTGAACCAAAGGCAGACGCTTAACCAGCTGAGCCACCCAGGTGCCCTGGATCCTCAGTAATTTTTAAGAGTGTAAAAGGGTCTTGAAATTTAAAAGTTTGAGAAACGTTCTATTGAAAGGTCCACCCATCTGTCCAATCCAGTAGTTAACGATCAAGCCGAAAGGCACCTGGATAACTCAAGTGGTTGGACCATAACCCTTCCTAGAACGGAGCAGAGCGTCATGGACTCCGCAGGCTCAGCCTGAGCCCAGGATAGAGTGTGTCTATGGGCCACAGAACGATATTACTACCCCTGACTGGCTGGTGCACAGGCCAAGATTTGAAGTGTTCCCTCAAAGCCGTCAGGTACTGTGTAGTCACACACAGAGACAAGAAGAGTGAACATGACATTGAAGGACCTCTAGGAGGACATGTTCTCCAGCATCAGACAAAATATCAACACTCAGGACAGAGGGCTTCCTTCCAAAAGGACCCAAAGAGCTATTAGAGAGTCAATACATGAATAGGATCTCAACTGTGTACCTTATGCTTGCACAGAAATTAAAAATTCAAAGATGTGATAAGAAGATCAAGGAATGAGCCCCTGGTCTACAAATATGTTTTCAGAATCCTGCCTTTTGTGGGACATGTGGCTTTTGTGTAGGATGGATTCAAAAAGATTATAATATATATCTCAGAGTCTGTAAAAGCAAATTCATTAGCAAAAAAAAAGTTTTGTTGACCTGTTCATGCTCGCTGGTCATCTTCTTCCTTCATTTTATGTCCCTGATAAGAACAGCTAAGTGAGCTTATGTCAGTGTTCTCACTGAAAACCTACTACAAGGTAACCTTCAATCTTATATTTCTTTGGGGCCCACGACCTTCCCCTCTCTCCTCAGGAGTGGGTCTGAGCGGGTTGACAGCCCACTCCCAGGCAAAGCAGCCCAGAGTCAGGTGTGAGGGCAATGAGACACAAACAGACACATATGGGGTGTTTTGATGAGTAGGACCACTGCAGGACCACTGCATGAGTAGAAGAAACCTCACAAAAGGTTAGAGGGATCCACATGGAGTCCTCTGGCTTTCTCCAGCAGCAAATTTAACATTGGTGCTGACTTCATCTACAGCTAACATTCAACCTGAGTTACTTTTCCATCAAAGAGAGAAGCCTAGGGGCACCTGGGTGGCTCAGTGGGTTAAAGCCTCTGCCTTCAGCTCAGGTCATGATCTCGGGGTCCTGGGATCGAGCCCCACATCGGGCTCTCTGCTCAGCAGGGAGCCTGCTTCCTCCTCTCTCTCTGCCTGCCTCTCTGCCTACTTGTGATCTCTGTCAAATAAATAAAAATAAAATCTTAAAAAAAAAAAAAAAAAAGAGAGCGAGAAGCCTAAATGAGCTATCTCTTCATCAAAGAGAAAAGCCTCAACCCAGGTCCCTGGAAACTTCTCAGAGCTTTTACAACTTGAGGCCTAATCACTTTATTATCAATATGAAAATATACCAGCTCCACTTGAACAAACATCAGTAGTCCTTCCCAGCATGTATTTCCTACCATCGCAGAAGAAATATTTGAATAATTTTGCATAATCAATAACAAACTTTACTTTTCAAGTTGGTTTTCCTTCTTGTGTATCAGTCCTTGGAGTAATCTGCTAAGAGAATTTTGACTCAAACCCCTGGACGTGGATTGAAGGGTAGGGAAATGTTCCTTTTGTTCAAGTGAAGCACTCTTTCTTCATGCTTTATAGCATTTGAAGATAAATTTAGTCTAAACGGTTCTATGCGAGTAGATCAGTAGATCAGTAAACCACTGAGATCGCAGTGGTTTTTAGCACAGTTGATTACACAATATAATTAACACTGTGTTGCAATTCAAACCTCAGAGTCAGGCCTCTGTTGGAAAATATGAATCAGTCCACATCTATCAGCTGAGGCTTTCCCAACAGGGGGACCCTCCCTTTCAGGAGTCTATTCCTCTGCCGCAAGAGTCCTCAGTGCATGAAGTGTGCCTTCTTATCCGTGTGCTGACAAGCTCCTTTCCCAGAAAAGTCTCCTTCGAGTTGGGGAGGGTCATGCAGCCCTTTAATATCTGAGGTCCCAGAGATAATGACATTGTTTGATGCTTGACAAGGGAAGCAGAAAATGACTGCACGTGCAAATTGCTGTAGCTGCAAGCAGTCACCAAGCAAGTCATCAATCAGACATTGCCTGGCAAATCTGAACCCCGGCTTGGTGATGAGTACCAACTGACCTAAAACACTTAAGGCTGATCTGGTCTAAGGTAGTTCCAACGGATGACTTTGGCCACAGTCCATTACCACCTCCCTGTGCTGCAAGATTAAGCATGCAAACAAATCTCAGCAACGTTAGCAACACGAGCCCGGGGAAACCCATCAGGTCCTACACAGACCATTTCGGCTAAAGAATGCTATGAAAATTACGCATGCAAGAGTAGAAATTAGAAAAGAGCACAGATTAACAAATCCTACATAATAAATGTACATGTCTAATGACCTATGTGCACAGCGCTAAATCGCTACAACTTTTTTGGTTTTACTTTTCACTTTGTTACTAGAGAACTTCTTTCATTTTCATGAAAACCTTCTGACAATTGTAACAAATAAGGAGAATTTCCTAACAGCTCTAACAGAGAAAACACTACATCTCTTTGTAGCTTAAATGTTTAAGAGGCACTTTTATGTTAACCAGAGAAAAGTGAGATAGAAATTTAAGTAAGAAATGCAAATGCAACAAACAGAAAGTTGTCAGAATTTATTGCAAAGTGGCCTGTTGTTTGCGTTGAATCCTAAAATCATAGATCTTTCGAGTAGGACAAGATCTTGGAATGGATCTAGTCTGGCTCCTCTCCCTCACGTTACAGATGAAGAAAGTAAGACGGGCGGAGATGAAGTGATTGTCCCAGGCCACCCACATGGGGAGTGAGAGTGGCAAAACCAGACCTTCCTTTCCACCTGCTGCCAGGCGCGTACTCCCCACCACACCTCATCACCTTCCCTCTCGGTAATTGTGTCTTCACTGGCATGCGTTCTCTCGGAAGTCTTCAGAGTTCCAAAAATCTTACATGTCCTCAATTACCCCTTCAGAGACACTGAGAGACTTTGCACAGGTTTTTTTGTTGTTGTTTTTTTTAATCCACACAAAATTTTTCTTCCCATTTTCCAAGAAACTCTTGTTCTCTTCCTGCTCTTTACATCGCAACCTACAAGTCCAATATCGCTTTCATTTAATAAGTGTTACCGGGGGACCTCCTGTGTGTCAGGCGCTGAGCTAGACGTTGGGAAGTCACTAGTGAACATACACGGTTCCTGCCTCTGTGGAGCCGTCGTGTGGCACGACGCGTGTGGTGGGGTGACCAGCATTTGGATGGGAGCCCAGTTACTGTGGGAGCCCTCAGGGGAGAGAGCCCGCTTACAGTAAAATCTTAGTGAGGTCACTTCAGAGACAGCTCCGTCCAAGTAAGTCACACGAAAGCAAGTCCTGAGGAAGAAGTAGGAGTTGGCCAAGCAAAAACGTGTGCCAGAGAGAACGGACCCAATTCAGAGACTGCAGGGTATCCCAAATGAGTAGAGACACACACACACTGGGAGGTGAGCAGGTCCGTGTGCTCGCTTCTCTAGACCTACTACCAGTCACTGGCCCCCACATAAAGATTCCTACAGTTTTTAATGCATCTAAGTCAATGGTCCTCGAGCTTTTCATCTGTAGATGAAAAATGAAATGTAGACTATTTGGATGAGATAAAGACCATGTGGGTAGGTTGACCATATGTCCCGCTTTGCCTGGGACAGTCCTGGCTTATCTGTGTTGTCCTGACATTAGCAAGAGTGCCCCTTTCACTCTCAAACATGTTGTATTTGAACAAGATAAGTTCACTCTATGTATAGATCCATTCTTCTACACCCATCTGTGCGCACACACACAAACTATGTGCATGTTTTGTTCATTCCTTAAAAACTATTTTTCACTGTGTCACGTTATTGTGGATATCACTTAGCCTAGCCAGCCTCAGTTTACAGATGAAGAAAAATGTGGTAAAAAAAAAAATCGGTATTTGGTCTAGGCCGTCCCTAGGCAATGTCTTGAGGAAGTTTGCCTTGTTGTAATAACAACCCTGGGATGCCTGAAAACACAGTCTCTGCCGTCTGCACTCACGAGAAGAAAAAGTCAGAGCCAGATGAAGAAAATCGGAGATCCTGCAGCTTCTGCGGTGCGGAGGAAACGTGTGAAGATTAAGGGAAGTTATGAAATGAGTAGATGTGTGTGAAAAGTGCTTGGTTAGCAGGACAGAACAGCGCAGCTATTAGTAATAAGGTCAATTGCTTAATCGCCAAAGGTGGGGGAGCCTGTCTATGCTCAGATACTCCGCGTAGAGCCTGATCTTGACCACTGAGCTGCCCGACAGCAAACTAGAACCGGGCTTGCTGCACCAGAATGACCGAAATTGCTCAGACTGCATAACTTCAAAGTCCAGCAGAGGGACTGAAGAAGCAGAATTCATGGCGTTAGGAAGCAAAGAAATAAACCCACTGAGTCATACGGAGAATGCTTGCTTCAGGCAGGCATCCATCTCTCCACCCATCAGGGAACGCATCAAACACTTGCACAGACTGGTGGGGCCTGAGGTTTGAGACCCGCCTGATTCTGTTCAAAACCTCTTTGGTGACGCAGGGGTGAGCAGGTCGGTCAGAGTACTTGGGGCATCATGGCCACAAGCTGTGAGTTGGAAGGCCGGGATTCTCCTTCATCTCCGCACGTATAAGCTGTGTGAACAGGGACCCACGTCCCCTCTGTGACCCTCCACTCCTCATCCACACTGCGAAGGGCCGAGCCGGGATGGAGGTAACCCCTCAGCTCTGCGAGCCCGTCCCTCCTCTGAGTACAAGCCAACAGAACAGCCTGGCCTGTGAAATTGATCTGTATTAGGATACTCTCCAGTGACGTCATAAAAACCGCAGTGTCTGTGAGGAAGAGACTATGACCCGGCCTATTTGAAATGTTGCCCAAGAGCACACATGGGAAATATGTAACTTGTTTCAAGTGTCCCGAAACCCAGAAATAGGGAGAGAGAATGCTCCCTGCCTGGAAGGACGTGTGGTTAGTAAGCGAACGCCGGCTGGGGGCTTAACAGTGCCGAAAAGAAGAGCGGTTTCAAAATCAGACTCTCACCCGGCCGGGAGGGTGAGCCGGAAGCTCAAACACCTTCCAAGTCCTTCCAGGTTCTCAGCACCACGCCCTTTCTGAAAACCAGCATTGCAAAATTCATTTCGAATTCCCAGATAGGACTGAAAAGGTCCTCGGAAAGAGGGTCCCCTCCAGAAATCACGGTCGCACAGCCCCCCCGACCACCACCCAGACCTCCAAGCCCTGTTGTCTCTTCCTACTCGCTCCTCGTCCCACTAAGTGATTTCGCTCCCTACACGGCATTCCTGGTTCCCAAAGGCCCGAGAACTCAAAGCGCTGCTCATGTCAGGGTGGGCGGGCAGTGGCGCGACAGCTCACAGCGTGTGCCTGACCATAACCCTTATGTCAACTTCCTTCACCACCTCGCAGCAGCTCAAATCATGATTCGGTTGTAAGAATCTTCCTGAAAAGGGGAATCACCAGCCCTGCCACCGCGCTTTGCTTACCTGGAGTCACAGCTATCCTGGAAAATGCCCGGCAAGGGAAAAGGAAAGTGAGGGCCGTGGAAGGACCTTGCAGGAGCAACCCTCTGTGGGGCAGAGGCGAGGCTCGCTCACCTGAACCCGCACCACGCCCTCGTGACCACTCCCAGCCTGGCTCCCGCCGCCCTCCCACTCCTACACTCCCGGCTCTTACTCAGGCCTCTTGGCAGCTGGTCCCTGAGTGAAAAAAAAAATGATTCAGGCTGAAGTTTCTGTTGCCTGCACAGCTTCCAAAGGCCTCCGACGTGCTCGGGCAGGAAGGGCTGTCGGTGGCTCCTGCCTTGGGCTAAATGCATACATCCGCAGGTACACAAGGGCAACCCTGGGAGGCCACGTGGGACCAGAAGATGAAATGCATGAAACAGAAGGCATATGTGACGGTCGTAATGATTCACACTTCTCAGAGAGGGTGGTGCCCCAAAAAGCTCTCCAACCTCCACCTTTCCATGTCAACTGGGCTAGCTTATCCTTCCAGAACGCCAAAGAGGTACTACCTATTAAACAGAGCGGCGATCACAAAAGAAGAGGGTCTATAAATTAAATAAATTCTGCTTAGCAAAATATGTAATACCAAGTTGATAGGACAAAGTGCTGCGTGAAGTTCCCAGTGATGAGGAGGACACAGCTCTGTCTTCGCGGAGCCTGCATTTCCTGCCCCCCCACACCCCACTGCTCCTTCATTGGGGGGGACCCTAATCTGTTCTCAGGAAAGCACCTCCAACTAAGCCAGCTGCTTCCCTGCTGTGCTCACCTAAGATTCCCTATTATTCGTTTACCACACTTTCCCGATCAGCTGTTTATTGCACGGCCTTCTCTATCCGACTTCAAGAATCTTCACAATAAAGACCAAGCCTCGTTCAGTTTTGTGGCACCAACCCTTGGTGTGGACTCGATAGACAGTATGCAGTCAATAAATGCTGGCTGTCGAAATGAATGAGAGCACCTCGTTTTGCCAGACAAAGACGCACGGATAGCTTCCCTTCCCCGGATGCCTGGTTATTATTAACCAGGATCAAAGCCATAAACTAAACGAGTCGAACTCTGAGAGTAGACTCGCAGGCATCCGTGGGGCAAGTGGAGGTAAGAAGGTCATCGGAGGTTGACGTGGGCAGGACGCCTCTGGAAAGTTACACTCTCCAGCCCTAGTGGGGAAATGTGGGTTTGGGGGCAGAGTCGTACATTGGGAGATGCACCGTACCTCTCCTTGCTCGAGCTGTCCTGGACAAAGCGCTTAACCGCTCCGGCCTCAGTGTCCTCATCTGTAAAATGAAATACATAAAATGTATTTCATCTGTAAAATGAAATACACATACACATGGAGACACAACACACAGGGACCGTCTGGCCACAGTGTGTCCTCCCGGATGACGGTGGTTATTGTTTGGCTGCTTTGCCTTCCCCTCAGGCGGCGCAGGCTCAGGGAATAATCATAATGGCCCAAAGGCTGGTGCAGAAGCTTCACACCGAATTCACCGCAATAATTTATTGAACAGCTGTTGCCTGTTTGCCACTGTGACCCAGAGATTTTGAAGAGACCCGCGCTTAAATCAGAGAGCTTTGGACCTTCTCCCTTTTGATGTTTGAATTCCCTCTGCAACCCTCCTGCTCAGTGCTTGTCAAACCTGGACGGAAATGCCTCTGGCGACAGGAATTCGACAATGCCCAAGGAAGCCCAAACACAATTCTGACTGTTGGAAATAAATATTTCATTCAAAATACTTAGTGAGGGGCGCCTGGGTGGCTCAGTTGTTAATCATCTGCCTTCAGCTCAGGTCATGATCCCAGGGTCCTGGAATCGAGCCCCACATCAGGCTCCATGCTCAGCAGGAATCCTGCTTCTCCCTCCCCCACTCCCCCTGCTTGTGTTCCCTCTTGTTGTGTCTTTCTCTGTCAAATAAATAAATAAGATCTTTAAAAAAAAACAAAACAAAACCTTAGTGAAAGCCATACGCCCATTTGTAGGAAGTGTACCATTTGCTGTATGATTCCCCAATGACCTCTCATTTTCTTCTCTTTCATTTGCTTCAAAAACCATGTGTTGGACTATGTATTAAAATGTAGATTTTTTTTTTTAATTTTGAGAGAAGAAATATAGCTTAAAAATGAATTATCCATTCGGTCATCAAACAATTTTATCAGACCTAATTTTCTCTAGTTCAACAAAAAAAACAGTCATCGGCCCAAATATTTAATAACCCAGGAGACTGTTTCGTGGGTGCTTTTTCTTAGCTGTAGTCTGAAACACTGCAAACATCGTAAGTTGATTACTCAGCATTTTGGCTGACAGATGGCTTGCCACACCTGGGCACTCCCAGGAACCATTCAAAGGAGCTTTGTTATAGCCTGCTTAGAATTATCTCTCTCTCTCTCTCTCTCAATCTCTTTGTCTCTCTCTCTCTCTCTCTGTCTTCCCTTCCAAGAAGATAAATTTCAGCCAAATATTCCTGAGTACTCTCCCCAGATATCTACAAATCATTAAGAGTTTTTTTCACCGCTGATAGGTATGATTCCCACCCATGCATATGACAGTTCTCCCGCACAACAGAGGAATAACGAGAACCATGCACATTCCCAACTATTCATAGACATCACACGATAAAGCCCCCACCCAGTCCCTGAGAACAGTAACCTCCTTTTCACATGTGGAGAAACTGAAATAGAAAAGTTAAGGCAACTTTACCTTAGAGTTTCTGATTGAGACAGAAAAAAAAAAAAAAAAAGTGTTCAAGATCCCAGATTTATAATCCTTTACCCAAACTACGTCCCTTTCAAGAATCCAACAGCTTGGGGTGCCTGGGTGGCTCAGTGGGTTAGGCCGCTGCCTTCGGCTCAGGTCATGATCTCGGGGTCCTGGGATCGAGTCCCGCATCGGGCTCCCTGCTCGGCGGGGAGCATGCTTCCCGCCCCCCTCTCTCTGCCTGCCTCTCTGCCTACTTATGATCTCTCTCTGTCAAATAAATAAATAAATCTTTAAAAAAAAAAAAAAAAGAATCCAACAGCTTAATACACTTTCAAGCTTTGTGACTTATCAACATCTAGTGTTTGAGAAGCCTAAAATTCTGTCTGGAAGAAATTTTACATTAAATGATAACCTGTAATGGAAAATGACTCACATGAAATTTCTACTAAGATGCAAACTTACAGGGAAAAAAATAAAGACTAACACTGAAAAAAACAAATAAAGGGTAAAGCAAGACTCCAGAATTAAACCACAAGCAGATAGTATGATTGATTCAATTTTTCATACTGAGTGTCAGGGGATATCCAAGCAGAAAATTCAATATCAAATCACTTATATTCGGTTGATGGATGAAGAGGAAAAGAAGGTGACAGTGTGGGAAAGAGGATTCAATTCATCTTGGCATCAATTCTGAACCCCACTCAATGGCTCAGTTAAGTATTAATCATCAGCAAGAAACTTAGCCTCTCTGGGCCTCAGGCTTCTGCAACATAAAGAGGAGAGAGGGGTTGGACCCGTGGTTCTAATGTTTTCTGTAGACAGAAAGGTCAGAGAGTGAAACTTGCCTTTACCTAATCAAAAAGAGCTCAATGAGTCTAGAAAATGAATAGTATGGAATGCCTTGAACATGATATAAAAATAAAATGAAAATTCAATATATTAGTTCATTAACAATTGGGTTTTAATTCATTACGTAATCAAGTTACATGAACTGGTAACTTATTCAGCTTTTCAAATATATGTATATATAAGCTATTTTAAAATTTTCCTTTTATATGTAATTCTTACAAGACAAAAGGAATGAATACATGAATCAAAATACAATCTTTCCAAAATGTCCGGTAGAAGTAAGAATTTCAATACAGCTGGTAGAAATGTAACTTAGTCAACTCTTCTGGGAAATAACACTATCAATTTGGCAATATGTGACCTTTTTAATATTCATCTCCTTTGACCCAGTAACACAGCTTTTAGAAATCTTTCTTAAGGTAATAATTACAGATAAAGTCAATGATTCATGTACAGAAATATCCACAGTAATATTACTTATAACAGAAAAGCTAGAACCAGCTGACTATCCATCATAAGGAAAATAACTAAATATATGTTTTTGAAGAGTAGTGCCCACAAGATTAAGTTGCATAACAGTAGGCTAAAACAGTAGGCTAAAAACATATGTATTTAGAGTTCTGGTTCTTGCTGTAATGCACTTGAGGTTGACAAATGACCTGTGTGTGTGTGTATACTCAGGAGACTTACAGACAGTGCATCAAATAATTTAACAGTAATCATTCCAGCTGATGAAACTGAAAGTGATTTTTAGTTTATTTTTATACTTCCCTGTATCTGCCAAATTTTCTATTATGTCTTACGATTGAAAGTTAGGTTTCTTGACAAGCTACTTTCAAAAAAAGCTACCTGCCACAACTGGGCGTTTGCATAATAAATCTCTAGCTGGAGTTAATGATTACCTGCACCATGCAATAAAGGCTACGCAACTCAAAGCAAAATGGCGTTTTTTAAGAAGCAGAAATTCCAGAGTTCCCTTGATGAGGTTCAGGACCGCTCAAAAGCCCAGCAGAAGCTGGTGTCATGCCTCACCCCAGCAACCAGGCCCAACCCCTCCCTGGATGAGCCAGGCCAAGGAGGACGGAGCCCAACACCCTGGGGCCCAGGAGTTCCTCCAGGAGGATCCCCACCCCAGAAGGGGAGCACAGGTGGGAACAGGTCTGACCCTCTTTTTTCCTCCTCTCACCTCCTCCCCCGCAGCATTAGCTGCCATGCTGACTCAGTTGCAGGCCTTGCTCTTTGCCTTTGCTACATAATGCCACGAAAGCATGTCAAGGAGAAGCCGACACACAGCTCTAAAAGAAACTTGGCCATCACCAATCCAAATCCCTTGTTTCCGAACGGTGAAACTTAAGCCTACACTGTCTTGTGTGCTCATTTTTAAAAGTGATGTAAGATCTTTCACTACATGCCTTGTAATAACCTATTTTATATAAGTTCTACTTTTATTCCATTTTATAAATTAAAAAAATGAACAAACAACAACAACAACAATAACAACAACAAAAGAGGGCCAGGCTTATTGAATAACTTCCCCACGTCACAACATTAGTAAATGGTGGAACCAGATTCCGATTTAAATCCAGGTGGTGTCCTTAACAAATACGCCATACTCTCGTATGAAGCACCGTCCTCTTGGTTTAAAATGAATTTTAACGTACCTATTTCATGTGGACTACGGAATATATCGTGTAAAATATATGAAGCACTCCTTCCTCGAATGAGCATTGGCTCTGTGATGACAGGACCAACCAAATGAGAGAGTGAATGTAAGAATTTACATGTCTCAGAAACATGAAGTCAACTGGCTTCACTTGGAGGAAATTTTCAAGGAAGCTTGCAAGGAATTGGGCGGGAGGAGGAGAAATGTATGAATCAAACCACACTCTGCATGTAAGGCACCATCCCAGGCTCTTCACGTGAGAACTCTAGTTCTGGGCTCTAGCTTCTAAGATGGGATTTACGGGTGGAACTTTCTATCCAGTGTCCTCATTTCCCTCACATCTCGAGGACTCCGGGATTTGCTTGCTGGAGCTCCAGATCCTCGCAACGTGAAACTTGAGACCCGGCCTTTCTTCCCTGAGCCCCATTCTGTGCACATACCCCTTCATTCATGCCCATATATCATGTGTATCTGAGCTCAGTTCCCCCTGGACCCCAAGCCACATGAGAACAGGACCTCAGTTTCTTTGTCTCTACATTCCTACTCCCTCTTCTCAGAACTCACGCAATGCTTTGAACACTAACATTAAATAAGCATATCTGAAATTTGTAAAAACAACACATGAGCAGAAATCTGTAGTAGAAAGCAATAAATTATCTGTAGCAATAGTGGGTGCAGACAATGACTGTCATGAAAACAACTGGTGTCCAATTCCAAGAAGGAGAGTTGCTGTTTTAGTATTTTCAAACATAAAGGATTAAAAATTATAGTAAATAAATCAAAGTTTTCTTTTTCTATCTAATTAGATCAAAATACTTATGCTACTGGTTCTTTGACACCATCATCCATCAGAGCCTTGGTGGGGTACAGGGGTGGGTGACGGAGGTAGTAGGGAGATGAGGAGAGAGGGACAGGAGAGGAAGTACAGTCAAACTGCATATTCCCAGATCCACATCTCCAGGCACTGTGATTCCATAGGCCTAGGCCCTGGAATCCGAATTCCTCTCAGTGGCTCAGAACTGGTGGTTCACCTATCATCCCTTCAAAATCATAGCCTTCTGTCTGGTTTCTTGCTGACACAGGCCATCCAGTGGTTAGCAGTGAGACTGGCTGATTCCCAGCTCTGCCATTTACTGACTCTGTGGCCTCGGACACTTACTAAACTCACTTTGCCCCACTCTTCTCATCAGTAATATGGGGTGACATTAGCAACTCTTCTTGTAATGAGGACGAAATCAGAGAACACAGGTTAAGTGCCTTGAAGAGTTCCTGCCACCAATAAAGGTCCAATAAATATTAACCATCGTGATTTTTACTCACTAAAACTTGTCAGAGAAAAAAAAATGTAATTTTTTTTTTAATGGAAGAAAATGTAAGTCTATAAAGCTTGAGAGGAACTAAGAATCACTGGCTGTACCACATGCATGCACAGACATATACACTCACACACACATGTATCCACAAACATACACACCCAGTTTATATGAGGTTTTCCCTTTCTGCGTTTAGGTCTGGGGTTTTTTTTATAAATAGCAAAGAGCGACAGCAAAAGAAAAACATGAAAAATAAAAATAAAAGTGGAATTCACTGGTAGCAGTAGTGGAGGATTAAGACTTTGAAGAGGGGGGTACACGTGAATGGCTCAGTTGGTTGAGTGACTGCCTTCAGCTCAGGTCATTACCTCAGGGTCCTGGGATCAAGCCCTGCATTGGGCTCCTTGCTCAACGGGGAGTCTACTTCTCTCTCTGCCCTGCTCATGCTTTTTCCTCTCTCTCTCTCAAATAAATAAAAAAATCTTTAAAAAAAAAACTTTGAAGAGGGGAGTATATATTAATATTTCATATTAATCATAGATATTTATTATTACTATCCCTTCAACAACCTGTAATATTTTACAACTTACAAGTTCTTATTGCACACCTAGCCTTTTCCCCCAAAGCAATTCTGTATATATTATCTCTTTCAAGCCAGTTACGTTATCATGATTCCAATTTTACAAAAGAGAAAACTGATATTAGAAATTTAAGTAATTACTTGTGAAAGATGGAGCTAAGCTCATCCCCAGAACTCAGACTCCAAAGGCTGAGCCTGTACCAATACCACACCACCTCCACTGCTTAAAAAAAAAAAAAAAAAGTTAACAAGTAATATGGAGACTTAATTATAGCTCAAGAATGGAAAAAAATAAATGAATCAAAGATGAATCCCTTGATATTTATTATCAGTGTTCTTTTCAAAAGCAGTTTTGAAGAGGAAGCCCAAAGACTCACCACAAAGCCAAACCACCACCCTGACTCACTTGGTTAGAATCAAACTCCCTCCCACCCCCATGTGTGAAGCGCCATTCATTGGCAAGAGTCATGGCTGCCCTCCATAATGGATGTCTCCCACACATCCCTCTATGATAGAGCCATGATTCTAGCACACCCCTAAGCTGAATTATATTGCCAGCTCCACCTTCTATTAATATTAAAAAGATGATGTATTCACTCTCCTTGTGTAAAACAATGTGTCCTTCATATTAGTTTTCAACCTACTTTCTTCAAGCTTCTCGTATTTCCAGATTCAATGAGCAAACTAGTGGTAGCATACTGTTAGCAGTCATGACTTCACAGGAAGGTATCTTCAGCCAGAGAAGGAGGAGCCTAAGGAAAGTGGAGCAAGGCTTTGAGTAGATTTGGAGTAGGAAGTGGCCGTGTTAGATGGCCAGGATCCCTCCTCCTTCCTGTCCAAAAAATTACAAAGGTGCCTTTAAACAGCTGAGCAGCCATAACATCAAAGCTAGCTTTAGGTTAGGGAAGGAGAAAAGGTAAGAAGGAATGCAGTTCCTTACCAAAAAAAAAAAAAAATTTAAGTCAATAAATAGGTTTATTGGCACACGAATTGAGAACTACCAATAGAGAAGAAACAGGAAGTGCAAATTAAACTGAGATTTCTGACCTGGTAAGTCTTACGTGTAGAATTTGATTCCTGAACTAAAAATCTACAGAACCTGGAATGTATTAGCAGTTCTTTCCAAGGAGGAGATAAACTCCCAGGTCATCATGAAGCTGACCAGTTAGGTTAAGGTGTGGTTAGGTGACTAATAAGACAAACCTAATGTCAGAGGGAGGCTTCTGGGTTTCTTCCTTTTGAAAAACTCCTTCTGTTGCCTTGCTTTTCACCTCACTCTCTCGTACCACTGGCAGAAATGCTCGTGGTGATGAGGCAAGCTTGCTCAAGGTCTAAGCAATTACAGGCTGTTGGGGCAATTAGCCTGGGTGGAGAACACAAATTTTGTATGTTCCAGCTCCAAAGTATCGGGGTTATTTTAATTTCACCACCACTACGATGAAAAATCTGACTGCCAATGCTGAGGTTGAGAAGACCGATTCCCAAGAATTATATTATCTTTTGTTTGATCCAGGCTCATGATTACATGTGCTCTATCAGCAGGAACTATGTTCAAACTTCCACACAAATACTTTCCTTTACACAAGAAGTAATCAGTGTAGACAAAATAATTCTAACTTAGAAAAAAAAAATGTATCATCTTCCAAACGCCAGGTGTAGAATAGCTGTGGGCTCTGAATCTAGTGGAGTTTCCAGTCCTCATCACACAAGGATATTCACAGTGGCAACATGTGGTGAGATATTTATTTTTAGTCATCTGATAAACATGTGCTCACCACCTGCCACCCATCAGGCCTTACAATATCAAATGCTTCCCTGACAATACCCATGGCACAGCAAGTCCTCAAATTTCTGCTCTCTACACAACTCACGGTGTCAGCACTGACTCAGAGGTCTCTATTCTCTTTTTCTCTGGCTCTCCCTGTATCTTTTTCCCAGCATGAAATTCTAAATTAAGCCATACACAAATTATATTTTCATCTTCCATGATGCCCTGTTGGCTTGGGGCAGGTTGCTCTCCTATCTTCTTCAAGTCTCACTTTTCTTATCTTTAAAATGAGGTTAATAACACCTACCTGTGGGGTAGATGAGAAAAATAATTATCCCTGAAATACTTTGAAGATGAAAAGGGCCACATTACTCTTGGTGCCCGTTGTCTGGCAAAATATGCTGATTTTTCCATTTGCATTGGCATGTTCTTCAGAAAAACCAAAGATGAGACTGTCATGAAGAGTCTGTGTGCTTAATTCTTGGCAAATAAGCAAACACCGTCTATAGTTGCATTCTTCCACTGTCTTAAAGAATACACTCTCCTAACCAATTTACTCTTTTGAGAATGGAAGCAAAAGGGAAAGAACCCAACATTTATTTTGCCTTTTCTATGCAAATCTCAGATAACCAGGCAGTTGATAAAGAGATTTCATTTTATAGAAGTATCCCAGCTAGGGGCGCCTGGGTGGCTCAGTGGGTTGAGCCTCTGCCTTCAGCTCAATTCATGATTCCAGGGTCCTGGGATCAAGACCCGCATCAGGTTCTCTGCTCAGCAGGGAGCCTGCTTCCTTCTTTCTCTCTGCCTGCCTCTCTGCCTACTTGTGGTCTCTGTCTATCAAGTGGATGAATAAAATCTTTTTTTAAAAAATGAATATATGGTACTGCTGGGATTGGAGACAGGAACTGTGTCAGGAAAAAAAAAAAAAAAAGAAGTATCCCAGCTAATGAATAAAGAACTTATAGGATTAGAGCCCCACTTTATAACCACGAGTGAACTAGTATAGGTAGGGCATGATCATCAATGGTTGATATCACAGAAGGAGACATAACTGGACATTGTGTATTTCTTTCTTTTTTAAAGATTTTATTTATTCATTTGAAAGAGAGAGAGCACAAGTTGGGAGAGGGAAGTGGAGAGGGGCAAGCAGACTTCCTGCTGACATTATTGAAACATTGGGACAACTGGAAAAATTTGAATAAGATCTGTGCATTAGATAACAGTGTTACGTGGAAAAAGAAGATATGGTACATGCACACATACACATACACACAGACACACACATAGGAATATTACTCAGCCATCAAAAAGAATGAAATCTTGCAATTTGTGACAACGTTGATGGAGCTAGGGTATATTATGCTAAGTGAAATAAATCAGAAAAGACAAAATCAGAAAGACAAAAACTATATGATTTCACTAACATGGAATTTAGGAAACAAAACAGATGAAGATAGGGGAAGGGAACAGCAACAAAAAAAAGAGTGAAAGAGAGGGAACCAAACCATAAAAGACTCTAAACAATAGAGAAACTGAGGGTTGATGGAGGGAGGTGGGTGGGGAATGGGGTAAACGGATGATGGATATTATGGAGGGTGCTTATTGTGATGATCACTGGGCATTATATGTAAGTGATGAATCACTAAGTTCTACTCCTGAAACCAATATTACACTATATGTTAACTAACTAGAATTTAAATAAAAATTGGGAGGAAAAAAGATAACAGTATTATGTCAATGGTTATTCCCTGATTATAATACTTGTACTATGATATGGAAGAAAATGCCCTTATTTTGAGGAAATACACATTGAAATATTTAGAGGTAATAGGGCTACATGTCTGCAATTATTCTCAAATGCTAGAGGCAGAGAAGGAATAGTAAAGCAATCAGGTAAAATAATAATAATATTTGGACAATTCAGGTGAAGAATATAAGGGAAATCCTTGTATTATTATTATAATTTTTCCATAAGTCTGAAAAGTTAAAAAAAAAATCTGAGCAACCTTAGAGTAAGTGGAATTTTGTAACTAAAACTTTACTTGTGATTTTATTTCACTTTATACAGTGATACAAATGAATTGGAAACATCAAATCAAATGTTTTGAACCTGAGATAGAATATTCAAATAAGCAGAATCCCAGAGCAAAGAATTAGTGGGTCCCACTTAGGCAAGAAGAAACCATGGTGGTCCACTGGTCAGGGTCTGAAGAACTATTCCCCAGACAAACAAGAGTACGGTATGGCAAACTCAGGGGCCAGTCATTTCCATTCAAAGTCTAGCTCTGAGGAAATCAAGCTCTTTTCTCCAACTTCCCATCCCCCATATCCCTGTTCTCCTTACCCCACAGAAGCATCAAGACAAAGTTCTAGAACCTGGCTGGAATGGATGAGAGTAACCAAAGCAATATAATATGGGGTAGGTCAAAAGTACTCACTTTTTATAGAATGTTTCTGTGTTTCATTTCATTTTCTTATAGTTTCAAATGTATTTGAATTAACACACATAGCTTTTAGAATTAAGATTCCACAGCACTACTGACAAGAACAGAAACCAACACTTTTCAAGAAGATATTCTAGGTAAAAACTTACATATACTGATTATGACTTTGATCAGAATAATACTTAGATGAGTTATAAAAATTAAAAAACTGATGTAAAACTATAACACAAACCTACAGGAATCCTTTATCCATATGAAAATGAGTTTTCTTTGAGAAAAATACAAATGACTAAATATTGGGTTGAACACATAAGAGAAACAAAATCTAGGTCTCATCTTTTATAATACTATAGTTAGAATGTTTAACAGTTATGAAAGAGCTATGGATGTCGTAGATCAATGGAATTGTAAGCATTGTGTAAGGAAAGGGGTAAGGAGCCACCATGATTACTCACAGATTCTCAGTATCTCTTTTGATCTAGAACATGTTTGTTAACACCTAAAATCCCATTTGTATAAGCTGTGATTTCTTCACCTAACGTGTGTGGTGCTTTTGGATAAACTTACCTATAGCCAAAATATATAGCAATTCATAGTATTAGAAAAACATTCAAGTGTGAAAGAAAATTCTAGAATTTGCAGGAACCTTGATCTTGGAGTTCTACCTTTAGAACTATGAGAAGGAAGTGTCTGTTGTTTATAAGCCTTAAAGTCTGATGGAACTCCCTTGCTAGGTTTTGGACTTGCCTGACACCCATCACCCTTTCTTGTTTCCCATTTCTCCCTTTTGGAACAGGAATATCTATTTTATGCCTGACCCACCATTACATATAACTTGTCTTGTTTCATTCACAGATACACAGCTGGAGAGGAATTTTGCCACAGGACAAGCCATACCTCAGGTCTTACACATATCTGATTTAGATGATACTTGGATGAAACTTTGGGCGTTATACTTTAGAGTTGACGCTAGAATGAGTGAAGATTCTTGGCGCTGTGGATGGAACAAATGCATTTTGTACACAAGAACATGAATTTGAGGGGCTAGGGGAATAATCTTCTAGACTAAATGTTTGTGAGGCCCCAAAATTCATATATTGAAGCCCTAACCCTGAATATGATGGTACTTGGAGACAGGAGGAAATTAGGCTTAGATTGGTTCATGTAGATGGGTTCGTCACAAAGACATTAGTGGCCTTATAAGGGGAGGAAGAAACAGATTGATCTTTTACTCCATCATAGGAGGAATCAACCAGCAACTTGACTTTGGACTTCCCAGACTCTACAACTGTGAAATATATATTTCTGTAGTTTAAATCATTCAGTCTAGGGTATTTTGTTATGGCAGCCCAAGGTGACTAATGCAGGTACTAAGACAATTTAATAGGGGAAAGAAGAGTCCTTTCAAATAATGGTGAGAGATCTGGATATCCACTTGCAAAAGTATAAAGTTGGACCTCTACCTTATACCATATACAAAAGTTAACTAAAGATGGCTCATTGCTATAAAACTCTGAGAAGAAGTCATAAGAGGAAATCTTTGTGACCTTGGACGAAGGTTTCTTAGATATGACACCAAAGGCACAAGCAACAAAAGAAAAAAAATAGGTAAATTGGACTTCATCACAATTAAAACTTGTGTGTTGCAAAGGACACCACCAAGAAAATGAAAGACAAAAAAAAAAAAAAAAGTACTCCACAGAATGGGAGTAAACATTTGCAAATCAGGTAAGGGATTTGAATCCAGGATATAAAAAGAATTCATATCTCTCAAATAAAAAGGCAAAAAACAAATTTTTAAAAAGTGGACTAAGGATTTGAATAGATATTTCTTAAAAAAAAGTATACTAATGGTCAATAAGTACATAAAAAGATACTCAAATCTCATTAATGATTAGGAAAATGCAAATAAAAACCATGAAATACTACCTCACACCCACTACAATAGCTATCATTAAAAAGAGAGAAAATAAATATTAAAGATGTAGAGAAACTGGAACGCTCAGACATTTCAGGTTAGAATGTAAATTGTATAACTACTTTGGAAACCAGTCTGGCATATGACCCAGCAATTTCACTCTTTGGCATATACCCGTCCCAAAATGAAAACATATGTGCACAAAAACTTGAACATAAATGTCCATAATAGCATCATTCATAATAGTCAAAATAAAAACAACCCAAATATACACCAGCTAATGAATGGATGAATAAAATCTGGTCTAGTCATACAACGTAATATTATTCAGCCATGAAAAGGAAGGAAGTACTGATCCATGCTACAAGCACAAAACAAAGCTTGAAAAAATTATGCTAAGCAAAAAAGTCAATCACAAAGGACCATACATTGTATGATTCTGTCCATATGAAATGCCTAGAATAATCACAACTGTAGAATCAGAAAGTAGAGGGGTAACTGGGTAGCTCAGCTGGTTGAAAGTCTGATCATGGTTTTGGCTCAAGTCATGATCTCAGGGTCATGGGATTGAGCCCTGCATCGGGCTCTCTGCTCAGCAGAGTCTGCTTGAGATTCTCTCCCTCTGCTCCTCCCCTGCTCTCTCACTCTCTCTCTAAAATAAATAAATAAATCTTTAAAAATGAAGGGAAAAAAAAAAGGAAGAAGAAGCAGAAGAAAGTAGATTAGTGGTTGCCTAGGACTAAGAGAGGGAAAGTTGGAGTGAACTGGGGAGTAACCATGAATGGGCTCCAAGTGTTTTAGGGTTAATAAAAATGTCTAAAATCAGGGAGTAGTGGTGGTTGTACAACTCTGTGAATATGCTAAAACAAACAAAAAAAACTAAATTGTGCACTTTAAGAGAGTGAATTTTAATGTGAATTATATCTCAGTAAAGCAGTTATTTAAGAAAGAATTCCGTAAAGTCAGAACAACCCATAAAGTCTAGTAATGAACCAGCTACTCCTTGAAAAGAATCAGAGGCTATTTTAGAGGCCCCGGAAAGATAAGAAACCAGACAAGATGAACCAGAGACTCTCACTGGAAGATAGTGGGCAGAGTGAGCGCGTGGAGGGCAGTGCTCCAAACCTTGTTTTGAAGGTGTCCATGCAGACTATGTAGAGAAAGAATGAGAAATTCACACTTCAGACAGACATGCTGATGAGTGGCTTGTTTTGCAACATCATACGGGAGTAACACTTCTCAGAAGCATTCTAGATATCATTCCAGAGCACTACTGAAAAAATCTAAAGCCTAGAATAGTAGTCCCTCATTCAAACGCAACATCTGCCTTCAAAGTTCTTGGGTTGTGATCCACTCAGAAAAATGCAAACCTTATGTGAATGCCCAAAACACAACATTCCTATATTTAATTAAAAAGGAGCACTAGAGGGAGAGCCCCTCTCTTAAACCAGGAGTTAATGGAGCAATGGGTGGGGCAGTTAATGGTGGTGTCCAAACAACCCCAGGCTACTGGAAGCTCTCAGTGAGTAAGGATGAATCTGCCCAAAGTCAAGGCCAAGCCCCATTAGTCCCCGCAGCCACTGACGGCACAGGTCAGGAGGAAGCTGGATGATGGCTGGGGTCACACCCCTCCAACAGAAGTTGTGCCAGGTCAGTGTGAAACACCACAAATGAGAACATGAGTGATTAAGTATTTTCTTTCAATTATACATGAATTCATGTCCACTGTAACTCAAAACAACTATTAAATGGGGGAGAAACAAGAGGCAATTTTTCTGCGCAGCCCCTGCTTGGGAGGAGCTGACTGACTTACCTGGAAGGGGTCTCTGGTCACAGTGAGTACAAGTCACTGGTACGCGGGGGAGAAAATAGACCTCACCCTCCTTTCCAAGAACAACACTCCTGATAAATCAGCAACAGTGTCTTTATCCAATAACAAAGTTGTGTCCAACTGGTTGATCATTCATCATGGTACATGCATGAGACCTACCTAGGTTATAAAACAATGCTTAAAAACAGATTTTAATAGGGGCAATTTTCCATTAAGGCATTCTGGTTATCAGTTCATTTGAATTTCAAAACTGAATCAAATTCTTTTTCATTCTTCTATAGCATCTCCTGGTGGAAGGAGGTAGCAAAAATTATTAGAAGAGGTCTTTGGCACCAGAATCCAATGTTGGTTTCAATATTCATAAGACATACGCCCTGAGATTAACTACACGATATTTCTGAGCCTCAGCGTTTTTTTATCTATAAAATGGGGATAATTACACCAAACTCATAGATTGCTGTGAGAGTTAAAGAAACACATTAAATTGTAAATTCTCCATGTATGCAAGCGAATGCCAACTTCACCCTAGGATTCTGCTGTCTAGCTAGGATCCTCCTTGCCCAAACCACATGTTGGAATTAGGCAGAGAGCGGTTAACAAAGCCAGGTGTCAAGCCCCGCCCCCCAGAAACTCCTGTGCAATTGATCCACAGGGAGGGAGGCAGGGCCCAGGCATCAGTGCTTGCAAAAAGCTCTTGGGGGATTCTAAATAGCAACCAGGGTTGAGACTCACTGGATAGGAAGGAGTGTTCTCAAATTGTGATCCCACAGAATCACCAGGTTTGGCTGTAAAATGAGGATTCCCCCCTACACTTATGGAGTCAGAATTTCTGGGAAGAGCCCCCAAATTTCCATTTTTAACAACTTCTCCAGCTAATTAGAATGTACTAAAATTCAAGACTAGGAAGGAAGTGTGGGGGGCAGGAGGCTGGTGCGGCCAATGCTTCCTAAATCTGGTTGAAAAGACTTTTCTCTGAGCTCCAGTCCCAGAAAAGATTATCTTATTTTTATATCTGTTCTCGTGAGTTTGAGGCTTGGGAATCACTCATCTAGATACCCACCACTTCTATGACTCAGATACAAAGGACCAACTAACTCTACCATACATGATCCAGAATCTGTATTTAGGATGAGGAACTCTTGAATCTGAATCTCACATTTCAGATGAAAGAATATGTGGGAGACCAAGGTACCTATTCATTTGGGAAGTAATATAAATTCATCCATTGGGATTCCCCACCTTCCCTCTCCCTTTGAACTTCTTCCACCTCCCCAGCTGCAATAAGAGAAAAGGCAAAACCATAACATATCTATTCAAGAATAGATTCAGCAATATATCCATTAGATCTAAATATTTGTGGATATATACATACACATATATACATACGTGAATATATATGCACACACAATATAAATGCACACATATATACACATATATATTCATTAAATTTATTTGAGAATATTCCTTCAGTGAATTGATCCTTCAATGAACTGAGTTGACTTTTTTTTAAAGATTTTTTATTTTTTTTATTTATTTCACAGAGAGATCACAAGTAGGCAGAGAGGCAGGCAGAGAGAGAAGCAGAAGCAGGCTCCCCACTGAGCAGAGAGCCCGATGCGGGGCTCGATCCCAGGACCCTGGGATCATGACCTTAGCTGAAGGCAGAGTCTTCAACCCACTGAGCCACCCAGGCGCCACCTGAGTTGACTTTTAACAAGATGATCTAGTGCCTCTATTCTGGTCAAGGAGAATGCCCTGTTCCCTGAATAAACCATTTGTTTTCCTGCTTTGTGCCATTTTCATTCAGTGCATCTGGAACATTCTGCTTCCCTTCCCTCCACTGGTGAGCACGTACTCACCTTTGATGTCTAGTTCAAATGAGAAGTCTTCTTCCCACAACTACCATCCTAACTACCTTCTTCCCTTCCATCTACCTACCAGAAACAAGTTATTTCTCCCTCAGGTACAGTCGAAGCCGGTGTCCAGCTTAGGATGACAGGGGGCCAACTCCAGGAAATGCTGGCTCCATCCTACCAGTTAACCTCTGGGGTAAACTAGACATTCAGAAGCTGTGTTTTTAGTTAACAAAATACTGTCTGCTACATTCCCCAAAATACTGAGAGCAGACCTAAGGAATTGCTAGAACCACAGAGCCGAGACCGGGAAAGATTTCAAACAATGAACTATGGAAGTCATAGATCATTAGGTAATTTTGATCACTCACACCTTTATAACGAAAACCTCGTGAGGATTTAACCAGGAATTGTAATGTAACTATATTGGGAGGATGTGAGGAGGAAAAGGAAGCGAAAGTGTGAAAGATATAAAATTCTCATCCACCATCAAAGGAAGTCGTTAGGTCTTGTGGGTTGCATTGTGCCCCCCAAAGATATATTCTGAAATCTTATCCCCCAATAACTAAATATGACCTTACAGGGAAATCGGGTCTTTGTGGATGTTATCAGGTTAAGATGGGTCCTAAGACAGTAAGACTGGTGTCCTGATGAGACAAGGGAAATTTGGACACAAAAACACGCACACAAGGAAGAAGACAGGAAGACCTACCTGGACAGGGGCCGTGCGATGATGGACGCAAAGGAATTGAGAGCAGATGCTTCTGGGTAGTAAGGACTTCCTTCAGTGAGCATGTTGAAACACTGACTTTTTAAACTATGCATACATTCTATTTTGATAAAAATCAAACTTAGGGCACCTGGGTGCTCAGTTGGTTAAGTGACTGCCTTCGGCTCAGGTTGTGATCCTGGAGTCCTGGGATCGAGTCCTGCATCAGGCTCCCTGCTCAGCGGGGAGTCTGCTTCTCCCACTGACCTCTGCTCATGCTCTCTCTCTTTCATTCTCTCTCTCTCTCTCTCCCAAATAAATAAAATCTTTTTTTGAAAAAAAAATGAAACTTAAATCTCAAAAGTAAGCCGTAAGATACGTGTACATAGCAGAGGTCGCAGCTACGATGCTTATAAAACAGATGGAAAAGCCTGTGGGGCTCGGCCGCCTGCTGCAATTTCAAAGGGCAATCAGAGTTGGCATTTCAGATGATGCAGATGAAAGCCATCGTGTGCTCTAGAAAAGTCTGACTCAGGAAGTGGGTCTGGTGGTAAAGAAGACATCGATGTGGGGATATATGGAAGAATTAGAATAAAATTGCTTCAGAAATGTGAATTTAGGGAAACACAATATTTCTAAATGAATGCATTCTTTGTGTGACAGGATTTTAAGTATGGGTATCAGTAACTGAATTAATTGAATATAGATCAAAAGGAAAAAAGAAATGGACTGGACCAGTCACTGCCTTCTCATTGACAATATCCTATTTTCTTTCTTTTACAATTGAGGGAGCTGAGCGCCAAAGAGATTAAAAATGGCCTCAATTGGCTCAGGCAGGCAGTGGGCCAGGAAGTCTGGAATCTGACCTTCCTGCTTACTAGCATTTTCAATTTACCATTTGCATAGCCCCTTTCAAGCGGGGACAGGATAGCACCTATAAGCCCTACTAAACCTCATGACTCTTTAAGGCAAGAAAGAAATAAATTCTAGTCTTTGTGTTAAGTCAATGGAAGAACAGAAAACACAACGAGATCATTACTACTAATGAGAATAAAGCCTTTATGTATAAGGCGCCTCTGTTGTCAGGAGGTCATGCTATTAATCCACAATCCTGCTCCTTCATGAAGAAAGCAAGGAGCAATTAGCTTCCCTGTTTTACAGATGGGTATACTGAGGCCAAGAGACGCCACCCATAAATCTGATAACCTAGATGAAATGGACCCATTCCTTGAAAGACGTAATCTGCCAAAACTCACAGAAGAAGAAATAGATTGAGTCGGTTGATAATCTAATAAAGAGATTGAATCCATAATGAATAATCTTCCAAGACAGAATGCACCACATAGGTTGAACAATTAGTTCTACCAAATATTGAAAGGAAAAAAATTCTGCTAATTTTCTATAATCTCTTCTAGAAGATAGAAGCGGAAGGAATACTTTCTAACTTGTTCTGTGAGGCCATCATTACCTAATACCCAAATCAGACAAAGACATTACAAGAAAACTACAGAGTCTTTTCTGACAAAAGAGAACATAGGACTGTTGTACAATCCAGCAATCACACTGCTTGATACTTACCCAAAAGAGCTCAAAACATATGTTCACATAAAAACCCGCCTATGGGTTTTTATAGCAGCTTTACTCATAAACGCCCAAACTTCGAAGCAGACAAGATGTCTTTGGTAGGTGAATGGATAAATAAATTGTGATACATCCTGATCATGGAATACTAGTCAGCTTTGAAAAGAAAGCTCTCCGGCCATGAGAAGACATGGGAGACACGAAGTGCAGATCTCTGAGTGGAAAAATTAAAAAAAAAAAAAAAAACTATCCGAAAAGGGCACATACCATGATTCCAACCACGTAGCATTCTGGAAAAGGCAAAATTGTGGGGATACCAGAGGGTGGGTGAGGGGAGGGATGAAGACGCAAAGCACAGAAGATCCTGAGGGCAGCGAAAGTACTCTGTGTGATACCCTAATGATCGATACAGGTCATTGGACATTTATCCAACCCCACGGAATGGGCAACCGCAGACTTTGGACTTTGAGTGGTTGTGACGTGTCCGTGTAGATTTGCCGATGGTAACAAAGGTACCACTCGGTGAGGGATGTCAACAAGGGAGGAGGATGCGTATGTGAGCGGACAAGGAGTATATGGAAAATCTCTGCACCTTCCTCTCAACTTTGTTAAGAAACTAACACTGCTCTAAAAAAATACCATATTAAACCAAGAGGCCTAATCAAGGGGTTAAAATTAACATCAGCAGGAGGGGGGCAAACTGAAATCCCACACCACCTCTCACCTCCTTCCAACCCCCCTCCCCCACTGTTATCATAAACCCTTTAGGAGAACTCGCTCGTTTCCTCATAAGACAAGACAGCTGGCTCTTGGAGGCAGATGTGAGCAGGCAGGTTCTCTGCCCAGGATCTGGGCACAGCTCCCATGGGATCTGTTCCAGTAGAGGATCACCCAAACAGGCCCCTGCAAGAAAACCACAGACTGTAAGCAGGTATGAATGAGTGTATCTCTCTGTTACACATTCGAAAAGAATGTTTCATGAGGGCATGGGGCAAGCCCTGTGGTTCTCACTGAATCTTGGCTCAACACAATGGACTCACACTTTGAGGAAGGGCAAGGAGGGAATTCGGGGGACAGTTTTCAAGAGGATCCTATTTTCCAGCCTGGTCACCCCAGGAATGGGGCTCCTGACCTGTACCTTTGAGGAATAAATGCTGACCACACCGATCCCTCATGACATTCATCCTACCTCAGGGACACACATTGATGTGGTGATAAGAAGTCACACATATGGGGCGCCTGGGTGGCTCAGTCATTAGGCGTCTGCCTTGTTGAGGTCATGATCCCAGGCTCCTGGGATCTGGCCTCGAATTAGGCTCCCTGCTGGATGGGAGCCTGTTTCTCCCTCTCCCACTCCCCCTGCTTGTGTTCCCTCTCTCGCTGTGTCTCTCTCTATCAAATAAATAAATAAAATCTTTAAAAAAAAAAAAAAAGAAGTCACGCATATATGTTCGCATTTCCAGAGACGTATTTACATCTCAAGGAAGGAGAGTCCAAGCGCAACTGGTTTCCCTGGGGACTTGTTTTTCTAACATCCTGTCAGCCTCAGTGATGGTCCTCCTGGGTTCAGGGCCAACAAGTGACATCACCGCTGCCCCACTCAGACAGCATATTTTAAGGAGACGCTCAGCTTGACCCGCTCAGACAGTCTGATACTGGGCTTGGGAGGGGCAAGTCATAATTTTATAAGCCACCACATGCTTTCAATTTATTGCGCTTTCAAACGTCTCCACGTTTGCTCAAGGATAGAAGAAAGCAAGTGTCCGTGCCCAAGAAATAGAGTGAGCAACCCTGTTTCAACTACAACACTTAAGTTGAAATGATGAAAATAAATAAATAAATGAAATTTTTAGGACCGATGCATAGAACAGAATACAGGTTAAGTTCTGTTTACTTGGAATTCCTCCACATCTGCTAGCACGTCACCGATGTGACTCAGTTTCCCTGAATCCCAGTACCCACGGTCACTGGTTCCTGGTGCAGACCTGGGACCCTGTTTCCTCCCAGGCTCCCTGCTCTGTCCCATTAGCTCTAGTTCTCCCCCACGCAGGTCGGGCGGCTTCCACTATTCTCTTGGGAACAGAGGGGGAGCTGGCGAGACAGGATTGCAGGTGGCTCGCACCCTCCATCCGCGTCTCTCATTTACCTGTCAAGCCTGCCCGGTAGCCCTGGCTTGGACAGAAGTAAGGAACCACAGCGTTGAAAGGAGTAAAGCAGAAAAGATGAGAAAGGAGGGATAATAGAGCTGGGTTCCCCAGGCCCCACGCCCACTCCAGGAAAATACAAGACCCTCTCATTTGGAAAGGAGGAGGAGGAAGGTTTGAAAAGGAAGGTCATTTTCAGTGTGGGAGCCAACCAATCCGCCTATCCCTTGGCAAGTCGGTTTGGGGGTGGAAGGATGAGAAGGATGAGAAGGCCTCATCGAAGTTTCTGAATCCGAGAAACGGACAAGACCTGGGCCTCAAGCCTGCCAGAGATAGGACAGCCGGCTGCGGGGAGGGGTTCTCCCCGGCGTTCTCAGGTGGGGCGGCCCTCCAGGGGAATTGTCATTCCCACAGTGTGTGTGTATGCACGGGAGGGCGTGTGGGCGGGTTGTGGCCACGCCCCTTCCAGAGGGCTGGGGTGCAAACCCATCACGTCCTAATATCCACCCTGGGGAAGGGAATAGCGCCCCTAACGGTAAGATTGAATGTGACTGAGTTTGTTCCGGGAGTGGCAAAGTTTTAAATCAGCAACGCCCCACTCCGAGTGATTGGGTGTAGCTGAGTTGACTTATAAGTAACCAGGCTATTTTCTTTTCTCTTTGTTAGAATTAAATTCAATTATCCAGAGGCTTACATTTTTATGTCCGATTTTTGAAAGTTCATCACATTAATGCACAATTTGCCTTGTATCTTAAAACATTCCCTTGTTATAGCTGCTCTATCTCCCTTCCTTAAAGCACTTGGAATTTGACTTTGAACCGCAACACCACATCCCTACAATCTTCGCCAGTGGAAGGTGAGTTTCATCCAGTTCTCTCAAGGGGCGCCTTCCGGGACTCCCTCTCCCTCCTCCTCCCCACATCTTCCTCATAGCACTTATTGTACTTGTAATTGCCTAGGATCATCTAGTTTACTACTTATTTATTATTGTGATCATCTCATCGACTGAACTGTAAGATCCGTGTGTTTTTTACTACATCTGTCCCTCTGTCCAGCATGGTGTCTGCCTTATGCTAGGCATTCAACAGAATCTGGTAGACACTCTGCTCACACACTTACAACTCACAAACCTCCACAAACACCTACAAGCTCCTCTAATGCAAGAGGGCATCCAATCTAACACCAACAAAATGAGGGTCGAACATCTAACAGAAGTAGAGTTAATTTATAGCAAAAGCAAACAGGTGGTCCATATGTACTATGGAGTATGATGCCTCCATCGGAAAGGATGAATACCCAACTTTTCCATCAGCCTGGATGGGACTGGAGGAGATTATGCCCAGTGAAATGCAGCTGTGTTCTTCAGCAGGGGTGGTGCCCCAGATTGGCGGGGGTTGGGGGGTACGCGGGGAAGCATGGAGATCCGAGGAAGGGACCAGAGCAGGCAGCAGCTTTTCTATATTTTTATACAAAGAAACCATGAATCTTAAAAACTGACAAGACAGGGGGTAAAGGTTTTTACAGCCTCAAGATCAAGAGTCACATGGTCTACCACCTGAGCTAGCTGGGAACCCCTGTTTTTCTTCTTTAAACAATGAACCTCACTTTAGGACAAAATGACTATCTTTTCCCTCAATAAAAAATGCATCTCCATTCCCCATACCTTCTCTTACCAAAAACACATCTTACTCTTCTGGCATTCAAAGCTGTTTCCCTGGGGCGCCTGGGTGGCTCGGTGGGTTAAAGCCTCTGCCTTCAGCTCAGGTCATGATCCCAGGGTTCTGGGATCGAGCCCCGCATCAGGCTCTCTGCTCCCTTCCCTTCCTCTCTCTGCCTATTTGTGATCTCTGTCTGTCAAATAAATAAATAAATTCTTAAAAAAAAAAAAAAAAAGCAAACGGGTGGCTTTTCCTGGAACACAACCCACGCTGCTCAGTCACAGTTTCTACTTGGGACATATTTCTGGAAAAAAAAAAAAAAAAAAAGCCCCATCTCCATCTTTCGGCATTGTCCTGAATCTTTAAACAATCCGAACAGAAAACCATCCTGATGATTTCTCTTTTTTCAGAAGAAAACACAGTTCCACTTGGGTTAGTTTAATGAGGGCACTCAACTTAAATGACCTTAATGATTTACTTTTAGCTCTTCCAGTTGTAGAAGAACTTGGAGACAAAGTTGACCAATATAAAGATGGGGGCATACGAGGAACCTCCATGTGTGGAAGCAAAGTCAGGGGAGGACGTTCAGGGATTGGGATGCTGGTTAAGATACAGTAACAGGTGTGGAGAGATGGAAGTCCCTTGCCTAATGAATCCCTTGTGGGGAGGCTTTAATTGCCACTGGCGTTCCATACCCTTCTTGCAGGAGCCCACAGACTGCCACGTGCCTTATTTAACTTATGTATTCCTCGAACATTGTCTGGGATGTCTTAAACACCTGAGACCTAGAGCAGAAAGGCATGGACCTTATCCTCCGAGATTCCGGTGGAGCAATGAACCCAGTGAATGGTTATAACCTGATGGGGGGCAAGAGATAAGACAGAGCAGTGCATGGCATAAAATGAGAGCAGCAATCCAGCTCCAGGAGGGACGGAAACTCAGAGAGGAAGACGGGCTAGGAAACGGGAAAGGTGAGCATGGGTGATGGGGGCGGGAAGGGAAAGGGCTGAATCCTCACCTTCCAGAGTGAAAAGTTGAAAGATAATAACTAAAGCTGAAAAAAGCAGAAGTATAAATACATGCCTGCTCTTTGGAGAACTAGAAGTAAATCCCGAAATGGCTAGTTCAGGGGCACCCGGGTGGCACAGTCAGTTAAGCCCCAGACTCATGGTTTCAGCTCAGGTCGGGAGCGGGAGTCATGAGATGGAACCAGTGTCGGGCACCACGCTGAGCACGGAGTCGCTGCAGTTTCTCTCTCCCTCTCCCTCTGACCCTCCACGCCTATCTCTCCCTCTCTCTCTCTTAAATAAATAAGTCTTTAAAATGGCCAGTTCAGAAGAGGTGGAAGAGGGGCCCTCTAGGAAGAGGAAGGATGGAAGCAAGGGGGGCTGACGTTTTCCATAACCAACCATCCAGAACTCTTGGCTATCACTGACAAAACCAAAAACCAAAAATAAGGAGGAAGAACATTCATTGAAGACTTACTTTGAAAGCTGTGTAATATCTATCATGTGGGGATACATCTAAGCAGTGACCTAATGTTGAATGTTTAAGCTGCTTCTGTTTTTGCCTCATAAAATAAGGCCACGTTGAACGGTTTGACCCGTGGATCTTTTGGTCTGTATTTTTGGTGACCTCCCTGGGGTGGAGTCCCATTCAGAGGCATACCCTGTTAGAAAAGCCACACCCTCCCACCATCACCCATGGCTCCTTCTAATTAGACCCCGCAAAAGTGCCCTTGAGGACAAAGACTTTCATGATCAATAGTAAATTTCATCGGTTTAATTATAGACTTATTTTAATTAGTTAAATTACATATGTTGATGCATTAGTTTAATTTTACATATGCATCTTATGTTTAACTAGCCCACCCAGCCTCAGAGCCCACAGGAAGGGGAAGGAAAGCAAGCCAAGCGTGTGACCAGAAGTCTCCAGTTTGTCTGGTTCCTGGGCCCAGATGTGGGCTTGGGTAGAGCTCTACAGCTGAGTATTACAGCCATCCCAAGACCTGCCAGAGGAGACTCAAAGAGCTGTTACCTACGTACCATCTGCCGGATTGAGGCCCTGAAACCCCACTCTCACAAGCACAACAGTTGTTGGCACAGAGGGTCTGAATGTTTGAAAGCTCTGGGTGCATAACATCAAACCACTTTCCAGCACCTTCTACAGCATAGCCTCCACTGGGAACGAGACATGGGAAAGGAACATGAGCCTCTAGGCTCCTGCAAGTCAATTTATCTGTACTCAGTGGTCCTTTTTCTAAACAGATTTTGAGCAGGTTTTGACATGACGCCCTGAGCAGTGGATGGTAAATTATGAAACCGCTAATGCCATGTCCCTCGTGTTCCTGTTCTTGCTTTTGGAGTTTCTTGAGCCCTGTGCTAATTAACCACTAGCCCCATGGGGCTACTGAACATCAGAAATGTGGCTAGTTCAAACTGGGACGCATTTCAAGTGCAAAGTACACGCATTTCAAGTGCAAAGAATATCCTAGTGAAGAAGAGCGTAAAAAAAAAACTCATTAATTTTTTATATTGATACCATGCTGAAGCGATAATACTTTGGCTATATTAGGCTAAATAAAAATATATAATTAAAATTAATTTTCTTGTTTCAATTTAATTTTTTGTTGTGGCCACTAGGAAATTTAAAATTATGTGTGGGGCTCACATTTGTGCCTTGAATTACTTTTTTATTAGAAAACATTATTCCACAGAGAGGCATTTTTCATTTCAACCCAGAGAGCTGTGGCCAAGATTTGCCCAGCAGCTTGTTTCCTAAACGGTGCCTGTTCTTGTTCTTGCCCTGAGGCTACAACTCCTGCCGATTTTCAAGGTGCGACGCAGGGAAAGGGAAACTGCTCACTTTTAAATCCGCGACCGGGGCCTTAGGTAGACAACTGTAGTTTCCATAAATAGCCACTAGAGGGACGCCTTACCACGCTTAGGACGGAAAAACAGGGCGTACGGTTTGAAACACAAATTCTTTCTAACCAACTCCAGATTATTAATTAACAGATTGATGGAACTAAGAAAATTTATTCATTAATATAGAGTCATAGAATTTCTTTAAAATTTGCAGTTGTATCTGATATTAAGGAACCGTTCTGACAGCCCAAAAATAATTAAAAGAAGCAATATTTCAACTCTCTCTTTTAGCTTTTTTCCTAAACCCTTTCGAATTTCAACTTTTAAAATAATTTTAATTCCATTTTCCAGATCTCTAGACCTTGAGGAGAAAGATTCCAAAATTTCCTAGTGTAACTACTTTATTTATAAAGGAGCTCTATCCTTTGTCATTTGTATAAAATATTTACAACGAAAGGTGACCCGGTAGTCAATCAATATTTAATATCCTGTCATAACTAATGTTCTTAATGGCAGTTACTCTTTTGAAGCTAATTGTCTCTGCGTTCTGCTTCTCCTTGGGACCTTCTGGTAACATTTGGATAATAAATTAGTTTGTTGATGTTGCTGCTACTCCGAGTCCTTGCCTGCAAAGAAGAGAAGCTGACTTTGTCTAACTTACACAAAGGAGAGGGAATTTGTTGAGAGGAGATTAGGACGACTGTAGAACTGAAGGGAGAGCCAGAGAAATCAAGTGCAGGAATTAATCAGGAACTGAAGAGACCAGAAACGTCCCGCTCACCCGCCCATGAGCAGCTGCCCCTGGTCACAGTGGTGCATGGGGCCACCCGTTCACTGCTGGGTTATAGAGTCCGAGGTCACTGCCCCTACGGCTTTGGGCCACTTGCACGGGATTCAAGAGCTCAGACAAGAGCATCCAAGATGAGGTTGTGAGTTCACGCCCCACCCAGCGGTGAGGCTGCGCCCTCCTCACTGTCTACCCCGCCTCCACACAGAGAAGCAGAAGCCATCAGATCAAGGTGAGGTAGCACTGGGTATGGTGTGCCCTGTATCCAACATGGCTGGTGTCCTTGTAAGAAAAGAGAAATCCGGGCTCAGAGGCTCAGACACAAGGAGAACACAATGTGACATCAGACACAGAGATTAGAGTGATTTGTCTACAAACCAAGGAACACCAAGGATGACAGCCCCCCCCCCCCCCGCCCCGACCCAGAATGCAGGAGAAGTGAGCCTTCAGGGGAGCAATGTCCTGCCGACACCTGGATCTGGACTTCCAGCCCCCGTGACAGTGAGAGAATAAATATTTATTGCTTGAAGCCACCAAGTTGGTGGTCCTTTGTTACACTGGCCCTAGAAGACTCAAACGCCAGGGATCCCCTAAACAAGAAAAGGCCATTTGGCAGCTGGGTCACCAAAAACCCCAGACACAATCTTCTACATTTTGTACTTATATGCTTGACAAGATTGCCTTAAAACTACTTTTTTATCTTTTTTTCAGTCCATCACAGAAATATTCCAGAAATAACAAAAACCTAGAAAATGTATAGATCTACCACATTTGTGTTTATTCACTAAACATGTTCATTAATTTGTGAATAAATTCTAATATAAAATGAATTAACTGTAGAGATACATATGAGCCAATTCTACGTGTCACAGACATATTTATGTGGAGCAGAGGAACAGGGGACATCTCATGTCGATCAAGGGCCTGCTCTCTCCCCGTAGAATGGCTTCCATCTTAATTGTCACATTAGCCTTTGAGGCCTGCTGTACCTGTTGAAAAGCTGGAATTAGACACGTGGTCTAGCCCAGCTCACACACACAGTGCACGGCCCCCACTTTTCTGTGCCACATTGGGCTAAAAAGAATATCCACAGCAAAGATGAGCTTATCAGCTGATTGGGCAGTAAGATCGTCCCATGAGACGGCTCTGGGGAAGATTCTGCACAAGCTGTTCTTTTGGCCCATCCCTGCCCCCGCACCTGACAGGGCCTCTCCTCCCTCCCCACCAGGAGCCAGCTCCAGGGTTGGCCCCCTTCCTAGCCAGCTTGGTCCAGCCCACAGCCATTTCCTCTCCTCCTCGGCAGTGAGATAAGCTCATGCTTATCTCACCAGACTGTCTGCGGCTCATCCCTCCGTGTGGGATCGGACTGTAAGCCCTCTGAAAGCAGGGGTGGTTCCTTCTACAGAGAGTTGCCGGGGCAACTGTCAAAGCTGGAAACACTACCATCCGTGCTCACTCGCAAGCACCAACAGGAAGTCCGAGGTCCAAGAACAGTGACAGGTGCTCAAAAATGGGAAGAGTTAATTAATCCAAAGTAGGTTCCAGAATCAAACGTGATTGTTTCCAACCGAAAGGGTTTCTAACTTTGCACCTTATAATGACCACTCTTGGTGCAAATGAGATGAAGGGAAGCAGCCAAGGTTGGCGGAAACCTGTGTGTTGCTCCGTTTGCCGGAGAGAAAGAGGACGTATCCAACAGCATCCAGATGTAGCCAAGATGCCACATCTGTGCCACAGCACAGAGCAGTGGGGACGCTGGAAAGATGCCAGGGATGGTGCTGGAAAGAGGAGCCTGGAAAGAATAATGGAAGAAAATGCCAAACTGAGAAGGAGCTTCATCTGGTCCATGTTACAGCCTGCACGTGAACTTGGGGCCTGCTGGGGCCGGCCTCACTGTGGAAACCAGGGCCATGAAGTGCCCGAATTAACAGTAAGACCTGAGTAAAAGACATTACAAAGGTAACATCCAATACCTTTGCAAAGTAATGGGCTCCAAATGGAGTCCATTAGTGGGTTTTTCTAAAAGTCCCTACCTGGTCACTATCTACATTACAAAAGATAGCATTATACCACGTCAGCCCTATTGATGCCCTAGAAATCACGGATTGTGAGACGGTCCGTTTTATTTTCCCACAGGAATAATGCGACACCTTGGCATCGAGTCATTCATAGAGAGAAAAATTAAAAGCACCACCATTTATTGAATGGCCGCTATGGGCCAGATGGGTCATTATCTCCCATCATTGCAGGAACCCTGTAAAGAGGAATTACTAGCCCAGTTTTAAAGATAAGAAAACTAGGTTTCAGAGCCGCTAAGTGCTTGACCTTGGGTCTCACTTCAGAATCTCTAATAGTTTCTGGTCTACCACAGAGCCTCCACAATCCAGCCTGTGAGCCAAGACGCAAATCTAAGCATCCACAGTAATGTCAAGTAATGTAACTACGCTGTGCTTTGAGGGATTGGTTTAAAGCAGCAAGGGATTTCAGAGACGATCTAGCTCAACCTCTTTGCAAACGAGCAAACTAAAGACAAGAAGAGCTACAGAGGGGCGCCTGGGTGGCTCAGTGGGTTAAGCCTCTGCCTTTGGCTCAGGTCATGATCTCAGGGTCCTGGGATCGAGCCCCGCATGGGGCTCTCTGCTCAGCGGGTGAGCCTGCTTCCCCCCTCTCTCTCTGCCTGCCTCTCTGCCTACATGTGATCTCTCTCTCTCTCTCAATCTGTGTCAAATAAATAAATATTTTAAAAAATAAAGTTATAAAAATAAAAATTAAAAAAAAAAAAGAGCTACAGACCTATCGAAGGAAAAGGGGTGGCGTAGCCAAGGAGAGAACAAAGATCTTCTGATTAAATCACACCCCGTTGCAGCAAAACCCCTCTTTGAACTCTCTAAGAAAGGCCCAAAGCTGTTGACTGGGAGAGTCAAGATTAAGACCCGCGACATCAGGACTCCAAGTCCAGAGAGAGCTCTTTCTACCGTGCTATAAAATTACAACATCACTGTTGGCACTTCTAAAATATATTTGTCTTGTAATACCCATTAGTTAGACAATCAATGCACAATGCTGGCCTTATTCATTTGAGAAACTTAGAAGGGGCTTGGAGGGTTAGCTGCCTTTCACATAATAGTCCACTCGATTTAGATTTGTTGATTGACATATTGTCCTCTTAGATCAATTACATGATACTTTACACTCCGGGGGCTTTGAAGAGAGTCGACTTCTAAGTAAGTTAATGTCTCCATCTCTCTCCGAGGTATGTATGTCCCCTGACCTAAATCTGCCCCTTGGAGGCTCTTATAATATCCCTTTTCTGGAATTTGTCACTGGCACAATAAGACCACTTTCTTTGGGGGTATTCCTTGCCTCGATAGGGGTAGGATACTTTCTCTTTTACGAAAGAACTTGAGCCTTTTGCTTCTACAAAGTCCCACCATTTCGAAAACAGCCCCGAACACAGGAACCATCAAAGCTGAATGTTTCCGTCTTTTCGCACTTTACCTATCACCTCCCCAGGCACAAGTCTTACTCGGGTATTTTAACAACCTGTGAATACCTGATCATAGCAGCATATGGAGAGCACCTGTCATTAACGCTGCAATTTGCCGCTTTCTCCTGTGATTTTTAGAGGCGCAAGTTCCCTCCTTCTAAAGTCTGTTACAAAATCACTCTTCCCGAGTGCTACCAGTTGTCATTCTCGTGCGCCTGAGCGGCGTCTTTTACTTATCTCTCTGGCCTAGCGTTCTGTTGAGCCAGCTTAGGTAAGTCGAGGAACTCTCCTAGAGCACCGGGGTGGAAGATGGAATTTTCCTATGAAAAACAGCCATTTTGCAACTTCACAGTATCACTGGCCAGGAATTGCCCTTGGGAGTAGGTTGTCTGGCATAGAATCGCTTATTTTCCCAGCATGACCTTAGGATATAATTCGGTAATGAGATCATTTGGCAACCTTGAGCTTTAATACACTGAAATTAAATAATTGAATTGGCTGTGGTTTTTAACCTATCCTTACTCTTCTAGGGTGGACTTTGGCCAGGATTACGAATAAACACTTAAGCTTTCAAGACTCCCATTTTGTAATTATAATTTGAATAATATGAAAGGACAACACTCCTCAGGAGCGCAGAGTGTCTTATATGAATAAATGTAAATTCCTTCATTGTATCTAAATTTGCTCTCTACGCACAATTCAAGCCCAGCTGTTCCTGTGATCACTGCAGCCCTCATTCCTCCCTACTTGTTTTTAACTCATTAGACATACCGGTATATTTGTCGTGCGTTTTGACCTATGAAGACTGCTTTCTGTTTGCAACTGCTTTATTTTTCCACGCTAGCGGTTCTTGGGAGAAGAGCTAAGTTTGACTTCCCACGTGGACTCATTTAAATATCAGATCCGGGTGCTGCATAACAAATTGAACTTCAATCAGCATCAGTTGGTTGAGTGGTTACAAAATATTGTTGGTTCAAGGCATAGAGAACATAGTCAATGATGCTGTGACGGTGTGTGATGACAGGTGGTAGCGACCCTTTGATGAGCAGGGCATACGGTACAGAGATGTTGAATCGCTATCAGGCACACCTGAAACCAATGTAACATTGTGTGTCGACTAGACACAAATAAAAAAAATTTTTAAGAAAAATGTTGGTTCAAACATAGGCATGTTACTAATTCAGTTGTCTCTTCTTAAGAGTCTCTGGGTTTCTTTCTATTTACACGTATAAATAAGAAATCCCTGTCACATGCTTGGATCCCGAAGTCCAACACAGTTACAAACAGACTAAGAATGGGAGACTAAATGTCTTATCTGGTTTTTAAAGTATTGACCTTAAGGTGCGTCGAAACAGCAGCTTCCAATAAAACGTTTTTTAGGCTTGGCAGTTTGGGCTCGTCCTCTCGCCACTGGCACTTAACAATTTCAAATTTGTTTTTAAATCCAAAACACGGAAAGTGATGAATCAGCAAAGAAGAAAGTTGCCGGTTGACTGTCAATCTCAAGGTGATCAGATGGACCTTTCACTTAGGGGTCCAGGCCCGCCCCCCACACTCTCCTCTACCCAGAGTATTATCCTCGTTTGTTACGCAGAAATGTACCGTACTGCCATTTACTAAATGTGTAGCTAGTAATTAAATCATGAGGCTTCTCTATGTGTTCTACACAAAACCACAACCAACTTTTTTTCCTGACACAATGATATCTTTTTGAAAATATTTGCAGGTGGAAGTCTAAAAAGGAAGAAAATGAAGATGGAAGTAAAGTTTAAGGTCTGGACAGATTTACTTGAAGTCGATAGTAATGAGCTTCTAAAAGAGTAAAGGGAGCATCACACTATTTTTAGAAGAAAAAAAACCACTACTAAACAGACATCACGTTCAAGCCCTCTCTGGTACAACATGTAATTGCTACTTTTATGGCGTATTCATTTTATTTTTGCTTAATCTTGTTTCTGAGTTGACTTAATTTAGCAATCAAATGGGACAATGAACGACTGATTTAGACTATAATTCCAGGGAAAACGTTCATTTAGATAACAAAATGCAAATTCTGTTTGCTAATCTAGCCAGTCATTAGCTTGATGGTGGCATTGTTGCTATCTGGTGCTGGGGGGCTATTCTGAGATTGAACCTAAATTCTCCTAAATCCTTCTTCTGGAACTAATCCATGAGAAGTAAATGGAGGCTGATTTTTGGACTAAAAATGATTCCACCCAACACTCTCCCCCCAGATCTCCTTGTTGATTCAGTGGTAGCATCTTTGGGAAATTTCACCAACAAAGAAAACAGGAATGGGATTCTGGAGAAGGAGCTCTCAGTGAACAATAAGAGTTTCTAGGTCCAAGTCAATTTTGTTGCTAGAATATCTATTAGCATATTTCAAAGGTATGGAGAAGTGGTTCATCTTTCTAAACCAAGTGCTTCTGCTCCATGCAATTTTCCAAGGCAGTGGTCTATCATGAAGATTTTCTTTATAAGCATCTATTTTTGGCACTCCATTTTTTTATTATCTATTTTTGTTACCCTAATGAATGCAATAATTGCCATAGTGGTGTAAAATAAATCATATATACATATTTTATATGTATATTTATAGAGAGAGACTACCAACAAAAATTGTACAGTTGCCTATGAATGTAGTATTTGTAATATGAAATCTTACATATTTCTCTGATGTTAAGACAGAGTATTAATTTCTCCTGTCTCCTTTATAGGGATGTTACTACAGTAGACATACTCCAAAGGACCCGCAATGAGTCATGCCCTTGAATAATCCTCATCCCTAAGTGCAGACAGACCTGTGACTTCATTCAAACCAATCAAATATGGCAAAGTGAAGGGATTTTACAGATGTAATGTAAGTCCCTAATTAGCTGACTTGGAGTTAGTCAGAAGGGAGATTATCTTGGGTGGGTATGACCTAATCGGGTAAATACTCTCAAAAGAGGATCTGAGCCTCTTCTGAGGTCAGAAACCTGAAGCAACAGAGATTGTGTGTGCACACACATGTGTACTCCTGGTTTTGATGAAGCCAGCTATCCCGAAGTCTACAGACATAAGGAAATGAATTCTGCCAACAACCTCAGAGATCTTAGAAGCAGATCCTTCCCTAGTCGAGTCTGCAGAACAAACAACCCAGCCTGCATCTTAATTTTAGCCTTGTGAGACCCTGAACAGAAAACCCAGCAAGGCCAGGCCAGACCTCTGACCCATAGAAACTGAGAGATGCTAAGAATGTGTTGTTTTAAGTTGCTGAGTTTGCGGTAACTTGTTATACAGCAGTAGGAAATGCATATAATGGCGTTTAAAATGATTATTTATGACACTACAAGATTTCCTTTAAATTAGGAAGAAAGCTGGGATGAGTGCTCTTGACCCTTTCAACTTTACACAGAAAAGAGGCAAAGGTGTCACTGTCTGCAGATGTTTTCATTGTTTATCTAGAACCCCCAAGGAGATATGTTATTAATCTATTAGAAACAATGTATGTGCGAAATTAACTTACATATATTCATGGCTACCTGCATACAAACCACAATCAGCGAGAAAATATAAAGAGAAGAAATTACACTACTTACGATAGCAATAATAACACAATAAAATACCAGAAATAAGCCTAGAAGAAATACTCAGAAACTATACAAAAAAATAATGAAACTTTACTGAGAAACATACAAGAAACATGAATAACGATGTTTTTGAAATCTGAGGGATATTCAATATCATAAAGATGTTCACCTGCCTTAATCAATCTACCAATTCAATTCCAAAATAAATAAGCTTTTAGGTGGAACTTGACAAAGTGATATCAAAGTTACATGGAAGAATAAATATAAGAGAATCATAACTATCCTGAAAATTATGGATAGCTAACATTTAGTGGGTGTTAACCATGTTCTAAGCCCAATTCTACTATATGCTAGGCTCATTTAATTCTCACACAGCCCCATTAGACAGGTAACATTATTATCTTCATTTTACAGAAGCAAAAACAGCATCCTAGGGGGAAGTAATTATCTGATATGCATTCAAGCCAAGATTTGAGCCAAGCATTCCAACATCAGAGCCTGAACCCTTAGTTTTCCATTCTGCTTAGAATGAATTGGGTAGTTACAAAGCTACTGTAACAAAAATAGTTTTCCTGGCATAAGAAAAGAAAGTGAAAAGGAATCGTTAAAACATAATCAATATTTCATGGGGCACCTGGGTCGCTCAGTTGGTCAAGCATCCAATTTTAATTTCCATTCAGGTCATGATCTCCACGTGGTGGGATAAACCCTGCATCTGGCTGTCCGCTCAATGGGGAGTCTGCTTGGGATTTTCTTTCTCCTTCTTCCAACCTACCCATCCCTCCACTGCATCATTATGAAGCAAGTTAGATTAGAAAATGCTATTTTTCCTATTACAGTGCCAAAGAGCAATTTTTAAAAGAGATTTTATCTATCTACCTATCTATCTATCAGAGAGAGAGCACAAGCAGGGGGAATGGCAGCCAAAGGGAAAAGCAGGATCCCCACAGATCAAGGAACCCAATACAGGGCTTGTTCCCAGGACTCTGGGATCATGACCTGAGCTGAAGGCAGCTGCTTAACAACTGACCCACCCAGGAGTCCCAAAGAGCAGTTATTTGGGATTAATTGAGCTAAGGGTCTTGAAAGAGGGAGGAAACTGAAAAAATGTAGCTTACACTTGATACTCAAAAAGGGGGAAAAAGGGAGTTTTGACTGTTTTCAGCCTTCGCTACAACTGCTTGAATACCAAATCTGGCGTGAGAGTACAGGAGGCATTCTCGGACAAAACTGTTCAGAAGACTTGGGTTGAGCAGGAGTGGGGAAAGGAGTCTGAAATCAATTCTAAGTGCATTATCTGTGCTCCAAGTAGTCACAGTCCGGGGAACGGTGGTGTTAGCCTATAAACTTCTCGAGGACAGGCATCTCATCTTCTGCACGAAAGCCTTACGGTGTATCTGCCCATAGGTAATTGACAATCATGAAGAGCTAGTTCGATGGACACACCCTCCCTCAGGAGGCTGTCGGACATTGACATCATCAGCCCAAAACCTCTCCGTGGCTTCATATGAAAAAAACGAAGAGCAGCTATTTAGGAAGGGCTAGGCCTCCACGGTTCCCAAGCACACGCAGAAAGGTATGCTGCCTGATATGGAGAACACGTTTCCTGCCCAGGAACTGCCCGAGTCACTTCTTCCCCGTGATCAGCACAGTCAGTGTTTTGCCTTCCTTATAATTGTGCTCCAGGTCAGAGAGGGAGCTGGTGACTCAACAAGGTGGGACCAGCCTTCTGAGTGGACTTGAGTGGCTGAGCCGGGCATGCTGTGAGGACTTTGAGATTAGGCTTTTGCTTTAAGATGAGCCGGATGAAATAGACTTGGTCCTGGATGGGCTGGACGAGAGACTTGCTGAGCCTGAATCCACAAATGTCACTTAACAGCCAACTGAACTTCTTAATCTCCAAAATCCGTGATCATGAGCAAGGAGATTTCATTTTCTTCAACAAATCTTGGCTCTTTAAGAACATACTCTGTAGGTATATGTGGGGAGAAAGGGCACAAGGGTTTACAAAAGTGAGTAAGGTGAAGTCTGTGCCCTTGGTGATTTTACTGTCTAGAAAGGATGGACACTGTGTGAATGGGGCTAATGATTTTTGAGTCTCTGCAGTACTAAGTCCCATTGTATTAGGGACTTAGTATGCGTTCTCTAAGGACAATTCAAGGTCGAAAGTGCTATAAGAGTTCAGAAATGTTTTGAAGCTATATTGAGGAACTAACACTGGAACTAGCACTTGAAGAATAGGTATGATTTTAACCAGGTTATAGTGGTGAAAGCAATTGTGGGAGCAAGGATGTATTAATCAAAGTCCAAATAAGTGCTGGGCTTCCGGAATGGGACACATGCTGTCTGGCTCAGTACATCATGTTTTCTAAAACCTAACACTGTTGGAACAGCCTCCTACTTGATCTCCCACCTCCTCTCTCTCCCTGGTACATTCTACAAACAACTGTAGATCCATTTTCATAAAACCAGTATTAGATTAAATCAGGACTCTACTTAATCTACTTTCTTCTAAAAGGAAGAAAGTTAGAGAGGAGGGAGAAGAAGGGCAGGAGAAAGAGAGGGGACCTTTCAATGAATCTTTACTCCCCACAGAACAAAGTTCAGATTTCTTATCATTCAAAGCTTTGAGCACCTGACAATGCCAATCAGTGCATTTTTCGCTTCCGTTCCTGCCACTCCTTCTCCCAGAGCTCCTCCCGCTTCCTACACTCTAGCCATCCCACACATATCAGATATTCACTCTCCTGTGCCTTTATTCATGCTTTGTCTTCTGCCTGAAATGGCCTAGATTCTGTCAAAATCAGGTTAAGATTTTAAGATCCAGTTTAACGGATGCTTTCCCCATGAAATTCCTAGCCGCTCATTCCAAATTAAGTGGTGTCTCCTCTGTGGCCTCATGGTGCAATCTGCCTTCATTCCACCATTTGTCACTTCTAATACTCCATCTGGAGTCAGGTGACCTGGGATCAAACTCCAACTTTACCACTTAAAAGCTGCACGGATTGGGGAACATCTATGTCTCTCAGATTTAGTTTTCCTCATATGAGATAGTTAAGATCAACTTCACAGAATTAGGAAATAATGTATGCGGAAGTACTTTATAAATCATCATACTTGTAGCATTTTTACGTTTTTTTACATGTAACATTTTTAGATTTACCTTTTTAAACATGAAAAAGCTAATAAGTTTCTATCCCACTAGAATGTAAGCTCCCAAAGAGGAGGAATTAAAAAAAAAAACTTTTATTTTAAAATAATAGTTACAAAAGAGTTGCAAAGATATATAGAGAATTTCCACGTACTCTTTACCCGACTTTCCCTGCTGTTAACACCTTATTTTGTGTATTTATCAAAACTAAGAAATTTGTATCAGTATAACACTATTAGAACTTGGTAGTTGACAATACTTCGTAAGAAGGGAGCAGGAAGTGATTTAATTACTTAGGAGACACCAGATGATTGGAAAGAATTAGGGAGTGAGTGGGAAATAAAATGAAGGAATGATTAAATATCTATTTCACTTTCCTTGGGGAAGCTTAACTGTGAAAGGAAGAAGAGGAGGATTTTGGCCGCAAACATTAGAACGGCGAGGAAAGGTCTTATTTTAGCTCTGCGACGAATGCCTGACACGTGATCTCACATACAGCGCTTAACCTTTCAAGTCATTAACCCTGCTTAGACAAGGTATGAAAGATAGCTGATCTACCAGTTTCACGAGACTTGTGTTCAGGAGCTTGCTTCCCCACGGAAAACGTGAGCTCCTCGAGGGCAGCAGCCATACGTATCTTTTACTAACATGCTCCGGGCCTCACAGAGCCAAACAACCATTCAAAAATGCTTGTTGAATGGAGTGTTAAGTGTTGCGTAATAAGCCCTGAAGCCTACTGAGCTCTTACTGTTCACCTAACACTGTGCTCTCGCACGCTGCTAGCATTCTTCACAGTCCTGAGGTAGGTCCTATAATTATCCCCATCTGACGCAGTTAGGGGCCCAAGTCCCCAGCTGCTGGGTCTTGGAAATGGGATGACTTGTATCACTCAAATGCCATAGAGCTACACAGCACTCTCCGTGACGTGGAGTGAAAGAGGCCAGAACCAATATTCATCTCAAGTACAGGACATTTGGAAAAAGAAGAAAAGGAAAGATCTAGACTCTAGGTGTCCTCTCTGGCCCTGCGTCAGAGCCGCAGTGCGCCTGCGCCCAGCTTGACGTCCACGGGCCAAGGAGCGCTTCAGGGAATGTCACTACCGGCCTCGCGAGATCCCGGGGCTGAGGCGAGACCCGGATGGCTGAAGACGGGGTAGCGCGCGTGCTGATGACGAAAGCGGAAGTGCTGTAACCAGAGGCGGGGCGAGAGGCCGGAGGGGCTTAGGATTGCGGAAGTTTTGTGAGAAGGGTCGGGCGGTTCTCGGAGCGCCGTGTGGTTTTGGAACAAGTTCCAGAAAAAAAGCCGGGGCTCGGGGTCCGAGAGCCACCAGCCTGCGCACGTTCCGGGCAGCACCGGGCGCGACTCGACGTTGCCGCTGTTGGCTTCCTCTGCCCTCTTTCTTCTCCAGAGAACCGCCTAGATCTCCGCCATGACATCCACCTCGCCCAACCTCCAGGTATCACTGTTCTCCCGCCCCCTGGAGAGCCGGAGCCGAGGGGCGGCGCGGGGTTAGGAGTGGGGGCCGAGAAGGAGGGAGGAAGCGGCCGCGCCCCTAGGGCTGGGCGGAGGAGGGCGGCGCCAGCGCCCAGCCGCAGGCGGGAGGGTCCCGCTCTTTCCTCCAGCTTCCGGGGTCTCCCGAGCCCACCTGCTATGTGAGACTCTTCTAAGGTGGGGCTTTTTTTCCTCTTTTGAACTGAACTGGGCAGAGCTTTGGACGAGAGGCACAGACGCACCAGTCACTGTAAGAGAAAAGAACGTAATGTTTGCAAAGCACTGCCCTGAGGCAGTTGAAGATAGTTCCCCTGTCTCTCAAACTGGTGTAGCAAAGCGCTTCTCTTTTAGACCTATGAGGACAGTCTTACAATTTGAGGGATCCGTGAATTCATTGAGGAGTGCATTCATGTGCACTCTACTCTGGTTCCCAAAATGTGTACAAAATCGGGGAGTAGTCTTAAACTCATTTGTGCTCCACCTTTCCGCCCCTACTGCAGCGAGTACGGTGTTTTGTACATAGATAATATATTCCTAAACTTTTAAACATAATTTTTGGATCTCTATGGAATTCACTTAAGAAGAGAAATTTCTGAAATAGTGCCTCCCATCCCTAGATTGGATCTGAGGTTTCACATTCAGATTTCAAGGTATCTTAGCCTCGAGGGCTCCCAGTTTACTAGGTCAGTTTGGGGGAAAGATCAGCATAAAATACCTGTGTTGAATCCTTGTCCTGGTTTTGCAGTAGTTGATCAGACATTTATTGGTGCCTGGTGCAAGATCCAAGGATAATGGAGGACGGGCTCAAACCAGGGTAATTGATCCTGAAGAAAGACCACTGAAAGTAGATCTATTTAAAGAGAGCTCCAAAATTCACAAAAGAAAAGAAAAGAAAAAGTTGGCGAGGGAGAAGCTTTCCTGGGACTTTTACCTTGAACATGTACCAGAAGGATTATGAAAGTAAACATTTTATATATCTAAAACATAATTGCCACTGTCAACTGTGACTTACTCCTTATTCCTTAGAATCAAGATTAGGTCCTATGTTGATTTTTGTGTGTGTCTTTTCCAACAGGCTTGCATTTAATAAGATGTAATGATCTCCACTTACCATTGTTTTCTTGTTTTGTAGCCCCATTCAGAAAGGGTCTTTTTGGTAAATGTTCTTGGAAAAAGTATTGTGTCCTTTGAATATCAAAGGCGATTTCTTTTGAAGTGCTGTCTTCATCCTTGTTGGTTTGTCAGTTAACTCCTTGTATTCCACTAACTTTTCATTTGTCGAGACCTTGCATGTAATTGGGACGTTCCACAACATAATTTTCAAACATTTATTGATACTTTTTTTCCTTTTGTAATAACTGCACTTTCATTCTATATTCAGTTTGCATCATGTTTGAATTGGGGCAGGTGTTCCTCAATGAATCAGAGATTGACACATATTAAAGGCATGTTGCTGGTGTTAAACAGGGAGAGGTGTTGAGTTACAATTTTATTATGGTTGGGTCATAGGTGTCCTTTCTCATTCAACCTTTTTAACGTTCTAACCTAGGAAATTTGGATGGAGAATATTCAAATAACAGATAACTTTCCACCGAACAAGGCAAGACTCCCCGTAACCAGGTGCTTATAATCTAATGGAGGAAAGCAGATAACAAAAAAATCAAAATTATAAAATAATAGAATTAGAGGTGAGTGTGAGAGGGCAGAAAGGAGAACTTACCTAACTCTTTAAGGATAAATGAGAAGTGTTTCACAGAGGAGATGGTGTGAGCTTAGATAATGTGAAAGGTACTGACACTAATTGTCAGCCTGGTATTTGGTGTGATCTTATTTAATCTTCGAAACTACTCTTCAGTATTACTTCAGTTTTGCAGTATAAGAAACCAAAGTTTATTAAGGTTGTGATTTTAATTAGTATTGAAGTTAGTTTTGAATCCAGGTTTATTTGCTTGTAAGTTTGTGCTTTCACTATGAAGTGATGAGAAAATAGGATGCATTTCAGGTAAAGACAAAGAATATATACCTCAGTCAAGAAGTACAATAAACCTTGGAGAGGGTTGGAGAAATTGCAAGTAGTACAGTATGCACAGAACTCAAGTTTTCTCAGTCCTAAATATGCCATTCATTTTGCTAAGTCTTAAGGAATCATAAAAGTAATATATCACCCTTGATTTCCAAAGGCTTATATTCTGATGTGATAAGACATATAACATGGCTGATAGGGATACTGTGTGATCTTTGGAAGTATGTACCAGAGGCATTGGAAATTTAGAGGAAGCATAAGTTAGGCCCCCTAAAGGTGTGGGGGAGGGCTTTGCAGCAGGAAAACCATGACTTTGCTGATGCTTGGAGAAGCTGGAGCCTTACAGGGACATAGTGGGATAGTATGTTCCAGGTAGAGAGCACCGTACTTTGTTTACACTGTAAACAAAGGCCTGAAGTCTGAGTTGTCTGGGTTGTCCCACTAGTTTGGTATGACTGGGACTAAGTGTATAAGGTGGGAGGACACACCTAGTTAGGCCATGGAAAGGTGTGTGCCACACAGAGATGACTGGTTCTCATCCTGCTATAGGTGGAGAATCAGAAGGAAATATGCTCAGGTTTTTTATTTAGAAAGAAACTACCACCTTTGTATAGGGGACAACTTGATTGGTAGTGAGCCTGGAAACAGGGAGACCACAGTTAGGAAGGCAGAGTTCTGTGTGTGGGAGATGGTGAGGGCCAGAGTAGTGTAGTACCTGTTAAAGAAGGAGGAGGATTGATCAGAGACAGATTGAAGAGGAAGAACAGTCAGGCTTGGCTCTGCATTTAAAAAGAAGGACAGGAGGAGTCTGGATTTTCTCCCAGATCCTTGTTGAATGGGGAGGAATTGGTTCTGGGATTACAAGAAGAGGAACATGTTTGGGGGCAGCTATTGTTGAACTTTTTGAGTTTGAAATGCGTTTGGGGACAACCGAGTGGAAATGTTCAATGAGCGGTTGGATATATATCCAACTCTTTGGTTGGATATCTTGACCTAGAAGAGAGGGAGCCAGGCTGGAAACAAGGGTTTGAGAGTTAATAGTGTACAGATGGTAGCAGAGGTTGTGGGCATTCTGGAGAGTTCATAGAATGAGAGAAAACAAACAGGTAGAAACTCTGGAATAGTGGCATTTAAGCAGAGAGAAAAGGGAGCCTAAAAAAAAATTCATTATATAATCCAGAGTAAAACCAAGAGAGAATGGTGCCATGGAGGCTGAAGGTGGAGGAGGCCACGTCCAGGTGTCTCTTAGGAGGGTTAAATGCTGTGGAGAGAGAGTTAGGTAAGTGTGAGACCTGGTAGTCCAGCAGGAAGCATTGCCATGGAGAAATCAAGGATCCATGATGCACTTGGAGTTCTTTTTGGGATTTTGCTAGGGAGGTGAAAAGAGGAGTAAGGTAGTAACTAGAGAGAAACCTAGGAACTCAGGAAGGCCATTGTGTTTTAGTTTGTGTTTTGGAGATATGAGTCTGAAGTAGGACTTAATATACATGTTTATGCTAAGGAAACCCCCCCCAAAAGATGGGAGGGAGGTTAGGTTGGGGAGAGCAGTAGAGTGGCATATAATTGATAGGGTGAATCTCAGGAAGGAAGGTGGGGATGGTCTCCAGAGCATAGGGAAAAGACAGCATTGACAGAGGAAAATATCCAGTGGAGGGAAATTGTTAGTGATTATAGAGGTAGAATAACCAAAAGGAAGAAGACTTTGAGAAAGCAGTCGGGGATTTTTTTCATTTGCTCAACAATTTTATTAAGTACCCAGTTTGTGCCAGGCTCTGTTCCAGGCTCTGGGCCTGGCGCAGTGCTGCAGGTGAGGTCCCTGTGCGCATGGAGCTCACCTTTCTATTAAAGGAGATAGGCGGTGTGGGAGGATCCACAGGTAACAGTAACCACAGTGATGGGATGGGGGTGAGGGGAGAGCTAAAAGCAGGGACGGAGCGAGTACAGCCTCTGAAGTAGATTGGGGGGACCTCTCTGAGGACTTGGCATTTGCTGCGTGACTGAAAAGGAGGCTGTCATGCAGCCGTGGGCGAAGAACAGGGAAGCACATTCTAGGCAGAGGGATCAACGCTGCACAGGCTGCCTGCGTGAAGGCAGACTAACAGGTTTGAGAAGCAACCCAGAAGGAACCAGGGCCCGGGTCGTCGAAGGCCTTGTACACCATGACCCGGCAGTGGGATCCATCAAAGGGGCGGCCATTCTCTGGTTGCGGGAAGGGCTTGAGGGTGTTGCGTGCGGAAGCGGGCTCACCACTCAGGTTCGGTGGTAGTTTTGACACATGCCGTAGTGGATTGAGCGAGGATAGTAGCGAAGGAAATGGTCAGGATGAAGAATGATTGCGCTGCAGAACCATGCAAGACACAGTTCGTTTCAATTCAGATGAAAAATGCGAACAGAAACGAGGGTGAAGTGGGCTATTCAGCAAGGGAAAAACAGACGCATACTCTCAAATTGTCATCTTTGATGAAAGGTTTAGCATGTGCTGTCTAGTACAGCAGCTGCATGTAGCTATTTACATTTAAATTTAACTCAAAATGTAAAGCTCCTCAGTCAGGCTAGCCACAGGTGCTCAGAAGCTGTCTGTAGATAGTGGCTTGCATTTTGGAACTCGCAGGAGTCACGTCCATCGTAGAAAGGCTGGTTGAAAGTCATCAGTACCTTATTTGGTGCTAGATGATTAAGTACTGAGTGTAAGAGTTTTCCTTTAATCATCATTGTGGTGCCAGAAAGACGACTATCTGCAAATGAGGGGAGTATGTAGCTGCAGAGGGGAGTGGCGCAGTAACTGAGAATAGGAGGAGAAAATTGTAGCTTGATTAAGGAAGAACTTACTTCCTCTGTGTGATGTAGCCACGGAGTCTTCTGCATCCATTTTTAAATGACCAGGGGCACCAGACCACTGGGTAATGGAGTGTATGAGTCTTGTGATTCTGCCCTTTATATCCTGCCTGGCTTACCAAGCTTTTGACTGTTTAGCTTCACGTTCGGGCTATTTGATCTATGAAATCGGTACTACTGCATCTTCTCAGTGCTAAAACACCAGTTCCTGTTTCTGCCGTCCTGCTGCAGCAGACGGAAGGCCTGTTCCTCCCATGTACATAAATCTGCAGCCCGTAGTAGCTGCTTCAAAATATAATATTCTCGTGTGATTGGTTTGGGATTGTTTGAATGATTTTTTTTTCTTCTCTTAATTACATGCTTATTTTTGCTGTAGCATCACCATGATCCTTTTTTCTACTGGCTCCTACTCCTGTTGACTATAGTTTTACTACCTGGATGAATCCAGATGGAATGTTTTAATCAGCCATGCTTGTTCTTAGATGTATGTATATGTTTTTAAGTATTAAAAATAGATTTTTCGTGAAAATTGTATTTTGTGATAACCACAGGTTCACGTGCAGTTGTGAGAAGTAATATAGAGAGATCCTGTGTACCCTTCACCCATTGCCTGCAGTGGTAGCATCTCGTAAAACTACAGAACAGTATCGTAACCCGGATGTTGACGTTGATACATTCCACCAGTCTTACTCAGATTTTCCAGTTTTACTTGTGCTCGTGTATATATATTCTTTAAAGATTTTATTTATTTGAGAGAGCATGTGCGCACAAGTGGGGGAACAGCAGGGAGAGGGAGAAGCAGACTCCCAACTGAGCAGGGAGCTGGACTCTATCCCAGGACCCTGGGATCATGACCTGTGCCGAAGGCAGATGCTTAACTGACTTAGCTGCCCAGGCACCCCTGTACTCATGTGTTGTGTGTGTGTTCAGATCTGTCACATGGGTCAGTTTCTTCTCCTGGTCGTGATACAGAATAGTTCTGTCCAGGGGCTCCTGGGTGGCTCAGTGGATTAAGCAACTGCTTTCAGCTCAGGTCACGGTCGTGGAGTCGCAGGATCGAGTTCTGCATTGGGCTCTCCACTCAGCGGGGAGTCTGCTTCTCCCTCTGACTCTCGCTTCCCTCTCATGCCCTCTCTCTCAATCTGTCTCTCAAATATTTAAGACAAAAGAAGAAGAAGAATAGTTCTATCCACAGGGATCCTTCCTGTGGCTGTTTTAGAACCATATTCACCACTCTCTCTCTTCCCCTGCCCTGCATTCCTGTTTCCTGACATACTAATATGCCCTCCATCTCTAGTTTTGTCATCCTGAGAAGGTTGTATAAATAGACTCATAGAATATGTAACCTTTTGGAATTGGTTCTTTTCACTTAGCAAAATTCTCTCAAGTCATTCATGTCCTGCGGATCAAGGTTGTTCCTTTTCGTTGCTGAGTAGTACTCCATGCTGTGGGTACATCAGAGTTTCACCGCTCTGTGCTTGAAGGACATCTGGAATGTTCATGTATAAAGTTTTGTGTGAGCACAAGTCTTCATTTCTCTGGGGTAAATACCCAAGAGTGTAGTTGCTGGTTGTATGGTAGCTGCTTGTTTACATGTGTAAACAACAAACCAGTTCCCAGAGTGGCTGTACCATTTTACATCCTACCAGCAATGTGTAAGTAATCGGTTCTCTGTATCCTTACCACCATTTGGTATTCTTGTCACTATTTTTTTTTTTTATTTTTGCCATGCTGATGTTTTGAGATGTCTCATAGCGGTATTAATTTGCCTTTCTCTAGTGACTAATGATTGTAAACGTCTTTTCATGTGCTAATTTGCCATCAGTATTACCTCTTTGATGGAAGGTCTCTTCTTGTCTTCAGCTGATTTCCTATTTGGATTCTTTTTAAACTGTTGAGTTTTGGGAGTTCTTCCTGTGTTCTAAATAGTACTTCCTTTCTAAAATATGTAGTTTGCAAATATTTCCCCCAATCTCTAGCTTTTCTTTTTCATCCTTTTAACAGAATTTTTTTCTAGACCAAAAGTTTTTTGATTTGATAAAGTCCAATTTATCATTTTTCTTCAATTTCTGGTTTTTTTTTGAAGTATGATTGACATATAACATTTCTTTCAAGTGTACAATATGATTCATTATTTGTATATATTTTGAGATAATCACTATAATAAGTCTGTTAATTAACGTCTCTTACCTTTCTTTGTTACAGAATGGCTTCCTTTTGATGAGAACTTTTAAGACTTACTCCCTTAGTAACTTTTAAATATGCAATTTGGTATTATTAACAGTAGTCACCATACTATATATTACAGCCTTATGACTTATTTATTTTATAATGAGAAGTTTGTATCCTTCAACTCCCTTCACCTATTTCACTTTTCTCCACAACTTAAAACGAGTCTGTTCTCTGTTTCTGTGACCTTGGGGTTTTATGTTTGTGAATTTTTTGTTTAGAATACACACGTAAGTGAGATCATATGGTATTTATCTTTCTCTGACTTATTTACTATAGTGCCCTCAAGTCTATTCTTGTTGTCACACTGCCAAGATTTCCCCCTTTTTATGGTTGAATAATATTCTATTGTATGTATATATATTCCATATTTACATTCTGTGAACACATAGGTTCTTTTCATAATGCTGCAGTGAACTTTGGTGTGCATATATCTTTTTGGGTTCATGTTTTCATTTTCTCTGGATAATACTCGGGTGAAATTGCTGAATCATATGGTAGTTCTATTTTTAATTTTTTGAGGAACGTCCATGGTGTTTTCTTTAGTGGCTGCACCAGTTACAGTCCCATCAATAGTGAACAAGCGTTCCCTTTTCTCCCCGTCTTCACCAGCACTTGCTATTTCTTGTTCTATTGATAATAGCCATTCTGACAGGTGTGTGTTGATAGCTCATTATAAATTGATTTGCATTTCCTGATGATTAGTCATGTTGAATGCTGTTTCATATACCTGTTGGGCATCTGTTACATCTTCGGAAAAATATCTGTTCAGATCTTCTACCCATTTTTTTTAAATTGGGTTGCTTGGTTCTTTTGCTGTTGAGTTATATGAGTTCTTTGTATATTTTGGATATTAACCCTTTAGCAGATACACGATTTGCAAATATTTTCTACCATTCAGTAGGTCACCTTTTCATTTTGTTGATGGTTTCTTTTGCTGTGCAGAAGCTTTTTGGTTTGATGTGGTCCCACCTATTTATTTTTGCTTTTATTGCCTTTGCTTTCATTTATCAAATCCAAAAAATCATCACCAAGACCAGAGTCCAAACTGACTTGCCTATATTTTCTCTAGGGAGTTTTATGGTTTTGGGTCTTAAGTTCAAATCTTTAATCCATTCTGAGTCAATTTTCATGGATGGTGTAAGACAGTAGTCCACGTTCATTCTTTTGCATATTGCTATCCAGTTTTCCCAACACCATATCTTTTTAAAGATTTACTTGTTTACTTTGGAGAGAGAGAGCACAAGCAGGAGGGGCAGAGGGAGAGAGAGAGAGAGTCCCAAGCAGACTCTCCGTGGAGCACAGGGCACATCTCAGGGTCCAATCCCATGACTCTGAGGTCACAACCCAAGCCAAAAGCAAGAGTCAGACACCCCGACCGACTGCACCAGCCAGTCATCATACCATTTATTGAAGAAACTGTCCTTTTCTTTTTGGATACCCTTGGCTCTTGTTTGGTAAATTAATTGACCACATATGTGTGTGGGTTTATTTCTGAGCTTTCTGTTCTGTTCCATTGATCTGTGTGTCTGTTTTTATGCCAATGCCATATTGTTCTTACTTACATATATATTGTGCTTTTTGGTATGTAGTCTAAGAACCCTTTGCCTAGCCCTCGATGCTAAAAATTTTCTGTTTTTTTCCTAAAGATTTTATAGTCCCACATTTTATATTTAAGTCCATAATCCTTTGTGAGTTAATTTTTTTCCCCCAAATTAAATGTGCTAGAAGTCCAGGTACAGCATAGCTCAGCTGGGTTCTAGCTCAGTTTTACCAGGTTCACATCAAGGTGTCTGCAGGGCTGCATTTTTGCTTATTTGTTTGTTTGTTTCTGAAGGCTCTAGGGACGGATGTGTCTGCTTCTAAACACAGTCAGGTTGTTGGCAGATTTCAGTTTCATGTGTTTGTCAAACTGAGATTCTTTTTCTTGGTTGTCAGCTGAGGATGATTCTCCCCTTAAAGAAGTCACCTGCATATACTCTGACCCATTGCCACTTTCTTCTTCCATCCTGTGTGGTTCATTGAATTTTCATCCTGCTTCTGTTCTTTCTGACTTTCCTTCCGCCTCTTACCTTCTACTTTCAACCAGAGAAAATTCTCTGCTTTTAAAAGCAACTTGATTTTTTAAGAAGTTTTTATTTAAATTCCAGTTAGTTAACATACAATGTAATATTAGTTTTGGGTGAGAAATATAGTGAGTTGATTTTTATACAGAGTAGTTTAGGTCAAGATTCTGTCTCTGGGCACCTGGGTGCCTGAGTCAGGTTAGGGTCTGAGTCTTGATTTCAGCTCAGGTCTTGATCTCAGGGTTGTGAGTTCAAGCCCCATGTCAGGCTCCATGCTGGGCGTGGAGCCTGCTTTTTTTTTTTTTTTTAAGATTATCTTCTGTGTCTGTCTTTTTTTTTTTTTTTTTTTTTTTTTTTTTTTTTTTTTTTTTTTTTTTCTTATAGATGTCTCATTGCTCCAGCACTGTTTCTTCTACCATTAACTTGCTTTTGCATATTGGTGTGGATCTATCTTAGGAGGTTTTTGGTTTTGGTTTTTTGGGAGTTTTTTGATACTACAAAAGCCCATGTTCATTATAGGCATCTTTATAGGTGTGAAAAAGTAGAAAAAGAAAAAGTTGAGTCTTATCAAAGATAGCCGCTGTTAAAATTGTCTTTCCATCATTTTCCTGTGTTATTTTTGTTTTTGCTGTTTCAAATAGTAGAACTCATGCTACATACAAAAATTGTGTTGTGCTTTTTTAAAAAATTCTATTATAAACATATTTTCTATATTACTGTGAATGTTTTAAAATACTGTTTTAATGATCCTATAATAACTTATTGTGTGGCATCTTTTGCTGCTTAAAATTCCAGTTTTCAGGTTTTGTTATGTTTTAAAAGACCCCTCTTGTTACTATCTTAGTTCAGTAAACCTTTTAGATAATTACTAGATTAAAAGATTGGGTATTTTCAGATTCTTGCTATTTCATTGCCCCATTGCTTCTGAAGGGGTTTTTTACCATTTATATTTTACTAATTGTTATGTACGTTATCTATAACAGCACAGGAGTTTTGAGAATTTCCCTGAATGCTTTTAACATGAATTTTCATATATTCAGTTATTCCTTACTAGCTTTAAGCTTAACTTTTGTTGAATGAAAATTGTGTGAGAATCTTAGTGATTGGTACTGGACGAAGTAGAAATCAGGGTGGCCTTAAGCGGCTGCCTTCAGCTCAGGTCATGATCCCAGGGTGCTGGTATCGAGCCCCACATCAGGCTTCCTGCTCCGTGGGAAGCCTGCTTCTTCCCCTCCCACTCCCCCTGCTTGTGTTCCCTCTGTCGCTGCCTCTCTCTCTCTCTCTCTCTGTCAAATAAATAAATAAAATCTTAAAGAAAAAAAGATTCCTGGGGAAAAAAAGTAGAAATCAGGTAGCATTTACCCATATAATAAATGTAGTTTACATTTTATAAATCATTAGAATTTATAACAACGTACAGTTGAGATTAGGGAAAACAGATTGGTTTGTTTTAAAGTTGCTTTTATTAAAAATAAAACTTTCAGTATGCTCATTTACTTCAAAGTTTTGTGATTTTGATGGTATGATTTTGCCTCCCTTCAAACAGAAAGCAATAGATCTTGCTGGCAAAGCAGCCCAGGAAGACAAAGCCGGGAACTATGAGGAAGCACTTCAACTCTACCAACATGCCGTTCAGTATTTTCTTCATGTAGTTAAATGTAAGGTCATAGTTTGCTTTTTATTTTAAAATGTTAAAGGCAAAGATTATTATATTTTATTTAAAAAAATTGAAATACAATGCCAGAAAATTATAAACTAACCATTTGCAAAAAATTGCCTGTAGCTTGTTAATAATTTTTAAATATTCATCAAACAAATGTGCACAGTTATCATAGTTATTGTTATTTTATATACCTAAACATGTTAAAATACCACAGTCAATGGAAATAGATTTTTTTATTGGTAATGTACTCCGATTATGTATGAACCTCACATTTTCTAAGTATCTCTGAACATGCTCTTAAGTACCTTTAAAAAAAGATATGTTGGGAGACATTTTATTCATATATTTTCTCAGTATGTATTGCATGTTTCCTATATGCCCGGTATCCTGGGCACTGGGATACAGCAATGAGAGGAAAATGGGTAAAAAAACACTGCTTTCGTTGATCTTGAACCTAATGCTGAGCATTTAAAAAGTGTCTTTTTTATAGTTATTTATTTATAAATAACAGTTTTAGCATTTGGATAATTTAGAATTTTCTTTTGAGCTTCTCCATTTCATTTTGAGGTTTTTGTGCCAAATAAAAGTGAAACTGAGACTGAATCATAACATAAGGTATGTGGATCTAGTCCCATGCACTGCACGGCCTGCAGAAGTCTGCTTTTGAAATCACTCTCACAGAGGTCTTTATGTAGTCAAATTACGTATCAGTGGTACATGTACTATATGGGATTTCTGTCTTTTTTTTTTTTTTGCTATAAAATAGTTTGTATAGACATTAATGGAAATGGTTAATATTACTTCTGTTTGTCTTATCATTCATTTTGTATGAGACAAGCAGCTTTCAGCTATCTGCACAAAATGTAATGGGAAGATTAAAACTCTCAGAATATTAAATAATTTCTTCTTATTATTTAGCATTAACTTAAAATATCCTAGTGTCTTGCTCAGATCTCTTTTCTGACTGAGATGCACTGTTGGCCCCGAGCTATGCTGGAGGAAGCAGAGAAGAGTTGACGAGCATTGGTTACGTTGAGCTCGAGATGCTCTTCCTCCCTCCCACAAACTACATTGTTCTTGTCTCAAAATTGTGTCTAAGTTTAAACCTGTCTGTTTAAATCTAGAATACTAATAGAAAAATCTCTCCTATTTCCCTCTAATAGATGAAGCGCAGGGTGATAAAGCCAAGCAGAGTATCAGGGCAAAGTGTACAGAGTATCTTGATAGAGCAGAAAAACTAAAGGAGTACCTGAAAAAGAAAGAGAAAAGTCCGCAGAAACCAGTGAAAGAGGGACAGCCGAGTCCAGCTGACGAGAAGGGGTATGTATTTTAGAGTGTTATATTTTATATCTAATTAAAAGAAAAAATTACATTTAATTTGTGAAATCAGTTTCTTTTGTTTAAACGAGGTGTTGACAAGCCATGACTCATAGGCCAAATCTGACCTGCTGCCTGCTTTTGTAAACAGTTTTATGGGAACATAGTCTCTGACGTCTGAAGAATGAGACTTCCAGGGCGGGGTTATCTGGCCTGGCTGGGTTTGAAGGCAGGAGGGTCTGGTTCACGTTAGAGATTGTGATACTCCTAGTTCCTGGGATGCATGGCACAAGTCACTTAGACAACCCTCTGTGGTCACAGGGAATGGAGTGTCTTTCGAAGGCAGTGTTCAGGACCTCGTGGCTTCTACCAGAGGCCATTTTGAAGGACATAGGAGTGGGAAGAACTACAGTTGACTACATGTGAGTTTGAAATGAATTACAAGCTCACGGTTTTATATTCTCTGTTCAAGACATGTCAGGGAACTAGGAAGTTCCTGTGACACCGAAGAATATTTTTATCTTCTGTACCTACAGCATTGACATAGCAAAAATCAGGCCCCAGCTGATCTTACGGATTGTTGAATTTCAACGTAGAGTCAACTTTAGGGTTTCTTATATGAAGTTGAGCCATTTAATGGAAGACTAGGTCTCCAAAATTAAAATGAAACTATTGGGAAAAGTTTCGTTAACCTCGAGTGCCTGGACCCCCTGACTCTTCCTGAGACTCCCTTGCCAGCAGAAATGTCCTCTTCTCTCTGTGAGTTGAGGCTTTCTGGTCTTGCTTGAAGACCCTATAGTTTCCACTTTTGACGTGGCTACCTAGCAGGGGGATACCAATTCTGTATTGAATAGCAGGACCCACCTTGGCTAAGCAAAAAGGAGCTTAGTAAAGAGTATTGACTTTATAGCTTCGGGATGGGGGCAGGGACTCAAGCGTGGCTCCACGTTGTTAGGAGAAATGCCCACTTCTGCCAGGGTTGTTCTAGTAGGGATCCCACTGATGCCAGCGCCCCTGTCAAGGCTTCTGATGCCAGGCAGGGGCCACGGGACCTCTGCCACAGCTCCCTCAGCAGGCCAGGGCTTTTGCCTGAAGGTAGGATCTCTTCGCATGCAGCTGCCACCTCAGTTGCTTGCCTCCACCTTCTTGGTTTGGTTTCATGGGGAGCCCTAGCGCAAGGAAGCCCAGAAAGGGCAACTTTTTAGAAGTACTTAGAAGTAATTGTAGAAGAAGGCATGGTAGAACAAGGTTGGAGTAGATGTCAAGTGAATCAGTGGGCAGTCTCTACCTAACCCGTCACCCTGCCATTCTGTGATGAATAAGCCAATCCCATTTTGGGGAAAAATCTTTCAAGCTTTTAAATCTCCCTTTATGTGTTATATGTAAAAAATGATGTAATGCCATATTTTTTGCTTTATCACCTTTTCATTGAAGGTTGTGTTATAAACTTGCTCAGTAAACTATTTCTACAGCATTAGTTTTAAGATTGCAATGTAGTCTGTCATATGCTACATTCCGTAACTGAACATACCTTATTTCTAATTTTTTCCCTTTTGAGAACAGTGGGGACATGATTATCCTTGTAGTCAAATCTTTGAACTCCTTTTAAATTAATTTTTCAGAATAAATTCTCAGATATGAAATATCTGGGTTGATAAACTCATCTTTTGGTCTCAGTTTATTTTCACTGATAGCTTCATCTGTTCTTTGGAACCCCCAGACTAAGGATTATAGACCTTCATGCCTTAAATCATTAAGATTCTAGGTTTTTCTGTCCTGGTTATGGCTTCTTGTTCTGATACGTAGTTTGCCCGGTTTGGTGTTTTCATGTTGTTCACAACTCTCCCGTGATTCATCCTAAGTCTTCCGTGGAATGCGGCGTGGGGGCATGCGTTTATGAATTTGTGCATACATAGGTATGTCATGGGAATTTGGAGCTGGTTCCTGACTTCATTCTGGTCTTTTTGCCCCTTTCCTGTTCATGATTCCATATTGATGGATAATATGCCTCCTTAATATACTCTTAAAAGTAATTTTTTAAAAAAGCGTAACCTTTGATGTGAATGTCTTACTTTGTCACTTAAGTCACAAATATTTCAGATTAATTTTTCCTTCATTTTTGCCTTATTTTGATAGCAATGAGTGATCATTTGAATATATTAAATTCTTTTTATTAGGAATGACAGTGATGGGGAAGGAGAATCTGATGATCCTGAAAAAAAGAAACTACAGAATCAACTTCAAGGTTGCTTTAGATTTCATTTTTAAATTTACTATCTTATTTTTTTTTAAAACCTCATAGTGAATTGTTATTTCAGTTGTTTTCTTCCCCCTGTATTCAAATGAGGTTCAAGAACTGGCTTTGGTTCCCAGTGGTCACATGCTGACTTCATTTGTCCATTTTCATAGGATTCGCTCTGTAGGGTCTCTGTTAGGTTGGTTTTCCCCATGTAGTAAAAATACTGTTCGGCTTTATATGTACCTTAAAAAACCTGTCAGTCAACTTCGTCTTTTTTCATTTTGTCTTATTTGCCCCCTTTTAGAGAAGGTAGCATTTACACTACTAGCACATTATAAAATCTGACAGTTTTAAAATTTTCCAAATTGTCAGAGGAACAGAATGAATTGGGGCTTACACTTGGTTTTTATTGCTGTTGCTGAAGCTGCACTGATGGCTTCCTTCATGTTCGCAGACTTTTCTCATCTGTATTTTACCCTGTTTCAGTGTTGCAATTTACATTTATCTCTTCCAGCTTTCTGTTTTTACCTCCCATGCCTCTAAAACCCTTTCATTCTGTGCTTGTAGGATAGTGGCATGATGAGAGACATGGATTTTGGTTCCATTCTGACCTGGAGTCCCTCTAGGGCCTGGTGCGGAAGAGCTGTCTGATGTTGGGTGGATTCCTGAGCCTCTCAGAATAGAAGACCCCAGCTCTAAAATGGGAATCACTGATACCTTCTTTTCTGGGCAGTTAGAAAATTATAACAGTATAAAAACTGCCAATGTTAGATCCGACAAATTTTAGGGCCTCAGTCAATGGTGGTAGCTGTATCTGCAACAGCACCTGTTTCATTGCTGGCTGTGTACTGAGATTTAATTGTTTTTTGATACGTTAGCTGATGACTTTTGGGGTTGAATTTTAAGTATTTTGTTAATTTGAATCTTGCCAAATAGAATGCATAACTGGGAAGGATTTCCATTATAGAAGCACAGCCTGGGTTAGTGAATGGTGACTATACCTAGCTTGGCCAGTCCTTTAATCTTGCTGTACTAACTCATCTCTTCATTTTTATTCTATTATTGGTTTTACCAGCTCCACTGGGATATATAGGAGAATACTATAAGGTTAATATCTTGAAAGCACTACAGTTAGTAAGGATAATTTAAAAACGGGAACTTCAAAGGTGAATAAAATCCAAAAGGAAAAGCTGAGTTTCTGCTGCCACACCGCCATGGCCTGGAGCAGTGTGGGTACACGCTTCATACTCAGTGAGTTTTGCTGGACGAGCCAGTGGTCTGTGCCAAGTGGCCTTATTTTGATTGTAAGGCAAAGGCGGTTTTTTCTGTCCTTTGGTTTTGTTTCCCTCTCTCCCCTGCAGAGTAAAAACTGGAGTGAGTCTTTAGTTTTGGAAAAGATACAAGCCAGCTTTTAATAGGGAATTTTTCTTTAAATCAGTAATGATGAGACCAGAGATACACAAAAATACAAAGGCTGAAAATATTTAAATGAGGAAGTTCATTTGGAATTTCAGGGTAGAGTATGAAAGGACTCCTAGCCTTTCATAGCTCAGAGTCCTTTTTTCCATCTTTTCATTTAATAGTTTGCTCATGGATTTCATGGTATAATATCCTTTTTTGGATCTTTCCTCTTTTTATCTGAAAGCATTTTAAATATTTTACTTCTGTTTTGAATTATGACTTTAAGTGTAATATTTGATTATTAAAGAATACATGATTTGAATTTTCTCTTAACTGTTTTGATGCTCAGTGACTTTATTGAGGTTTAATCAAAGACTGGTTAAATTTATTTAATTGGAAACAAATCATATAGCCTTTACTCCTAATAATCCCTCTCCCTTTTTTTAATTACTACTTTTTTTGAACGATTTATTTATTTGACAGAGATCACAAGTAGGCAGAGAGGCAGTCGGGTGTGGGGGGCGGGAAGCAGGTTCTCTGCTGAGCAGAGAACCCGATGTGGGGCTCAATCCCAGGACCCTGGGATCATGACCCAAGCTGAAGGCAGAGGCTTTAACCCACTGAGCCACCCAGGCGCCCCTAAGTACTACTTTTATTAATATTACTTATATCTAAATAAACTTTTGTCAGTAAACAGTCCAAAGTGACCTTTAAACTTTGAAAAGTATTAGTTAAATGTGAAGATAAGTTTTAGCATATTTGGAAGATTCATACTTAGATAAAACTTTAGTTGACCAGATGCTGCTTATAGAGAAAGTAAATTGACTTTTTTTTTAACCATCACAAAATCCTATTGGGTAATGTAAATATTTCCTCATGTAGGGTTACTAAACTGAATGGAACATAGAAAAGAAAAAGTATATAATTTATACTTAATGTGAACTTTTAGAATTCAGGAAGTATTTATGGTTTCATTGAATTTTTTTTTTAATACTTTATTTTGTTAAGTAATCTCTACACCCAATGTGGGGCTCAAAATTACAACCCTGAGATCAAGAGTCATGTGCTCCTCTGTCTGAGCCAGGCAGGCCCCCCGGGATTTCATTTAATTTTAATCTATAGCTAAAGATTTTCATAATTTAACTATGTTGTATAATATAATTACTCTTATAATAATAAATGATCTTTCCTAGCAAGAAGAAATACTCACAAAACTAATTTCATCAGTAATCAGTGAATTGTGTAAGTGGTGATGTTTTGGTATACTTAAAACAATTACACATCACCTTAGAACCAGCTTTTGGAAAAGCGTTTGTTAAGAGAGGATTCAAAACTTTTGTCAGTAAGCTATATTAGAAGAAACCTTTTTGGACTCACTGTGACAATTTCTGTGGCTTCTGAATATATTATATTGAAAAACTAAGTCATTTAGATAACCTTTTAAATGTACAAAACTTTCAAGCAGGTCTGTTTAGAGGCCCAAAAGAAAATTTGGCAAATCTCAGGGAAGTATTTCAGATCAGAGCACACTGTCCCTCTCTCCTCCATCATCCCCTCCCTCCCTTCTCCCTATGATTTATCTTTCCATCCATCTGTCTGTCTGTGTGTCTATCACCAGTTAAAGTTCTTAGGTATATTTTCCTTTTGGTGCTTAAGGAGAGCATTAGATCACTGGGTATTTTTGTTAAAAAAGAAGTAGTAGTAGATCAGCCCCCATTGAATAGTTACTTTCGATATTTCAGAATCAGTGCATTCACACATTATAACCACTTGATGTAATGTTTGGTGCTTTTCCAAACACTCTAATATTCATTAGGGCATTTGGTCCCTTCACTAACCTGTCTTAAGTACTTTGGGCAGACAGTATTCTTTCCATTTCACAGTGAGGAAGCAGAAATACAAGAGTTAAGTGACCTGCCCTAAGTTAGCCCATCACCCAGCCCAGCTTTCTGACAACTGCTCACTTGCCCCCAACGACTACTTCCTAATCACACGATTTCAAGAAGGTTTTTAATAGATAAAACTTTTCCAGACATTTTTGTACTATATTTCTTGAATGTCTTATTTTATGTTGTCTTCTACATGTGATGGAATAGTCTTCTTAATTTAAAGATGACATACTTGTCTTGTAGGTGCCATTGTTATAGAGCGACCAAATGTGAAATGGAGTGATGTTGCTGGTCTCGAAGGAGCCAAAGAGGCACTTAAAGAGGCTGTGATATTGCCTATTAAATTCCCTCATCTTTTTACAGGTGAGATGACTTAAATAGGTTTTTTGATGATTGTCTCAAAAATACATTGATGGCTGAGGTAGTAGAGCTTTGTGAATTTTTGTCTCATGTTAAGTTAGCACCTTAAATAAAGTAGTGATACACCTCTACACCAAGGTACTTATTTCATACACATATTTCAAAAAACCCAAATGTCAGCCAGGAGGGCAAAGGGTGACTCACCGAAATGCAGCAGAATACTTTGCTCCCATTCAAATAGAGGGTGCGTCTATATTAAGAAATTTAGATCTGTGTTATAATTGACATGAAAGATGTCCACATATATATATAAAGATGAAAACACAAGCTATAAATACGTGTAGTATGACTCTACATTTGTTAAGTAGATGTGTGCACTGAGAAGTAAATGTTGACAGATTAACATAAAAATCCTAGTGTTGTGCCTAAGAGAGAAGATGATGGGTGATTTTTACTTTCTCCTTGAACTTTCATCTGAAGTTTGTTTTTGGTCTCAGTTTGGTTTATTTATTTATTTATTTATTTATTTATTTATTTATTTAACAGACAGAGATCACAAGTAGGCAGAGAGGCAGGCAGAGAGAGAGGAGGAAACAGGCTCCCTGCTGAGCAGAGAGCCCGACGCGGGGCTCGATCCCAGGACCCCTGAGACAATGACCTGAGCTGAAGGCAGAGGCTTAACCCACTGAGCCACCCAGGCACCCCCAGGGTGTGCCTTTTAACTGAACGATTCTGTCCTTACTAGACTGTAAGCCCATGAAAGGCAGAGATCTTTTCGTGTTCATAGTTCTTGGTCTCTACATTGTGGTTTCAGTACATACTGGTTGAACGAATGAGTGAAGTAAATGAGCTTCCTTTTAGGAGGATTATATCTGTGTAAACACATATGACAAAGTATTCGCTAGAAAAAGCAAATCAGATACTTCTAAGATACACTTACCTTAGTTTGATTTATTTAAAATTTTTTTTTTATTCTGATAGCTGTAGAGCAAAAACCTCTTCACAGTACTTCAGTATGGACAATATCTCCGGTAACAGAAATTAACAGTCTTGAGATTCTCATGTTATTTTTCTAATGCAAATTTTAGGCAAGAGAACACCTTGGAGGGGAATTCTATTATTTGGGCCACCTGGAACAGGAAAGTCCTATTTAGCCAAAGCTGTAGCAACAGAAGCAAACAACTCAACATTTTTTTCAATATCTTCCTCTGACCTTGTCTCTAAGTGGCTAGGTGAAAGTGAAAAGTAAGTAAGTTGATTTTTTTTTCTTTAATTTCTCTTTGCCTGGTAATCATTATATCAGTTTGTAAAATAATAGGCTTCTTACATCATTCATAGATATTCAGAGAAGTGACATAGTATAAGTATTCATTTCTCTGTCAAATCAGTCTGTTTGAAATTCATTTCATAGGGAAAAGATAGCATATGCACAGTTACATATATTGTAGTTTAGTAAATCATAAACTGAATTATCCAACCGAAGCATTCTTATTTTCTGGACCAAAACATGGTTGGACTTCAGTTCATATAATTCTGTATATATATTCTGTTTCAGTTTTTTTTTTTCATTAAGTCGTGTCATTTACCATTTTTTTTAAGAAATTGAGAGCTCTTACTTATTTTTAGGCTAGTTAAGAACTTATTCCAACTTGCTAGAGAGAACAAACCTTCCATTATCTTCATTGATGAAATTGATTCCCTGTGCGGCTCAAGAAGTGAAAATGAAAGCGAAGCCGCCCGTAGAATTAAGACGGAGTTCCTAGTTCAAATGCAAGGTAGGGGTCCTGACTTCTTTTTAGTTTCTGTTTATTGTGTAACTGCTATTATCATAATAATGAAAAAAATTCAAGCCGAATTTCTCCGTTTTAGCAGACTGTTTTCATTGTGCCGTGTTTCATTCTGATTGTCCTGCACACTCACACAATGTGCACCCCCTTGTAATCATCTGTAGGATCTGGACTCAGGCATAAACAGAAGATTTGCATATTCACTTATAACCTATCAGGAACAGTATCAGCAAAAGGAATGTGTAGACTTAAAATGAAATCTTTTGAGAAGAATATGAATAGTATTTGTCCACAGTCTAGCAGATTTGATTCTTGGCAGTATTTGCCTCATATTTGAATAATGTGACATTTGATTAAATACAGTATTTTCAGAGACTCTCAGGATGAGGCACTTTAACATTAAACACCGCATTCTTTTTTTTTTTTTTTTTTTTTAATTTATTTATTTGACACAGAGAGAGGGAATACAAACAGGGGGAGTGGGAGAAGAAGAAGCAGGCTTCCCACTGAGAAGGGAACCCGATGCGGGGCTCCATCCCAGTACCCTGGGATCATGACCTGAGCCGAAGGCAGACGCTTAACGGCTGAGCTACCCAGGTGCCCCAAAACACCACATTCTTAACATATAGACGAGGTTAAAAAGAACATTAAAGTGACAAATTCCTTAAAATATTACATATTTTGATGCAGGCGTTGGTGTAGACAATGATGGAATTTTGGTTCTGGGAGCTACAAATATACCGTGGGTTCTGGATTCTGCCATTAGAAGAAGGTATGATGATACAGTGAAGATCTTATTTCTCACTGCAGGTGAAACAAGTCAGTAACAGTTCCCTTTTTATCCAGTGAAGAGGCATTCTGACAGGTTTTCAGAAATTTTTTTTTTTTCGTTCAGAATTTTTTTTGATGTACCTTAAATTAACCCTGTTGCCCCTCTGTGCTGGGGGAAGAGAGGCAGGCATTTGCTTGCTTGCTTGCTATATTGACGATAATAGATTTTCATATATGGAATGTTTCACATTGGAAAATATATTACCTAATGCTTACTGTTAATTCTAATAAGCTTAGTATAAGGCACTGATGCTTCAAAAATGTACAAATGTAGCTTGATATTTCAATGGAAAACTTTCATATAAAATTTTAGCGAAATGACAGTCATACAATTTAAAGCCAGGATGTATTTCAGTTAAAAAAAATTCTGTCTGATTCTTAAATTACATATTGAACTTGAGCTACAGGAAAGTTATATAGACTTGTTACTTTTCATGCACACCATTCCCTGTTTCATTCATTGAATTTTGCATCGTAAAAATTAGCACCAGTTCTTGGCACTTTTGTGCCACTCACTTGATAGTTTGCAGGGTTACTCCAGTATTAAGAAAGGAAATCTGCTGGTTATTTTTGAAAAATGGCCTAATTCTAAACCCATCTCTAAAATAATGGAAATTTAAAATTCTCATGGCCACACAGAGTTACATGAAGAATGAAATTTTCACATCTAAATTTTCCCTTGTTGCTTCCTCCCTTTCCAAATGCTGAAATTCTGAGAAGGCAAGCAAAGTTACTGTTAATAAAAGTGTTAATAAAAAAGTTTATTTATTTTATTCTGAATTACCTTCTATAATAAAATGGACATTTGTGTAGACATATGTTTATTAGATAAGATTTTGAGTAGCTTTACCATTTTGAATTTAGGGAATTATTTTGTCTTCTCTTATTTCACATGATTAACCATATTAATCCCTGGGTCAGCAGTTCAGAATATGATTCTTTGAGAAGCTAATCTTGTGGGACATACCTAGACATGAACACTGTGGCCAAAATAACCCACAAATCATGTGAGAAAGATTAAATCATTCCAAACTGGTTCTATGGCTATTTTGGATTTACTTGTTAGTTGCTAATGTGTTCTGGATATTTTCCCATTATTTAACCTAAATATAAATGTTTAACTCTGACACATATGGGCCCATTTTACTTATTCAGCTTAGCTTTGTATAAATGAGAATATCTGAGCATCTTGTTTCTTCTTGAGAAATCTGAATTTTCCATTGAAATTAAATATATGTGGTAATATTCTTTATGTACATTTCCTTCATCTTAAGATTTGAGAAACGAATTTATATTCCTTTGCCTGAGGCCCACGCCCGAGCAGCGATGTTTAAACTGCACCTGGGGACCACTCAGAACAGTCTCACAGAAACAGACTTCCGGGAACTCGGGAAGAAAACGGATGGTTATTCGGGGGCGGACATAAGTATCATCGTGCGCGATGCACTTATGCAGCCTGTTCGAAAAGTGCAGTCAGCTACTCATTTTAAAAAGGTAAGGAGCTTTAGGGGATGCCTGGGTTGCTCAGTTGGTTAGGCAGCTGCCTTCGGCTCGGGTCATGATCCCAGCATCCTGGGATTGAGTCCCACATCGGGCTCCTTGCTCAGCAGGGAGCCTGCTTCTCCCTTGCCTCTGCCTGCCACTCTGTCTGCCTGTGCTCACTCTCTCTGACATAAAGATAAGGAGCTTTGCTCCATCCTTTCAGATATTTTTAAAGTCAAGTTTGGAGACCATCATTGATTTGTCTTCAAATAATTTTAGGAAGATTTCTGTTTTATATAATAAGTAGTGGGTATATAGAATAAATATTCCATTTCATTGAAAATAGGTTCTCCCACAAAGTTTATTAATAACTATTATAAATAGTTTAATGTATTTTAAAAGTTTTTATGCAGTGATTTTTTTGAAGTACTTACTAAAATTTTGATATAAGTATAGAAACTTTAAATATATAGTGACCACTGGTATAACTAGAATATCCTTGAGCAGAATCTGGAGCAGTTAACACCTCATTAACAAAGCAAAAATACAAATAGCTAATATTTAAATATTCACTGTGTTCTAGTCTTAACTCACTATTTCATTCGGTACTCACAAAAACTACAAGAGGTGCTTCTGGCCACCTGTTGATCATTAATCTGAGACTTAGATGTTAACATGATTAAACTGGGACTTGGCTGCTAACAAGGTTTGCCCAGGTATAACCAGATAGGCGCAGACCTGTGATATTTTCCCTATGTCACGTGTACTTCAGAATCTGAAGCCTCGCTTCCCACACACTGTTTCCTCTGCATGAATGAGTTGCACACACAGCATTTTGTAAAAAGACTGTGGTCTTGGCATATCCAAGATACTTAAGTGACCAGTGAAGTAGGTAATCTGGACTAGCCCTGTTGATGAGAACAGCAGTATCCAGTATTACTCCTGAAGATCGATGTGAAAATCCTAAAAAAAGATTAGCAAAGTTAATTCAGCAGTATATGAGAAGACTAATATATCATGACTAAGTTACATACAATAAAATAAGTATTTTTAAAAATACTTTTAAAAATACTTTTAAAATTTAAAAAAATTTAAAAATTTAAAAATAGCACTGCCTCAACGTACAATTGAGAGAAGAAATGAAGTAGTTCTCATAAAATACTTGAGTAGCCTGGGGAAATAGCCTTTTCCTTCTGCAGCCACTTGGTTACTGGAAATACAGGAGGCTCAGGGTCAAGTTTATGTCCCAGCTGTTGTTGTGTTGTCTTTTTTTTTAAATTCTCTTTGCATTTAAAAACTATGGATTCTTAGGAACTCAGTCCTTTCCTACCCAGAACTTTTCATTCAGTTCTCCATATGACTGCCAGGGACAGCTGTGACCCTGAAGCCAGGTCCTTCTTAGGAGGATGAAAGTGAAGCAGCCACAGTAATGTTAACATCTGGCCTTCTGCATCACCAGCCAATAGATCTCCCAGTGGATCCATCCTTCACTCCCCATTCTTAAGGCTGATAGCAAAAACAAGATTGCCTGTTCATTTATTTATAAAATGTCTGAAGTATTACTCGGAGCCTAGAGATAAGTCAGAAAGTACTACAATCAAAACCAAAAATTTCTGCAGCTGAAATTTTTGTGGAGAAAGACAATAAAATACACATAATTTAAGTAAAGGCAGAATGTTTATATTTCTGCACCTGCCCTAATCCTGACGTAATATTTGAGATTGATCATTGTGAAATAAATATTAAATGTGAAAGCAACCCCCAATTTTAGTATAGATTTGTTGCCATCTGAAAAATACTTGCAAGTGACTCTGAGTCACAAAGGTTCTGTCTCTGGGTGTTATTAAGGTTTCATTTTAAATCAGTTATGAATCACAGAATAGCACTGAAATTACACTTAGTATTTAATTTTGTACTTACTTTCAAGAAGGAATTTTTTTTTTTAATTTATTTATTTGACACAGAGAGAGAGATCACAAGTAGACAGAGGCAGGCAGAGAGAGGAAGGGAAGCAGGCTCCCTGCTGAGCAGAGAGCCCGATGCAGGGCTCGATCCCAGAACTCTGGGATCATGACCTGAGCCGAAGGCAGAGGCTTAACCCACTGAGCCACCCAGGTGCTCCTTAAGAAGGAATTTTTGTTGAGAAAGAAAGATTCAGTGATTTCACACTAATAATCTTCCAAATATCACAGAACTTTCCCAGTTTTGGAAAATAGAGAAAAATTAAGAGAATTATTGAGGAAGCCTTTTTTATGGACTCTAACACCATTTAATAAGCACGAGAGGAGAAAAGAGAACTCTTAACCACAGATGTTTCTTAAACACAGATGTTTTTTTTCTTTTCTTTTTTTTAATTTTAACTCTTTTTATCCTTTGATCATGTAAGTAATTTATTGGAGGAAATTTCAAAATAGAGAAAAGCATCAAGAAAAAAACTAAAACCAAACAAAATCTATCCAGTCACCCAAAGAAAACTACATTTGTTGTATATTCATCTATTTATTTTTAGAATTAGACATTTTAACAAATACAGAATAGTACATTTTCAGATTTCTTAATAATGGCCTAAATCTTAACATAGTTAATTTGTTCAAATAAATATTTCAGACTATTTATTACAGGTGCGCGGACCTTCACGAGCTGATCCCAACAACATAGTAGATGATCTGCTAACACCCTGTTCTCCTGGTGACCCTGGTGCCATTGAAATGACATGGATGGATGTCCCTGGGGATAAACTTTTGGAGCCAGTTGTTTGCATGGTTTGACACTTTAAAAAATTTATAGTTTGTCATTTGTGAGACAAAGATAAACATTTTCAGTTATGTAGGATTAGCTAGAGAATGTCAGTATGATCAAGCATGTTTATGAAATACTAACTACTCAAAAAGTTGTAAAGTTTAATTGAACTTAAAATTTAAAAAATAATTATCTTTAAAATATTTTTGTGGGCTTCAAGAAAAATTAAATTTCCAGTGAAAAAGCTATTATTCAAAAACACAGGTTTGTAAGCTTACCGGTCTTATAGCTGAGATACTATTACCAGAATACTTTTCTATATGGCATAAATTATTGTCAGGCCTTAACTAAAAAGCAGAATTGGTGAAATTTCTTTTCTGAATCTAAGATTTTGTAAAATATCCAGAAACCTTCATGCATTTATCATAGTAATCATAATGGTGTTTTTTGGTTTTACTTCCCCAAGCTTTGTAGGAAGTTTAATGTGCTTGGGGGGTAAAAAAAAGTCCTGAAACCCAATTTTTATGATAAAAAAAATTACATTTCTATAATTTATACTGGAGGGATTTATAATTCTTAAGACTCATTTTGTAAGGTATAGGAAGCTTACTGTGAAAAGCTACATTTATTATTTTTATGTTTTCTTATTGCTGAACACTCAGTTTTTTAAATCTTCTGCTTCAGTTACAGATTTTTAAAGAGCTTTATGTCTGAATTAACAGTAACTTCCAGAGAAGAAACTTATTTACATGCTATGTACACATAGATCTATAGACATATGTATCTCTGTATGTACATAGTATGTGTATAGATATTTTTATGTGTTAATGATGTTTCCCTGAAAGTTATTTAGAAACCCTTTTTTGTTTCAGTCCTTGCACTGTTGTTGTTTTTTTTTAAAGATTTATTTATTTATTTTAAAGAGAATACGTGCAAGTGGGTAGGGGGGCGGGGGTGTTGAGGGGAAGAGAGAGAGAATCTCAGCCAGACTCCCTGCTGAGTGTGGAACCCGTCATGGGGATCCCTGAGGTCATAACCTGAGCCGAAATCAAGAGTCGGTGCTCGACTGACTGGGTCACCCAGGTGCTCCACTATGTTACTTTTTAAAGATTTTGTTCTTTGACCATTTTTCATACTGTTTTATAAAGAGACATGGTCCAGAAGTTAATCTTTTAATGAATCCCTGGTATTAGCATATTTTCTTCCCATTTTGATCATAATTTTAATTAATAGTTAAAAATTCTAGGGGCACCTGGGTGGTTTGGTTGGTTAAGCATCTGTCTTTGGCTCAGGTCATCTCGGGCTCCCTGCCACTCCCTCTGCCCTGCCTCGCACTGGTTCTCTCTTTCTCTCAGATAAATAAAATATTTTTTAAAAAATCTGATTAGGTGGTTTTAATTAAATGGTGTTATGTTTCACATAAGTATAAGTGAATAACTTCTGTAAGTGAATGACTGTACCCCTTTTGAACTGCACTTGGTGAACTCTCTTATTTTAAGAAAAAACAGATAAGATGGGAAAAGAGATCAGGGACATATTTTGGAGGGCCTTGATACTCAGGCTAAAAGGATTATACTTCTGATGGGGAAGTGTATTGAAATGGAGAGCCATCGAAAGTTGTGGTCAGGACAGGCAAGCAGTTTCAAGTTGCAAAGGAAGAACAGGATCAAAGATTTCCTCTAGAAGGAATAAGAGTGTTTATTGTTAGTAACTTATGGCATACTACAAATACTTAGATTTAACCTCAGGTGGAAAGTTAGTTAATAATGCAATGATGTTTATTTGATTTGATCATTACTAATACTCCTCTTTTCTTTTTCCCTGACAGTCGGATATGTTACGGTCACTATCTAACACAAAACCCACAGTCAATGAACATGACTTGTTAAAGTTAAAGAAGTTTACAGAAGATTTTGGTCAAGAAGGCTAAACCAAAGACAACGAAGAAGACATTTACCATGTGTGTTCTTTCTTTCATAGGTACTTTTGCCTTTCTTGGACGGCATTCAGATTATTTCCAGTAAAACTCTTTTTCCCACAGGGAAATACCGATCTCACTCCAGAGTTCCTTTAATTTTATCCATATTTTTGTTCCATTACCAGTTAAATGCTCCTGTTAACAAAAATTATAAAATAATGGATAATAAGGAAATGAGTGATAAATGAATGGCAAAAAATAGGAATTACCCAGAAGAGGATTAACATTGATTGAGATACCAGTATTTAGAATTGGTGGTATTTGCAAAGAGCATTTCTTTTTTTATATTCTTTTTCTTTTTTTCTTTTTAACCAAAATGTAACAGGCCTTATTTTATATTTTGAAAAATAATTCTTAATTCTCATCAATGCGAACTTTATTTGCTTTATGAAAAATTTTTAAATGATAGAACCTTAATTCTCAGGGATGGGCAGTAAAACAGCGAAGAGCACTGTGATTGGGCTTGAAAGATTCTGAATTGTGTTCTAGCCGAGTCTCATTGAGTTTTGATAGGCTAATATTTTTCTTTGTGTAGATTTCAATAATTTCTTTAAAAGCAGCCAGCTTCTATAGTTAATTAAATAATACCTTTCACTGTGCAATCTCAGAAGAAGGACTTTCTAAATTGGCGTTGTCTTCATCTTGAAGAAGAAAATTGTCTATTTCGGTATCTTTTTATAGCATGATTGACCAAAACAGATGGCAAATAAATACATACTTTTTAAATAATTCTGTCATGAAATACTATGGGAACCTTTGCTAAAGGAATGGTCTCCCTTTGAATTATGGGAAATTTCTTGTGGGTGTGTGTGTACATATATATATATAGATAGAATTTTTTTTTTTTAATATAGGCTACCAAGGGTCTTGTCTTTTACCTTTTAAGTCCAGGGAAGTTTGTCTTTGCCACACATATGTTATCAAGTGTAATGCTCTTGAAGCTTTAGAAATGAGCTAGTGTCTCATTAAATAATAAAAAACAAACATGTTATGTTATTTTAATATCTCCAAATAAATCTGAAGGTGTATGTTACACGCTTTTTAGCGCAAACACTAAGTTGTGCCTTGTGCATTTGCATTGGCTCTATAGGCAAAAGAATGATTCAGTTAGCTGGAATGAGGTAGATTCCTTAATGACTATAAAGTTCTACCTTGCAAATACTATAGAATAACTTGCATTTTAAAGTATATTTGCACATTTTACATATAATGCTCTATGGTTGCCTTTGAGTTTTCTGTACAGATTGTTTTTGTTGATACTAGATGGAAATCATAGGCCTGAAATCCACTGTTCTTATGTGAAGTAAATTGATATAACCTACTATTGGCTATTTTCTGTGTATGCTTCTTTATATTTTGGGATCTGTATAAGAGAAATTATTATCTAAATTGATTAGATAACCAAGAAGTCATTAGAAATTATTGAGAATGCATACATGAAAATTCTATTCGTCAACAGCTTTTATGTGAGGGCTGGGAGTTGTCAGACTAATAGCTCTTTGTGGCTGCCTTATAAAATAATTTATATTCTTTATCAGCCTCAGAATTCTATAGTATTGCTATTAATGATATCATTAGGAGAATTCACATAATTATATAATAGTTGAAATTCAGAATTTTTTGTAAATCCAGAATTTTTTTTTGAGGAGGTATATTACTTGGTTTGACAAAATACATGACCCGGTGGTAAGTAAGTACAGCATTGATGCTAAGTGGATACTTTATCACACTGAATTCTTCCGCGTGCTTCAAGAACTGTATTTCAGTATCCATATCACTTCCAGCCATGGCTCCGTTTTCTGTATTACATCTTAATACATTTTTTACATTTCTGGTTCTAAATCTATTTCTGGAATCAAATAATTCTAGACTCATTCTAAAGTGATAGCGCATACACCATACCTCATGAGTTCTTTATGGACAGATAAGTGCTTACAATGTTCAGGCTCTGTCTGAACTTGAACTATTATGAAACTGGGGTAGATGGTTTCTGAGGCTTCTTGACATGAGCTGGGTGTTGAAGAACATTTTTTTTCTCAGCCTGGAAACTGTCAGGGTCTTATTAGAAAGAATTTCAATAGAAAATTGACTTGAGTTTCCTGATAACCTGCAGTAAAACAGAATGAGTTTGTATATTTGATTATTAATGGGAAGTTCCATTCAGCCACTTGTCACCGGCATAGCTGAGAAATTGAGGCCCACCTCTGTAATGTTGTAGCCGTAGCCATCGCTTGACACTGTCGCAAATGAAGCAAAAGCAAGTGCCCAGCATGGACACCGCCTTTATCTCACCTTTCTGAGCTCTGGTAGATGTGCTTTCCTGCCTCCATACCTTCCTTTATGTCCTTCTGTTACTCCACTACAGTGTCATGTCTTCTCTGCTAGTCCCAATCCCATTATTTCCCTGAATACCTAGCTCATGACCTATATTCTCTCTGCCGGGAAGAATTCCTAAACTAATCTCACTCCTACCTTTGGGTTCTAGTAATAAATTAGTACTAAGTTGTTAATTAGTAATAAGTTGCTACTACTATCATAAGATTTTTATCCCAATATGAAGCCCATTCTGTTTACTCTTGTTGAGATCATTTGGACTGTAAGCTCATCAGAGAGCTACATTTTCTTTTTCTTTTTTTTTTTTTTAAAGACTTTATTTATTTGACAGACAGAGATCACAGTAGGCAGAGAGGCAGGCAGGGAGAGAGAGAGGAGGAAGCAGGCTCCCCGCCAAGCAGGGAGCCCGTTGTGGGGCTCGATCCCAGAACCCTGAGATCATGACCTAGAGCCGAAGGCAGAGGTTTAACCCACTGAGCCACCCAGGTGCCCCAAAGAGCTACATTTTGACTTGCAGCTAGCACCATGCTACACGCTGTTTATTAGGTACTTAATAAAGACTTGAGAGATAAGGGAGTTAATGTTCTTTTACTGACTTACTGGATTATCTATGAGACTTCTTATAAAATAGATCATTTGAAGTGGCTTTGTTCTTGCTGGTCGAGTGAAATGGTAAATTTCAGTCTTGGTTACTGGGGATAGAATCAGAGGTGGGCCAGAGCCAGCTTCTGCTGGCTTACGAGAACCAGTACCCATCTCTTCCTTCCTATGAAATCCTTGAGTTCATACTGGCGGCTTGAAATCGGCTCTGGTGGGAGGGTTCATGCTGCAGAAATCAAGTTGCAGTTAACATGGTGTCACATAAAATGGAGTCAGTCTGTAGTTGAAAAATTAATGTTTATTGCATTTATGAAAGTAATGTACAGAAGTTACATTTTTAGAGTCATAAAAAGCATTTGTTAAAATCCAGTACCCATTTATGATTTTACTTTTATTTATTTATTTTATTTTATTTTTTTTTTTTTTTTAGAAAAACCCTACAAGCTAGGAATAGAAGGGAGCTAATAAAGGGCATCTACAAAAAGGAAAAAAAAGAAAAGCAGTACTGTAGCAAGCATCACACTTAATTGTGAATTATGGAAAACTTTACTCCCCTGCTATCACCACTTCTTTTCAACTTTGGAGAGGAATTTCTAAGTTTAGAGATTGAAAAGGAAACAAAATTATTCTCAGATAACATTGTATATGTAGCAAATCCAAATTAATGTAATCTTAGAATTTGAATTTAATAAGGTTACAGCATCCAGAGTTAATAAAATCATGGTGTATATCTGAGCAACAATTAGGAATTGAAATGATGAAAACAATAGCAATCATAAGTGCATCAGAAAGCATCAGATATCTCAAGTCTGAAAGATGTGCAGACCTTCACATAGAAAACTAGGATGCATTACAAAGGAAAACCTGAGTAAATAGAGAAATGGGCCCTGTTCATGAGTCAGAAGATGGTTGCACTGTCAGTTCTAACCAAGTTGATTCTAGACTTCATGTAGTCTCAAATCTGATATGTAGATTCTCTGCACATCTACGTGTATATTCTCTAATCCCCAGACACAAAAAAAGATGCTTGATAAATTAATTGATGATTGAAAAGAAAAAATATTTTAAAGTTTGAATCCATTTTTATAATAGTATGTTTCTCCTAGCTGTATGTTTCTGTCCATATACATAGAAATGTAACAAATTTTTTTTCACCTCCTGTTCATTTTGTCATTTGTGGTTAGTGAGATTTCGGTTGATTTTTTTTTTTTTAATTTTCTCTCCCCCTTTTATCTTCAGGTATATTTTCAGAAGTCACCTTTTCAGTGAGAGATTCCCTGGTCGTCCTATTTAAAATTGCAATCCCTCCTGATGCTCCTTATACCCATTCCTTGCTTTATTTTCCTCTGCAGCACTTATCATGTAACATGCTGTATAGTTTCCCATTTTCTTATTCGTAATTTTCTCTGCTAACATGTATGTTCTGTGAGAGCTGGGATTTTCTGGTCTTTCTTTCCTCTCTCTCTGCTGTATCTCAGTATCCGGAACAGTGCCTGGTGTTTGATGAGTGCTCAATAAATATTTATTGAGTGAATGAATCTGTAAATTTTTCTCAGTCTGAATACTTTACAATAAGTATGTATTTTTGCCCCCCACCCCCGCCCTGCCCTGCACATTTTTACTTTAAACGAAGAAAATTAGGAATGAAAACAAATACATCAAGAAATTAACAGTGGCTAAATCTGGGTGGTAGCAGTATGGATGCTTGTTAAGTTTTCCCTTTTTTTTTTTAATAACTTTTTTAAGATTTTTTTTTTAATTTATTATTTATTTGACAGACAGAGATCACAGGTAGGCAGAGAGGCAGGCAGAGAGAGAGGAAGGGAAGCAGGCTCGCTGCGGAGCAGAGAGCCCAATGTGGGGCTCGATCCCAGGACCCTGGGATCATGACCTGAGCTGAAGGCAGAGGCTTTAACCCACTGAGCCACCCAGGCGCCCCAAGTTTTCCTTTGTTTTTATCTTTAAATATTTTAACTTCCCAAAATAAGCAAAAAAGTTTTTAGGGAAGAATTAGAATTGGGCCAAGAGCTGATCACAGGAATTTGTCTCCCCCTTTGGAGCTCTATAATAGCAGAAAAGCTTTTAAGAAGAGAGTAAAAAAACAGAACAGCAAAGACAGTCATCAAATGTACTTGGGAAGCGTGCTATTCCCCCAAACTGCCCTTATGTTTTTGGGAATGCCCCTAGCCTCCCGCTACAGGAACCAAAGTGGGGACATCCTGTTTTTCTCCATCACAAGGCAACCCTCATGGGCACCTGACCAGCCATGGTGCATCAGGTGCTGCCATCCAGGTCCATCTGTCTTGAGCACCACAAAGATGGCAGGACACTAAAAACAATCAGCATCACTAGCATCTGGCCCGATGGGAATCTGGTAGCTCATGAGACAGCTAATTACACGATGGTCTGTGGTCCCACAGAACGAAGTGCCCAGTGAGGACAAGACACGGGAGCTCCTTCATAGCTACTGTAGAACAAAATGAAGGCAAGGACTGCTGTTTTGAGGTCAGGGCAGAGAGAGAAACCCAGGGATCTAGGACTACAAACATTCCTCACATTCACAGTATCAAAAAAGTCAAGTGAAACTTCGTATTTGTGCAGTTACCAAGTGATAGCAGTTGAATTCAGATTCAATGAGTTTTGTGGAGTTTTTTGGTTTTTTAATGTGAAGGTAAGGAAATTTGGGAGGCAAAGAACAGGGTGCATAGGATTGGGATGTGTATATTTATAAGGATTTGAAGGATTCTGAGTCTTGGGACATACCTGGAGCACTTTGGGCAGGAATGGAGTATTTTGGTGATCAGTCAAGAAAAGGAGAGCTGAATTTCAGAACTGATCTAGTCTTAATGATACGGGTTCAACAGACTGAATTTAGAATTTCAGTTTGAGCTGCTGGGAGTGGTTTTAATTGTTTGCTTCAGTGGTTGAAGAAACAACTTGACAATCTAATCGGAACCCCATTAATACATAATGCAGAAGGAAGAACCCAATATCTTTAGGAAATAGAAATGCTGGCATGGATTCATCTTTTGAGAACCTTCCCAAGGCTTCACTGTTCCCAAGGGAGATCCATGACCCAGCCCCTTAACCGAGCCTTTGATAGGTGAAAGGAATGCATTCCCAGTTATTTTACTGGCTCTTTGATTTCATCAGAGCTGAAAAGATCCTTTGGTTGCAGAAGCCAGGTCATGTCAATTAACCATTACAAGCCCAGTGGACTTGTCAGCATATGAGGCAATAGAGTGAGCATGACAATTAGAATGATCTTCCCCACGGAGTTCATAAGCAATAGTTCAGTGATGCTGGGGTCCTTGGGACCAGAGTAAATGAATGCGCTACTTCCTTAGTATGACCAAAAAACCAAGCCTGGCCTCCAAGAGGCCTGACCATCATGGCTTTAAGCACTATTTTCTCTCTTGATTTCTGTGGATCAGGTGCTCACGGGGTCTAGCTAGGAACCATGTGCACAGATGTGGTCAGCAGCTGGGGCTGGCATGGCAGAGCGATGAAACCCCGGGGGGCGGGGGGCGGGGGCGGGCAGCTCCATGAAGCCTCAGCGCCTCCACAGGCAGTGTCTACATGGGCTAGTGGGGGCTTCCGCCCGGTGGTCAGGACAAAGGCTTCGAGATCCAAGTATTCCAGAGAGGCAGAAAACTATAGCGGTCTCGGTAGCAGTCTCAGAAGTCACACTGCATCACCCCTGCCGTACTGTATTGGTTGGAACAGTCACAAAGGCCCTCCAGTTTCAAGGGGAGAGGATATAGATCCCACCTGTCACTGGGAGACAAGGCAACACTGTGAAAAAGGCATTTGAGTTGAAAGATATCGTGGCCATTAAAAGAGAGACGTACAAGAACCAAACCTAAAAAACTGAAAGTGCTTACCACTGGTGGAGTTCAGGGTTTGAGGGTCAGGAACTGCTGATTTATATTACCAGCCCACTCTACTGTGGGCAGTACTCTTTTCATCAAAAAATGAAATGGAAAAAAAAACATCAAAATCACCCAAAGATAAAGCAATTGCATGGTTAAAAAAATTATCAGATATTATCTAAACCATGTAAGATAATATACACGAAGAAAAAAAGTAGGGGTATGATAGAAATCTAGGTTCGCATAGAACTGAGACGTACTTGGCTTTGCCCTTAATGTGCCTGCCTTCAAGAAACAGTTCAGTTAGACAAATGAATCAGCGGTTAGAGCGCAATGCTTTGAGTTCGTGGACAGGTGTGTGTGGAGACGCAGGGGACTGAGGGACAAGTACTGAAGGAAGACTAGGAGTAGAGGGTGGAGAACCCTGTTAGCCATCCTCGGGGAGTGACTCTTCACCTTCCTGTTCTGAAAACTAATAATGGGAAAGATGAAGCATTCACCCTCCATTCTCAGGAGGAACAATCATTCATACCAAACTGACAGAAAACTGGTGCTTTTTCTCTCTCCCTCTTCTCTCTGCCCCTTCTCTCTCTCTCTCTCTCTCTCTCTCTCTCTCTCTCTCGTTCTGCTGTAGAGAGAACAGCAAAATTTAAACTCTCCTGTGGCAACCCCAATGAAATAATTGACCCAGGCAAATAACAATGGATGCTAAAACTATCGCGTGAAACACAGAATATTTACATGGGATTTGTTTCCTATGTTGCCTGAATGACAAACCACTCAAAATCCATGTTGGCCTAAAATACCATTTATTTTTTGTCATGGCTGCAAGTTAGGCAGAGCGCCATGGACAGGGCTTGCCTCTGACCACGTGGTGTTGGCTGGGATAGCTTGACCTGGGCTGAAAAATTCAAGATGGCTTCACTCCTATCTCTAATGCCTCCAGCTGCACTGGGGGAGCCTCTCTCCTCTTTGTGCTTTCTTACCATTCAGTAGTCCAGCCCGAGTTTCTTTACTGGGCAGCTTGAACCCAAGAGGGCAAAAAGAGAAGCTTTAAGGCATCTTAAGGCCTAGGCCCCCAAATAAGAATATACGACTTCTACCACATTATAATTACTTAAACTAAGTTACAAGGCCAGTCCAGAATCGGGATGAAAAAGATTTCTACCTCTCGATGGGAGGAGCAGCACATGCTAACAGAAATGGGAGGAATTATTGGTGACAATCTGCCTATATTTCATGGTGTCACTCCCAGGTGACCTGCTGATTACAGAGGGGAATATGACCTTTACAATGGAGAGAGACGATCATCACCACCTTACCCAAAAAGTCCAATTAAACTGAGCATCACTTATAGTGGACAAACTGACATATGCTGCTGGGTAGGAAGAGATACAAAATATGCTCATCCTACCAAAAATGTGGGATCTGAATCTCATCTGAATCTCTTCTTGAAACAAAATGTTAGCCATAGACCTAACAGCTGGGTTCCAGAAAATTCAAGGGAGAGAGACATAACATCGGGAAGAACCAATCAGTCAAAAGAGAATATAGGGCAGGATGCCTGTGTGGCTCAGTCGGTTAAGCGGCTGCCTTCGGCTCGGGTCATGATCTCAGGGTCCTGGGATTGAATCCCACATCGGGCTCCTTGCTCCGCAGGGAGCCTGCTTCTCCCTCTGCCTCTACCTGCCACTCTGCCTGCCTGTACTCTCTCTACCTCTCTGACAAATAAATAAATAAAATCTTTAAAAAAAAAGAATATAGGGCATCTACTAGACAACCAGCCTGGTCCCCACAAAGTGGAGACCACTAAATGAAATAAAAGGTTGAGAGACTCTTCTAGATTAAAAGAAACTGAAGACAATACCCAATAACCCAATGGCTGTCATGCGAAGACATTTGGATGTTGCCAATCCTTGATATAGGAATAGTTGTGTCTTGGAAAGTTGCCAGACCTGCAAGACTTCTATCCTCTTTTCCCAAAGACTTCTAAAAAATTGTCAATAGATTCATAACAGGAGATAAATGTCTAGTGTACCAAGTAAGTCAGTTACTGGTGTTCTTATTGCCTATGTCCAGAGACGTTCCTTAGCTCTCCTCTTCCACGCCAGGAATACAATAGAAGAATCTTTGCAGAAGGCTAGACACCTCAGTGCCATCCTATCTGAGGAGTGGCCATTGGTGTGTGTGTGTGGGTCCAACCCTCAGACCTTGTGAGGTGAGAGATTCTGTCCCCATTCCTTCTTGGAGCCTACAAATTCTCTTTTCTCCTCTTGCTCTCAAAGGTCTTTCACTTAATCTCTTCAGTGACAAGAGAAATTAGGATTTGTTAGGGGGGAGTCAGCCAATATGAAAACATTTTGCAGGCCAAGATGCTTTTGTCTGTGTACACCATGCAAGTGAAGGCTGCTATCCTCACATGCCACGGGAAGAAAAAATCCAGAGAGGAAAAAAACGCATGTCTTAATGATGCTGCCACACGTTGTGAGGTCATCCCAAGATGTTCTATGAAAGGTCTGGAGCCAGCTATCTCTCTGGGTGATAGCATGAGTAATAATTTAAAATTTACTCTTTATTTTCTTATCTGTTTATGAGGTGAGCATTTGTCATTTTTACTGTAAAAAATACATGACATAAAATTTACCATTTTTTCTATTTTTATATGCCCAATTCAGTGGCATTAAATACATTCACACTGTGTGGAACCATCACCACCACCCATTTCCAGAATTTTCATCAACCTGAGTGGAAACTATTAAATAATAGCTTTCCAGCCCATTCTCCCCAGTCCCTGGCGACCACTATTCTACCATCTTCTTCTACGAATTTGCCTATTTTAAGTACCTCATATAAATGGACTCATACACCATGTGTCCTTCTGTATGTGGCTTATTTCACTTGGCACAGTATCTTCAAGGTCCATCCATGTTGTGGCATGTTATCAGAACTTCATTTGTTCAAGCTGAATAAGATCCCATTGTATGTACATATAAGCCACATTTTGTTTATTCATTTATCTACCAGTGAATATTTATCTTGTTTCCACCTTTGGCTATTGTGAGTAATGCTGCTAGGGACATGGGTATTCAAGGATCTGTTTGGGTATATACCCAAGAATTGAGTTCCTTTTGGGTGTATACATAGGAGTGGAACTGCTAGGTATGTAGAATCATCATATGCTGAATCATCACATGGTCATTCCATGTTTAACTTTTTGAGAAACCACTACAGTGATGACACCATTTGGTATCCCCACCACCAAGGTGTTTCGCCACATCTTCACCAACACTGGTTATTGTCCATTTTTGTTTTGTTTAGTTTTTTTATAATAGTCATCGTAACGGATGTGAAGTGTATTTGTTATTTTTCAAATCAGAAAAAAATGTTGTCATCAACAATTTTTTTTTAATTTATTTGACAGACAAAGATCATAGGTAGGCAGAGAGGCAGGCAGAGAGGGAGGAAGGAAAGCAGGCTCCCCACTCAGCAGAGAGCCCGATGTGGGGCTCGATCCCAGGACTCTGGGATCATGACCTGAGCCAAAAGCAGAGGCTTTAACCCACTGAGCCACCCAGGTGCCCCTGTTGTCATCAACAATTTATGAGGACCTAGAATGAGGTGCCTTGGGGTGATGACCGCAGGTATGTAACCCCATTACAAACCTCTGCTATTCATTCAGTCAGTCATGTGAAGATGATCTCGATAACAAAATCATGGATATTTTTTGCATTAATTTTTTAATATCATCTTAAAATGCCATTTATGTTGATGACTGATTATTTTGGAATCCCACCAAACTTTGTTCCTGAGTCAAGTGCCTCAGTTGCTTCCCCATTCTCTTGTCCTACCATGTTCGTAGACTGGAAGTATGGTTGAAGGTACCAGAAGTAATGTCAAATTCAGTTGACTAGGACTTTTCTTTGCTAAACCTTTTAAGTGAACAGTCACATGTATTCTGCACTAGGTTTTGAGAAAAGAGCTCCTACTCATGTGCAGAAAAGCATCATTTATAAAGTACTACACGTAGCAACAAAGAAAAGCATTTGGAATTTCCTAAATAACTTACACTGAATGTAAGCTTTTTTGTGGTTGGGTCTAAATTCTAACCAGGTTTATTTAACCTTTTGGTAATTCAAATGCTAGAATTTTCTAGCATTTCTAATACCAAAGAAGGGAAGTTGCCAGGATAAGGGCTCGGTGTTATGTGCTGTCACAAGTTGAGTTCTCCAGAAGCCAACAAGAGGAGTTTGGGGGGCAAGATGTTTACTACAGATGATCCCCTGTGAAGAGAAGGAGGAGGAAGCAAACTAGGCAAAAAAAGAAGTCAAAATCTACAATTTGGGTAGGACTCAGCGTGGATGGTTCATCTCTGCTGGTGAGGCCTCACTCACTCGGCTGGCAAGTTGGTATTCATGATGCTGTGGCAGCCATCTTTGGAAAATAGAGTTCCCTACAAAAATACTTCTCCAGATGAACCCCTGTTATACTTTTAACAAAGAACCTAATAGTTTCGTCATTCTTTTTCTCAATATTATTATATTCATTATTTTTAAGTCTCTGGACTCTAACAGCCAATGATTAGAGCTTGCATTTTGCATGTGTTTGCTTTGGCTAGGTGTCATTTCATTCTCCTGACTGGTTTGCCACAGAAAGGAAATAAAAAAGGAAACTGGGCATTCCGCACAGTTTGAGGAGCGTTGCTGAATGCACTGATCTCAGCCGAGATGGAGAAGGGCAGTGCTGCCTGCAGGGTGCCAGCCAGCCAGCCCTTCATTACACGGAACAACCCGGATGTAGCAAGAGCTGTGGTAGCTGGAGACAATGTGATCCCGTCAGTCAGGAGTGTTCATTTCCCTCTTTGTTTCTTCAGGCTGTCATTAGAGAAGTTGATGTTGTTTTGTTTGCCTCTATAATTACACATCATTTGGCCCCATATCCCTCTACTTCCTTTGATAATGTCTTAGCCCTTTCCCATAAACAACAATAAAATGTACATCCTTCCCCTTCCTTCCCAACTCACCTGATTTGAGTAAATATTTCTTCATGTTTACCTTCGTGGTGTTAAACGTTCATACTTGTATGACTTGATTTGTCAGCTTGAAACAATTCCTTTGGATTTCAGTTATAAATGACACCATTCCTGAAATCACTCCTACCTTCCACATCCTCCTTCTCCTCCTAAAATGCATGTCTTTTATTATTTTTCCATTGTTAAGGTATATACCAATTACATAGCATTCTGTTCCCTAGCCCCTACATTTGCTTTAGTTCTTGTTCTACTGTTAAATATACTTCATTTCTGAAATTCTCAAAAGGCAGAATCATACTTTTCCGGTTATCTTTCAGCTGGCTACATGCTGAATATTTGTGTCCTCCAAAATTCATATGTGAAATCCCAGTGCCCAGCAGGACGGCAAGTGGAGGTGGGCCTTGGAGAGGTGATTTTGGTCTCATGAACAGGATTAGTGCTCTTCTAAAAGACACCCCAGAGAGTTCCCTTCCCCCTTCTGCCACGTTAGGTCACAGTGAAAAGACACCGTCTATGAACAAGGAAGTGGGCCCTTACCAAACACCGCACCTGCCAGCGCCTTGATTTTGGACCTCCCAGCCTCCAGAACTGGGAGAAATAAATCTCTGCTGCTGATAAGCCAATGAATCTGTGGTATTGTTTTTTAGCAACTCAAAGGGACTAAGAGCTCCATACTTGCCTCAAAAAACACTCATGGGAAAAACATTGCCTTCCTTACTGCATGCTCAGTGGGTGAAATACAGATTAGCTGGATACGAAACCTTGGCTCAACATTCTTTCCTTAAGGATCTCATCGTTGTATCTTTGTTCTCTTGTGTTGAATGTCACCATGGAGAAATCTAAAACTAGTCTGATTTCTTTTATAAATAAGTAACCCGGATTTTTTTTTATTTTTTTTGCCTGACTGACCAAAAATCGCCATTCTTTGAAAATCCAGTGTTTTTTCTAATGGTTTTATAGTTTTACATTTATGTCCATGATTCCTTCTGCATTAGTCAGGGCTCTCCAGAAACAGAACCAATAGAAGATGGACTGATTAACTGACTGATTATAAGGAACTGGCTTATGTGATTATGAGGGCTGTGAAGTTCCACGATCTACAGGTGAGTTGACAAGCTGCAGGCCTGGGAAGAGCCAAGATTTCAATTCGAGTCCAAAGGCAAGAAAAAAAGCTGATGTTCTCGTTCAAAGGCCAGCAGGCAGGAATAATTTTCTGTTACTTGGAGGAGGGTCAGCCTCGGGTTCTATGTCAGCCTTCAACAGATTGGATGGGACCCATCCACACTGGGAAGGCCCATCTGCTTTATTCCATTCTACTGATTTAAATGCTTCTATCACTATATGCACTCTTGCAGAAAAACCCAGAATACTGTTTGACCAAATATCTGGACACTCCAGGGTTTAGTCACAGTGACATAAAATTAACTATTGGGCCATCTGAATTAATTTTTGTGGAAGATGGAATGTCCAGGTTGAGGTTTATTTATTTATTTATTTATTTTTGGTCTATAGGTGCCCAATTGTCCCAGCACCATTTATTAAAACGGCTACCTTTCCCTCCATTAAAGAAAAGAGAGGTCAGAGGGAGAAGCAGACTCCCCGCTGAGCAGGGAGCCCGATGCAGGAGTGGATCCCTGGGCTCCAAGATCATGACCTGAGCCTCAGGCAGTTGCTTGGCCAACTGAGCCACCCAAGTGCCCTATCCCACCTATTCTTTTCAAAATAAAGTTTTAGTTCTTCTTGTTTCTTCGCTTTCACATATAAATTTTAGAATACTCCTGCCTCTATCTACAAAAAATCTAGCTGGGATTTTGATACAAGCATATTAAATAGTATATTCACTTGGAAATGTTGATTGTGATCAAATAACACATGACATGAAATCTACAATCTTAATCATTTTTTAAAGTCAACAGCTCAGTAGCATTGAGTATATTCATACTGTTGTGCAAACATACTGACCTTGGTCTCCAGAATTCTCTTCATCTTGCAAAACGGAACCTCTGTACCCATTAAACACTAATTCTCCATGCTACCTTCCTCCCAGCCTCTGGAAACTGATATTCTACTTTCATTTTCCCTTCTTACTTCTTTCTTTCTCTCTTTCTGTTTCTCTCCCTTTCTTTCTCCCTTCCTTCCTTCCTTCTTTCCATCCTTCCCTCCTTCTTTCTTTCTATAATCTTCTCCTCCCCACCAAGCCCGAGCCTCCAGTAACCAGCATTTTGTTCTCTGTTCCTATGTGTTCTGCTTTTTTTTTTAACGATCCCACATATAAGTAAAATTATGAAATATTTGTCTGTATTTCTGTGAAATCTTTCTATAGTCACTTAGCATAATATCCCCAGGTTCCTTCATGTTAACACAAAGGGCAGGATTTCCTTATTTTTAAAGGCCAACTAATATTTCATTGTGTGTATATCGTCTTTATTCATTCATCCATTGATGGACATTCCAATAGTTCTACCTGTTGGCGAAGTCCTAACAGGGACTGTAGTTGGGCTGGGAGGATACAGAGCTACAGTGGTTGATGGGATTAGGTGAAAGTCTGGATGAAATGCAGAATGTCTGAACAGCCTCTGTGTGAAGTACTTGTGTCTCCTTTATGTGATTGTACTATGGGGACGGATTTTGTGTCTGATTGGGGAGAATTTCCTCTACCTAGTACTGTAAAACACAAGGCAGGCAAATCTGACCTCCAGGCAAGATTGCCTGACCCTCTTAAATAGGACCCGATAACATTGCCCAAGCCCACATACATTGTTTATGGCAGTATGGGTTACCTGGTAGATAAGAGATGCTGTAAGACCAGTGTCTAGTTGGCTTCTTTGGATTTTGGAGGGTGCATATTCCACATCTGGAAATACTACTAGATTGTACCTGTAACACCACTAGAATGAAGTCCTAGAGGGGCGCCTGGGTGGCTCAGTGGGTTAAAGCCCCTGCCTTCAGCTCAGGTCATGATCCCAGGCTCCTGGGATCGAGCCCCGCATCGGGCTCTCTGCTCAGAGGGAAGCCTGCTTCCTCCTCTCTCTCTGCCTGCCTCTCTGCCTATTTGTGATCGCTCTGTCAAATAAATAAATAAATAAATAAAATCTTAAAAAAAAAAAAAGAATGAAGTCCTAGAATCCTTACTCACACTGGGGCTTATGGCAAAAGGCTGTGAGCTTCCCCTATCAATGACTGCTGTGACTTCGGACAGAGGATTTCCATCTCAGAGCCAATTACTAGTTTGCCAGGGGACATTAACTGAAACCGCCCCGTTGACTGAAGGACATAAAATAATCTGGAAACCTGAAATACATAAAATGTCTCAGGTGATGTCAGAGAAACAGTCTCATGGAAAAAGCAATGTCTAGACGAGTTCCATGATACAGTGGAGCTGGTTTTGCAGGAACATGGTACCAGGGGACAAGGACGTGCATATGTGTTCACAAGCAGGTAGAATCTTTTCCCCTAAGGCTGACTTTGGAACCACCTGAGAAATTGCTAGATCTGTAGGCCCTTGGGCAGTGCCTTACAAACAGCTCTCTATGGACCAAAAAAGAACTGCTTGGCTTACAGAGGTCAGTCTCAAGGTGTATAGATCACACGATGTTTGGAGGCCGCCGCTCTGATAGAAGAAGATGAGAACAGATCAGTCCAATGAGCTGAATTATGTGGTGTGACCCGTATGTTTGGGTTTTGAACCAACTCATGGGCAATGGCTAATGTCTTGGCCATGTGGTTAAGTAAAAGAGCAATGGAAAACTTCCCTCTGTTCAAGGGATGCTGTAGGGGGCACTGCCCTATGGAAATCACTAGGGCCATCAAGGGGAACATCAAAGGAGGGCATGTCACTGTTCATTAGAAGAACCTTCTTTTAGGACTGGGAGGTGATTGGAACCAGCTGGTGACTATCCTGTTGTGCTTATTTGGGTTGGCCACCTGGGTCCATGGCATGAATGGATATGGGGATGGGGTGGGGAGTGGCGCAGCAACACAGAGATGGGATGAGTCTAGACATTGTCCTCTTGTACCCTCTGGAGATGCCAATGAGACCCTTTTTGTGGGCCACCCAAACTGACAGAGGCTGCAGATGGCTGTGGAACAGATTCCCTGGGGAAAACACAGAGCTGGTACCTGGACAGATGCTGGGAGCCCTGGAAAGTTACAGATGTGGTTTGACAGGAAGAGACACACTCTGGATTGGATTTTGCAGGCCTAGAGTTAGGAGCAAATGTCAAAATATGATAAAAGGACTGGACTAGACGATATCATAACAACTTGGACCACCACTTCCATGTCTTCAGACCAAGGAACACACTTTTCAGCACACAGTGTCCAGCCACGGGCAAAGAGATAACATCAGGCGGACGAATCATGTTGCATATCATCTTGAGTAAAGGTCTGACAGAGAATCAGCACAGGCAATTGAAACATTTATTGTCTAAAGTGGGGGAGGGAGGGGCGCCTGGGTGGCAAAGTTAGTTAATCTTGAATCTTGATCTGAATCTTGGTTTCTGCTCAGGTCATGATCTCAGAGTCGTGAGGTCAAGCCCCGTATTGGGCGCCACACTTAGAGAAAATCTGCTTAAGTTTCTCTCTTCCTCTGTCCCTACACCCACCCCTATGTGCTCTCCCTCTCTGGAATGAATAAATAAATGTTAAAGGAAAGAAAAGAAAAGAAGAGGAAAAGGAAAGAAAAGAAAAGAAAAGAAAAAAGTAAAGAAAATGGGGAGGAAGAAATAAAGGCATGAATGGCTGACGTCTATGTCTTCCTGAACATGTTGCCCACTCTGATAGATTTCTCCACTCTTCTGGGGAATCTGGAGAGGGTGAGGGAGAATGCTGGTGCGACTACGCAGTTCTTCCCATGGAGAGAAGATGGTATGACCATACTTTTGGTTTTTTTTTTTTTTCTCCACATTGCCTCAACTTTCCTCTTTTTCTCCCTGATACAGTGATCTCAAGGGCCAGGGCTTCAAATTCAGGTGGTAGAATCAAGGATGATCCCCAAGCAAGAAACTCTAACTCTATTTTTAAACCTTTATACTAGACTTCCAAGATATTAATGGGGGTGATGGTTACGCCTTCCCTCCATCTGATGAAATTGGGGTTGACAGCGAACACAGATGTGTTGTGTGGTGGTTGGTTGAGAAAGCCCACAGGTTGTGCACCTCTGTTACCTTCCCCCATATGAATGGGAATGGACCGAGGGAGAGGCATTTGCTCAATTAGTAGCAGTGCTAGGAGTCTGGAATAGCCTAGAACTAGGCTGAACCTGGCCTTCCTTCCATTGCGAGAAAGTCTGGGTAAAAATAAGTCACAAATAGAGAGAAGGAGAACTAGTAGCTGAGGGTAAAAGAACAAATAAATGGGCTATGCGACAAACATAATCCAGAGTTACATCAACACCTTGAAGGAGGCTCACAGCAAGAGATGATATTGTCTCCTATGAAAGCTCAATTATACCGGATGTCTTAGGGGGTGGAGAGCACCCCTGTTTCTAGAAACTGATAGAGTTGAATGGAAACCTGCAAATCTGAATGAGATGACTTTCGGAGACATGTGACATGATGATGAGCTGGACCAGTTGTTGATGACTGAGTGACATTCCAGTGACAGGCCACTATCTTTTGGCTCTTATTTTTCGGGTTATGTCTACAGCCCATCTTGTGATATGGTGTAACACTGGCACTGTCTTATAGGAGTGAAGGTAAGAAGATTGCACTACTGATATTGTTGGTCAAATCTATTGGGAAATTGAGTTAAGAGCCTCCTACTCTACCCTACCTCCTCCAAATGTTAGGGCATGTGTTTGTTTTGCTGTAGGAGAGCTTTGGATAAAGGCCAGGGAGTGGCCTGTGTAGTCAAGAATCTAGGCTTGCCGGAAGAGAAGTTCTAGCCTTTGTCTTTGGCTTCTTGGAGGTAATCTGTGCCACAGCGGATAGAAGTGCCTTTGTTAAGATGAGGTAGGCCAGTCTGGACTTTGAGGTGGGGGCTGATCCTGCCAGAAAGACCAACCATGTGATTTAGGTGGAAGGTCGTATCATTAGTTGACCTTCTAAGACTGAGTTCAGCCATATGTGCAGTCAATTGTACTTACACGCTGGAAATACCAATAAACACTCTGGACACCAAATGAGCCTCCCTGGTTTGCAGTACTCGGTGCTATTATCACACACCCATGCTGGGAGGGTCACCTGTACTGACTCCATGGGAGGTGGCAACAAGAGGCCTCCATACTTTGACCTCTGTACTTCTTCCCTTAGCTGACTTTGTCATGAACCACAACCACGAGAATAACAGCTCTCTGTGGGTTCTGTGAGGTGTTCCAGAGAATTATCAAAAGTGAAGGTGGTTTGGGAACCCCCAAATTTGTTTCTTTAATTTTTGCTTTTTGCATTTTGAGGGGAACCCCCAAATTCGTAATTGGTGTCAGAAGTCTTGGGGACTGTGCCCTCAAGCCTTGTCATTTGCCTAACTCTGGGCAATAAATTAAGAAAGAAGAAAAAATGAGATCAATTTGCCCCTGAGTTCTTGCTTGTTTCTAAAAACAACAACAGAAGGGAAAAGCAAGCAGGCAAACAAACAGATGTTCCTTATGCAAATCAAAACCAGAAGGAAACGTCACACCCCCTAGGAAGGCTATAATGAAAAAGACAGATGGTAACAAGTGTTGGTGGGGATGTGGAGAAACCGGAACCCTCATACGTTGTGGGCGAGAATAGAAAGGTCTGGCAGCTCTGGTTAAACACAGTTACCCTAGATCCAGCCATTCTGCTCTTAGGTGTAGATCCAAGAGAAATGAAAGCAAATGTCCACCTGAAATCTTGTACATGAATGTTCACAGCAGTAGAAATCCTAATAGCCCTCACATGGAAAGAGCCTCTCTGTCCATCCGTTCGTGAACATGATATGTGGTATACCAGGGAATACAAGTTGGTGATAAAAAGAATGAAGGGCCGTTGCATTGTACAACATGCATGAACCTCGAAAATAATATAAGTGAAATAAGCCTGACAGAAAAGGCCTATATTGCGGAATTCCATTTATATGAAATACCCAGCTTAGGCAAACCTAGAGACAGAAAGATGGGTGGTAGCCTAGGACTGGGCGGGGGCTTGGGAAGAACCAGGGAGTGGGTGCAGATGGATGCAAGGTATTTGGGGGTGTGTGTGGGGGGTGTAACTAAATGTTCTAAAATTGATTGTGGTAGTGGTTGCAGGAGTCTGTGACCGTACTAAAAACTGTTTATTGTGCGCTTTAAATCGGTGAATTGTATGGGATGTGAATTAGATCTCAATAAAGATGTGCTTTGTTTTGTTTTGAACGCAGCCTTGGGAACGGGGATGGACTCTTAAGCTCAAGGAAATTCCATCCGAGTGGCTTTTTAGGCTCCACGGTAAGGCTTTCTCGGTCCTCTGAAACGCGACCGTGGGCTGTGACCACGGTTCGGAGCACGCCTAGAAGGCTGACATGGAGCCGGGCGGTCGGCTTGATCTCAGGGCTCCCCACTGCGACAGGGTCTGCCGGGCCCCAGGCCGCGGCTTCGAGCGCCCGGGATCGCGTTCCCCGGCTCCGGCGGCCGCCCGGCGCGAGCGCGAAACCGGGGCCCGAGCAGCTCCCACCCCCATACTCGGCTTGGGGAGGCCTGGAAACCGGCCTCCGCGGTCCTAAGAAGCACCCCGACCCCACCCCTGAGCGTCGCCCGGGCCCTTCGGGAGGCGCTGGCAGGTGGCGCCGCCGGGGCCCCGCCGCCCCCGCGCTCGGGGACACCCCGTCCGCCCGGAGGTCGCGGGCCGGGTCCCGCAGCTCTACCACAGGCCCCAGCCTCGCGGCCCCGGCCCCCGCCTCCGGGAAGCGCCGCCCCGCCGCGGTCGCGCCCTCGGCCGGCTCCGCCTCTTCCCCTCCGGCCGCCGCCCCGCCCCGCGCCTGCCGCGAACCCAAACAGCGGCTCCTGCTGCGCGCGGCCGCGCGTGATCGCCGCGCCGCTGAGCCCCGCGCGCCTGCCCTCCCGGCCCGGCCCGGCCCGGCCCGGCCCGGCCCCGCCGAGCGATGCTGCTGCTGGCCGCCGCCTTCCTCGTGGCGTTCGTGCTGCTGCTCTACATGGTGTCACCGCTCATCAGCCCCAAGCCCCTCGCCCTGCCCGGGGCGCATGTAGTGGTGAGTGGCCTCCTGTTGCTGCGCCGCCGCCGCCGCGGCCGCCGCCCGGCCCGCTCGGCCGCCCCGAGCCCGCCCCCTGGCGCGCCGGCCCGCGACCGAGGCCCAGCCGCCCGAGTCCCTCTCTCCGCCGAGGGCCACCTGCCGCCGCGCCGCCCGGCCCCGTCCCTGCGGGGGGACGGCGGGGCCCCGCCCTCCGCCGCAGCTGGCCCTCCCCGGGGCGGGAGAGCGGGCCGCCGGGGGCTCGGGAGCCGCTCGCTAACCCCCGGGGCCCCCGTGGGATGTGGATATTGCTGCGCTCGGCTCTCCCGAAGAGTCCACCGAGGAGCGGCAAGGCTGAGAAACTTTGCCAAGGACACCGCGGTCGGTGGCCGCGCAGGGCGAGGCGCGCGGTCCCCGCCGGGTCGCGGGGAGGCGGGCGGCAGGGCAGGGGTCCCACCCAGCCGCCGGGACCCACCGAGGCAGCTCGGAACGGGAAGACGGCCTGTGCGAGTGACAGAAAGAGCAGTTGCCAGAGGAATCCAGGAAGTGACTCACCTTGGGGGGGAAAACCGCCCGGAACGCAGGGGGCTGGCGGTCCCGGCTCGACGGTGTCGGGACGCTTCTGTCCCGTCTACACGGCTGGTCTGTCGGAGCTCAGCCCCCGGGTAGGCCATCATTTCGGAGTCCGGTGGACGAGCTCGCCGACCTGCTAGAGCGGGAGGGATGCGGGAGGTGTGGGTGGGGTTGGGTCCTTTCCTACCGGAAGCGAGTGTCTTCAGAGATCCCTTTTCTGCAGGTGTCCGCACCTTCCTTCTCACCTGCGCGCAGCACTTTGCCACTTGCTGTGGCTTTCGCATCGGTTTTCTTATTCGGATCTCACCGGCCCGAGGCACACCGAGGTGGGCGGTGATTGAATAAGGAGAGTTAGTTACTAAGCGGGCGGCAGGAATCCTGCCAGAGGGGACGTCTGGGAGCCCGGTGCCTGTGGAGACGGAGCCTCCCTGCCGAGCTGACCAGGCTGGACTGGTCATTTACTTTAGTGCTTTAGATCTGGACGGACGTTTGTGAATGAGGAAACGTATTTTTCTTTACATGGTTCTGCTCCTGCTGTTGCTGATGTGCAGGGTGCATGAGGTTAGTGTAAATTCATTTAGAAAGAGAGAGAAGCCAGACTTTCCACGGAGGCCAAATTCTGAAAGTGTCACATCTCCAAGAGAACTTCTGCCTCAGAAGCATGGCTCTCAAAGTTGAAATCTTGCAGAAGTTACGTTTGCAGAACGTAACTTGGAAAAAAATGTAAAGCCAAAAGCAGGAGTGAACATTTCGATTCAGTATTTATAAGGGAGTTTCACTTAACCTTGACTCCAGTCTTTCTCGCTTCATTGTGCCGCAGGCCCTGAGTAAGATAATGAGTCTGTTGGGGTAAACTAAGAAGAATTTCTTATTTTCACCATCCCATTTTAATGCGCCACTATAAATAATGTGAGGATGACATGAATAATTCACATGATGTCACCATCTGTCTTCTTTTTTAATGTCACAAGATGAGGGAAAGCGCCATTCTTTTTCTTGAGAGTTGTTAGGACCGGACCAGGTGGTGTTAGGAGAGGGAGCTAACATTTCGAATGTCTCCTTATGTGAAAGCATGAACAGACTTAGGTCACAATTATTGCTTTCTATTTAGAACAGCTCGCATATACTAGTGTTATCTTCCTAATGACAGCGGTGATACTGCAGGAGTCTTACAGGGTATGTACTTGTGTTTAAAAACCTTTTTAATCGACTTGGGGAGAACTGGAAAATCAGGTCCTTCCTTTTTTGGAGATGACTGGGAGCAGTTCTTGATGCAAACCACCCTGTTTCTTGTCCTCAATAACAGGTGTATGCTGTGAGGAAAGAGATAGAAACATTTAAATGATATTTTGCATTGAATCGTAAGAGGCAATGATAAGGAAAGGAAATTAGGCTGTTTTCTTTAACACCTGGGCCCAGTTTGCCAGTTGTCAGGCAACTCCGTCCGTGTTTCCCACTTTTCTCAGCCCTTTGGAAAATCTCTTCCATGTTGTTCTGCCATTCAGAATAGCACAGCCTAGACTTGGCTGATGTATACTCTTAGATAGTCTTAGATGCTTAAGCATTAGCTTAATTAGAAGGTTAGTTTCTCACAAGCTAGGACCGAAAGATAGAAGCCTTACCCTTGCTCTTAAGGAGAAGACTTAGAAGTGATCAGGTTGAACAGTCTCTCGTCTGTGCAGTGCGTGGACACAGCTTACCTGTCACGGTCTAGAAAAAGGACAGCAATCACAGCAGTAGCACTTTAGAGAATGTAGGTTTTCTCAATAACCTTACAACTTCAGCTTCCATTAATTTATTGAGTAACAGGGAAACTTTACTTCCAATCTTTCCATTGTCTATTTCAGAGAAATGGTACCATTGCACCACTCTTGGAAATTAATGTTGGCTGAGTGCTCATTTCGCAACGGCTTATGCCAGGTTCTGTGCTCAGAGTAGGGGGGATAGATTGGACTCAGTGCTCATCCTCAAGGAGCTTACAGTTTGGTCACGGAGCTAAGATGGTTACACAAAGTGGAAAGGGACAGGTAAAGGACAGGACTGAGTGACAGATTCAGGAAGGCTTCCTGGAGGAGGGGACGTTGGATCTGGCCTCTGCAGGGTAGGTAAGATTTGGATAGGTAGGTATGCAGGGGATGTTGGGTGGAGGGACATCGAGGCAGCAGTAACACCATCATACGACAGCCAGGGGCATATTAATTGCTGTGGAATGGGAATGTCTGGTGAAATTTCAAAAGCCAAAGCCACCCGTGAAATATCTCAGCAGCAAAGAGCTCCTCAGAGGCAACTGTTGGCTGGGGCAGCGGGTAGATTTTTACAGTAACCTTCTGGAGATAATTGGTTAATTACCTGCCAAGGAGGTCTCTTCAGTGGTGAGGACTTGAGGCTAAAGAGAAGTAGGGGACCCTCAGCATCCATGGAGACTGGTACATTGTATAGAAGTGGCTTCGTGATAATTTTAAAATCATTGAGATGGGGTCAAGGATGTTCATTACAGCATGATTTATATCTAACAGTAAAACATTTGAAATAATCCGAATGTCTGTTAGAGGGAAATCGTCAACTAAGTTTTAGTACCACTCCTTGATGTAATATAGTGAAGCCTTTTAGTTTTTTGACATAAAACATTTTGATACGTATTTTTTATTCTATTCTATTCTATTCTATTCTGTTTATTTATTTTTAAAGATTTTATTTATTTGTCAGAGAGAGAGAGAGAGAGCACACAAGCAGGGGGAGCAGCAGGCAGAAGGAGAATCAAGGTCTCCGCTGAGCGCGGAGCCCAATGTGGGACTTGATTCCAGGTCCCTGGGATCATGACCTGAGCCGAAGGCAAACGCCTAACCAGCTGAGCCACCCAGGTGCCCCGATATATATATTTTTAAAGTAGGATATGATACCATGTAAGGTCAGATGCCTCTCTGACACTTCCCCACTCCCTTCACCTGACAATGCTGGGCCCCCATTCTCTTCCCCTATAATATATAATTTCAAAGGAAAAATGACTAGAAAGATAATAACTGCATTTGTCTTATGAAGTTAAATGTATATCAAGCCCTTCCTATTTGCCAGGCACTGTCCTCTTAAGTGCTAGGGATATAGTGGGAGCAGAAATGGAGATGGTATTTTTCTGGCATTTATGAGGCAGTGATAGGAGAAATGGCCATGAATCAAATAATTACACAAATAAATGCATGGCTGTTTGAGTATGTAAGTGCCATAAAGGAAAAAGGATGCAGTGCTAGAAGGTGGGTTGTAGTTAGGGAAGGGGCAGTCAGTAAAGGTTTTCCTGAGGAAGTGATGTTTGAGCTGAGATTTTTTTTTTTTTTTTAAGATTTATTTATTTGATGGGTGGGGGGGAACATGCAGAGAGAGAGAATCTCAAGCACACTGCCTGCTGAGCACCAAGCCCGGCAAAGCAGGGCTGGATCCCAGGACCCATGAGATCATGGTCTGAGCCGGAACCGTGCTCACCCGACCTAGCCACCCAGGTGCCCCTGTGCTGAGATTTAATGGGTGAATGGGAGCCAGCTGGATGAAGGGAGGGGAGAAGAGCATTTCTGGCAGGGAAGTAGAATATGCAAAGGCCCTGTGGTTGGAGGGGGCATGGAACTCAAAGACAGCCAGTAGGGCTGAGCTAGATTGTGAGGAGCAGAATAGTACAAGAAGGAAGATTTTACCTTTTAATATTTCCATGTGATCATATATTTCTTTTATAATAAGCAGTCATGTAAAATATTAGATGATCTGTGCAGGTGGCTCTTCTTTGCATCTCTTTTGTAGTCATACAGAAGATACGCAGTAAGGAAATAAGATTCATCTGAATTTGGACCCAGAGGTAGACTAATGTATTATTTATTAGCTCAATTTATAGGGCACTTTCCTTCCAGTGACTGCAGAAAAACATAGGTGTGCAGTTAATAGCTCGGTACTGAAAACAGTCAGCAGCAGGACCCACTAACAGTGACATCTTCCATATTTGCCCTTCTTTTGTGAAGTCTGGGATGAAGAAACTACCATCACTAAAAGTCTGGTTCTCGTAGATTGGGTTTTTGAGCCCATTGTCACTTTAAATGAACGAGAAGGGAAATTTCGAGAGCTAAGAAGATTTGATTATTTTTGCTTTTAGGTTACAGGGGGCTCCAGTGGTATTGGAAAGTGTATCGCTATCGAGTGCTATAAGCAAGGAGCGTTCATAACTCTGGTGGCACGGAATGAGGTAAGTCTTCTGGGTGTGTCATTACCCACTTCCTTATTCGGCTTTAGATTTGTGGGAGAGGCGGTGCCCGAGTCCTGGGATTTGGATTTCTGGTTCCAGGTGTGATTTTTGAACCACTGGTTGTTTCTCCTATTCGGGGCAAAGACTTCTCAGTTGAAGCCAGGCCAGCTTCACAAATATTTATTTAGTTTCACCGACTGTTAGGCAACATGGGAGGCTCTGCACTTTTGGGTGGGAGAGGCCTCAGGGAGCCAGGGAGGGCGTCCACCTGCCAGGAGGAGGCGGCAGGGCCGATCACAGGGCTGATAGCCGCGTCCTGATCAGGACGGGTAGGTGTCTCTCTGGAATTTGCTTATTATCCAGATGATGTCCATCTCTAATGAAACCCACACTCCACCAGGGACTCTTGTTGCTCCCCAGCACTGTAGCAAAACATGTGTTTTTCTGTGTCAAGTCAACACAAGGTCTGTTTTTCTTTTCTTTCTTTCTTTCTTTTTTATCCCCCCAGGGTCTGTTATTCTTGCTAAAGTTGTTTCCACAGCCAAAGCAATGACACTGTGTTCACACGAACAGTTGTGGAGTCCTCTTGCTCTGGGGAGGCGGGGGGAGGCACAGTGGGGGAGACGACGATGGCTGTGTTGTCAGCCACCTGCCATTGTTCCGTGCCTGGCGCCATGCTTGGCTCCTGGCGGGTGCTCAAAACAGAGTTGTGGATGGAGACATGAAGGGAGGGCTGGTGGAAGGAATGGGGACGCCTGTGTGGCATCTTTGCCAGGGGACTTCAGATTCTCATATGCCAAAGGAGGGCAACAGTGGGGTGACCGACTACTCAGGTGGGGGTACACAGCTACCCAGGAGCACCTCGGGAAGGGGGGAAATGTTTAAATATTGGCACAGAATTAGGCTTCAATGTTCATAATTTCTTCTTAAAATCAAGAAAGGCAGAATTGCTACTTCCCGTTTGTATCCTGACATCTCTAACAGTGAATTTGCTTTGGCATTAAAGCCACTTTATGGGAAGGAAAATGTCACATTTTATTTTATTAATGATTTTGTTTATTTACTTTTGAGAGAGAGATTGAGAGAGCATGAGTGAAGAAGAGGGGCAGAGGGAGAAGCAGGCTTCCTGCTGAGCAGGGAGCCCGATGCGGGGCTCGATCCCAGAACCCTGAGATCATGACCTGAGCCGAAGGCAGAGGCTCAACCCACTGAGCCACCCAGGCACCCCTGTTTTTAAATTACAACTTTTAGAACAAATAATGAACTGCCAACTGATACATCTCTCTTCTTGAAAAATGAGCCAGACAAGCAAAATTGAGACCTTGGAGGAATCTCTCAGTTACGGGATGGCTTTTCTTGTTTAGGATTACTCTCGGAAAGTAGCCAGGATTAGGTTTCCTCCATCTATCTAAAAGAGTGATTTTTTAGTATATTTGCTTTTATGGGAGAGGAGGAAGATATCGGACACTCTCACAAAAGCACGCTTGACGTGGGATCCCAGGATATAGCAGGGCCAGGTGGGGGTTCTTGGTTTATGTCACACTCACTGATGTCAGATCCAAACATTCATTAGCATTGAGATGGTGCCCATCAGCAATTAGTACTGTTAATTGGGATTTTGCAGTTCATTTGTTTTTCTGTTATCTTTCAGAAAACCCTTGCTGTCACTTAATCATAGCCGAACATAGCTTTACAGCTCCTTTCTTTCATACCCTGTGGCCCATAGCTGTACAGTACAGAGGCTGTCTTGAGTGTTTTCTGCACTTTAATAAATACTTACACAAATAATTGCTTTTTTGCCCCATTTAAACAAACAAGCAGACAAATAGACAATCACCAGAACTAATTGTTGTCTGTTGCTTTCAGGACAAGCTGCTGCAGGCAAAGAAAGAAATTGAAAAGCACTCTATTAATGATAAACAGGTATGATCCGTCTTCGGGATGCATTTTCTGAACTAATCAGCGCAGCTGTGTAGAGGGAAGAAAAATGTTGTTTGAACTGCAAATAGTTCATGTAAAGCAGGGAGGATTTTCCTAGTTAAGATACATATTAGACAGTTTTTTAAAAAGCAAAGTCGTTTGAATTGTCTTCGAGTTTAGGTTGTTACCTAAAATGTACAGACTTTGATTTACACGCACCAATGATCAAATAATGTTTTTCTAGGAAGTGATTTTATTTCAGTTATTTATTTAAGGTAACTTCATATAAACACTTAAGGGGAAAGGGGCACTACATTTATTTTTTTGGTTATGGTATTTTCTGATGAATAAAATGGTGTGTATGTATATATGTATCATTCAGTATAAAACATAATAACAAGTTACTGTGGCACTTATCACCCAGCTTAAGAAATGAGAAGTACTGGGCCCCCCGGAGCGCCCTCTGGGAGCCCATATCAGCTGCCCATATCCTCTGGTCTCATTTCTAGAGGCAACCCCCAACCTGATTTATATGTTGATTCATCCTTTGCTCTTTTCATAGTTTCTCTAGAGGGTGCACATAACCCTAAATAAGATACTGTTTATTTCTGCTTCTCTTTGAACTTGATGGCACCATTCTTATTTTTTTTGTCAGACTTCTTGAGGCATACTTCACATACCATTCAGTTCACCGGTTCAAGTGTACGATTTAGCGCCTACCCTCAGAGTTGCACAGCCTGCACCAGAATCGCTTTAGAGCTTTCCCGTCACCCTGTAAAGAAAGTCGGGACCTTGTCACTCCCCATTCCTCCCAACCCCCCAGCGCCAGGCAATCACTAATCTGCTTTCTGCCTCTGTAGATTTGTAGGACATCATTCTCTAGGTATTTTTGTGCAACTTGATTTCTTCCCTAGAGACTGCTTTAGAGATATTTCTGCATTGTTGCATAAAGTCATAGTTTATCCATTTTTACTGCTATGTAACATTTTCCCGGATATATTTAGAAGACCTGTCCCGTTCATCAGTTCTACTGTTGGTGGATATTTTGTTTCCAGTTTTTTGGTTAGTTTTACATCTTGCTGTTACTGAAGTTTTTCTCCACGTCTCTGTGCATGTGTGCAAGGATGGGCCGTGTCTGGTAATGGAATTGTGGAGATACAGTTACAGCGCACACGCATCTTCCGCTTCAGCAGAGTGGGCGCACGCCCACCTGTAGTGCTCCAGGCCTCCTGTTGCCTCACATCCTTGCCAACACTTGGTATTGGCAGGCTTACTAATTTTTGCCTTTCGGATGGGTTTTAAATGGTATTTCACTGTAGTTTTTTGAATTTCTTAAATTATTTTTTAAGAAGTACTTTATTTATTAATTTGAGAGAAAGAGTGTCTGTGTGAGCTCAGGGGGAGGAGCAGAGGGGGAGAGAAAGGGAAGGAATCTCAAGCAGACTCCACTTAGAGTGAATGCAGAGCCCAGTGCAGGGCTTGATCCCACCACCTGAGACCCCAAGATCCTGACCTGAGCCGAAAGCAGAAGTCAGATGCCTAACTTACTGAGCCACCCGGTGCCCCACACTGTAGTTTTAGTAGCCTCTTTTTCCCCTCCAAAATACGTGAGAGCTCCTTCCACATCAAGAAAAATAAATCAGCCTCGCCTTTTGTAACTGCCGTAGGGGTCTAGGGACCCACTGGTACACAGTCGTCCCCCGGGCGGTGCGGCTGCCGTGTCTTCTGCTTTGGCGCCCCGTGCTGCAGGTAGAGGTCCTCGTCCGCATCTCCTCGAGTCCATGTGCGGCGTCTTCCCCAGTACCTTGGCTTCTGTGCCCCCTTCCCTGGAGCCCGAGAGCATCGGAAAGCTGCCATCTCAGCAAATCTCCCCGTTTTCTTTTTTTCCATAGTCATGTGAGTTCTGATAGAGGAAGACGTCTCCTGTCAAACTGCGGCACTTGCGTGCTCCTGGCTGAAGGCCAGGCCTGCTGTCAGCAGCATCTCCCTGCCCTGGACTCGTTCGCCCAGATTCCCGCCCCCACCTCAGCCATCAGAAGGCTTGAGGTCATGTGGAAAGTTCCTGGCACCTCCGTCAGGGAAAGGGAGGATGGGCTGGGCCGGGCCAGAAGGGCTTCGCTGTGCAGTTTAGCACAAGCAGAGCTGCGGGGACACGTTTTTCCTGGTGATTTGTGAACCCCCCCCCCTTGTTCTTTTTAAATTTTGCTTATCTGTGGGATAGCTTTTATTTATAGTAAATGATCTAATACTGTATAAAAAGCCTCGTATAAAAGTCCTGGTTACAGGAATTAAAACCCAAGGGCAGCTCCTCTGGAATATTCCAGGTCACATTTGCGAAGGGGGCCGTTTCCTTTCTTTAGGGATTTGGCTCCTTTGGATGTCGCTCCTTCCTGCATCAGATAAGACTTCCTCCCCACCGCATCAGGGTGTCAGGCAGCCCCCTCGTGTCGTGGCTTTATTCCTCGCGTCGCGTCTTTTCAGAGCTGGAAGGGAGCTTTGTGGTCACTAGCTTCTGACACCCTGGCCGGAGCAGGGGAGGCCAGCGCCGCCTCCTCGGGTCCCGCCCAGCTAGTGGGTGAAGGGGCAGGACTGGAACCCAGGCCTGCCAGGCCCGCGCCCCCGCCAGCCCCTTCCCCCGCACCGCACCCCCTTCAACTTGCAGCCACGCACGGGCGCGTGAGTGGAAGTGGACGTGCCCTCCTGTGCACAGTCCTTCTGTCTGTCCCCCAGCTCAGTGGCCAGTCTCCACCAAGAAGAACTCACAGAAAGACTGAGAAGTGGAGAAATGCCTTTCTGCTTCTCTCCGCGACCCCCCACCCCTGGAACACAGAACATTGCGATGTCAGAGGCTACGCTCTGGATTTGAAAACGTTATCCAAAAAGGGAAATTAAAACAATAGCTCATTGTTAGTCCTCATTAGTATTTTGAACTGCTATTTTATCAACTTTTGTCCAAGTAAGCACGGAAATAAGTGCTTTTTTCCCTCCCCCTTCCTTCTTCTCTTCCTTCCCTTCTTCCTTTCCAAAGACTGAACGGAACTTTTCCGTGGCCAGCACGGGCTGGGCTCTTCCTGGCGTCTGTCTGTACTGGGAACCCCTGTGCGTGGCCACATTCGGATTGGGTGGGCTCTGGGGCTTGACTGGTGACCCCTGGGAGTGGGCGGCCCGTCCAGAGTCAGGCACCTCAAGATCCCACAAGCCCGGAGGGACCCTTGGCCTTGAAAGATAAAGTCACTGGGCTCAGACTCAAACTAAGGTAGCTTTTGCGAGTAGGTGGTGTTTGCTTGTCTCTATTCCCCCTGACGAAGCGGAGCCCCAGCAGGGCCATCAGAGCTTGGGGACTGCTCCAAGGGGAGTATTTTTTTGAGCTTATTTAGTAGATATATTGTTTTTATTTTTAACGACCTTAGATGTTAACAACTTGAGATGCAATTCATATACACTTTGTTTATTCTTTATGTAATTTATGTGTTCTTTTTAACGGCCGGAGCTGTAATTGATGTCCAGTAAACCACACCCATGTGAAGAGTACAGTTTGATGGCTTTTGACAGATGTATACGTGTGTAAAAGTGGCGCTGAAATCCAGACACGGAACATGTCCCTGCCCGCAGGGTTCCACTTACCTCCTCGTGGTCCAGGCCTCCCTCCACGTCGGGCCGCAGCTGGTCTCAGAGCTGCTGTCAATCACTGCAGATCAGAGGCGTGCCCAGAGGAGTTTTTTACATTTCTTTTCCTTTCTATTTCCGGGTGAAACTGATAAAAATTGTATGCACTTAAGGGGCACAGTGTGACGACTTGATGCACGTTGGCGTCGTGAAACGCTTGCCCCGTCAAGTTGATTCACACACCTGTCACCTCACGCGGTTACTTCGCGTGTGTGTCGAGAGCACCTAAGATGTGCTTTTCTGGGGATCTCACGTACGCACCAGATTCGTTCCTGTCGGTAGTGTGCTGTACATGAGACCCCCGGAACTTATTTATCTTACACCCGAAAGCGTGTACTTTGACCCACGTTTCTTAAGACATGTTTTTGAGTTTACACAATAGAGTTTTCTGTGAAAAATGCCAAGAAAATTAGGCTCCACAGTTGCGCTGTCAGCAGATTTCCAACAGTGCAATCTGTGCCTACAGAGCCAGACTTCCCAGCTATTGGAAAGAATTGCCTTTACGTTAAAAAAATTCTTTAAAAATTCCTTTCAGACACCTGCGTGGCTTTGATCATTTTTTTTTTTCCCTCTTCCTAACAGGTGGTGCTTTGTATATCCGTTGACGTTTCTCAAGACTACAGCCAAGTAGAGAACGTCATAAAACAAGTAAGAGGTTGGGCTAGCTGGAACTCACTCACTTGCCTTTCAGTTGGTTCTTCCCATTCTGATGTGTGGCTGGGAACTGACAAGTCATCTCTGTCCCTTTGATAGTTGTTGTCATTGATTTGCTACAAAGTGATTCTTCTCTTCTTTTACTTCATGCCTGCTCTCATAAATTTTTCTAGGCACAGGAGAAACTGGGCCCAGTAGACATGCTTGTGAACTGTGCAGGAATGTCACTTTCAGGAAAATTTGAAGATCTTGAAGTTAGTACTTTTGAGGTAAGTAGCCATTTGCTTTTTTTTTTTTTTTTAAAGTTTTATTTCTTTATTTGACAGACAGAGATCACAAGCAGGCAGAGAGGCAGGCAGAGAGAGAGAAGGAAGCAGGCTCCCTGCTGAGCAGAGAGCCGGATGTGGGTCTCCATCCCAGGACCCTGAGATCATGACCTGAGCCGAAGGCAGAAGTTTGAACCCACTGAGCCACCCTGGCGCCCCGCCATTTGCTTTTTGCTCATCGGGCAACTCATACACTCCAAGCAGAGCAGGGCCACAGGGGAAAGCTTTGCAACTGAAACAGATAAAACGCATTCAGATTTTCTAAAAGCTTTAGAAGGCTGGGGGAAGGTTGGACAAGGTTTTGGTCCCAGCGCCATGACCATCCAACCTTAAGAGCTTAGACATGTCTCTGGACCTTGGTCCGCCCGGCTGTACGACCCCCAGCCTGACATGCATCATGGTGACCATTCACCGTGGTCCTCTCTGCAAGAGGCTCTTTGTGAGCCAAGAGATGCTGGATTCTCACCTCAGCCATCAGGGTTTGGAACAGTGGTAAGCCAGCAAAGTTTAAGAGCAGACTCTTTTTGGGGTTGCGAAGTCAAGACGAAAAGATAACCCATCCTATTTTGGTTTGTATTTTTAAACAGATTTGCCAGGGACCTTCTCTTAGTAATCTCTGTCAGCTCTCAGTAAGTGGACAGCAGTTATGCCGTCCTTCTAGAGTCCAGGAGAGTTTTTTGGTGGACGTTGCCTCAACTGTCTTTTCCTTCATGATCCGCTGTGGTGGATTTGGATGTTTTACTCCATGAAGGTCACGTTTGCAGAGGAGGGCGCTGGGGGGCTTCTGCAGGGCTGGGGAGGCGCTGTGAACTCTCTGATTTAAAGTCCAGCCGGGAGCGTCCAGAGGCAGCTGGGAGCAGAGGGCCGCCTTATCTGGGGCCCGAGGGTCGGCCGGCCCCTTTATCAACTCAGCATGAAAGGCGGTGGTCGGGGCCCGCTTGCCTTGACCGCAGGTTATCGGGGGAGAGGTGGGAGCCGGTTCCAGCAGCTGGGTGCAGAGTCAGCTGGGGAAGACGGCTGAGACTCCGGAGTTGGCCCGCACAGTCAGGTGTGTGGGAGTGTGTGTATGAGACAGAGAGAGAGCAGCTAAGGAGGGGGAATCCACAGACTCACCCTGACCGAGTGTGGGGGGTGAACTCACCAGGAGGCCGGTATGGGGCAGGGGGTGGAGGCTAAGGAGCGCTGCGGGGTGAGGGGTCAGCTTCTGGAGCATTGTGGGGCGGAGCAGGGGCCAGAAGGCCTGGGCCCTCGAAGGCCACCACGGGGAATTTGGCTTTTAGTTCAAAACCTCTGAAGAGGCCTGAGCCCTGCCAGGCATGGTGTGTGTTTCGGTGTTGAGAGGCTCTTTGTGCCTGCTGTGGCAGGGTGCTGGGTAGACGGTGTCAGAGGCCGGGCGGGAGGTGGTGACATGGGGGCATTTAGGGGTAAACTCGGAGTGAGGGGGCAGGGGGGTGGAGAGGGGCACACGAGGGGCTGTTGGAAGTGGTTCCGCCCCAGCGAGACCACTTTGGTAACCCAAAGCCTGTGGCCTCTGTCCCAGTGACAAGGCCTCTTCCCAGCTGCCCCGAACGCAGGCAGCAGGCCACTGTACTCGGGGGCGACCCTCTGCCTGGCCCACATCTGCCCCCCCGGCTCTCCCCCTTGTACGTCTCGGTCCTGCAGTGTTTTGGTCAAGGCTCCTCGTCCGTAAGTCCTGCCGGAACCCACACTGCCAGGTCTGATGCGTTTTCTGGAGACAAGAGGTCATGTTTATGTAACGTGAATTCTCTCTTATTTTTTTACTTGATTGTGTTGTTTTTGTTGCTTATCTCGTTTGATCTTGACTGAGGCTCACAGGGTCCCCATCACAAGGGTTCCCTGCACAGGATGGTTGACCGTGGGGTTACAGCTCACGGCTGGGGGACCTCACCACGTGCCGCATGGCTCCCCGGGGAGAGGCCTCTTGGAAACTCGTGCCTGCTTCCTCTGGACTCTGACCCTGGTGCCTCTTGCCCTTGCTGATTGTGCTTTGTGCCCTCTCGCTGCCATAAATCTGAGTCAGGGGTACGATGAGGTGCGACGTCCGGGAGGCCATCCCGGGAATCGCTCAAACTGGAGGTGGTCTTGGGGAACGCCAGGGCACCTCTTTTAATTTTCCTGTTTAATGGTTTTCTTCGTGGATTCTTAGAGCAATATCCTGTTTTATCTCCTTGTGGTTGTTAGTGATAATTATTTTCACTTTTTGATTGGGATGACGTTGCCTCTATAAATCCACATGGGGAGAGCTGGTTCTTAACAATATCGAGCCTTTTAACCTCCGAACGTGGTATATGTCTCCATTTATCTAAATTTTCTTTCATTTCTCTCAGCAGTCTTCTGTAATTTTCAGTGTATGGGTCTTGCACCTCATTTTCCTGTATTTCCCATTTTCTGATGCCATTAGAAATGGTATTTTTGATGTTAGTTTCTGAGTGTTCATTGCTACTGGAGAGAAATTCAGTTGATTTTTGTGTGTTGATCTTGCAGCCTTGCTAAAGTCCATTATTAATTCTAGTGCTCGCATTAATTCTGGTCTAGATTTTCTGCATTTAAGATCGTGTCATCTGCGTTAGTTTTACTTTTTCTGTTCCCATCTGGTCACCTTGTTGTACCAGCGAGAACGTGCAGCACAGAGTACAAGTGGTGAGAGCAGACATGCTTGTGGTGTTCCTGATCTTGGGAGAAAACATTTTTTTTTGCCATTAAGTATGATGTTTGGTAGTTCTGTTCTCTTTTGTTGTGTTTGGACAGATGCCCTGTATCACGTTGAGAAACTTCAATTCCAAGTTTGCTGAGATTTTTTTGGTTTTTGGTTGTGTTTTTTGTTTGTATGTTTTTGAGAGAGAACATGCACAACTGAGGGGTGGGGGGGGCGGAGAGAGAGAGGGAGACGGAGAGAATCTTAAGCACGCTCCGCACCCAGTGCAGGGCCCAACACGGGGCTGGATCCCAGGACCCTGAGATCATGACCTGAGCCAAAATCAAGAGTTGGATGCCAAACCGACTAAGCCACCCAGGTGCCCCTGCTGAGAGAGTTTTTATAAGGAACGGAGGTTGATTTTGTCAGGTGCTTTTTCTGCATCTGTTGGGATGATCACAGAGTTCTTTTTTTAGTTGATATGGTAAATTATACTGATTAGTTTCCAATGTTCAACCAGCCTTGCATTCCTGGGCTCGACCCCACTTGGCTATTAATCCTTTCTGTGGTCTTGAGGGATATTAGTTGGAGTTTTGTTTTCTTATAATGTTATTTTCTGATTTTTGTGTAAAGGTAATGCTTGCATCTTGTATAAGTAGGAGAATAGTCCCTCCTCTTCAGTTTTCTGGAAGGATTTGTATAGAATTGGTGCTATCCTTCCTTAAATGTTTGCTAGAATTTACCAGTGAAGCCTTATCTTACCTTATCGCTATGGAAAGTTTTCTAACTGTAATTCAATGTCTTTAATAGATGTAGGGCTACATTTGTATCTTTTTTTTTTTTTTAAGATTTTAAATACTTATTTGAATGAGAGAGAGAGAGCGAGAGAAGGGGTGGGAGAAGGGGCAGAGGGACAGAATATCCAAGAAGACTCCTGCTGAGGGCAGAACCTGATGTGGGGCTGGATCTCGTGATCCGAGAGTCAGACACTTAACAGACTGAGCCACCCAGGTGCCTCTACATTTTTATCTTCCTTTCTGTTTCTTTTTTGAGTGACCTTTGGTAGCTTGTGGCTTTCAAGGAATTTGTCCATTTCATCCAGGTCATTGAATTGATAGGCACCAAGCTGTTCATCGTATTCCCTTCTCATCCCCTTAATATCTAGAGTTTGTAGTGATAGCACCTCTCCCATTTTTTTTTTAAAGATTTTATTTATTTATTTGACATAGAGAGAGAACACAATTAGGCAGAGCGGCAGGCAGAGGGAAAGGGAGAAACAGGCTCCCCACTGAGCAGAGAGCCTGATGCAGGGCTCAGTCCCAGGACCCTGGGATCATGACCTGAGCCGAAGGCAGACGCCTAACTGACTGAGCCACCCAGGTGCCCCACCTCCCTGGTTCTCGATATTGATAGTTTGTGTCTTTTATCTTTCCCGACCAGCAGAACTTGATATTTATTAATTTTATGGATCTTCTCAATAAACAGCTTTTGGTTGTGTTAATTTTCTGTTGTCTTTCTCTTTTCTATTTCTTTTATTCCCTCTCTTATTTTTGTGGTTTCCTTTTTTCTGCTTACTTTTGTTTTAATTTGCTCTTCTTTTTGTAGTTTTTTAGGTGGAAGCTGAGGTCATGCATTTGAGGCCCCTTCCCTCTTCAAATACAGTTGACCCACGCTACAGATTTCCAGCTCAGTGATGCTAACTAAGGCAGCGTCCCACACATTTTCATATGTTGTGTTTTCACTTCAGTTCAGTTACAGATACTTTATAATTTCTCTTTTCATTTTTGCTTTGACCCTTGGATGATCTAAAAGTGTGTTATTTAATTCCTGAATATTTGGGAGATTTTCCAGAAATCACTTCCTTGCTGATTCCTGATTTAATTCCATTGTGGCTAGCAGACACACTTGTATGACTTGACTCCTTTAAGATTTGTTGAGACTTGCTTTTGGCCCAACATGCAGCCTCTCCCGTGTCTGTGCACGTGGGAAGACCATGTTTCTGCTGTTTCGGGCGGAGTGTTCTAGCAGTGTCTGTTGGGTCTGGTTGGCTGAAATGTTGTTCAGGCCTTCCATGTCCTGACTGGTTTTGTGTCCTCTTATTCTTACAGCTTCTGAAGGAGGGGTATTGAAATCTTGGATTATAATTGTGGATTTGTCTATGTTTTAAATAGACTTTTAGGGGCGTCAGGGTGGCTCAGTTGGTTAAGCATTCAACTCTTGATGTAGGCTCCGGTCATGATCTCAGGGTTTTGAGATCGAGCCTGGGTCGGGCTCTGAGCTGGGTGTGGAATCTGCTTGAGAGTCTCTCTCTCCCTCTGCCTCTGCCCCTCCCCCGCTCCACTCATGCAGGCCCGCATGCTCTCTCTCTCTCTCAAAAGAAAATAATAAAAACAAATAAGTAAGTAAACAGATTTTTAGCTGATACACCTGGGTTTTAGCCCCATGCCTCGCCTCCTGCCCCCAGAGGTGCTTCTGGTGCTGCTCAGGCCTGTGGGGCTTCTCTGTGCAGGCCCGCTCTCAGTTCCTCTGTTCCTTGCTTAGCATTCGGCTGTCTGCTACGCTCGTTGTCGCCCACCATTCTCTTTTTCAGCTTCCAAAATGTTCTCGCTGTTCTTTCTTTTCCTGTTGTCTATGCTTCTGTGGGTTGTTAGCATTTAAAAAAATTGTTATCTTTTCACCAAGATTTTAGTGGGGTCTCTGAAGGGAGTGGAGGTTAACACTTGGGTTCAGCATGCCTTCTTTTTTCAGTACTTTTTTAGAGCATTTTTATTATGAAAATAATGTGATGATATCAAAAGACATTTTGGGAAAGGTAGGAATCTCAGCATCCTAACACAATCACTTACAAATTTCCTTTATTTATTTATTAGAGAGAGAGAGAGAGAGAGGAGAGAGAAAGCATGCACATGAGTTCGGGGAGGGGTAGAGGGAGACTGAAGGAGAGAGAGAATCTCCACCAGACTCCCTACGGAGCCTAGCCTGTCATGAGGCTGAGATCATGACCCATGAGATCATGACCTGGGCCAAAATCAAGAGTCAGACTCTCAACCGCCTACACCTCCCAGGCACCCCACAATCACTTACCGTTTTCTGTACTTCCTGTGTTTGGTACCTGTGTGCACGTACTTTTATTTGATATCTGAATTGGCTACGGTCCCAGTGTAAATACAGTATTGTATGCCCTTTGCTTTTTTAAACTTGTGGAATAACTATTTCCCCATCCTCCTGGTGTTTCTGGTCACCATCTCTAAAAGCTACGTAACTTCTGTAGAGTTAACATTCTGTGGTTGACTTAGAGTTCCGCAGTATTTGGTTACACAGGCTGATAGATCTAGTATTTTTCCAGGACTTTTAATATAGAGTCATTTTGATGCAAGTACTTTTAGACTTCCAAGTTAAAATGTAAGGCTTTTAAGAGTTCCCAGGACGAAGGAAAATAGACTCTTGGTACCTACGTGCGCTCTTACCCACCATAGTCTAAGAGCCAGTGCTTGCCAGGCGCTCCCTGCGGCCCCGGGGCTGTGCTCTCCTTGACTTGTGTTTCCTCGTCCAATTCTTGCAACAGCCCTCTGAGCTAGTATGAGCGTGAGTCCTGGGTTCAGCTGCAGAACTAAGTAGCATGTCTGACTTTCTTCATCATCAAATAGGTAGGAAACGGTCAAGCCAAGGCTTCAAACCAACCTATGCTATTAATCACTCTCCTCGTCTCTTTGTGATCTTCTAGTAGGGTAGGAAACATTCGGGGGCTTTTGCCTAAGACTGTCTTTCAAAAAGTGTTACCCTCAAGACGTGGTGTACTTTTGGTAAGGAGAAAACTACTCCTGACCGGTTTTCAGCAAAGACGTCCCTGTGGTCATGGTGAGAATAGCAGACTAGACTGAGACAGGCTTCAGAGGGTAGGTCACGGGCACCCCGGCTCCCTACGGGCTCACGGCTTCATTCCTTCCTTTGGCACATCCACCGGCTCCCAGTCACTCAGGCTCCGCTGCAGAACTCAGACCGGGAGAGCGGACAGAACCCCCACGAAGCGCAGCCTTGAGGCTTGGACCTTGCTCACCTGCCGCGTGGCTCTTTGTTCCCTGCAGCGACTCATGAGCGTCAACTACCTAGGCAGCGTGTACCCCAGCCGCGCCGTGATCACCACCATGAAGGAGCGCCGCGTGGGCAGGATCGTCTTTGTCTCCTCCCAGGCGGGACAGCTGGGGTTATTCGGCTTCACGGCCTACTCGTCCTCCAAGTTTGCCATCAGGGGATTGGCTGAAGCTTTGCAGATGGAGGTAAGCGCTGTGCTCGGTTTCCCGTGTCTGTCTCCCAGCTCAGCAGCGCGTGTTCCCCTTTAGTTTGTAGCCACTTTACACACGCCGTTGCCTCGACTCAGACATTTGTAGACTTGACGTCAGTGAGGGGCCGTCAGCCCAACCCTTGCGTTCTGCGGATAACGTTTTTCATCACACGAAGATAATGATAGAAGCAAAACGGGCGTGAGGTGTTTCTCTTGCTTCATTTAATACACAAAGTGCCACTATTCACACAGTATTTTTGGCCTCATTCCGTGTGAGTATGCATCAGGTTAACCAGATATTTTATTCTCTGGCGGTGTTTCTGTACCAAAAAGACGTGTCCTTAATGACTGAATAATGAACGTAGCATGTGTTTGAGGGAAAAGCTTAAATCAGCTACTGTCTAGCTCTCAGCATTTAGACAAATCATTTAACTTGGTCTCCTTCCTTTTCCGAAAAACAAGAGAGTTGGACTAAAAATATCATTTGGCTCTCTCTCTCTCTTACATCTTACTGTCTTAAAGAAATACTGATGAGAGCGAGTGCCTTTTATTTTCCCAGTTAATAGAGCATGTTGCGAAAGAGGCTTAACATCAAAATAAGTGCTTGTCATGATGTGACAACCTTCACACAACCTCGCTTGTGTGAAGCAGACTTCTGCATTGTTGTCAAGTGGGGACGCTTGGGGACACATACCCATCCCAAATCACATGCTGAAAAGGCAAGGTAAAATTCTCTTGTGAGATAGATTAAAATAACGCCACATCGTGTTAAGAACCCAGAAGAGAATTCATTGCGATCAACCTTCTTGCAGTAAGAGTGTGATTTGGGGATTGTGTTTACTGATTTATATTAGGAGTTAGCAAAATTTTTTCTGTCAGGGCCAGCTTATAAGTATTTTAGCCTTTGAGGGGTAGATGGTGTCTCTTGCAACCCCTCCAGCCCACTATGAGAGCAGGAAAGCAGCCATGTGTGATATGTGAATGTACAGTTATGGCTGTGTGCCAATAAAACTTTATTTTTAAAAACAAGTGGAGGGCCAGATTTGTCCCACAGGCCATAGTTTCCTGACCCCTGATTTAGAAAATCCCCAGGAGAGTCCTTGATGGTATGTGACAGAGTACCACACTGCCCAGCTGTGGAACAAACGCAGTACAGATGAGCTGTCCAGTCAGTGACACAATCCTGATGTGCCTCTTAGGGACTGATTGACTCTGCTGTGTTCATCAAAATGGAACCAGCCCCCAATTTCCTTTTTATTAAATGGCTTAATACTCTTAATCAATAATAGGGCTTTATAATGTTTAGCTAATGAGGCCCATGTGGTTGTGAAATTTCAAAACAAGAATATCAGTATTTCTTTTGAAATGTTTACTTTGAAAGTCCCTTTGCAAATAAACACTTGATTTCTAGAACGGTTTTGTGAGGTATGTGGGCAGATGTGGTTACGCCACCCTAGAGATACAAGAACGGGAATTTTCAGTAGTTCATGGAATTGCTCAAAGTGGCATCGTTATTTTGCAATAAAAATAGTAACAAAGTCCTTGCCTCGCCGAAGTCCTCTGCCCGTCTGCCACGGCAGCTGATATGTCTGCACTTCAGGTCAGAAGTTGCCGGATTCGTCTGGCTAGTTGTCTCAGCCGTTCACTTTGGTCTCAGACACCTGCTAAGGAAACGGCTATTTTAGAAATGAAAAATCTGCTTATTAAGGCTTTTTGTTCCTAAGTCTTGTCTTGCAGAGCTTCTCCAGGATTTGCTCATTGAGGGCAAAGTGTGTAATCTGGGTGGCCTGGTTTCACTTCGGGTAGAATGGGATGTTCCTAAAGAAGAGGGAAAGGAAGTGAGTTGCTAGTAGAGTCCCCAGAGCCTCTTTGGGACAAGTGTGATTCACAAGCTGCTCGTAGCTGGTTTGAACTTGAAGGCAGCTTGACTTTGGTCCATATTTAGACTCCATGAAAAATGTCCCCGTGTAAACACAGAATAAAATTAACATGTACCATGAGGGAAATAAATTCAATAATCAAAATCCAGTTTTATTCATAGCAGACTTGCATCAAAACCATTGTTTCCCTACAAACGTACGGTGCTGGTTTTGGAAACCTGGCTAATTCCATTGACTTTGCCAGGGTGGTTGTGTTTTCTGTGCATGAAACAGACCTTATATAGAATTTCTCAGGCTCTAAGTACTTTTTGATAATCCTTTCTGGTTTAATTAACTTTTAAACCTTCCTGTCCACCCCACCCTTTGCCCACAAACTAAAGTAGGACCCTGGAAATGTTTTGTGTACAATGAATAAGTTTGAAAGAATGCTTTGTTGCATTTTTTGGTCTTTCTTTTTTTTCTTTAACTCAGTCTTTCAGGTATAAATATAGGATTTAAAGATTCTAAAAGGTAATTTTTTTGGAAAGCAGATTTTTTTTTTTAAAGATTTTATTTATTTGAGAGAGAGAGAGAGCACAGAGGTAGAGAGAAAGGCAGGCTCCCCACTGAGCAGGGAGCCCGATGTGGGGCTTGATCCCAGGACCCTGAAATCATGACCTGAGCTGAAGGCAGATGCTTAGCCTACTGAGCCACCCAGGCACCCCTGACATTGGTCACAGCCAAAGATGTAGTAGCAGAGACCAGGTAAAAGCTTCCCTCCAAGGCCATCTTTTCCCACAGTGTGAAAAGGAAGTTGAAGCTGACCTTCTGGAACTTTCCCTCCACAGCTCTGCTCCTCTCTCCAGCCCCACCCCCCCAACCACCACTTCGTTTCGCTGGAATTAGGAACTACACATTTTAGGTGGGATTATTTTAATGATAAATTGGTTCTCGAGCAGAGGGTTGGCCTTCTGGTTGAAATGGAGACCAGGGAGGAGGAAGAAACCGATAAAGGGAGGGTAGGGGCAGAGTGGGAGGACAGAGAATGGTCAGTCAGTGGGAATGAGGGCAAACGCACAGTGGTAAGGTAAGCAGGGGAATCAGCCAGTGAGGTCCCGGCCTATTAATTTTTAGAGAAAGTGGTGATCTCTGGGAGTCAGCATTGTCTTAGCAAGAACACATGAAGCCAAATTAATCGCCTTTCCTTTTCTGCTGGGGTTATGGGGTTAGTTGATTAAAGGAAAGTGATGATCTAGTTTGGTGTATTTTGATTTTTACCAATTATTTGACCCAGAGTTTTGGGAGACCGTAAGCTCCACAAGGGCGGAGACTCTGAGTTGCTGACATCGTATCCTCATTCATAGGTCAATACTGGCACACAGTAGGCGCTCAACACAAGTGTGTTGGATGGAGAAATAAAATGATTGGGTGATTAGCCACTGGAGGTATTCAGCCGTGGGTGGAGAGAGTCATTGTGCTTCATGATGGTAGGGATGACAGCAGCTCCCGGAAAGGGGTGGGACTGGTTTCTCCCAGCCCTGACAATCTGTGCGCACCCCGGGATGAAGCTGTTCTGGAGGGCCGTTTCAGCCCTTCCGCAGCTCAGCCGTAACCTTGGATCTGAGAAACACGGTTTGGATGAACTGTCTCCTATGAGCTTAGGCCACAGTTCTTATGTGTCGCAGGAGGAAGGGGCGCAGAAGCAGCAGAGAATCGACCGTGTCCCAGCAGAGTCGGCCTCAGGCTTCCTAGGGGCCGGTTACCGCCTCTCGGCTTTTTGGGGGGTATTTTTGTCTGGTCTGTGCACCACAGAGGGCAAGGCCGTGGGAGACAGATTTTTAAAGTCACTATCTCAAAAACAAGTGGAAGAGAAATCGCTTGCTCATCAACCTCACTGCCTGGCCTGGATCCAGAGCTATTTATGAGCGTAGCTGGGCCTTGAAGCCGCGCGCCCCATCCGTGCTGAGCGAACGAGCTCTCTCACGGCCCCGGAGCGCTGGAGCTCGGCCAGCAGAGACATCACCCTCGGCTGGCGTGCTCGTCAGGGTGGCCGGCCAGGATCTGCTGCCTCCATGCTTCTCCCGACCCTTCCAGCTCCTGCCGCAGGCTTAGAACGCCGCCTCACGGAGGGAGCCCAGGAGAAAAAGGCCCGTGTGAAAAGATGGGGCCCCGGGATGCCCTGAGAGGCTGTTGTGTGAGGAAGCGGTCTTGTCACTCCTCAGCCCCCTTGAGGTACGTGGGGGCCTCCCCACCACCAGCTGCCTGTCCGCTCTCAGCTCCCCTCGGTGTCGTCCTGGGGCCGAGCAGTGAGCTGACAGTGAGTCGAGGGGTAGCAGTTTTGATGGTATGAGCTGTCGCCCTTCGAGCCATTAAGAATTGGGGCCGGGGGCGCCTGGGTGGCTCAGTTGGTTAAGCAACTGCCTTCAGCTCAGGTCATGATCCTGGAGTCCTGGGATCGAGTCCCACATCGGACTCCCTGCTCAGCGGGGAGTCTGCTTCTCCCGCTGATCTCTCTCTCCTCTCATGTTCTCTAACTCTCTCTCTCTCAAATAAATAAAATCATTAAAAAAAAAAATTAAAAAAAAAAAAAAAGAGAATTGGGGCCGGATGAGAGCCTGGAGCAGGGCCGCTAACGGGCAGGATCTTTGGGAGGGTGTGTCCTGGCTGATTAGTGGGAGAATCTTCTGGAGTCTTCTTGTTCGGGGTGTGTTGATGAGTAGAGAATTCAGTGGAGGCCTGGTGGTGAGGTAAACAAGCCTAAGAGCCCGCGTTAAGCTGGGGAAGGAGTTTCTGCATCTAAGTAAGGATGAGGTGGCCTTCGGAGAGGTGCTTGGCCCGTCTGGCCCAGGACTCACCAGGGGGCAGAATCCTGTTGGCCGGTTCTGTGGGGGAGGGCAGAGTAATTTCTGATGCCCTCGTGGGCGGAGGCTGGTTGCCTGGAGAGTTCTTGATCAGGCCAATGTCTCAGGGATCCATCTACTTCTCAGCTGGAGTCTGGGTGGCACGAGAAGGGCCTAGGGAGAGGGTTTTGAATGATCTTCATGTATTTTGTCAGTAAGAGTTTCAGAGGCAGCCGTGGAGGAAGCCAGATTTGCAGTCCGATGGTGGAGGAGCAGACCCGTCCCACTGGCTGGCATGCAAGGCCCGAGTGCTGTCGGGGTCGGGGAGGGGGCACGGATAGACTGCCTTTCAGCTGCTGGCCTTCCTCCCGGACCGCCCCCGGGGCCTCACCTGGCCCGCAGGGTGGGCAAAACTTAGAAGGTGGGCAAAACTGTACCTCGGGGCCAGCCGCCTTCTGAAGTAGAAGTTGGTGGGGTGGGCTTTTTGCCTTTCTTCCTAAATGATCTTCGTGGAGCGGAGTTTTCGGACCCTGTGAGGGCTGGTTCTCCACCTGCACAATCACCCTGCTGGTCTTGCCAGCTTCTGAGAGAATCGGGGCAGCATCTGTCGCGTGTGCCCCTGGCAGTCAGTGCAGGAAAATAAGGGAAGAGGTGGGATCGTACTTTGTTCACTGAAGGGGCACGTTTCGTTTCTGAAATGCAGGTGAAGCCATACAACGTCTATGTCACAGTTGCCTACCCGCCAGACACAGACACCCCTGGGTTTGCAGAAGAAAACAAAACCAAGGTAAGTGTTTGCCGGTGTCTGTTTTGATGTTGTAAACCCCTTTCCCAATTTTCTGACTTTCCACCCATCAGCCTGAAGTCATTTTCATCAGTCAGAAAATTGAGTTCTTGGGGCACCTGGGTGGCTCAGTGGGTTAAAGCTTCTGCCTTCGGCTCAGGTCATGATCCCCCAGGGTCCTGGGATCGAGCCCCGCATCTGGCTCTCTGCTCAGCGGCGAGCCTGCTTCCCCCTCTCTCTCTGCCTGCCTCTCCACCTACTTGTGATCTCTGTCTGTCAAATAAATAAGTAAAATCTTTTAAAAAAATTGAGTTCTTTTCAACTAATGTGCTAGGTAGACGTGTCTGGACTTTCTGGACCTTTCATGTAGGGTCTTAGAGAACACAGCCTGTATTTCCCAAGGCCATGACTTTTGCTAATAATCTTTAAGGGCTTACTTAATTAATAAGGTATTTTCTTTGTGAGGTTGAGTATGGCCTGTATTTTTAACTAACGAGATGGTATTCTTTAACAATAATATTCTCTCCTCTGAACTTAACACCTGGTTGCCAATCCTGACTTAGCATTTCAGAAACGGATCTTAGGATTCCCTCATTTTCCCTCATTAACTTCTCAGCTCCTTGCCTGGCGCCCAGCGTCCGCCCAGTGCTCAGGCCAGTAACCGAGAAGCCAGCCTTAGTTCTTCTCCCACACCACTCACCCGCTTGACCACACATCCTCTTGGCTCTCCTCTCAGAACTTATCCTGAATTGGACCTTTTTAAAAAGCAAAACAAAACAAAACAAAACTGCGATTATCAGGACTAGCCTCTTCTGCTCCCCTCCCTCCCATCCCCATCTGTTCTTCACACGGGGGCCAGTAATCCTTTTAAAGAGTAAGTCAGGTCTTGTCATTCCCCCGTTCAAACCCCTCTTGTGCAAAAACAAAAACAAAAAGACCCTTCTTGCGCAGCACAGTCTGATAGAATTCTCTAAGATGGAAATGTTCTGTGTCTGCACTCTCCAATATGGTAGTCACATTGTGGCTCTTAAACACTTGAAATGTGGCTAGTGGGACTCCCCATCATAAAACTGAATTTTTTTAAAGGTTTTATTTTTTATTTATTTATTTTTTAAGATTTTATTTATTTACTTGACAGAGATCACAAGTAGGCAGAGAGACAGGCAGAGAGAGAGGGGGAAGCAGGCTCCCCGCTGAGCAGAGAGCCCGATGCGGGGCTCGATCCCAGGACCCTGAGATCATGACCTGAGCCGAAGGCAGAGGCTTAACCCACTGAGCCACCCAGGCACCCCTTTATTTATTTTTTTGACAGAGACACAGCGAGAAAGGGAACAGAGCAGGGGAAGTGGGAGAGGGAGAAGCAGCCTTCAGGCTTCCTGCTGAGCAGGGAGCCTGATGTGGGACTCGATCCCAGGACCCCAGGATCATAACCTGAGCCGAAGTGGATGCTTAACAACTGAGCCACCAGGGCGCCCCCCTTGCTTCTTTCTGTCTCTGTACACACTTCACCCCGAGAGGCCTTCCCTGACCCTCTGTATCTCAAAGGTCACTCCCTTGGAATATCCACCGTCCTTTCCTCTGGCTTTATTTTTCTTTATAATGCTTATTGCCACTGGACATTTACTTTATATGCAACGACAGTCCTGCTGAGCTGAATGCAAACTTCGCACTTTGTTCAAAGGAGCCTCTTCTTTAGCCTTGATGTGCTGTAAGCACCCTGCGAGCAGAGGAAGCAAGTGGAGAAGAAGGGAATGGATCAGAACGTACTGCCTTGAATGGGCATGGATTGGTTTTCTTCTCCTTTATACCAGTGCTTAGTAAGTGTGAGGCTCTGCGGCATAAAAATTGGCACTTATGCGCCATAGACTAATTGCAAAGAAATGTCTACGATTTAGAAGTTTTTTCCCCTTTTCATTTCTCTTTGGCTCTGCCTCTTAAGATTACAACTATTTCAAAGAAGTAAATTTAAGCCAAGTGCCCTGTGTTAGAATAAGCAGGGGTCTGCTAAGCAGATTTGCAACATTTGGTAACAGTCTTTTCGTTGGAAGCCAAAGCTGACAAGGAGTGGTGATTTCCCTGTGAAGATTGGATTTTGATGTTAAGTTGGGTTTTTTCCCCTCTAGCTGTAGTGTTGAGCAGACTTCTCCGGATAAATCAAACTGTGTGTTGGTGTGTAAGCCCTTTAGGGGGCGCCATAGTGCTTTTAAATCTAATGCGTGTGTGGCTGGGTTGTGCCAGACTGGTCTGGAAGAAGGGACAGGCCCTTTCAGAAGAGCCCTTTTTTGAATTCAGGTTCATCAAGAAATATTTGACTTTTATGAAGTGCTATGTTTTTCTAATTTAAGAAAATACATCCTGTGCTTTTATTTTAATATTCTCAAGCCTACATGGTAAATAAAAGATACAGTTTCCTGCCATTTAAGGCTTTAGTTTTCAAACATCTAATTGAAACTCCCTTTTAAAGAATTTCTGAGCACATGTTCATGTCACTGTAAAGAAGATTTTACAAAGAAAAAGAAAAAGAAAAAAAAGACCTTGTCCACAAGGAACTTAGGAGGTAAAGTGCAAGTACACTTGTAGCTGTAATACCTATTAAGGCAGAAATATGCAGAGATGAGAGGACAAAGAATTCAGGTAAGAATTCAGGAAAGGCTTTTGAACTAGGTGGCTGCCTTTCACCACCTCGGATTTGGGGTTCTGATACAGCCGTCCGATAAATGAACCCCCAGCCATGCCTGAGGGCCCTCGATGTTTTCTGTCCCATCTCCTTGTTACCTCCTCTGCAGGTCTTTTAAGACACAGCTGTGTTGTTGAACAGGGGCTGGGCTGGGGCTCGCTCTGCCCAGGGCCTCAGCTCCGTCCACATGTCAGTCCTTTGCTGGCCCAGAATGTGGTGGCAGTGGTGATGCTGGTCATAAGGCAGACTTGCTGAGGGCGCGTGGTCCAGGCTCTGTGTAAACACTGGCGCGCAGGTGTCTGCCTGGGAGTTGAGGATGCCCCCAGCCTTGCACCAGTGACGCGGTCTCATGCCAGCTTTGCTGGTCATCGCTGGAGCCGAGACCACACATTGTCCCATGGAGAGCGGCAAGGGCCTCCTTGTTTCACTCCAGCCACCGGGGTGAATTTTATGCAGTGGCCAGGTAGAAACTGATGTAGTAATCCAGACAGACCTGATTCCTGATTTGAGTAGGAATCTGCTCAAAGGTAGAAAGTTAGAATTCTTTATGAAGTAGGGGAGAGACGGTTGTAAGAATTATTTGTTCTTGAATTTAATGGGTGATAACAGGATTGATAAGCCTGTTCTTTTTTCCCCCATTTAGCCTTTGGAGACTCGCCTGATTTCAGAGACCGTATCTGTTTGTAAACCGGAGCAAGTGGCCAAACAAATTGTTAAAGACGCCATAGTAAGTACAATTCTTGTTTTCTTTCTTAATGGTTGTAGCACTAGATTTCTGAAAAGAAATACTGTGTTTGTCCCAGGGCTTATTTCACAACATAAATTACTGTGTCTTTCTGGTCCGCTTCATATGTAATGTTGGACTCTGGTCTTCTTCCCTGAGATACTTTATTGATTCCATGTTGATTTGGAGGCTCCTAGAAACTAATTATACATTTAACCTTAGGAACAGATTGATGACTAAGGGTGCCGGGGAACTACGGTTCTCTCAGAAGAACACAAGACTTCCCTGTGCGTGTAAATGGTATGTCCTAGATCCTGTCGGGGGCCTGCTGCCTTCCTGCGGCTTTCCCACAGCACTTGACGTTAGAGACTGGTTTTAGGCACTTTATTAAATGCTGGACTTGTTGATTAAGGATTTTTTTTCTTTGACCTTCCTGCTTCCCAGGATCATTTTTGCAAATGTTCACTGACAAGGCTGTGCTCCCGGGCCCACTGGGGCACCATCCTGTCCCCCACTTATGAGCATCCAGGCTATGAGTTTATCTGGAGTCAAGAGTGGTATCTGTGGAAACCACATACCTGCCATTTTGTGGAACCCACAAACGTGCCCCACAGCCTTCTGATGACATCCTGTGAACCTACCCCCAGCACAACATGCACTAATGAGGGGTGTCGGTGAGCATTAGGTCTACACTGCAGGTGGGAAGTTCGAGGACCCTCGGAATGAGGTGTCAGTGAGCCATGAAGCTGCCGTGAGGCCCGCACGTGCTGCTTAGCCCGGGCGGGGACTGAGTGGGATACAGGAGACACTGGCTCTGGGGAGGTAAACGCACTCGCTGGAAGCACCGGGCGCCGCCTGTGTTCAGAGGCCTAGAAAGACGGTCCTGGCAGGTGAGGGTTGTGTTTCCTGCTTCCCCCAGATCAGAGCAAACACACTCAGGGTTTTCAGTGATCTGAAGTAGCTGTTTGTATCTCAGTAGGATTCGTCTAGTCCAGTGGTTTTCAAACTTCATTTCTTGACCACTTTACACACGAAACTGGTGATAGGCCCAGAGATGTCTTTCCACTTGTGTGTTTATCTATGGTTGCCATGTGAGAAGTTGAAACTGTATAATCTTTTTTTTTAAGATTTTATATATTTATTTGAGGGAGAGAGAGATAGCAGAAGCAGGGGGAGCAACAGGCAGAGGCAAAGGGAGAAGCAGGCTCCCCAGTGAGCAGGGACCCCGATTGCAGGACTTGATCCCAGGACCCCGGGATCATGACCTGAGCCAAAGGCAGACGCTCAACCAACTGAGCCATGTTGGTACCCCAAAACTGCATAATCTAAAAAAATATGTATTTATTAATCCACTTAAAATAGGCACAGTAAACCTATTACACTTTAATGGAATCTTTCTACAATAGTAATTTTCCAAGACAAAACTTCAGTGAGAAGAGTGCCTTTGTATCACATTTCACCAGTCTCTTTAATGTTTGTGTTAATCGAAGACGGCTGGATTCTCATTGCTGCTTCCACATTCAGTCGGCTGTAATCTGTTTTTTGGAGTGAAGGATATAAAGAAAATCTGCCCTTAGACAGATATGTAGTTAGGAAAGGGAGGGATATTTAATGGACTTTTCAGATAACTGTGGACATTCTTCTTTGATATTAAACCCAAACTGGGTGAATAATAGTTTCTTAAAGGTTAATTACCGTGTGGAATTGGAAACTACATTAATGAAGTGTTTTGTTCTCTGTTACATGAAATTCCATTGGTCTTTGCACTCTGAATGTTTTGTACCCATTCATGATTTTGTAACATTATGCATTAGTCATTTGGAAAATACGGGTTCACTGAGTTATCAGAAAAATTGTATCCATTCATATTACTGCTGGTCTGATCATGAAAGTCTACATACTACAAAGCTGACAATCTCACAGTGGCAGATAGGTTTTCACAAATCTTAATTTTTTCCTTGAAAGCTCAGATTTTTAACACTGACTAAAAAAGCTGCCAGTTCTCCTTGAAGTGACAGGCTCATTTGATTCATTTTCCACAAAATGTCTTCCAGATACCCAAGTCTGAATAACCGTGGGTTAAGTTTCATGACTTAAACAGTGGGAGGAGGGCCTTTCTGCAGGGCAGCTGTCCGCCTTGGGGACAGAACCCAGTACAAGGCACCGGGTGTGTATTCTCTTTTTGTCACCCAGAGTATTAAGAAGACTTGCCCGTTAGAGTGGAGATTTAATAAAATGATTGATTTTATTGCTCTATCAAGAACATTTTAAAGCAAAACTGACCTTTTAAAATCTTTCAAAGATTTTTTAAAATGTCCCCTTACTTATCGCTGCGTGTGTGTGGCCGTGGAGGGACGCCGCTACTGTGGTGGGTGCTGATGAACCAGCAGTTTTGCCCATCAGTGCAAACGCCAGTGAAAAGGCAGTTAAGGTCTTAGTATTATTACGACAGTCATTTTGTCCTCCTGGGTCCCCTGAAAGGGTCTCAGGACCCCCAGCCGTTCTTGGACCCCCATTTTGAGAATGCCCTGCGTAGCCATTCTGGCCCATCGGCTGAGGCCACATTCGTTTACGAGCTTTGACATAGCTCTGTTACCCTCTCATGCCGCCTAAAGTGGACGCACTTCGTTGTTTTTGCTTTTTTAATTTAATTTAATTTAATTTTTTTGAGAGGGAGAGAGAGAGAGTGTGCAGGTGTGCTCTGATGCGAGCAAGCAGGGGCGAGGCAGAGGGAGAGGGAGAGAGAGAACCTTAAGCGGGTTCCTCTCCCAGCGTGTCGCCCCACGCGGGGCTCAGGCTCACGACCCTGAGATCCTGACCTGAGCTCAGGTCGGAAGTTGGACACCCGACTGCCTGAGCCACTCAGGCATCCCACACACTTCGTGGTCTCTGATGTGCTGATTCCTTTCCTGGTTATTACTGTTGCCTCTTTTCTCCTCCTTCTGTTTCAGCAAGGGAATTTTAACAGTTCCATTGGCTCCGACGGGTACATGCTGTCGTCCCTGACCTGTGGAATGGCTCCCGTAACTTCTATCACTGAAGGGCTCCAGCAGGTGAGCTGTGCTTGTAACCAGGCAGACGGACAGACAGACACACAGTGCCTCTCGTTAAAACCCAGTGAGAAAAGGCTAACGGAAGACTTGCAACTTTATCTGTGGGTGTGAAGTTGGTTCTCTTGCTGTAGCGGTGATGAGAAAGTAGGACATAGTGAAGGACAGCAGCTGAGGGGTTCAGAGAGAAACGTGTTCTGTGCTCTGGCCCCGTGGATGTAGAGGGGTACGCCGTCTCTGCTCTCAGGACGTTCACTCGCGTTCTCTTGTGAGAACTGCAGGTGTTTGCGGTAGAGTGACGTAGGGTACCAGGCATCAGACCAGAACCCCCCTTCCAGGGGAGTCAGGTCACAGGCAGCCGTGCTCAGGGAGGTACAAGTCAAGGATTCACCGCAGACCGTCCTCTCACCCACGCTCTGGCTCATCCAGCCACAGAGAAGTGAGCCGCTCATTGGCGCGCCCGGTGCCGTGTCAGCTGCTGCAGACTCGGGCGCAGCCTCTGCAGCCTCCGGGCTCACGGTCTAGTGGGAGCGACGGGCAGAGGGGATACGAATGCAGTGTGACAGGACAAGAGCTGTCCCAGAGGGCTGGCTCTGCACGGCCCCGATGAGGGAGGGCGGAGCTTGGGCGGAGGGCTGGGAGGCTGCCTGGAAGGGGGCTGCCCGCACTGTTGGGTAGTTTATGACCAAGTACTGAGCTTTGTGTGGTAGGCCGTGTCCAGACTGAAAACCCAAAGGACTTGGGTGTGGGCTTTCTCCACTCTTCTCTTCCATGACTTTGTTGACTCTCTCTTAGAGGTAGACGCTGTGTTCCGTGTAAGCTCTCCAAGGGCAGCCCCTAACAGCCCGTGCCTGGCACGTAGTGGGAACCTCAGGTCAGCACGTTCTGTGTGGCCATCTTGTCCCCTCTCCCACTTCCACATGCGTGACGCCCGACAGAAAACTTCAGCCCATAGCTGTTTCGTCCGCTGCAGTTCTGTGTAAATTTCTCTGAGGTGTTTTCCCTGGGCTGCGACCTCCCATCCCCACTTGCCCATGCCTGCAATGAAGCTGTGTTCCCCAGCATCCCGCCCCCACCTCCCCATCACCGAGTCTGTACTGCCTCTGTGATCGGGGTCCATGTTCATGTTCACTCGAGCTTGACGAGGAATCGGTGTCATCCTGGACCCCATCCTGCCCCTCATGGGAGGGGTCAGGTCTGTCTCTCCTCTGACTCCCCTGCTTTCCCAGCCCCGCTGCTGCTCCCCTGGTTCAGGCCCGGGACACTGCGGTCAGCTCCCCGCCTGGGTCTCATGCTCTGAGTCAGAGGGGTCACCTGGGAGCGTATGGGCCCATAAAATGTTTCATGTGGTTCATCTGGTATATAAGTGTGCAGGTTGACATAAAATGGTTTTAAAATTAGATAGTCCATGAGAAGTCCAGATTTCAGATGTTTTGTGGAAAATCAGAAGGCCCAACAGCACACGGTCTGCATTCTCCCCTGGCAGTAATTGCGGGGGCAGGTGGCAGCCACTCCTGTTATACGGGACATGGCCCCCCCCTCCCAGTGGCCTTATAGTACCCTGCCCTAGTCCTGGGTGCATCCGAGAGCCCTCACAGTTCCATGCCCATTTTTCCAAACTGTATAACCCACCCTGCAGGGCAGCCCTTGGCAGCTCCCCAGGCCCACTGACGTAAAGCTTCCACTCCATCACGTGGCATAGCCCTCTGACCTTCGACCTTGCTCACCTTCCTGCCCCTCCTCCTCTTCCCATGACTTTGTGTCTCTGCCTCCATCCCCAGCCTTCCTCTGTCTGACCAACTTCTAGTCTTCCTTCAGGTCTCACGTTAAGCGTTGCTTTTTCCAGAAAACTCCAAGACTGTTCAATTCCTTAGACTTAGCTCTTTTAGCATTTTGGTGTGCTGTGTTCTCATTGCTTTTTCTTGATTTTTTTCCTTTCTTTCTTTTTTTTTTTTAAATAATAGACTTTATTTTTCAGGGAAGTTTTATGTTGATAGGAAATTTGAGTTGAAATTATGGAGTTCCCATACACCCCCTCTTCCTGTGCCCACAGACTCCCCCGTTACTAGCATCTTGCATTAGCATGGCACATCGGTACAGGTGATGAGCCAGTAGGCAGACGTCATTATTTATGGAAGTCCATGGTTTACATTAGGGTTTACTCTTGGTGTCACATGACCTTCTTAAGGGTTTTGACAAGTGTACACTGCCATGGACGTCTGGTGCCACATGTCCACCGTCACCCTGTATAACATGGGGTCATTCCCCAGCCCGCACATTCACCTGTGCTCTCCTGGTCGTCCTTCCCTCCTCCTCCTGAACCCCTGGCAATCACTGATCTCGTCACTCTCCCTGTTGTTCTGCATTTTTCCAGCTTCCCTTTGGTTCTTTCATTTTTCAAAGTTATCCTTACACACCCTTCAGAGAACCGGTGTTTTCAAGGCTCTGTGGGAACAACAGTGGCCCCCCCTTTGGCCTTCTCAGACGTAGCCACACTATTCTGTGGCCTGGGCCTCCACGTGTCCATCTAGAGTGCGCCCAGAGTGTAGACTTATGTGGCCGCCTCCACGGATTTCTCAGCTTGGGGTCAGGCATGGGCTTCCACCAAGAAAGAGGAGGATTTAGCTCTTCCTCACGCCCTCTCCCTTCTGCTTACAGCCGCCTCTCCTCCGTTCCCATCCTCCCTTTTTACTTATATTATGATTCTGGTCAGATCTGTATTTGAGATTATCATTGTTACAGCTATGTCAATGCTCTTCACAGCTGAACTCCGTATTATACATAATTAATTTTCTTTTCTTGTATAACCTTTTGTTTTCCCTGAAACTGTTATTGGCTTTTTTCTATGTATTAATAATGACAGTCTTCATTTCCTCTCAGAAATATCAGACATTCTATCAGTTTTCCCTTCTGGAAGCAATCCTTCTTGGAGCCTTCTGAGCTACCCATCAGGACACACTGTCCCATGTCTGGGGTCCCCTCTGCCTGTCATCTGCTTTGGGGGTCCCCTGCCTCCTGTGTCACATGATGTTCCCTTTCTTCATTGACTCCTCAATGTGGCTTTTTTAGTCTTCTAGTGCTTTTCTGAAAAAGGGCCCACGGGAGGCAACATTTGAGAACTAGTGTATTTGAAAATGCTTTTCCTTGTAGTTCTGTGTCTGGAAAAAAATTCCAGTCAGAGGTGTTGCCGTGAGAATGTGTGGACAGGAATCCTGATGGTTAATGGACATCCCCTGTCTCTGCCTAATGCAGTAATTGTCCTCCCCCAGTTGGTCGTCCTTCTAATTATCGAAGAAGCTTGTGGAAGGCAGGCCCTGTGTCTTTCTCGTTATGGTGGTAGCACTTAGAATAGGGTCTGACTTTTCTGTTCAGAACATAAGTCTTTTTTTTTTTTTTTTAAGATTTTACTTATTTGACAGAGATCACAAGTAGACAGAGAAGCAGGCAGAGTGGGGGTGGGGGGGGGAAGCAGGCTCCCTGCAGAGCAGAGAGCCCGATGCGGGGCTTGATCCCAGGACCCTGGGATCATGACCTGAGCCGAAGTCAGAGGCTTAACCCACTGAGCCACCCAGGTGTCCCCAGGACATAAGTCTTAAACCAGAAAGCCTTGATGACAGTTTGGGTATTGGGGATGCCGGAGTGGATATTCTCTAGCTATTAGAACCCAAGGACTGCTAAGAATACCTAATTTGCTTTTTGTATAATTTGAATTTATGAATTGGGCAAACATTCGGCTATTATAACTTTGACAGTCACATGCCGTCCAGGGGCGCAAGTGGACAGCTTCTGTCCTCTGTGCTCTCCTGATGCTTACAGAGTTATTTTATTTTATTTTAAAGATTTTATTTATTTGAGAGAGAAAGACGAGAGAGGGCAGGGAGGAGGGGCCGTGGGAGAGGGAGACAGATTCCCGGCTGAGCAGGGAGTCCGACTCGGAGGACGTGGGACTCGATCCCAGGACCCTGAGATACGACCTGAGCCAAAGGCAGACACGTAACCCACGGAGCCACCCAGGCGCCCCAGTTCGGGAGTTTTCGTCATCCTTGGAGCAGATTAGAAGACATGTCTTCGAAACTCTTTATGGGAGAGGACCTTGAAATCCATGGAGGTGAGGTGCGGCCCTGTGCTGTGGGATGAGCTCGGGGTCTCTCTGTGTCTCGCAGGTGGTCACCATGGGCCTGTTCCGCACCATCGCGCTGTTTTACCTGGGAAGCTTCGACAGCATCGTGCGTCGCTGCATGATGCAGAGAGCAAAATCGGAAATTGCAGACAAAACTGCCTAATCCGTGCCCCTGGGGAAAAGACTGTTTCTAAATAACTGAACAGCTTGCTGCTAAAAGGGACCCAGTTTTTGGCCTACAGACACGTATGTATCGCTTTTGAATATGTGAGATTGGACCAGTGCTCTTCAGAAACCTGGCTGCGGGCGAGGGGAGAGGCGTGCGGCTCGGGTGAGGTTATTAACACTATGCAAACACGGAGCAGGAGACCCGTGGTTCTCGGGGCGGGGAGGTGACGACCCTATGGGAACGAACAGCATGTGAGCAAGGCGAAGACCTTGATTCCAGAACGATCATTTACATGTATCTATTTATTCTTTTTTTTCCCCCTCTATTGAGATTAAGTCCAGAAATGTACCTTATGATATATAAGATGCAGCTTTGGGCACTTTTTTTAACCTTCCACGTTAGGCAGTTTATGGGTTTCTGGGGCTTCCCCCCCCCCTTTGGTCTTTTTAACATGGTGTATTTTATTCAAGAGGAGTTTTACAGATTGCGGGCAAGTCTGAGTGTGTGATGATGTCCCTGACTCACTGTCTTCTCGTGGCCACTCGTGGCTTCTCTCTCTCTTTGATCCCATAAAAATACAGGGGGATGAGAGAGAACAATGCAGGGGAAGGGCAGGAGAGAGCGTTTTCCAGTAGGAAAAATAGTGATTTCTTGTCTTCTTTAGACTCGAATGCATAGAGCACTTTTTGTTTTTCATTCACGGGGAAAGGCAGCCTCCTAAAATGTTTTCTGAAGAGAAATAAAATCTTAGAAGCTTAAAAGTTTACAATTTCTTCAACAGCCATGAGGACGCGGAGCTCACCCATCCCATTAGAGTGTCTTGTCATTCTTCCCATCTCTCCTGTTTTCCTGATACTGCTATAATATTTTTATATATAAAAAAAAGACTAGTTAAAATTTTTTGACTTGACTTTTTAAATTAACTCATGAATTAATTAAAACAGGTGAAAAAAATTAAAAAGCGTGACATTCTTCTGGTAGCATATATGTAGCTTTTACGAAAGGCTGATGATCGTATATTTACATTTTCCTCGTTAAGAGAAAGAAGATAGGACAAAGCTGATTTTGAAGATACTCATTTTTGAAAGAAAATGATCACCCATTCTTTCTGTGACTCCCATTTAATCGGAGAACCTTCTCTGCACACCACGTTAAGGAAGCCCAGTCATCACTCCCGCAACATAAGCCCTGGGATCCTCTCGGCCCCGTGAATGTTGTTTTCACATCACAGGCTCTGTTGCTCAGTTAGTGGATTTCCACAATAAGTGCCTCTCATGGGTTTTGGCCAACATTCCCTACTTCATCCTGTCACTGTGTGCGCTCCCTACTTTGGGACAGTCCCCTTCATCGTAATGCTACGCCCCCTCCTTCCTGCACACACAGTATGCATATACTGTGCATACAAAAGATTAAAGGCCTAAAAATTACAGCAAACCTTCTTTTGCTCTTGAGTTTTTGAACCTCTTGACTTTAAGATGACTTAATTTTTTTAAAGTGAGATATTTAATGGCTTTAATCCTTGGCATCCTTTTAATGAGGATCTGAGAATGGCATATTTTAACACTGACCAAGATGGAAGAAATTATTTAATATAGAAGTTGCTTGGTTATGACTTCATTGCAGTTTGTGGGGGTGGGTGGATGCCCTCACAGTTTCATGAATCTCTCTGTCTTCTGTAGCCATCGTTTGCAAACTACATTAGGTCATACCTCGCAGCCTCTTAAGATAGAATAATGGCTCTATTTCCCTAATTTGCGGAAAACAGTTACACATTAATGTCTGGCTATTTTTCACTTTTATTTTTCCTGGTGAATATTCCTTGTTGGCACCTCCAACTGCTGGTCCAGATGAAAATCTAGCCCAAGATGGTGTCTCGTTTAGTACGATTATTGGACCACAATTACTTCCGTAGGCTGTACTGTCAAGGTTTCCTCGTAGCCTGTATTGTCACCTCCAGGTAATCTGCTCCCTGAACAAATTTAAGAGCCCCCATTCTGTGGTGGGAGATCCTTTCCTCAAGCCTGTTGTAGCTCGGGCATGAGAGCAGATTTTGTGGAGATCATATCATCAAGGAATGGGCTTCTTTGTCAGACAAGTTAAAGGGCCAAAGCTCTGTATCCAAAAAGCTTTGAAAACTAAGTTGTTGGGGTTTTTTCCCCCTCTTTTCCTAAATTTGGTGCCATTATTCCTTTGATAGCAAAACCTGACTTGAACTGATGTGTTAGAGTTTTGATTTATCCATTTTATGGACTCTTCATTAATTTTTCCCAAAGAAACAACAATGAGTTTGATTCTAGGTATTGCCCTAGATTCTACGGACACGTTTTGTAATATCCAGCATATGCCCCACATCACCTTTTTCCAAATCTAAAAAATTAAGAATTCTGAAATGAGTCTGGCCCGAACAGTTTGGATAAAGGATTATGGACATTTAGCAGTGTCACACAAAGATCTGACTTCATCCAAAACATGAAAATATTACAAAGGCAAATTCTATTTTTTATCTTTTTTGGCTCAGTTTTTGTACATTTTTTATACTGACCTGTCTTTTTTTTTTTTTTTGCCTGCTCAGGGGAATTAAAAACAACACCAACAACAATGCACACACACACAAAACCCTCTGAGTCAGATTGTTCAGGAAACTGTTGCCATTTCTTTTTTCTTTTTCTTTTTCTTTTTTTTTAAAGGGGTCATTGATTCAACACTTTGTACTGTACCCAGAAGTGGGTGTGTCTTACCTGTGGCAGAAGGAGTTTGATTCCAATTCTGTTGAAGTGTTGGCTTTCTGTTTGTGACCAGCTACTGTTTACTGTGTGTGTTGGTTCCGAAGTGGTTGCCTCTGCTGGGCTTGGTTTTGCTGTTTTATTATAGTGTATTTGTGAGTATATTTATTTTAAAAAAATGTTGAATGTCGTTCATCCGTAGAAATTCCAAAATATGTTCAAGGACCCTCTATAATTAAAAAAGATATAAGATATAACCCCCATTTCTTTTTACAAAAACAAAGTCCAGGAAATTGTTCTTTTCTGTTATTTTTTAAAATTTAATTTTCACAGCTGAAAAGAGAAAAAATGAAAAATACTGTCAATAATGGCCTCTTTGCATTAATACTTACATGTGTTCAGTTAGAAATCTGTTGGTTAAACCATATATCACTGATTCTTAGAAGCGAACTTTGGGAGTGCATTTCTAATATTTAGATGATAAAAGCATTTTGGAAATAGTAGCTTCAATTCAAAGAATTGTATGTCTGTCTTTTTGGAAGAAGGCAATACCATGATAATTTTTTTTTTTTTTTACTGAGTTTTATCATCAACAGATTTAATTTTATTACCTCATGTTCTAATTTAAACATGTCTCACTCACATGAGGACACTTTTAAATATTCATAGTTTTTGACATACGATGCTTTGTATCTTTCTCATGTCCTTAGTTCTTAGTAACTCAGCTTTAAAAAGTACACTAACCATAACCTTCCATACTCTGGACTAAATCTTGTTTAGTTCAGCGCAATGATGGCAGATTTGATATTTTGAAGAGGAGATAATAGCTATTATATTTTACACTTGCTTGATGGGACAACTCTAAAGACATTTTTAAACTGTAAGAATGCACTTGGCTATTTTGATATATATTAGAACTTGTGTTTGCTACTTTAGATGCTTTTGTGGCAGAATTGTAACCTAATTTTCATATCTTGTATTTCTGAATCACAACAAAAAATAAATGGGGAACAAGCTTTACAGATTTGAAAATGTATTTTTTTTTTTAGAAATTTGTGTTTAAGAGTCATTTAAGCAAAACACAAATCTCTTTCATAATATTATCCTAACCTTGCCTCCTAAACAGGGCTTGATTTTGATCATATTTTAGGAACTAATATTTTCAGAGTAAGTTACTTGGCATTCAGAGTGCCTATTTCAAATATGTTCTGTGTTTGTGTGACTCAGATATGGGAAACGTGAGTAAAAGGTGGTAGAAAAGAAAAGTGGTAGTAATATTTCTTAATGTAATACATTTCATATAAAAACAGATTTTGCACACTTTAAACCTGCATATACTAACAATGCAATATTTCTTAGGTTCTGAAGAACACAGAAGACTGATATATAAAATAACACACCTTAATAGTCCTGTCTTTAAATGGGAAATGGGTTTCCATCGTGGAGAGATTCCTTGGACATCTTGGTTTGCAAACTTGAGCTTTCTCTAAATTTGAGCATTGTATATACCATAAGCAGCATATGATATCCCTTCTATAATTTTTGTATTTGGATGTTTAAAAAGGAAAAAATACAGTGTTCCACTACTGATTTTATGCCCTCGATTTCCCCTCATTCAACATATATTTACTGAGCTCGGCATCCAGGCCCCTGGGGATACTACTCTGCATAACCAGTTTGTCCCTCCCAGGTGGTGATTACATTTCTTCTTTCTTCCCTCCTCACTCCTTCATCTCTCTGAAGGCCCTTACAAGTCTTTCTGGACTTCCTTTCTTCAGCTTGGAACCTCTGAATTTTATGCCACAAATGTTTGAATGTCGGACAGTATTCTAGGCTGGGAAAGCACAAAGGAAAAATACAGCCCCTGTCCTCAAATAAACCTAGCCCATGGCGGTCACTGTCGTGAGTGCATCACATTGAATTCATCTCAATCATGTGCTGCCCCTCAAGCGGTACTCTTCATATCCGCCTTATGCAGAGGCACAGGCACGGAGAGGTTAAGTAACTAGTCCACGGTAGCAACTTCTAAGCTATGGAGCCCATAGTCAGTTTTCTGCCTATACCCTGTCCTAACCCTCTTCCAGTGGCACAAGGGGGCTCTGAGGACTGCGCAGGGAAGTCAGGCATGGTCTCATGGGTGGGGGTGGGGGGTTCTGAAGATGCAACTTGAGAAATGAGGATGAATTCGCTCTGAGAAGGTTGGGTGTGTTTCAGGTAGAAGAGCAGATGTGCAAAGGCAAAAGGCACGAGAGATCTTGGTGTATTCCAGAAAGCGCAGAGTTAATATGGCTGCAAGAAGGGAAGGCATAAGGAAAGGCGGGGCCCCCGGGGGGTAGATTTGCACCAGATCAAGCCATGTAGAGGAGTTGCAATGTTAGCCTCCGAAGAACTTTGGGCAGAAATATAAAATGGCCAGATTTGAGTTCTAAAAAGATCATGGTGCCCCTTGAAATTCAGGGGTTGCTGAGCCCTGAGCCTTGAGTAAAAACCGTTGTCGTTAGTTTGGAAGATCCCATATTAGACACACATTATTATGAGTTGAGTTGTGCACCCTCAAAAGATGTCATCAGTGTCTTAACCCCCAGTGCCCGTAAATGTGATCTTATTTGGAAATAGGGTCTTTACCAATATAACTGAGTTAAGATGAGTTTATTCGGTTCCTAATCCAATATGGTTGGCAACCTTACAAGAAGAGAACCCAGAGAGACACGGAGAAGGCCAAGTGACAACAGAGGCAGATCAGAGGCAAGTACATGCCCAGGCCCCCCAAGGACTGCCAGACACCACCAGAAGCTAGGAAGGGTGAGGAAAGATTTCTCCCTAGAGCCCCTTCAGAGGGAGCCCGGCCCAGCTGACACCTTGATTTTAGACTTCACACCTCCTGAACTGTGGGGAAATAAATTTGTTTCAAGCCACCTGGCTCGTGGTACTTTGTTATGGAAGCCGTAGGAGATAAAAACAGTCACCTCGATTTCTCTAAACATGTTCATCAATAAGTGATAACCGGGAGACACTGCTCTGTGCCAATCATGTACGAAAATAAAAGTCATTGCACAGAAGAATGTCAATTCCTTGCCTATTTCCCCTTCATACAATGGTGTTATCCCGTTGTTTGGGTCTGTGACTGCAGTTTTGATCCAATGAGGACAGTAGCCATTTGAAAAATGTAACTCACTGCGCTTATTTCATTTCACTTTAAATGCTAAGTCATGGATTTGAAGGGAAAAGAATTGCCTTTGCCTTTGTGAACCAGAAGGAAACAGGACTTGCCTGCTATCAAACTCAAACAAAAGAATGATTCACCTGCAGTTTTGGCCTAGCTGCGAAGGTTGTTGCTTAATTATTTCAAACATTTTTTGACGTTTAGGGCCCACCATACATGAGTTAAGTAGGTTTGTCCGTTAAACCAAGGCCTGTTGGTTTAGATTTGGTGAAAGTGTTTCCTTGTGATGACAAGGATGGTTTGAGAGCACATAGTGGACAAATCGTTTGCAATCAGTCCTATAGCAGAAGACAGGCTCTGGGGCATTAATGCACTGAGAACAGTGTTACTGTTAGTACCAAATGCTAATTGGGAATTAGTATTATACTAGTATCCTATAATAATGACCAACAACAGATGCAACCCATCTGAACGCACATGACACTATTTAGTGTCAAGAGTTCATAATATCTAAGCTGTGTCAATTATATCACAATAAAGCTGGAAATGATAATTTAGAAGACATTTGAAACTGGAAATTAAGTGTTTTGCATTGCTTGTCTGGGAGATGTTTTTTAAGCAGTTCCTTTTTATGCAGTTATGTGACCTCTGTTCTTACCCTTTCTGGTCAGTTCATTTCCTTTATGGATGTATTTCCACTTTAGTTTGTCTAAATGGCTTGGGGTCGTGTTTTATATTTTTAACTCACCTTATCTATTAATTGTCACTTCTCTCTCAGTTAATGAATGGGCTTTTTGTATCCCCATTTTAAATAAAAAGTTTAATAGTAAGACTTAACTACATGCCTATATATAAAACATGTATGCCCAGATTAGAATAATGTCCTTTTTGAATTTCATAACCCTTGGAAGTGTTTCTATTCATGATGGACGAAGAGAACTTTCTGAATGATACTGTTAAACATCAACCAGTAGGTGGCGAAAATTGGCAATAAAAAGCTTTTTGTTTGGCAGACCGGAGAATAAAGGAAAACACAGGCCTTTCAGGCTCTTGATACAATCTCCCTTCCTTGCATCTTGTTCTTTTCTCTCCCTGGTGCCACCCTACTCCTAGAATCCAGCCAGGCAAAGCTGCTAGTGGGGTAGTCCATTGGCTCTGAAAGGTATAAGGCGTCTTGCGAAGTAAAAAGCCTATAGTGCATCCAGGTGGGAGGGTGTTGGAAGGTCTTTGGCACAGATCTGGGATTCAAACCCAGGACTCCTGGCTCTGGTCAGGTCTCCCTCCACTCCCTCCCCAATACCCAGAGATAGTTACTCCACACGCTTCCTACAATACCTGCCCTCACACTTGAGGGTGTAAGCTAATAACCCAATCTGAATGGAGGAATGGTTTCACTCTTTCGATATGAAGAGAATTCAGAACATTCCTGGGGAATATATAATCTTGGTCCAGGACTGCAGCACAGCCCTGTCCTGAGAACGGCTGGGGATGGCCAAGATGCCCAACCCCGAAGGGGTAAGTCTGAGAAAATCTGTCAAGTGAGGCTCTCTGGGAGCAAAGGAGAGGGAAAAAAAAAAAAATAAATAAGGAGGCTTTTCTTTCTCTGGGAATGGGGAATCCCGTTTCCTTCTGGGGACCCCTTTGCAGAAGTACAATCTATTTTCCAGCTCTGTCCTCTCGTTTTCTCACTCCCATGCTGGGTCGCAGAAGCACAAAGGTTTTCAATTCCTCTTAAGTAATTTTGGAGGCCTAAGACAAGCTTCTGAGAAGATCCTTAAACTATCATGCAGAGGCATTAGTATAGGTTTCTACTCTTTCTGTGAGAACATACACCCCAGGTCAGTCTATATACCCAGTGTTCATCTCCAGACCAGACCCTGCGTCACCACCGCCCATCCCAGCCCCACCACCACCCAGTGCCATGTCCCATGAAAAAGCAGGAAGGAGCATCTTCCTTCATTCCTTCTTGCTGGGATAAGAAGTTTGTATGAGGCACCCATCCCTACTTGCAAGAGGTTGGCATGTTCTTTGGTTGCCTATGATAAATGGGATGGAAATAATTTATGCTTATTTTGCTCAAGAGCACATGCTTTGATTTGAGACTAGGAACGAGACAAAATAAAGATGGTGTTGGAACACGTTTGTACACGTTGCCACGCTCATTTGTCACGTTTCTATGAGCGCTCGAGCCCAGCATCCCTATCTCTCTGTATTTGAGCCCTATCAGGTAAGCTGCTGGGCTTTTAGTAAACATTTGTTTTCTTGGCCCTTTATTTGCCAAAGACTTTCTGAGATGATTAAAAAAAAAAGTTAAACAAGCACAACTTGTTTGCCCTCTTGTGCTTTTCTCCTAGGGGCTGTGAAGGTTGATGAATGAAAAGACGATGTGCTTGCGTGTGTAATATATTTATGTGTGTGATTGTGTGTGTACACGCGCGCGTTCAGATAACTTGAGAAGCTGCGGCCATTTGGCACTGGCTGCTCGGCGACCCCACAGGCCTTGGGAAACCCACCCACCCGGTGTTGGGACCTTTTTCAGGGCCTGAGAGTTACCCGGTAGCCCCCCGGGAGCGACCAGCCCCAACCTAGTGCCAGTCCTGTCACGGGCGGAGGCAAAACGTTTATTTAGCCATCTTAGAGCCCTTGACGTCGTCGACTCGCCCCTCACTGGCCCACTGAGGGCTGTCTGGCCTTGGTCACGGGTGGTGTCCCCAGGGTGTGTGTTCCGCCTGCACACCTAGGAAGCAACTTGAAAGTAAATACCACGCTCGAGGCTTCCCTTTGCCTCTCTCTCCGCGGGAGGGTCACGCTGAGGTCCCACTGCTCGGGGTCAGCGTGGGCCTGGTCTCCTCCCTGGCAGCTGCCAGGAGGCGGCAACACGGTGTGTACACGTACACACACGCGCGCGCGCGCACACACGCATGCACACTCGGTTAAAGGGGTCGAAGCGATTCTCGGCGCGCGCGCGCGCACACACACACACACTCGGTTACAAGGGTAGAAGCGATTCCCGGCGGTTGCGCCCTTGGCGCACCCACCCGGCAACCGCCCTGCCGGCCGCGTGCAGTCCCCCGGGCGCCCCCGGCCCCTCGCGGGCCCCTGAGAGCGCGCCGGGCCCGCTGCAGGCCCGAGGAGGCCCCTCACACACCCACCGCGCCGCCGCCGCGCGGGAGGCCTGCGCCGCCCGCGCCACCCACCGGCCGGGCCCAGCGGGCGGGCGGGCGGGTGGAGCGGAGCGGGCCGGGCGGGCGGGGGCGTCCCGGGCGCGCCCTCCCGGGCCGCGGGCCCTGCGCGCCATGTGTCCTCCGCGGGGCGCGCTGCTCCGAGCCCGGCCGCGGCTCCTTTAACCCGGGAAGGGGAGCGGGGCGGAGGGGCGGAGGGGCGGCGGGGCGGCTCCGAGGAGGGCTCTTTCTTTCTTCTTTTTTTGAATGAACCGTGTGACGTACGTACAGGAAACCAGTCGGTTAGAGAGAATGAAGTAAGAGGCCAGCCCCCACCCCCCCGCCCCGCGCCCGCCCCCTTCCTCCCCGCCCCCTCCCCCGCCCGCCGCGCTCCCTCCCGCCGCTCTCGGTTTCCCCGCCGAGCCGCCGCCGCCGCCGCTGCCAGCGAAGGTGCCGGGCGCCGGGCCCTCCCCGCCGGCGCGGCCGTCATCGCCCGGAGCGGGTGCGCGGCTGGAGCGCGGAGGGGGCGGCCGCCGCCAGCGCCGCCGCGCAGGAGCAGGAGGAGGAGAAAGGGTGCGCAGCCCGGAGGCGGGGTGCGCCGGTGGGGTGCAGCGGAAGAGGGGGTCCAGGGGGGAGAACTTCGTAGCAGTCATCCTTTTTAGGAAAAGAGGGAAAAAATAAAACCCTCCCCCACCACCTCCTTCTCCCCACCCCTCGCCGCACCACACACAGCGCGGGCTTCTCGCGCTCGGCACCGGCGGGCCGGGCGCGTCCTGCCTTCGTTATCAAGCAGCTTTTCGGAAAATGCATTTGCCGTTCGGAGTTTAATCAGAAGAGGATTCCTGCCCCCGTGCCCGGCTCGTCCGGCGGCCCCCGGTCCCTGTCTGTCTCCCGTGGAGGAGTGAAGCGGTCCCGCGGATAGAGATCCATGTCTGTGCCCGCGCGTGTGTGTGCGTGTGTAAATTGCCGAGAGGGGGAAAATCACAGGACTTCTGCAAATACGGGACTGAAAATTGTAATTCATCTGCCGCCGCCGCTGCCTTTTTTTCCTCGTGCTCTTGAGATCTCCGGTTGGGATTCCTACGGATTGACATTTCTGTGACGGAGAAGTCTGGGAATCAAACTGGAAATTCTCCTAATTTTTTACCCTCCCTCCCCCAACTCCTGATTCATTTGGAAGTTTCAAAGCAGCTATAACTGGAGAGTTCTGAAGATTGATGGAATCTTTGCCTTATGCATTTGTTTTGTTTTCACAAAAAAGGAAACTTGACAGAGGATCATGCTGTCCTTAAAAAATACAAGTAAGTTCTTCGCACAGGAAATTGGTTTAATGTAACTTTCAATGGAAACAATTGAGATTTTAACTTTAAGTGCATTCGAGTAAGTTTAATTTCCAGGCAGTTTAATACATTCTTTTAAGCTGTGTTTCTTGTAGTGTGTATGCCCTGCGTTCTTTCACCCAGTGTATAAAGGAAAATGCACCTGATTTTGACTTAGTTTTCTTTTTGACCTTTCAGCATCGCAGAGGAAGTAGACTGATATTAACAATAATTAATAATAATGTGCCTCATGAAATAAAGATCCGAAAGGAATTTCAGTAAAAATTTCCTGCATCTCATGCCAAGAGGGAAACACCAGAATCAAGTGTTCCGCGTGACTGAAGACACCCCCTCATCCAAGAATGCGAAGCACATCCAATAAAATAGCTGGATTATAACTATTCTTTCTTTCGGGGCCGTGGGGCGGGAGCAGGGGCGAGAGGTGCTGCTGGTACCCGGCTGCTTTTCCTCGGGGGAAGGATGGCGCACGCTGGGAGAACAGGGTATGATAACCGGGAGATAGTGATGAAGTACATCCACTATAAGCTGTCGCAGAGGGGCTACGAGTGGGATGCCGGAGACTCGGGCGCCGCGCCCCCGGGGGCCGCCCCCGCGCCGGGCATCTTCTCCTCCCAGCCCGGGCGCACCCCCGCGCCCGCCAGGACCTCGCCGCCCCCGCCCCCCGCCGCCCTCGCCGCCGCTGCGGCCGCGGGCCCTACGCTCAGCCCCGTGCCACCTGTGGTCCACCTGACCCTGCGCCAGGCCGGCGACGACTTCTCCCGTCGCTACCGCCGCGACTTCGCAGAGATGTCCAGCCAGCTGCACCTGACACCCTTCACCGCGAGGGGACGCTTTGCCACGGTGGTGGAGGAGCTCTTCAGGGATGGGGTGAACTGGGGGAGGATTGTGGCCTTCTTTGAGTTCGGTGGGGTCATGTGTGTGGAGAGCGTCAACCGGGAGATGTCGCCCCTGGTGGACAACATCGCCCTATGGATGACTGAGTACCTGAACCGGCACTTGCACACCTGGATCCAGGACAACGGAGGCTGGGTAGGTGCACGTCTGCTTGAGTGTGCGTCTGGGCTGGACATTTCCAGTCGGGGGCTGAGAATCCGTGGTTGGAGTGTGGGTGGGCTCCTGGGCCAAGGGCAGGCTGATGAGCCAGGGAAATAAAATCAGGGTGCCTGCTTCCCTCACCCTACCCCCGCCCCCCATGAAGGTCCCGCTGCCAGACCTATTGTTGATGATTCATTCTGGCCAAAAGTGTTTTCCTTGCTTGCCAGCTTTGGAGGGTTAAAGATCCAGCATTTGCTATCCAGTGGGATCTCGGGATAAATGGTATCCTTTCAGGGTTTCTTAGACTGGGGGGTCCAGAGATCCTCCCCCCACCCCCAACCACCGACAACTCATGACCTAGACTCCAGGTTGGGTTGGCAACCCGCGTGTTAGACAAGTTCCCCTGGGAATTTATTTGTACTACAATTTGGGAACTACCCAGTTAGAAGAACAGACTCCACCAGAAGACCAAGGTCATGCCTTTTCTGACTCACTTGCTAAGATCTTCCCTAAGAGGAAATCCAGTGTAGCCCGCTTTCCCTGGATAACCTAGATGTGTTTGTAAAGAGGTAAGTTGACTTTTGGAAAGTGCACAAACTCCATCCTGTGGCGTGTGCCACATGGTTCCCAGTGGGCATGACTGAGTGTCTTGAAGAACATTGGGCCATGGATACTTTATCTCATCAGTGACATAATTTGTTCTGGTTGCATACTTTGCATTCTATTTCTGTACCGGGTGTATGACTTTAAAGTTTACTGTAATTTTAGTATCTTTTACTTTTCGCCACCTAGAGTCCACATCATTTGGTGGTCTTTGCTGGAAAAACTTGCATCTACAGTATCCGTAGAAAGCGTAGACACGTTAATTCTCAGCTGTGGATGCTGTCATGCTTTGAGGTTAGTTGTACTGATCGATGCCTGTAGCTTTGGAGAACGTCTGCGTGGTGATTTTTTTTCTGGTGCTAGATAGAGCTTTCATCATGTTATTATAAAGGTATTGTTTTGTATGATTCTTTGGGGGAGGGCATCCAGATCCTAAGACTGAAGAATTGTAATTGAGATCTGCATCTTATATGTAAAATTACCAATTTGTGGAAAAGTAAAAGAGAAATCTTGTCTGAAATTTTTTCAGACTTTTTGTTTTAAGGTGAAGAATTCTTTCTGAAAAAGGATGCAATGCAGTTCTTCCTTGTATTGTCTCTAGGGAGAATTACTGATGTTATTATTTTATAGGACCTAACAGGACCACAAAGCCTAAAAATTATTACAAATGGATTCAATTTCAAGAAGCACATTACATATTTTACTACAGTTTACAAGCATGCTAATATTAAGGCCAAGAAAAAAGAGAAAAAGCCAAGAAAGTAGATGGCTGACATGAAAATCTGATCCTATTTGATCAAAGTTGACAAAATTCTGATGCCACTTTCAGTGTTTAAAAGGAAAATATCCCCATTTAAATTTCTAACAATTAAAATGCTCCTTGTGAATTGTCTTTTCAAGATCCTATATTGTCAGATCTTTAGTAATTCTGGAAGAATTTACTAAAGGGTAGAAGGATATTTTTGTTAAAAGTTTGGTTAAGTAGGTGGTTTTATTTTTAACCACCATAACCAAAAAGGTAGAGAGTTCCAGACTCCCAAAAGGATCTTTTTAAAACCAACGTAAAACTTAAGTTGACAGTTCATATTTTTATGAAAAAAAATTTCAAAATTTTCTTTCTAGTTGAAAGAAATCCAAGGTACTAACTCTCATCTGTTAAGAAATTTAATGAAAAGCTAGGCAACAGACATGCTTATGATAGAAATTAATATAGAACCTTGGCCTTTGTTTTGTTGCATTTTACTATGTTAACATCTCATGCAGTTGAGTTTACCTTTTAAGTAAAGGCTCACTTTTAACTCCTTTCAAAATAGAGTCTTCATAGTAGAGCCTGTCTCTCTGGTCAACAGGTATCCGAGATTGATAAACGTTGAGGCTGTATTTTATGATGCCAAACCACAATGACATACCGTAGAACATGATAAAAAAAGTTTTTTTGACAAAACCTTTCAGAGTAAACATAAATCATATAGAGGCACAAGTAGCCGATGGTAAAATGTGTCGTTTTCAGAACAACATGTTGATGGATGACTGTATAGGAAAACAAAGGAATTTGGCCAAAAAAAGCAGGTATCAGGAAATGTAATCATAAGTGGATACTTTGGAATCAAAGTGGTAGTATTTGAGAGTTACAAATGATTTACCTATCCTTTCAAATGGGCATGACTAACTAAATGTCTGGTTTAGGCATATGGTAAACAGACAGATTTTTCCACCACACCCCCCCGCCAAAATTTGTACCAATCAGAGTTGCGCCCTTAATACTGTATTGTGTCTTACAGTGTAAAGTACTCAGAATGCCCATTGTCAAATGTCAGAAGAGAGCTAGTACATTATTCCGACTTTTGATAATGACTTGTGTGGCTTCTAGGACTCAGTGGATCAGACTGCACGTAGAATAATGGGCATTTCAGATCCGAAGTCACTTTTTTTCTTTGCTGCTGTTGATGCAAAATCAGCCTTCTGAGGTTAAGGAAAACTGTTCGTATTCTGCATTCCATAGCTTGGAGAAAGTGTCTTGGGAGGAAAGGCGACTGAGACATAGCCCCAGAAGCTTACAAATTAAATAAAGACTAAAGAAGAAATTGGGTTAAAACAGACTGTAGCTTTATTCCTAAGTTTGAATAAGACATTGTGAGAGAAGCAGGACAGAGGGAGTACAAGACACCATTAGTTCTAGGAAATGTCTGAGACCCTGCTACTCCAGTGGGGTTCACAGACCATCACCTGGGAGCTTCTCAGAGATGCAGCTTCTCAGGTTCCACCCCATAGCCAATGAGTCTGAACCTGTGGTTCTTGTGAGATCCACGTTGTCAAATGCACATAAAAATTAGAGATGTTGATTATTATCTACCATTGGTTCCTGGGGCCATCTTTTAGGAAGAATGACAGTGTGGGATGGGTCCTCCACTGTCCCATTCCAGCAGCCTCCCGGGTTTCTAGTATTACCTAGAATACTGAGTATTTCCCAGATGTCCACTAGTGTGATCTGGTCCTTGGATGAGATACCCTGGAATGAAAGAGAGGAGATAAATTATCGTAAGCTCCCATCTTCTCAAGAATGTTTTTCATGGTAGCTATACAGTTTGCATTGGCATTATTGATCCCAATAAAGTAAGTAACACAGCCCTTCTATTCCAGTTACAGACAGGGGATTTCTGTCTTTTGATAGCTCCATTAGTTATTATTTTACCGCCTGGTTTGAGTTCTGTAGATGCGTTGACTAAGATTGCTTCAAGGTGAAGGGGCTCTTGGAGGGGAAGTGTCGAGATAAGGGCACTTTGACCATTATTGAGGTTGATAGCTCCCTCCAGGCCGAGAACATTCAGCTTCATGTCTCATAAGAGAGTGAGGTGTGGGCTACTAAAAGAAAGAGAAGGCTTAAATGGGAGATTAGCTTCATTCTGTTGATGAGATGGTGGCGTGACTTTTCTTTTCCCTTTTTTTTTTTTTTTTTTTGGTCTTTTGGTCTTTGTGGTTTAGGAAGACAGGAACTTACTTCTCCACATCCAGTAGAGGTTAGCTTCCTTTTTATTAGTTGGTCGGCAAGCAGTTTCTATCTTCTGTTGGCAGTCCAGATCCACCAAAACACTTGATTAACTAGAAAGCAATGCCATTCTCATGCCAGTGTAGGAAATAAGTGAAAAAGCATCATTTTCCTGGCAGCCAAGTATCAGCTGCTTATGGCCAATTTTGGCAGCGAAATGATAGGGATTAAAAATAGTCTGAAGATGGTCTAGTCTCAAGGAGGATATTTAATGATGAACTTTCCTTGGGAAAGTGCATCTTTCTCCCTCCTAAGGATCACGTGACTCCCTGCAATAATTTATTCTGTAGGAAAAAAACTACGTGGTTGCCCCTGGAGTTTGCAAGTCACATGCTGTTCAGTGATTGTATTTGTGGACCTTTGTAAAATTTTATAGTTCACTTAGTTCACTTTTCTGTCCTAGGGCTTTCCTTGCTGTTCAATGTCTGTTGCAAACATGGCTTTCTTTTGTGTGTCCTGTTACTTTGAGCTGTGCTTTCTAGTGAGAACTGATTGATCTTTTTAACAGTCCTTAATTGACCTGGTACATTTCAGATTGTTTAAATGCACAGAACGCCAGGTAACAGAAAGCCACAAGTTGTTGTTGTTTTTAAAAGCAAGCTCTCAGAGTTTTTCCTTATCTTTGCTTCTAGTCCTAGTTGTTTTTTTGGACGAAGAGTAAACTCACTCAGAAAGCAGGTGTATGGGTGCTGTGTGTATGACTAGTGGTCCTGCTCAGCTGTCCCCATGCCCATTTCTGAGGTCGCTCATCGTGTCTTAGCAATAGTCACGCAAAGCAGTATCTCAGCCCAAGTGCAATTGTGCTAGAAAAACAACACTGTCTTTGTCGTGTACAAGTAGAAAGGTTCCCCACCCCCCGCCCTGAGATAGATTGTATTTGAGGTTCAAAGGTTCTGTTAAACCTTTTTAAGGTAATCTAATATCATCACCTTATTCAGTCATAGCTGTAACCTTGCAAACTGGTCACCCCTTCCCCCAGCTACATACAGGAGACCACTACATGAATTTATTTCACTAGGAAGCTTTTCTTTTTCATTCTTCTTGGTTTGATTCAAACAGTGTTAGTGCTTGACATAGAAAGAGGATTAATGATGAAAATCGTCCAAGGACTGAGACAGCTTTTTGACAGACGTGATTGCCAGTCTTTATGTACCTGGTCCTGGGTTAGGTTGGGGACACAGCTTTTACCCCTGCGTTGGGTGACCTCACGGGCTTGTGTCATAGGTGTCTAAGTGAACTCATAGTTACATGCAACCCTATTAGCATGATCCTAGAGGCTCAGATTTAGAGAGAAAAGAAAAAAAAAAAACCCAAGTATGTATTATTTTGCATACACTTCTATCTTTGTCTAAAAAAGTTACTTCTAACCATATGGCTGTTCATGTGTGCATTAGGTCTGATTTAAATAGGAGGAGAAATGTACGTAATTTAAAAAACACTGTACAATACAAACACATACTTAAGAGAACTGAAAGGCCAGGGGAGTTCCCTTGTTAAATATTTACCCATTAAACACCCTTAATACACATTAAGAAGACTTAATAAACACCTGTCTTCAATTTTTAAGGTGTTTCAGTAATTCTTTGTATTTAAAAGACAATCAAGGCTTTGAATAGGGTGATTAGACTAACTTAATTTGAAGAACTGCCTCTCTTAAATCATCCTTGTATGCAGAAAAATACAAGTTGATTTTGAACAGAACATGGGCTCTTCCTTTGGCAGAGATTAAAAAAAAAAAAAAGCTTTTGTTTTCTTTTGTTGTAGGTTATAGTACTCTTCCCTTTATTAAGAGGCTTCTCTTCCAAAATCTGTTTATAGAAATTTCTAGTCCACTGTAGCATTTGTGTTCCCGAAAGGCAGGTCTTGTACTGTCTAACTGCTTGCACTCGTGGTCCTCCTTCTTTAGATGGAAGATGGTAAAACTTTTGAAATTACAACCAAGCCTTTTTCCTTCACCAGTTTGTTCTGATATATGCTCAACTCCGTAGTGCTGACATTGTTTCTCTGCTTTTTACTTGCCAGACAACAGAAGGACAGACAGCTGTCCTTCAGTAAGAATCATGATTGCATGATTGTTTCTAGCTCTTTCTCATGGGGACCCTGCCCCATGACTGTCCCCTAGCTGCCCATCATCCCACCGCTGGGAAGCCTCCAGGATGTAGCTCCTGTGCCTTCCTGACACACGCAGGGTAGGAGTCACCTGAAGCAAAGAATGTTCTGCCTGCATTCCAGCAAGAGGGATCTGAAGAGGGCTGTGGCCAGAGCTAGAATATAACCTCGACTTCAGTCTTGCTGCCGGCAGCAGGGCAAGGCACAATTCTGTCCACAGAAGGTGACGCTTTTCCCTTAGAGATGGTGAATTCCAGCCGCTCTGGGGAGTGGGGGGAGATAGAATCCGCCAGCAGAACTTTCGCTTGCTCGGATCTCTGCAGTGTGAGATAAGAGGGGTTATTCCCTGGCCATAGAGAAGTTTTGACTAACTTAATTAAAATAGCTTCTACTCAAGACCACTTCCCCACCCGCCCCTTAAACGTGTTTGAAAGGGAACGTCCCTGCCATGCTGGGGTGACTCTTTGTAGCGATGTACTGAGAGCTACTTGGGTGATTTTTCTTGGGGGATTGACAGGATTCGGTGAGAAACTTCTCGACAGAATGGGGACCTCTCTTCCCCGTGACACATGGAACACGCACTTCCCTGGGAAACTGTTTGGAAAATCTGTGTTTTCATCCTGCTCCTTGTTTTGCCTTCAGAATGTCAGGGATAGAGCCATATTCCATTTTTAGTTAATAATCAGCTCATCGGCTCTCTGGGGCTTCCACATAATGAGTCAGAAGCTTATGACTGACCCCACTCTCCTCTTTTACTATGCCTCCTGAAAACAACCCGAGGACCCACGACGTCAAGTGAAGCTTTAATATTTCAAGGGAGATTTTCCATTGAGGCCAGTACAGCTTTCTCGTGACAGTTCCAATTACTGTATTTCTCTCTTTTTAACTATCTTTTCTTAAGCTGCGGAAGTATCGGGACTTTGCGACTTTTAATGCTTGGAGCACCGAACAAAGGATCAGTGTTGCAGGCTGTCTCTTCTTGACTATGTCCACCGCTTCTGGGCAGAGGACGAAGATGGCTTTAGCTTGCAGCACCGTGAATGTTGTGTCTGTGTAGTGACCCTGAAATCGAACTGCAGCCCAGGCCACTCAGGTGCATTTGAATTTTCCAGAAGAATCTGGAACAGATACTTAGTCCTCTTCATTCACTCCCTATTTGCTGTATGTATTACCCTCTCGCAATTAGAATAGGAATAAAGTTAACTGTAAGTTATATCCTCAGCTTCAGAGATTGATATTTCATTCTACTTAAGGAAAAAAAAAAAAGGCAAGCCCATAAATGATGCCCTTTGGCACTTCTGAGTCTAAAATTTCAGGGCTACCCCCTAGTCATTTCCCTTATGAATTCCTGCTAGCATCTCTCTCTCTTTCATTTTAAAACTGAATGCTTTTAGAAGTGGTTTTGAGTTTTTGTAATAACAAAATTGTAAGTATAGTGAGGCAGAGCCACTTACTAAATATTAAAGTAACAGTATAAGAAGAAAAGAGTATGAAGAACTCTTATCAAAACAAATGAGCAATCGTTCACAGAATTTAACTCACAAAAGTCAGGGATGGAAAAGAAAAGAGTAATGAAGCTCTTGTGATTTCGCATATCATACATGTTAATTTTTTTTTTTTTCATTGAAAACCCGTTAACTGAGGGTCTGCTATGTGCAAGGCTCTATGCCAGGTGTTTTAGTTGAGTAAAAAAATGTGTAAGATCAACTTTGCCTTCAAGGAACTTGCCTAAAAAGATGTAAGTTGCTGTAATCTTTGCCACTCTCTAATGGATGGAGAGATCTGGTCCAGCTGGAAGGGGACCTGGAGGAGTTTCATGCAGGAGGTGATCAATAGAGGTATGGGGAGGAGGCATTTTAGATAACTGGGCTGGAGAAGTCAGAGCAGACAGGAATGGATGAAGCCTAATTGGACAATATTGCAAATAGTAAAGAGTCTGACTTGGTTGGGACGCAGAGCTCTCTCATGAGATATGACTGGGTCCTAAGTTGAGACATTTAAATAAATTTGGTGAAGTTTAAATAAACTTGGTAGACATTAAAATGAGTATCAAAAGGGTTCTGAGGCAAGGCAGGACATGTGGGCTTGCAGAACATTGCTGGACAGTGAGAGACCAGGTAAGGGGTTTGAACCATGGTGGCAGAGTGGGGAATGGAAAAGATGGGGCAGATGTGGGGGGCAGTGCTGAAGGGAAAGCAAAGGACTTACAGCAGGTTGCAGAAGCAGAAGACTCAAGTCTGAAACCCAGCTCATTCAAAAAGTGTTATTGTCCTCAAGAGAAAGAGGAAAGATAAGAACAGTTGCTGTTTTGTGGGGGTAAATGTGATGAAGTTAATTTTGGACATTTTCAGCTTGAGTTTCCAGTAGGATATCCAAGTGGAGATGCCCATTAGCAGTTAGCCTTGAGGATCTGGAGCTCAAGAGAGCATCTGGGGCAAGGCTACGATATGCTTTTTTACCCCCAAGCCAGGTAGATTTCCCATTTCCTTCCTGCATTTCCAGAAGTGGTCCTAACTGCCCCTGCTGATTCTATACTGCTTTTCCCCAAAAGTCCTCTACAGACTTCTGTGGATTGGATGGAGGTGATTAATGTGGGCTTGGCTTTCCACTACCAGTTTACTTAAACAGTAATTCAACTTGAGTCATATTAATGTTGTCCCAATATCCTAATAATAATCCCCATTTGTGCAGATCTTATACAATCAAAATGTTCTCCTTCATTGGTACTTTGTTACTTAGAAAAATATTTCTCTTATCCTATTTAACCGGCACCTAGCAGAGTAGATCGTAGGTATGTACAATGGTTGTTTATTGAATGAATGAATGAATGAATGAATGAATGAATGAATAAAAGATTATGGAAGGGGCACTTTGAGCATCTAACTCATCCCAACCAACTAATGTTCTCCTACTTTCCTTAACTGTAGAGTGTGTCTGTGTTCCAAATGTCCCCACGTCACAGATTTAATAGAAATGAGAAAAAGGAAAACACCTGTGGAGTATTTTGATTTCATTACTTATCACTGAATTGAAAAATTCTGTCATTCATACTTGAAGAGAAGTCTGGATTTACATTAAATGTATTTTAAAATTTAAATTGAAAATAATCTACATTAAATATTCAACTTCAATAGAAGTCTTTAATGCTAATATTAGACACTAGACTGCTAATATTATACACTAGATCTGTTTATACAAAGAGGGCACACAGCCTCTACATATGTGCTTAGCTACTCTCAGTCCCATGGTTCAAATCTCAAGCCCAGGAGAAGCTTTAATGGCTGAGATTTTCATCTCCTTATCATTAAAGAAATCAGGGCTCGTGCAGGGTTCTCACAGTGGGAACAAGGTGGTTTCCTCCCTCCCCTAATTAGTGTCGTAGCTCCAGTATAAAAGAACTACAGCATAGAAGTCACAGCGATAAACGAGCCCTTAGTTCTTCTCCCACGAAAACAAGCCACCGTCAAAGGTGGCAGTCAGCGGAGCTCAGTGTTCCCAGAGGTGAGAGAGCCTAAGATTTTACCTCTCCAGACACTGACCAGCAAGAAGACCACCGGGGGCGTCCTGGATAAAAACCACTGGCCTGGCAGCTTTGGACTCAATGCTCTGTATTGCTTGAAGCCGGAATCACTGCCTCTCTGTGGTTTTAAGAACTGGCGGAATTTTGCATTTTCAGAACCCTCATCCCTTGGCATGAAGCAAACTCAAAGTGTTACTGCTCACCCTTTGTCATCTGTTTGAGAAAGATCGTATGATTTGTTTACTTGTAATGAAGCTTGACCATACTTCTCCAGGGGCTTTTTAAAAAGAAGGATGTGTCAGCTTGCAGATTTGTCCCCATGAATGAAACCACAAGCAAATTCTCTCCTCCCTCCCCTCCCCCCTCTCGTTTCTTTAGTGACCATCTGTGCATTACGTTACCATTGCCAGACCCTCTTCAAGTGGCTTATCTATGAGTGAATTCAGAAACTTCAAATTATAAAGGACACCCAGATAATTGGCCTGTTCTCCCAAGGATCTGTCCCCCGTGCTGCTGCCAGATTCCTTCTTAATGAACACATCGAGTGACAGTGGGATTCTTGAGCTTGTCCGCATCCGTGAGAAAATGAGCTTCCCTGCTTTGTAACAGCTTGTGGCTCGGGGAAAAAAAATGACAGCCATTGCACAAGTCTCCTTTGAAAGTCGTCTTCTTTCCCATAAATGATACTTTGAGAACACACTTAAGGGGTTATTAGTTTTCTATTTCATGCTTGGCCTGTGTGTGAGAATAACACCAGCTGTCACTGCAAATCAGTAGCTAAACACGCTTTGTCTGGTTAATGTGAGCATTTAATATTTGGCTCAATTAAAAATTAACTGATGCAAGTACATGTCAAATGGAAACTGAAAATACCTTTGGAAGGAATATTGAAAGGGCATGACCAAGGAGGAAATTAGTGCTTTTAAAATGTGGGGACTTGGGGGAAACTTAATGAGTTGAGACCCTTGACTCTTCCTTCAGACCTCGCTACCTGTTTGACTCAGCACGGTACTGAAAAGGATGTCCGCATTCTTACGATGTCGGACCCAGGGGCATTTCTGTATTTTCTAGAGAATAACTGGGGTGTTTTGTTTTGTTCCATTTTATGTTGAATGATACAATGAAAGCAAACAGAACAAGGGATCATTTATTCATTTGTTCCACTTTTTTTTTTTTTTTTTTTAATGGAGCACGTGGTTAGGCCAGGCGCTGGGAAAGTGGGAGCGCTCCCAGTTTGCGGGGTGGAGATCATCACCCCGATGATGTGGAGCCTCGAGAGAGCCAGGAGAGAAGATAGACAACCACAGCAGGGGCACTTATTAGAGTCCAGGAAATCTTCCCAGAAGAGGAGGCTGGAGCCTGAAGGAGGAGCCGGAGCTAACCTAGACACGTGGGAAGGAGGAGAGAAGTGTGGCCAGTGGGAAGAAGCTGGGGGACAAAGGTGGGGGTGGGTGGCTGTTGGCAACTAGGAGTCCAGCTGGGCTGGAGGGAGGGAGGAGTGCAAGGGGGCAGATCAGAAAAGGCAATGCGGGAGTTGCACCATGGAAGGGTTTATTCTAGAAAGGTCCTGCCGTGAATGAGACAGGGAGAAGCTAGCTCAGCAAATGAGCTAGAGACCTGTACCTGACCTGGACGAATGGTAGTAGGGACAGCAAGAAGCTGATAGCTTTCAGCAGTGATTAGGACTAGAACGGACAGATTTTTATTTAGGAAGATAGAGTGATGGGCTGAATGCTTCAGAACATGGCTCATTTCTCCTTCAATTACAGTGCTCTTTTTCCATAATCGTTTTGAAAAGAATATGGTCCTCGTCGTAGTAGATACATGAAAATATATGTTTTTCTTATTTCCCATTTGTTTCAGTTAACCCTGCCTGACTGGAAATTTTATTTTGTTAGGAGTCTCCTTGTAATAAATCGTCATTAATAATCAGTTAACAAAACTGTATTTGAAGAAAGAAATAATTCAGTTTTGAGAAGCAGTTTTCATAGAATCTTCCTCCGCATGAAAAAAATCTCAAGAGTGGGATCTCACCTTGACGGAGGATTTTAAAGATTTTATTTTTTTATTTGACTGAGATCACAAGTAGGCAGAGAGGTAGGCAGAGAGAGAGGGGGAAGCAGGCTCCCAGCTGAGCAGAGAGTCCGACGCGGGGCTCGATCATGACCTGAGCTGAAAGCAGAGGCTTAACCCACTGAGCCACCCAAGTGCCCCTCGACTGAGGATTTTAAAGTTTCCAAGGGAATTTTGTGTCTGTTGGCCCCTTTGGTCTTCATGGCAACCCTAGACCAGGCAGGTGTTATATTCCCACTTTCTCCGCCCACACCCTTTTTGTCTTCTCTTTGTTCCCATGCAAAGAGAAAGTTCTGGGGAGTTGCTGGGGAGCCAGTAAGGCCAGAGGAGCTGGTACTCATTCCCAGACTCAGAATCCAGTGGTTCTGTCCTTACACTGTGCTGCTTCTCAGGGTCTGTTTTCACAAGGACACCAGATTCCTCAACAGAAACTTAATCTAGTATATCTAATTTTGAAAAGTAGTATCCTCTGCTGCCTTTTACCTCAAAAAAAAAATGTCAAGGAAATTAAAATGTAGTCTTTTGTTTCAGGTTTCTTTCCACCCTCCCCCTTTCGATTTGGCTTTTGAAGGGGGCTTCGTGTTTATGGGATGAGCAGAGGGGCACCTGACCTCTTGCCTTGTGAGGCCCACACGTCCGCTCACGATGCCGCGGCTGTGCTTGGGAGCTGGGCGGGACTGAGCAGGCAACTCCTCCAAGGGGACAGTGGTGTGAGGGACGGAAGAGTTCTCGAAACTCAGCATGAGGGTTCTGGGGCACAGCAGGGCAGGTAGTTATATGAATGTAGACAGTCACTTCGCTTGTTTGGCATCTAACCAGCAATCCGCGTTTTTGTTAACTCCTAAGATTGGCCTCTTTAGGTAAGCAACATAAACTTGGCGATGAAAGCGGTTTCTGAATTTAAAAAGCGATGGAGCCTTCATCAGCAAGCTCCCGGAGCGTCTAAAGGGCATGTGGCTATGTTAGTTCAACCTCATTTATTCAGCAAACACTGAGAAGAGCGCTGGAGTTGTAGCAGAAAACGTGGCAGTCAAGAGCTGTCCCTCGACCCTCTCGTGAATCCAGTGTGGAAGATAGCACAGTAAGCAGGCAAATCATTCACCATATAAGGGACTACAATATAGCAGAAAGGGGACAGACTGATACGAGAGTGTCGATGGGCCTCATTAACTCTTGTGGGAGTCCTGGGGTTCCTCTAGTGGTACCGCACATTACACAGAGGAGGGTAAATGGCTGAAAACACAATGTTCTACCTTAGTATAACACAGCCCGTGTGTCAGTTCAAGGGTGGGGGTGGGGGGGTTACATGCACAATAGAGAGTTAGAGAAGACTTTCAATTTTGGCCAAAATGTTTGGAACGTTTTCCCCCCTTACCCCTACTGGTCTTTTCATTTCCCACATTTCCATGTATCACAACGTTGTTCAATGGCCCCAGTCACGGAAAGCCAGGAGGAAGGAAGGAACTGATTTCACCCCACCACATGCCAGACTCTGGGCTTAGCGCTGCAATGGATAGGAGATAATTGATAATTCAACCCCCATAACCTCTTCTGAGGGTAGGAAGTGGAATTACAGATTGAGGAAGCAGAGGTTTGCAAAATCAAGGAATTTTCCCCAGAAAGAGGCAAAACCAGATCCTTTTTTAGGCAATCCAAGCGGTTATGGATATCCTCTAAAACTTCAGGAATTTTTTTTTTTAAATGTAAAATAGAAACCTATTAAAAACTAACACTTGGCTGCATGTGACTTTTTGGTTTCTTTTATGTTTCCTTAGGAAGCCAATTAGTCATCTTTATTTTAGTAACGAGGAGGTGAAATCTTTCATAACACGAACTTTTAAAAGTTCTTTCATAGTTGAAAAAAAAAAAAAGAAACATTTTGTTTCTGTCTCTCTCCTCTTTGGCTCCAACAGTCTGTGTAAATAGCTTTTGAAAAATAAGTAGTAATCACCGCTTCATACTGGAGACCAGACACCTGATTCCGAAGCTGTCTCAGGGGTCAGCGTGTGTGTGTTGGAATAACAAATCTGCAGTGCGTTCCTGGTTCAAGAGAAATGACCTCACTGTCCAATTGTAACCTACCTGATGCCTTAATCAGGAGGTGGGAAAAGTCTGTGGTTTTACCTCTTGTGTCATCCTCAGCCCTCTGCTGTCTTATTTTAGGCATGACCTTAGTGTTTTTTTCCAGAGTCCAGAGGTGGAATGACATGTTACTCAAGCTTACAAGATGATGATGTATCCCTTTTTTTATATTTAGCTGTAAATTTTATTCTACTCATAAACAAACCCACTTTCAGCCACCACGGTGTATCAAGGGAGAGTTGTTTCCATCTCCCTTGGTTTAATTTGGATACATTTGACCTAGAACAGCACAGTGTTTCCACAATAACATTTGAACAGGATGCTGCTGGGCTCCTCTGCAGGGTTCAGGGAGTTTTGGAGTGGGCCAGGAAACGACTTTCTTAAAAGAAACCTAAACACTAAGACCTGACAAGATAGGAAACTCTTATGAGGCTCCTTATTAAACGTATCTCTGTTTTTCCTTGCTTTCTTATTAATTTCTGTATCTCTTCGTGTTATTAAACAGTATCGGTTGACTAGTTAACTTAAGTTCATGTGCTAAATGAGTAACTCAAATTCAGAAGGCATAAAATAAAAACAAAAAATTGTTTGAAGGGGTTTGTTTAAGAAAGCATATGTAAATAAAAAATTAAATTAAATGTGTCTCCCAGGCACAACACGTTATAATTTTTAGAGTAGAACTTCATGGTATTTCATAAGGAAGCAAAAAAGGAAGGGAAATTATTATTCAGGCAGAGGGACAATAGTAACCTTTTATTTATTGAGACAGAGTTCAAAACCAGGCTCCCCAAACCCTGGGATCTGTGTTTGCTGAACTGAATACCCCACTAGCTATTTCCGCTCTCTTCTGGGGACTAGCCTGCTTTAAAAATGTGGGTCCAATATAATTAAAGTGTTTAATTTATAAGCTATAACCCAACATGATAATGTTTAAAAGTCTGCTTTATGTATTTTTACAAATTCTTAAAATCTCAAGGACTTGAGATAATTAGGACCTTTGTTTTTTAATGGCTTTCTGTGTGACCTCTTAGTGGTAGCAACTGATCTTGGGACAAGAGGGGGGTACATTTGGATTCTGTGCCCAGGATGGGCTCTCTCCTGTCCAGCATGAAGAGGAGAAAGCTCTTTCCTTTCTCTGCCTCAGTCGTACCTGCGATTATTTATAATGTTGACGTGGAAACGAAGAGCACTCGTTTGTCACCAGGATTGTAATTGGTGGATGAAAAGTCTTTATGACCGCAAAGTCCATTAACACTCTGTTTAGTAATTATGATGATTCTAAACACAACTAAGAACTAAGAAGTAATTTCAGCCCCTGCTATGCACGAGGGTAACACAAAGGTTACACGCCAAAGGTCATACCCATTAGTCATAAGAGCTGGGCCATCATTCTTAACAGAGTTGGGGTGTGTGTGCTCTGTGTGTGTGTGTGTGTGTGTGTGTGCGCGCGTGCGCCTGCAAGTGTGGGCTTGGAGAGAAAGAGAAAGAAATGGACATACCTGATAGTTACCATTTTAACCATTTTTTAAGTGCATAGCTCAGTGGCATTCCATAAATTCTCAGTGTTGTCCCACCGCCCTCACCATCCATTCGAGAACGTTTTCACCACCCCAAACTAAAACTGACTCCATTAAACACAAACTCCCCATTCCCCCCTCCCCTTGGCCCCCTATAACTACTTTTTTACTGTCCCTGTGAATCTGACCATTCTAGGCACTTCATACAAGTGAATCACACAGTATCTGTCCTGTTGTGTCTGGCTTATCTCACTAACAATATGTTTTCGGGGTTCATCCATGTTGTAGCCTCTGTCAGAATGTCATTCCCTTTTTTGAATTAAAAAAAATTTTTTCTTTATTAACATATAATGTATTATTTGCCCCAAGGGTACAGGTCTGTGAACTGTCAGTCTTACACACTTCACAGCACTCACCATAGCACATGCCCTCCCCAGTATACATCACCCAGCCACCCTATCCCTCCTTCCAACCCCCCAGCAACCCTCAGTTTATTTCCCGAGATTAAGAGTTTCTTATGGTTTGTCTCCCTCTCAATCCCATCTTCTTTCATTTTTCCTCCCTTCCCCCCATGATCCCTGGCCCTGCCTCTCAATTTCCTCATATCAGAGAGATCATATAATAATTGTCTTCCTTTGATTGACTTATTTTGCTCAGCATAATATCCTCTAGTTCTATCCACGTCATTGCAAATGGCAAGATTTCATTTCTCTTGATGGCTGCATAGTATTCCATTGTATATATATATATACCACATCTTCTTTATCCATTCATCTGCTGATGGACATCTGGGCTCTTTCCACAGTTTGGCTATTGTGGACATTGCTGCTATAAACATTCGGGTGCACGTGCCCCTTCGGATCCCTACATTTGTATCTTTAGCTTAAATAATTTTCCACTCCGAGTTTTTTTTGTTTTTGTTTTTATTTGTAATACATCTTCTCACGAGGTCAGTTACCATTTTTTTCTGGTTTGTAGAAATGGCACAGACAGTCCATTAGTCCCGAGTGAGAAGCAGAGCCTGCAAATTGTTAGAAAAATTACGTGGAGAGTCTGACTGTAAGGAAGAGGATAACAAGGCCACGAAGCCCCGCTCAGGAATGCCAGACCCGGCCGTGTGAGGCTCCTCCGTGTGGGGCGGATGGTGACGAAGGTCATAGCAGTCCTTAAGGTTGTCCCCGGGTCGTGGCTCAGGCCAGGCTTTGGATGCTGCTGGGTCAGCAGGACAGGGTCCCTTTCCATAATGGCGAGTTGAAGAGTTCAGGGAAAGCGGGTAGTCCGTTTCTGAAATGTTTCCCTTCCAAATGGTTAAGATTTTTTAAAAGTTTTGGGTTCAGTCATCTGAAAAATGGGCTTATGGGCCACGATTCATTCCAGAACGCAGGGCGAGGGAGGAGGCAAGGCAGTGGCCGCGTGAAAAAGAAGCAGCAGACGAGGCACCCTCACACGTGGGCTCACCTGCACTTTCTTTTTCTTCGACCTCACTTTCTAGGGCCGAGCATGGAAGGGATCTGGACTACGGGGCATGTGGATGTTGGTATCTCTGGGGGGTTTCTGCTGGAGTGCTGTGGCTAAGTTATCCTCGCTCTGCCAGAGGGACATTGTTGGCATATTTGGAACAACCAGGCACCCTGCCACGTGTCCCGGAAGGGCTCATGTGCCCTGACTCAGAGCACCTGCCCCTGGACTTTGTTTCCACTGCGGCACAGTGACATGTGGTCACTTGCTTGTTCACTAGGCTCAATGCCTGCGCGGTTTCTCTGTGCCATCTCTGGCCTTGTGGAGGGCAGCCGCCTGGGGAGGCAGACCCTCCACTGGAAATCTCGCAATCCAGTGAGTTCTTCCTGAGGAAGTTAAGGATGGCTTTCTGGAGGTGGCACCTTGCAGGCTGGGTCTTGAAGGCTACATAAGAGCTTGCCCTGCGGGGGATGGGAGAGGGTCCTGTGTGCAAGTCATGGGAGTCATGGGAAGGTTGTGACGAGTTGGGGATGGTACAGAAGTCAGCATGACCAGAGTATAGGCGTGGTGGGGTGGAATGCAAGGAGATGAAGCTGGGGGCGGGGGTTGGGGAATAGGCAAGGCTGATGTACCAAGGCCCTGAGGGTCTCCCCGAGAACTTGGATTTGGTCTTTGGTCTTTCATGCGGTAGAGGGCCCGTGAAGGTTTCTAGCAGGATAGTTATTTTTGTTGGAGGGGGCTAGAGGGAGTCCAGGTGGGAAGAAGGGGCAGGTGTCCCTCTCGGGACGGGGCTGAGCACCTGCGCCTGGATACATGTCTCTTCTTCCTGCCGGGATGGGACAACTGTGAAAGACATTTCAAAGGTAGAATCTGTAAGGTTGTACATAGGACTTGAGGAATGTGGATGCAATTTGACCATCACTGACTACTCGGTGCTCAGCGCAGGGCAAGCCCACAGCGGTGCCCAGTAGACGCTGACCGACTGACTGACTGACTGGACAGTTGTCTGCGTGGATGGTAAGAGCAGCACCAGCCGCGTCAGAGGGACAGCCCAGCCGTATCACGGTAGAAGAGCTGTTTGTGCTGTGTGTGTGCTCCCTGCCGGGTGCTTTCCAAACAGCCTATCTCCATGAACGCATTTCTTTCTTAGGACAGTCCCAGGAGCTTGGTGTGCTTTTGTCCTTGTAGATGAGGACATGGGGGCTTGGAGAGGTGACTAACGCCACTGCTTCAGTGGCTGAGCTGGGATTTGAACTCAGGCATCCACAGGGTACTCGGTGCCCTTCTCCACAGCACTGTGGCCTCTCCCCTTCTGGAGTTTCCTGGAACCTGCTTGTGTCAAGGCCCCAGGAGTGATGAGCAGGGCAACAGAACCAGCGGCGGGAGGCACAGAAGCCTGCCTAGGAAACCGTTTATCTCACGTAGACATACCATCTGAGATGACCTTAGTAGAAACAACAATGGCAGTAATAACAGCACTGCAGTCCTTTCCCTGGCATACGAAGCCAGCTTTGTAATGAAAATGGAATTTCTCTGGGAAAGAGTCCTAGAAAGAGATGGGCCTTTGAGATAAAATTAACAAATTGTAAACTAGCATCAGATTGTTTTCTGTGTGTTTTCCCTTGCAGGCTTGCCTTCTCTGTTGTGTCATTTACTTTGTCCACTTGGAGCCTACAGATCTGTCCCCCATCCCCCGCCCACCCCTGCCCCCTCCCCCACCCCGTGACCCAAAGGAAGAGGAAGGAGCATGCGCATCTAGGGGCAGTGGCACCCTACCTTGAGTTGACCCTCAACAAACCTGGCGGGAAGGGGAAGGGGTCCTCTAGGAGAAACATTGCTTTTGGAATGGAAGCCTGTGGCTTTCTGGAATGAAGGGTAGTGAGTTTGGTTTCCCAGGTGGCCCACGGGCTGGAACGTGAGCTCCACGGCTCAGGTGAGCGTGCCGTCATGGATCGTTACAGCCCCGGCTGAGGCTGTTGTTGTCATGCCATAGGTCAGAGTCACATAAAATAAACTCTTGTCATAACAAAGGACGCGGCAGCCAGATTACATCTCAGAGCTCCTCCACTCCTTTACCCCAGAGGACTCGATTTTCGATCATGGCAGTGTAGGGAAGGGCTTCTATTTTTATGCTGATTCCAACTAGGGGTCTGCCTGGCTCTTCCGCCCTTGTAAGTGGTGATAAATAGTGGTGGCCATAGCAGCATGGAGAGAGTGTGGCCTGGAAAGCCAGCCAGACTCTCTTGGCTCCCATTTTATGCAAATTCGCCGAACAGAATGCAAATGATTTCACAGTAATGTGGAAGGTGGGGGGGACAAGTGCTCATCTGTTTTCAGCGTTCTCCCTGGGCTTCTGGCAGCGGCCCCTGTAGAGGCACCGTGGGTAAAAGGTAGCTGGGAGGGAGGGGCTCCCACTGTCAGGAGAGACCTCACCTGGGATTTCACCAGGAGCAGCAGCTTTCCCTTTGGCAGCCTGCGAGCCAGGACTTCTGGGTTTCAAGAATAGGAAAAGGTCAACACGGACTAATGCCTTTTCAAGTCCTTTATGCCTCTTCTTATCCCGTGATGTTGCATGATCACAGGAGACATCCAAACACTTACCATTCTCACACATATCGACTGGGCATTTAAAAAAGTGTGCTAGGCATTGAAAAAAGACTCGCAAGCCTCCAAGTGTGAAACCATGATGAAGTGTGTCCCAGATCCCCTCCAGTGTCCGGCAGTTCCGTAGCCACTGGGCATGTGATATGTGGCTAGCCTGGATGGAGATGTGATTGGAGTATAAAGTACCCACCAGCTTTTAAAGACTTTGTGTGAAAAGATGAATGCAAAAATGTTTTATTAGTATTTTTTTTGTTAATTTTTATGTTAATTGTATGTTGCAGTGATAGTGTTTTGGATATATTGGTTTAAATAAGACTATATTAAATGTGGCCACTCAAAAATTTAAAATTATACATGTGGCTCCTGTTATATTTCTATTGGACAGCACTGGTCTAGACTGGTAATCGTTTATTACAAAGTGTGGTCACCTTTTTACTCCCATCTTTGGATATTATTACATAGGTGGGTAGAAAGAGCTTTCCTTTTGCCCAGACGGGGTATAGTTTAGACAGCTTTGTGGCACGCTGTGTGACTCTTGCCCAAGTGTACTCGCATCCAGGTTCTCGTTGAGCCCACGCTTGGTGCATGCAGGGAGGGCCTGGCCACACTTTTAAAGGTGAGTATCTTGAAGTCAAAGAGGAGGCTTGCTCACCTGCCTCAAGAGTTGGGGTTGGGAGTACAACATCAGACTTTCGACCGCTAGTCCAATGTCTGCTAGAAATAAACTAAAACCTTCCGGTAGGAATATTTACTTCGAGACAATAGGACAGGATCCTATTTAGAAGTAAATATGTCTGTGTTTGTGAATGTAGCATGTCCTGCCACGGACTGATATGACACATTCATCCAGGGCTGGAGCCAGTATTCAGTGGAAAGGTGTGACTCGTGTTTTGGGAACCATCAGGTCAAAGTTAGGGAAGGGTTTGTGCGTGTTGTCACGATAAGGGGATGCTTTCTTCTGTTGGAAGTCAGCTGGGGTCCTGTCCTGTTCCTGGCAGTGTGCAGCAAGGCCAGCAGATCTCACCTGCCAGAGAGTTCTGAGACTGAGTTGGATTGTCCACAAGATGGAAGGACAAAGCAGCTACCCTGGACAAAAGAGGCAGGGGATCAGATTCCAGGAGTCCCTTGTGAGTTATTGGACTCCCAGCACTTCTAACAGCAGATATGGAAGGGAGTTCCTCGCCCCAGGAACCAGTTCTCTGAATCTCTGGACATCAGCTAGGCGTCCTACCATTTAATTCAGTTTTGACATCGACTACCTGGAGTTAGCATCAGATCCCGAAGCCTGCCCTCTGCTTTAGATACCAGTGTCTGAGCCACCCACACTTCTGACCCACCAGTTATAAACCAGAGGTTCTCACTACCCCTTCCTCATATTTGATAATTTATTGGAATGGTTATCATTGGAGTGGTTATGACTCAGGAATATACCTGACTTACTACGACTGGTTTGTAATGACGGATACAACTCAGGAACACCCGAATGGAGGAAGTGTATAGGGCAAGGAATGGGGGAAGTGCCAGGGAGCTTTCATGCCCTCTTGGACTGTTCATCAACCGGGAAGCTCTCAGAACCCCACAGTTTAGGGGTTTGAATGAAGCTTCTATTATGTAGTAGGTATGACTGATGAAATTATTGGCTGTAGTGATTAACTCATTCTGTAGCCCCTCTCTCTCCAGAAAAGGTTCCGGGGATTGGGGCTGAAAGTTCCATCCCCCTGTCATCAGGTCTTGAACTTTCTGGTGACAGGCCTCCCCTCCACCCTGAGGTGATACAAGACCACTGGCCACTAACCATCTAATTAGCATACAAAAGACACTCATCAGTAGAGATTCCAAGGGTCTTAGAAGCTCTTGTGTCAGGAACTGGGGACTGAGGCTGCGTATATTATAACAAAAGATACCGCTATCACTGCTGTCATTCAGGAAATTCCAAGAGTTTTAGGAGCTCTGTGCCAGGAACGGGAGGTGAAGACCAAATGTATATTTCTTATTATATCACAATATCACACACTCAATCCAGACACAGGATGGGGGAGGTACACTTGTAGCGAAGAAGACGCTATCAAGGTCAGGAGTCCGTGGCTGGTCTGGCGGGTGAGATTAGCCCAGCACTGAGGGCCCCGGGGCCAAGAGCCCTGGGTCGTGTCCCAGCCTTCTGAGCCGTTTGCTGTTTGGGTGCGTCGCACGCTCCTCTGAACTTCCGTTTCTTCATCTGCAAATGAGAGAGTTGGATTAGGGGGCCTCTCACTAGATTTGTGATTCTCTAAGTTTCGAAGGCTGGGGAATCAAGTAGAGTGGTATTAATATCCAATCAGTGATAGCATTGGGGTTTGGTTTTACTGCTTTTTCTTTTGTCTAATATACTCGGGGGCGCCTGGGACCCATGGTAAATACCATCACTGGCTTGGAACAGTTATTTGGCCCTGAATGAGTCAGGGGTTGGGTCTAGGATTCCCTTAGAGCTTTGGCCGGTGCACCGGTGTTGTAGCGTAATGTCTACAAACATGTATACGTATTTCTCTTTCCTGGCTCTCTTCTCTTCACCCCTGTCCTTTCTGTGAGTCATAATTATTTCTTATCTGATCTCTTGAAAGTCTACCTGTTGTGCAGGTAGTAACTCTCCCCCACGTTGATCAGATGCCGTAGAAAATCACTGCTCATTCTCTGTCTGCAGCTGTGTTTCCTGCTTTGTACCGCCTATGAACTGAAAGCTCCTGGGCTATCCACGAAGACTTAAGAATTTCACTCCTTTCCTTTGTAAAAACTAGGTTTTAATTGCTTTTGGGAGGTGTGGGGAGACAAAAGCCCATGGATCTCGAAGTAGCTATGTACTTCGTAGAACATCACCCCAGGACCACATTCCCCCACTGAGGGTTCCAGCCACCTCTTCCGCCTCATTATACTTTGCCGAGCGCTGAGAAGCCTGGCATCGTTTCTGTTGGAATGAAAAGATTGGCAGAGCTGCCCGAGACAGCAGTAGCACAAAACACTGTGGCAGAAGGTTTGGTCTATACCAAGGCAGCCAGAGTATTAATTGCATTCTCTGTGATCACAAAAAAAAAAAAAAAAAAAAAGGCGCTGAATTATTCTCTTCGTGTTTTAAGAATGACAGGTTTTCTCTCTGCCAGCTCTAAGTGTCGTGGTATCACATGGCAAGGAGATGCTAGATTTGAAACAAGAAGTGTCGAAGTGAAGATCTCTGGTAGGCAGCTAGTTCTTAGAAAAAGATCTAAAGATGAGTTCTTTCAGAGTGGGTACCTGTAGAAGATAGGGAATGGGGGGGGGAGGAATTTGTCTCCATAAATTTATGTGGTCTCTTATATTTTCCCATTTCGAGATCTTGTTTTAAATTTTGAAATGAGACATTGGAAGTTTCTAGCTACAGTTTGTTTTTGTGGGTGGGTTAGTGAAAACGTGGTCAAGAGGATTTTGAGATGTGCTTATCTTCCCCCAGACCCTGTACCAACAGGCTGGGGAATAACCAAATGTCTGCGCCAGGCACTCACCCCCTTTGGGCCTCTGTCGGGAGCGTACCACGTTCACAGCCCACGCTGACATGTATGCCACCCAACACGTGCCCGGACCTTGCCCGGTCACCGTCACCCCCAGACCCGCAGAAGATATTTTGTCAAGACTGTTTGTGAAGATTTAACTTGGTTGGGAGGAGAATAGATAAAGCAGGTGTCAGCCTGTGTATTGGGGATTTTCCTCTGATGAAAATTGTTGTTCTGTGCCACACCCCACCCTCCCTTCACAACCCCGAAAAAGAGAAGTATGTGCATTGCTGGTGTTCAGGGTTTGAGGGTGTTTTGGTTTAAAGTGCTCCGGGGATCAGAGAGCATTTCGTTCTGGGTAGTGTGCTCCGGAGAAGTGTTTTGGTTTCATGTGATTAGACCTGTCTCACCAGTCCTGCTGCTTGGGTGTTCTCTCTCTCTCTCTCTCTCTCTCTCTCTCTCTCTCTCTCGGGCGGCGGGGGGTGCAGGGGGAGAGCGTGCAGGGGAAGCAGCCGCTGAGAGCCTGGCTGGATGCTGGTAGGGGGAGGCTGGGTCCCGCCGGCGGCACTGGAGGCTTCGAGCCCAGCTCCACTCTTCTGAACTTGTCCTGCCAAAGCGAGGCTCCTCCGGCAAACACCGGCTTGCGGTGGGAGAGCCATTGCTGACATGACTTGTCATCCGCAACGGGAAGATGCCAGATCGTGAAGATCTTCCGTCTTCGGGCTTCTGAGCCCACTCTGCTCAGTAGGGAGCTCGTTTTCTTTCCTGGTGCATGGTGTGGGACAGCGCTTCCCTCCGTGGAAACTTCTGCAGCAGAAGCCTTTTCTGACAGTTCCCCCTCCCCGTACACACACCCGTTTCACCCAGAGTCAGGGAGAACTGTTAAGCCAGTCCTCAGTGCCCTATCTCGTGGCCGAAGGACCATTCATTTAAGATGTGGGAGAGAATGGCTCTGCCACTCTCACCTGCTCAGTGCCACGCTCGAGCCCCTCTTCTGTGGGGGAGCCCTGCTCTGTGATCGGAGTGCAGGGCCCCGCCTGGGACTGTGGACGTAAGGCGATATGTAAAGCCTGCATCATTTCTAACCCACGTTCCTTAGTTCAGAAGAATAAAACCTTTCTAAAATATTGTACTTGTTTCAGTGTCCGCCTTAATCTATCAGATTGCCGTCCATTCATATCTATGACCATAAAGGTTACTGTCCAAGTTGGGACCTTACAAGGGTGACAGGAGGTGCTATTAATTACTACACTGGGACATCGGGAGAAACTGGGATGCTCCCAGGCATGGGCAGCTATAGGCATAACCCTGAATGTATTTACCTTCTTAAGGATCGGGCATTACTTTTTTAAAAAAAGTTTGTGCTGAATTCTTTCTGCATTTTTCTGGAAACCAAATGGGACTGTTTTGTAGGTTTCCATGTTGGAACAAACCACCCTCCAAACATCTCCCTGAGAACCACTCTAACTGACCTGTGATATCTTTCCCTGGGTCTTGTCTGGACTCTGTGTTTCCACGCCAAAGAGACAGCCCCATGGAGCTTTCCCGTTCTGTCTCACTCCTGTGAGGTCAGCACTGCTCCCAAGCTTCTTGGGCTGGAACCCAGCTTTCTTCCCGTGGCATTCCTCTGCTTCACAAATACACTCCCTTGTTTAGGAGACTAAGATTAGGAAAAAGAGACATAAAATAGGCTCCACGTCTCTTTCAGTATGGTCCCCTTCCACTTTCCTCCATGGGAAGGGAGAGCATCTAAAACATTCATGTTCTGGTCTGTTTTAATGAGGAAGAAAAAAGAATACTCACGAGTAGTCCAGGACCTCAGTGGATAGTGTGACAGAGAAGGTTCCAGATGAACGCAGTCGTTGTAGGCTGTTTGCTCACCTTTGTGCTGTTGAATGGGCTTTTGGGTGCTGTACCTTTGCACGTTGGGAGAGGACACCTTGGTTTAACTGCAAACCCCAAGAGGGTGTTTTCTCTGTTTATTCCTCCTTCTGTGAATGATGCCAGGTGCAGCAGGCTTGTGGAGCCCTGGACACCTGACAAGTATCGGTTTCCAGAGCTGAGGAGGGCCTGTTGAAGGGCGCTAGGCCGCATGTGCCGGTAGCTGTCCAGCTAGGTAATGCTCCCATCAACACGGTCCTGTGAGTCCTTGATAAGAAGAGTGATGACTTTTTGAAAAACACAGAATATTTTTCTCACAACCATGAACTTCCATCTCCTCGGTCAAAATGATAATACACTTTGGGAACAAATGAAGAATGTAAACCCAGCACATGCGCCTCAAGAATTTGACATCGGAAGAAAATCTGCTTCATCCCACCAAGTAACTCTTGTGAAAACCTCATCCTTTTTTTTTTTTTTTTTTTTTTTTTTTTTTACTTTTCAATGTGCAGCTAAATTAGGCCACAGGAAAAGGATATCGTACCTTCAAAGAGCCAGCGGGGTTGGCTGGGTTCTTTCTATTCGTGGAAAACAGCTGTGGGTGCCGGGCGTAGAAGTCAGGCTTTTTGTTCCACGCTGAGATGGGGAGGTTTGGTGGTGAGACGCAGGGCTCTGCTGTGGAGGAGGGAGCAGACGCCGAGCGGCTTTATCAACATCTTCTCGGCGTTTGAAATGTGTTGATAATGACCTGGGACAGAGAGACGGGTGGGATGCGGGTGGGAGTAGGAAAGGAACATTCCTCCTACACAGCGCGCACGTCTTCTCTTGTTTTTCTGTCTGTGGTGGCTGCAGATGAGGTGAATTAGGTTATTTGTTTCCCTGGCCTTCTACCCGGCACGGGGGTTTCTCGAAGCCCGTAGGGGCTGTTGGCCTGCAGGGCGAAGCGCAAAGGAAGTCCGTGGAAGGAGGGCCGGCTTGAGCAGCGGGCGACGTGCTCCTCCTTCCATCGCACCCCCTCTCTCAGGTCCAAGGCCACCAGTGGGATTCAGCTTGGGTTTTGTTGAAAAGGATTGCTGCTCTGACCCTTATTATGGGTAAGATGCGGCGGCATTTTCTTTGTTCCAAGTTAAAAACCAGGGTTAGGAATTCTCTTTTGCTTTGAAAACCATGTTCTGAGGGGGCATGCTGAGTAGATGGCTTGGAAGGCCTTTGAATACTGTTTCTCCCTCTCGTTTCCTGACTTTCTTTCCAGGGACATTCTCTACTCCCACAGTTTCAGTAGCGTGTACAGGTGGCTGATTCTCGAATGGCTGTCTCTGCAGAGTCCAGTTCTGCCCATGTGTACTGTGTCCTGATGAACCCTTCCTCCCAGGTCTCCTGTGGGCAGCACAAATGTAACATATCATCACAAATACTTAATGCAGGAATAAACTCATTATCCTTCCAGAACCTTCCTCGGACTCCGCCGTTCGGCTCCACGTGGGCACGGTCATCCCCATCACCCAGAGGCAGGACTTAGGATGCCTTTCTTGTGCTTCTGCTCAGGCCATGCATGGAGCGCCAAGCCCTGCCATCCTCGGTGACTTCCTAGGCTGGCTGCCACTGCCCTTAGTAACGCTTGCCTCTGAGATCCCATTAACCTGCTCCAGTGTCTGCTCCTTCCAGTTTATGCCTTATAACAGACTTGATGAAAATTCTTCCCTGATTAAAAAACAAAGAGGCTCCTCTTCTCCTAGAAGGAAAAGGAGCTTGCTGCTAAGTTCCTCCCTTGCTGGAATGCTCGTCCTTCAGCGGCCCCTGCTGCTCCGTAGCAAGGTCGGCCAGGCCTCAGACCCATCCTGTCTTCTCTGCTCTGGGCATTTTTGTTCCTGCTGTTTTTAATGCTCATAGTGCTCTGCTTCCATCCACGTTTTCCAAAATTCTGCCTCCACTTAGGCTCACTTCCCCTGGAGGAAGGAAGGTGTCCCTATTGAAAGCGACTCCGCTCACCTCTACATCTCTACCATGCTTCCAGCCTTCCCTGGGCCTCCCTTCCAAGCTCTGATTCCGCTCTGAGGCACAGATGTTTGCTTTCCTTGTCTTTCTTCCTCTCCTAGGCAAGAAGTATGTGGAGGCCCAGCCCCACCTCTTCTGCATTTGTCTGTTCACCCCTGTGCCTGGTGGTCTCATACTAATGGGTACTCAATGACATCTGCCAAAGGAATGACTCAGCGAATGAAGGATAGTGGTCTTGCCGTCCCTTACTTTAAGATTCGTTCACTTCCCTCCTGGCTTCATTCATTCATTCAGCAGTTGTTTAGTGAGGGCCCGCCTCAGTGCCAGGCATCTGGCTCCAGCAGCAAGCAAAGCCAAGATCTCTACCAGAAGGTGCTTCCATTCTGCCTCCTTGCCAAGACTCCCCATCTTTGCAGTCACCCTACTCAGCTCTTGAAGAAACAGAACTGCAGTTATTTTCAATATTATTAACTTTATATTTTGTTATTCTGTGAATAAACCTTTCTGCCAAGAAGTTCTGCCTTCTTGGTGGTTTGCAACTTTGAGGATCTTGTTCTTAAAATTGGCGATGTATCCCCGTGGCTGGGAGGGGGTTGGAAACGCTACTTCTTTTCGCTGCCTGACAACCAAATCAAGGCATTTTGCAAATTGCTCTGAAAGAGTGACAAAAGTCTCCTTGATTTTGAGGTTTTTTTTTGTTTTTTTTTTTTAATCTGCAGCATCGAAACTTTTGCTAGACCGCTGCCCCTGGAGTAGGAGCAAGGAAGTGCTCATCTTCCTTGGTTAATTGCTACATATTATAAAACAAAAGCAAAAACAAAACAGCAGTGAATTACATCCGGGCATCACTAAGAATGGAAAACAACTGTTTTTCAAAGTTTGATCTGTATGTTACCAATAAGGAAGAAATTTATCCTTTGTAGTATAGGTATATGAAATTAGGGTAGTAGTGTTCGTGGGAAACAGATTTATGGAGAAAGTGCCTAAAATTTTTATTGGATCCATATCGTTCTCTATTTGTGATTTTGAGTGACTGTTGGTCACAACACACAGACTCGGAATAATGTGCTGTCTTCATGTAGGACGCTCTAGCCACAAGTTCTTTTTTATCGTAGCTGCAGTGAAACGGTATTTGTGGAAAGATATTTCTTTCAATGCCAAAACGCAACAATTTTGTTTTCAAATTCCTGAAAACTAAAAAAAGAAGTCTTGGTGACATAAATGTTCCAAATTCAAAATGTCCAAAAGTGAACTCATCAACTTCCTCCTTGAGCTGCTGTTCTCTGTCTGTTCTATCTGGGTAATGATATCACCATCCACCCAGACAAAGCCCATACTTTTAGATCATTTTCAACTCTGTTTTCTCGTCTGTGAGGTAGAACTTTCCTGGATGATGTCTGGAGATCCTTTCCAGCTCTAAAAATCTATAGTCTATAGTTCCATTGTTCCTTCTTGACAAGAATTCCCCACACATCTCAAGCCCACCTTTGAAGGGTCTCACGGGGAGAGTTCTGAATTGGCCTCACTCTCTTTGAGCACCGGTTCCCAGCCCTGTTCATTCTCTTTGCCAAAATATCTTCCTAAAACCCCTGTTCTAGACCTGGAGAAATCCTCATTTTCTTGGAGCTTCTGTTTCCTTGTTATTTCGTGGCTGGTCAAGAGTATAAAACTATTAGCTTCAAAAATTCTTAATACCTTCTAAGAAAGTTGCTTCCTGGAGAGCCCCTTTGTCTTCCCAGTTCAGGTGACTGGTGGGAAGAGCAGAAAAGTAGTCAGTTGCTCTGAGCAAGAAATCGTCCCGCGCAGCTGCTGGGGTAGGAGGGAAAGAAGGTAAGGGAGACAATAGGACAGCTATAGAGGATAAGAGGTTGTGGGGAGAGGTGTGTGCAGAGGTGGTTCAGGGTGAGTGCTGCTGTGGAATGTGCTGGTTATCTCCTCGGTGTCCTGCATTGGAGACCTGAGTTCCTTCAAGGCCTCAGAGCTGTGTGGGACACCTTTAGGATGGGTCTTCATATTGTCACGGAGTCAGGAGACCCAGATCCACAATGGGGGTAGTAACATCTACCCCTGGGGCACTGAGTTTTCGTGAGGTTTGGGTCCTAAGGAAATGTTGACCTCCTTCCCATGATTCGGTGCCACCTCCAACCTCTCATGTCACCTTCCACCCCTCACCCCGAAACTGCGCCCAAATCCTAACTCTATAGCTTCTTATGCAGGGGTTTTCTGGGCTGGCACTGGTCCTCTTTCGAGCTTACCTCTCCCCTTCTGTCTCCTCTCTCCTTCCTGCTCTCCCCTCCACCCCCAACAGCCCCAGTCTCTTCGTGGAGTCTCTCCTTCAGTGAGAATTAACCTTCCCTTTGTCTGGGTTCTCTCGGTGTTTATATAAGGCACAGTAGCTTTGGATCGTAATCATTCATGTATGTCCCTGTGTGTCCTCCCCCACCAACTGTGTAAGAGGTTCTCAGTTCATATCTGACGAACTGAAATTCATTCCTGGACAATCGCAGCAACTTTAAGGATCGTAAAGGGAACAGCGAGGCCGTTCTTTTACATGGGGCTCCCGTTTTGTGTATAGGGAGCTCGCCTGATTGGGGGCAGATTTTATCTGACCCATGTCCTGAAGCTGTGACTACCTCACGTGTCTGTGCTCTGTTTTCAAACAGCTGTCATAGGGTCAGAGCCCCCCAGGAGACCCTTTTAGGACGCAGTCCAGATACACCCAGTGCAGGACGGGCATCCTGGCCCTGATGGAGCCTGGCAGGCTGCTGCTGCGGAAAGTGGGTGCAGAAGCCCCCCCTTATGGCCGCTGGGAACTGATACGGGTACCTCCCACCTCCCCACACACCCCCCCCCCGGTAGTCTGTCTGTCGTCGGGTGTAAGTGGCTACCAGAAGGCAGGGAATACAGAGACGTGCTTGGTGAATGAAATCGAGTGGGTGCACTTCCAGCCTCCTCCAAGTACCCCCCCCCATTCATTCTCCCTCCACTGCCAGCACCCCCGTGCTCTCACCGTCTCTCCCTTCTGCAGTGAGCCCCTTGGTGAAAGCCCGGCTCAGCGTTCCATTCCTGTGTCCGAGCCGCAGCACATGGCTCGCATATGTTCAGTGTGTGGCCCACACAGGCCTCTAGAACACTTCTCCCGTCCGGCACCTCCCCAGCCATAACCCATGTTGTATTTGCATATGTTCCCCTTTCATAAGATCGCGGGAGGGGGTGCTCTCTTACCCACATAAAGCCCCAGTTAAGGCCGTGCAGCCTTGGGGAGACGTCTGGAGCATTGCAAGGGCCCCTTCCACCGCCTGGGGCTCAGTTCCAGAGGTCAGCCAGAGACAGAACACAGCAAGGACAGAGCCTCCACCGACATTTTTCTTCCCACCCAGCCCATCTCCAGGGCAATGGTCTTCAGCAGAGAACAACAAGCCCTCATTCCTTGCCAGGGGAGTTGAGTACACAAGGCTCTTGGACGAGTGAGAAGTTCCCCTCAATGACCTTTGTTTTTCCATTTAAAGCGAATCCTTGTTCCAGCCCCCTTTCCTCTAGCTGCTGCTTATAGGCCCTTCTGGGTCCCTTGGGTGGCGCAGCCACAGGTGAGCGGGTCGGGGCCGGCCCTGAAGACAGAGTGAGAGGTGGGGAGCCTGGTCTCGCGAGAGCTCTGGGCCTCTTCGACTCATTGCCAGCAACTCCTTTCCCTTTTCCCTGGCGTCTACACTCGCTGGAGTGGAGCCTGAGAGGACCTAGCCCCAGTGACCTTCTGGGTTCTCACAGTCTGGATCCAGAGCTGCGTAAGCCTGTCTTGGGTCTGGGGGAGGAAAAACTCACACTTCTCTAGACTACGCTGCAACCAGAAATGTAGTCAGGAGGCCCCATGGCCTTTTCAGATGAGGTGTTCGAACCTTTAAGGGCAGTACTGGGCTCGGCTCTGGAATTTTAGGCCCTTGAGGCATGGGTTTGAAGGTAACTTTTTTGGATCTAAAGTTTCAAAGCAACCAGCTGGTTTTAAGGTCCCCATAGAGTATTGGGAGAAGCCCTGCCACAAAGGGCCTACAGAGGCCGCACACGTGGTCTAGGGAGGGATATGGAGCCTCACGCCCAGGCGGGGGGGCCCAGGGCATAGCCGTGCACGGCCACCTTGTTGGGAATGACCCCTGTGGGGAGTCTGGACGCCTTTGGTTCAACTCAGTTCCTGGGAGTATCTCCTTCTGGGGCCCCCAGAGAAGGGAGACTATAATCAGGACCACATTTGGGTCCTTGCACGAGAGCCCTGCAGAATTATGTGTGATCTTCCCCCTACCCCCACCGTCCCCCGCCCTTGTTTGGGGAACTGTTAGGCTTCTGAGTGGGGAGAAGGCGATGGCTGATCTGATCCTGGGGCTCCTGCGAGCACCGGCACCCTCAGCTCAGCCCTGACGTCATTTACCTCAGAGCACTTGAGTGGGCTCCGCGCCCAAGGGGGCCCCCCCTAGGCCTTAGCTTGGCATGGGGAGATCTCGACCTGATTTTTGGTTGCTATAGACTATATATTTGTGTCCCTTCCCAAAATTCATAGCCTTCGGGAGATGAGTAGGTCATAAGGTGGGTCCCTCATGAATCTGATTAGGGCCCTTATAAAAGAGACCCAGAGAGCTCCCCAGAACCGTTAGAAGTAAGTTGCTGTTGTTCATAGATCACTGGGTGGATGCTCTTCTCTGGTAGCAGCCTGGGCTGACTGACACTTGGGGGTCTCAACCTTGGCCACACATTGAAATCGCCAAGGCAACATTTAAAAATCCCAGGCCACGCCTCAGACCAATTTAATCAGGATATATGGGGGTGGAGGGTGGGACCCGGGAATCGGATGCTCCCCCAGGCGAAGATTGCCAACACCACGCTTCCAAGCCTCCCGTGGCACACAGGTATCCCTTTTGGTGACCGGCTACAGTTAGGGTGACAAAAGCTGGATCCCGGTTGCGCAGGAAAGGAAAGCTTCTTTTGTGTCACTGAAGGGTCTGAAGTCAGATTTTCCACTGGACTGAGACACAAACGCCAAGTTTATTTTAAAAGTGCTCTTGATCTACCTCAAACTAGGAAGTCTAGAGAATCCCGTGGTAGCCATTTATTCTCACATTCGAGTGCTCCTTTCGCTTCCCCTGCCCCGAGCCTGATGGTTTTCTCCATCACCAGAGGGGCCTTGGGGCTTACTAGGTATATAATTGAACTGAAAATTCTGGGGTTGTGCACTTGGGTGACTGGGAAAGTGACTGAAATGGTTTTTCACCACCCAGTGAAGAGTGATTTGGAGGGAATGGGCGTCTCTATAAATTGCCCACTTTAAATTGCCTGCTTTTCTGTCATGTTTCTAGTTTGGGACGTGGGTCTCACAAGCAGAGGAAGGGGTCATTCCTGGCTGAATCTGTCCGGTGACGATTTGTCTAAAACTTTAAAAGGAGAAGAGCAGCACGGTACATTTGCATTCAGTTATCCATGCAAACCTTTTTAGGCTAACAAAATAAACAACTAAATTGGTGGTTTGTTTTATTACCAAAATGGTCGAGTGGCGGAGGCAGGAAAGAGTCTACCTCCCAGGCTGTAAAAGGTTAAGTGTTCATGTCAAGGAGGACCAGAAACTTGAAAAGCTTTACTATTTGGTCGAATTTCACTGAAATCAGAAAGTGATCCGTTTGATAGCTAGCAAACAAAAAGACCTTTAGCGGTGACACAGAATGTTTTTAATTCTGAGGATGGGCTTTGCAGAACTCTGCAAATGACATTTGTTTTGGCTTTTGGTGTTTTTGTTGCCATGTTTATTGCCTTTAGTTCCAAGTGGGAGTAGTTTTCTGCTCCTAATTACCCAAAAGGCAAGAAAAAAATAACTAGAATTAAAAAGGGGTGGGGAGAGGAAATATGTCCTGAGAGTTTCATTAATTGCAAAATGAAGTTAAATGGTACGTTCGATAAAAGTACTTCTCAGAACCGAAGGAAGATTTCTCAGAAAGAGCCCACTAAAGCTGGATCCTCTAAGGCAGTGGAAATCCCAGGAACAAAAGCCAAATGCTTGGGAATTGAGTTTCAGAAGAATTTTTTTGAATTGGTGCAGCTTGGTAATTTACAAAATGGGATGGACTCGCGCACTGTTCTAAAATCTGTTCAGCTAAACTGGGATAATACATTTAGCTTACACGGACCACGCACGCTTGGCTCCTGCTATTATTATATTATTTACTGCCATTTATCAAGCATTTTCCTTTGGGCCAGGGCCAGTGTTTTGACAGTGGTGATTTCACTTTCGATGATAACAGAGATTCAGAACCTTTCACAGAAGTCATTAGTAGATCATACAAGGGTCATCATGCGAACTTTTCGGTGCTTCGAGTAAAACCTATGACGGCGTTTCAAGTATTATTTAGGTAGATTTTAAAGCCAAGCTTGAAAATAAGATTTTCATTTCACTGACATGCTTTACAAATTGTATCTCTCTGTTCAGGAGGAGAAACGGAAAATAAACGAAGTCAACTTTCTTTATTGCTGGAACCAAGGTTTAAAGTGGATATGGGGGCGGCTCATTTCCAAGGCCACGATTAGGCTCTTGCAGGCCAATCTGGGTTTTGAAAATTCGAAGCAGTTCTGATAAACTTCCAGGGTAAATTCTGATCTTTTGGCTGCTGAGAGAAATAAGTACTAGTTGCGTCTCATGGATTGAAATTGCTATTTAAAGGTAATCAGAGTTGGGGAGCCTGGGTGGCTCAGTTGTTAAGCGTCTGCCTTTGGCTCAGGTCATGATCCCAGGGTCCTGGGATTGAGCCCCACATTGGGCTTCCTGCCCAGTGGGAAGCCTACTTCTCCCTCTCCCACTCCCCCTGCTTGTGTTCCCTCTCTGTCTCTGTCTCTGTCGAATAAATAAATAGAATCTTTAAAAAAAATAATAATCAGAGTTGCAGTTAATTATCATTATAGGGTGACCTATCACTTAGCCTTCTTAATTACGTATGCTGAGAACCTGGGGGTAATGGCGCTAACTGAACTTAAATATTAGGTCAAGAAATATGAAAGCCCTTATAATCAACGAGAATCTTTAATTTAGCCATAGGCGTTAAGTTTACCTTAGCTGATGACAGCTATGGGCTACGGTTACGCTACAAATAGAATATTTGGTAAAGCTGATAATATTGGTTACTGCTGTGGACTCCTTTTACGTCACTCCTTACCATTAGAAATTCCTGTTGGTGTTTATGTTGAAACATGGAATAACCTAGGGGAATTGTTCACTGATCTTGGATGGAGTCATAAAAAACCAGCAACTACCAACAGCCAGACGGATAAACCATGAGCCTCTACGGGCGTCTTCTCTCAGTCACGCACGTGTTGAAGTTATTTGTCTTATGGACATTCCTCACAATTACTGTTGCTACCATTTCTGTTTTTGAATTTTAAAGTAGTTTTAAAAATTGTGGCAAAATATATATAACATGAAACTTACTACTTTATTTTAGAGCGGTTCAGTAGTGGCGTACGTGCCACCGTCACCATCATCCACTTCCAGAACTTCCCGCATTTTCTCGGACAGGAGCTCTGGACTCATTAAACACTCACTTGCCATTCTCCTCTCTCCCTTGGCCCCTGGCAACCACCATTCTCTTTCTGTCTCTTAGGAATTTGATGACTCGAGGTCCCTCGTATAAGTGGAATCATATTTGTGTCACTTAGCATTATGTCTTCAAGGTTCATCCACATTGTAGTGTGTGTCAAAATTTCCTTCCTTTTTAAGGCTGAATAATATTCTGTTGTATGTGTAGATTACGTTTTTGTTGGGTGCGTATCGAGGAGTGGAGCCGTCATCGAGGCAATGCCAGCCAGTTTCCCAGAATGGTTTTATCAGTTTATACTCACACCAGCTGTGTTTGAGAGTTCCCGATAGTTACACTGCAAACTTAGAATTGTCAGTCTTTTTATTTTGGCTATTCTAGTGTGTTCGTAGTGGCATCACATTGTGGGGTTGTTTTGTTTTTTTTTTTTTCATTTCTCTGACAACCAGTTATTGATTACTAATTGTTTTTCATGTTTATTGATCATCTGCTTTTGTGACAAGCCTGTTCAAGTCTCTTGCCCATTTTTCATCTGTGTCTGGAATAAAATGACTGTTTCAATGTGTCTGGGTGGGACAGCCACGCCAGACGTCATCATGGTGTGGTCACATGTTCGGGATCCCCGAGTAGGATCCCCGGAAATGTGGCAGCCCTTAAGGCAGGTGCTGCAGATGTGTTGTATGGGCAACTTAGTGACAATCAGTGTGGCCTTTAGTGATGTGAGCTTTCTGAAGTGGTGAGCAGTTCTGAGGGAAGTTCTACGTGACACAAAGTAGATTGCTCCCTATTGCGTTCCTGGATTGTGTGTTTATGCAGATCTCCGAGAAGACACTTTGTGTTAACATGTGAAATGGAGTCAGTTTCTCCCTGGAAGGGACATCCAGGGGGTGGTGGGAAGTCCTAGGGCATGTGGGACATTTCTTGATCAGGCTGGGCCATCCCATGCATTTAGGTTGTGATCCTCTAAACAGCATCAGTGAAGTGACTACCAGGACAGTCCCCGTGGATTTCCTAAACGCCCCCGGGGTGGTCTGCTCTCCTCAAGAAACATCGTAGACCCTGGCACACTCCCGGGAGGATTTTGGGTTTTGTTTCGTGTGAGATGGGAAGCCAGTAGAGGTTCTGAGGAGAGAAGTGAGGCGATCTGACTTCGGTTTTGGAGGAATCTCCTGACTATCAGTACAGTGGAGACTGGGCTTCAGTGTCTCTCAGTGAGAGCTTGTTCCCTGAGGGAGAGCTGCAAAGGGGCCGAGCTGACCTCAGTCTTTCCTCCATGAAAGGCTGTCTGTCCACCCCCAGCTTCCCAAATCCCCCATCAGAGGGCTTCCGTAAGCAGCTCAGCCGAACCGGCTGTCCACCTCAATGTACGGGCTCCATGGTGTCACCTGCGCCCCAGACCCTTTCCAAGCACGGGTGCTGGCTGTCCCCTCAGGTAGCTTCCACCATCACACCCCTCGTCAGGTTTTACTCCCCTTCCTGCGGGAAGTGACAGATCTATGCAAAGCAGTTCTAAGTACTTGAACCTCACACTTGGCTTCTTTTGCCTGGTCGGCCTCCCCGTCCAGAGCATACACACCCCTCTTGGATATGCTGCCCTGTGCTCCGGGCTTTGCTTTGGGCCTGCAGTCGCAGGAGCATTTCCTGTAACCGGAATCCCCCATGCCAGGCCTGCCAGACAATAGATAGATAATTGGATAAATCCTAAACTGGAAACTGCAAACAATAAAAGAGAACACTGCACATAATGTAGTGCGGGCTCCTCCTCGCTCGGCTGTTTACATATGAAACTACTTAAGCAAGTCCTTTATTTTTCAACAACAATGAAACTCATTTAGTCATGAAATTCAGGGGCCCTCTCAAAGCGCGTTTAAGAAAAGAGTCAGGGCTGTATCGTGTTTAGCACCAGAGTGAAAAGGCACGTTCGAGTTCCCTTCCAGCCTGTGGGCCTGTGGGTGTGGGGAGGTCAGCGAGGACGGTGAGGGGAAGGCTGCTCGACGCTCACCCTGTTTGGGTGCAGGGGTGGTGGGAGAGGAGCATGTGATCATTGCTGTTTGTGTGTGTGTGTGTGTGTGTGTGTGTGTGTGTGTGCGCGCGCGCACGTGCGTGCTAGTGAAATCTCACATGATTTAACCTGGCCTCAGTAACTCAGTGGTCTTTAGGTCACCCGCGCTTTGGCCATCAAAAATTATTTCCAGATTTTTTTGTCGGTCACGGAGCCACGGATATTGGAGCAAAAGAATGAATGTGTAGACCATAGTGGCTGAATAAATACTTCCTCAGGGACCACACACACACTTAGGAAGGCAGAATCTCCTTCCGTTTTTCAGGATGTCTGTGAACAAATGTCTGGGTTCTAGAAGGTAAGAAGATAATAATAGCAGGACTATACACTTCACAGCTTGAGCATTGCTGGACTTGGAATTTTCTGTCTAAAAAATTGTGCTTTTATGTAGATTTACCGGCTAGATGGACGAATGCCTGGATTCAGCCATGTTCCTGAAAGTTTCTTCCTCTGGAGGGAGGGGAGCTCCGGGTGGAAATCACCACAGGCCGCCCCCCACACAGTGCCTTCGCTCATATGTGGCAGGTTGAAGAAAACTTTATTGCTTCAAATTAAGAGTGGGAAGAATTCAAATATTGACCTTTGTGGGTATCCAGTGTGGGAAAAGTGTTATTTAAAATACCTTTAGAAAAGGTCAACTCCCGTGGTAGATGGGCCTAATCAGAGTTTAGCAGGAAGTTCAGGTATCAGTGTATGAAATGATAGGAATGATCCAAATTTGGCCAAATCAGAAGAGAGAGAGAAAAAACATCTTTCCCTTCTTTTTGATCTGGAGTGAGATTGGAAGTAAGAAGAATCGGGGCCTCGAGAATGAGGACGGAGAACGTAGACTATGAACATGGCTTCCTAGGGCCTTTCCTGAAAAAAAAAGTTCAGAGTTCCCCCAAAGTGCCTTTTTCCCTCTTCACAAATGTGTTTTTCTTCCTTATTGAGAAATAGCATCTCAGTAATCTTGGTTCATCCTTTTATCCTCTCCTTACTATTCATTTGATCTGAGATGCTTAGCACCCAAGAAGCAGAAAGCATCCTGATTAGGAAGGTCTGAGAAAGATCTCGGCTTTGTCTGCTACTATCGTCTCCCAAGTCCCGAGTTAGGGGGGAGCCACACAGCCTTTGATCATGAACCATGGACGCTTAGAACTGGAAAGAACCTCAGAGTCACCTTGTTAACTCCCTCATTTCATAGATGAGAAAAATAAAGTCTAAGGAGTTAAAGAGACTGTCAGGGCCTGAAGAGCTAATTGGTGGCTGAGCTAGCCATCTAAGGGTAGATTTTTGATGAGGAACTTTCTGAAGTTCTTCAGATAAGCTCATATAACTGACACAGAAAGTAGGAAGGACTCGGAGGTTCTTTTTTTTCTTTTTTTTTAAAACCATAGGCTGTTTTAATTCTTTATGTGTCAATTTACTTTGGTTTGCCTTTGACCTTCACCGCCCCCGCTGAACGCGTAAATTGTGGTTGTTAATTTGCTCTCTTTGACATGTTTGTGAAGGACTCTCTTTTTAAGGAATCGGTAGGGTCGAGAAGGCAGAGTGCTGTGCGTTGCATAGCTCTACTTTGCAACTGAATCCAGGGTGACCTTGGAAGTTCTTAGTAGGCTGACACAATAGAAAACCCGGATGGTGGTGCTCTGTGAAAGGTTGCCCAGTGCAATCTCCCCGTGCACTGGCTGATTAGTTTTGCAGGAAAATCTGACCACGAGAAAGCATTCTGCCCCAGCGTTGGCTTTGTTCTTCATGCATCCAGTTTATACTGTCTCTGTTTTGTCTTTAAAATTTGCCACTTAGAACTATCCTTTCGTAAAAAATGGACTTTATTTTTTTAAAATATATATAGAGTTATGGAAATGTTGCTGCATTACCAAACCCTCCTAAAAGGTTGGGAGGCTTATTTTTATTTGGTCCCTGTCTTTCCTGTGATTTGATACTATGTTATAAAGAAGATGTAATGCTAAAGGTCTACCAAGAGATGTACAGCAGAAGCAGCCTCAGAAACAGAAATTGAATTTATAGGCAGTGAGATAGGATAATTAGTTTTTATATTTAAAAATATCCTCAAAGTGGAAGAGTCTGTTGTCTAAGACAGGGAACGGAATTGAGTTTGAGTCCCAGTATCTCAATAATAGTTCGATGGAAATTGTCTGCTTTGTATAAAATAAACCTGTGGTGTGTATGTGTATATACAGATGTGATGGGTATATTCCTCTCAAACACATGAATTAAAGTGTCCGATTAAAAACATTCAGACTGCACAAACTGTACTTACAGTGCTTAGCCTTAAATGTTGTTGATACAGCTAAAGGTGATTTGATTAGCCCACTGTCTGCCTTTTTTTCTTTGAGTAGTTTACTTGGAGTTCAAAATCAGAGACCTTTTCTGCTTTTCGCATGGAGGGCAAGCACTGAATCTGATGTTTACTCAGTTTTGTGTTTTGTCTCCCGCTGTGGGTCACTGCAGAATGTACATTTAAAATGCTCTCCGTAGATAAAATGATGGAAGACGGGAGTATGACGTGTCTGCTGGTGTTAGATATGCATAAATTCAGCATACCTTCTGTTATGGTAGTGTTTTCGCCACTGGTCTCTGTTGTTCACAATTGGCAGAAACCAGATCCTGGTTTTGGATCTTGTGCAGATTTTTTTATTTCCTGGGTTGCATCATGACTCTGGGAGGGCATCCTCTCTGCAATGTGCCATCTCCCCAGGCTTGGTCAGTGGTGGGGAGAGACCTAGCATCTGCTGGCTAGACTGGGGCTCCCACACGTGGGGTCCATCCCAGGTTCTCTGCTGAGGGTTCAGCTAGCGAAACCGTACTGCGTGGGGTACCCTGGTGTCCATGGAGAGGTCTAAGCTCGAGATGAACTTGGAAACCAGAGGAAGCCAGGTCTTCCTCCTCATGGGTTCTCCTGACTCTGCCTCTGCGCAAAGAGAAGTCAGAGGCCCGTACCCCTGGGTACCTGCTGTCCGGATCGCAGAAGGATTCAGCAACCCTGCAAGTCTTCTCTCTCTTTCTTTCTCTCTACCTCCTGTCCTAAATCTCTGTTTCCAAGGAAGAAAAGAAATTGGTGTATCAAGCCTAAACCTCCGGGTCCACCCTTGTTACGTCAAACTCCGAGATGACCTCCGAAACCTCTTGCCGATCTGAAATGCTAGATCAGGTGCCGGAGCGGCTCGTTGCCTGGGGCTGGGAAATCTTTCTGTTGTGGAAAGGCAGCCTGCTGGTTGGGGTGTGGGTGTGGATGTAGAAAGTGGGGCGGGCTTTGGAACACCATTCGCCTTAGGGATTGTCTCAGAGGGGCCTGAATGCAGAAAAAGGCAAAGCTCAATGCACCTAAACACTAGAGACAGTTGGCAGGGGGAGGTCGTCTTGTTCCAGAGCGGTTTTGGTTCAGGTGCCGCTCCTTGTGGTTGCTTGAAGTTTCCAGTGTCAGATCAGATCAAGTTTTCTTTCTCGAGGAACCCACACCTCGCATGCTTGTCCGCCATCTGTTCCTTTCCATTGCAAACTGCTCTTTACACAGTGTTGCTCGGTGTTAATTAGAACATGTGTCTCTTTGTCACTCATCCGGGGAAGGGGTTAATGATGATTTATGTCCCTTTAATTGGTTTTCCTCCAAATGGTTATATGTCATTTATTATTTTATAAGAACCCTAAGAGAATGGAAAGAGGATGAACATCTAATTTTTATTCCCCATATTCTTTGTTTAAGAGATGTGGTCCTCCAAGTTCTTTTTTTTTTTTCTTTTTTTTTTTAATTTGAGACCGAGAAAAAGAGACCAAGTGGGGGGAGGTGGGAGGCGCAAAAAGAGAAGCCAAGCCCCGTGGAGCAGGGAGCCCGACGCCAGCTCGATCCTAGGCCCCTAGGATCATGACCTGTGCCAGGGACAGATGATTAACCAACTGAGCCACCCAGGCACCCCAAGTTCTTACCAAGTAGTAATGCACATTTGCAGCTTATCAGCAGACAATTTATTATTACTCATGTTTGTTGACATATGTGAATTTATTTTTGAATAGGTAACATGGTCACATGATTCAAAATTCAGAAGATCCCCAAATCCCAAAAGGTATGCAAGGGAGAATCTTCTTCCTGCTGCTATCCCCAGATAATAGGTTTCCTTTTCCAGAATCTATGTTATCAGGGTATTTGTGTGTGTGTGTGTGTGTGTGTGTGTGTGTGTTTACTTATGTAATTCACATGTGTGTATATATGTGGGTACATGCAGATGTACATGTATGAGTTATGTATATGTATCTACTTATTTTCCCCCTTTTTTATACAGAGCATGGCAAACATACATGCTCTTTTGTATATGTGCTTTTCACTTAAATGTATTTTGGGATTCAGTGTGTATCAGGAAGTTAGGGGCAAGCATCCTCTTTCTTTGTTAAAGCTATGTTGTGTTGATGTACTATTCACGAGTCCCTTACTGACAGACATTTAGGCTATCTCCCGTTTTTCCTGGGGCAATGATGCTGTGAATCGCTTTATATAACATGATTGTGTGTATCCACAGGAAAGAAATCCCAAAAATGGAATTGCTGCAGCCCAAAGTCGAGTGCATTTGTCATTTTGCTTGATGCTGTCAAATTGCCCCTTCTAGAAGTGAGCACTTTACTGCTCCGACAGCTACAAACAGCCTTGTGTACATTTGTGACAGTGACCGGTGAAGTAGCTCTCTCAGTTCATGGTCTCCTTTATCTCATTTTGAGTGATGCTGGCTAGAGTGAGCCATTCAAAGTAACAGGAAAATACCTGTACCTGGCTGTATGTACATCCATTTCAAAGATGGAAACCTCTCTGTGCTTTTTTCCTCTATCCCCTCAAACACCAGTAAGCTCTGGTTTCTAATAAATTAGATAGCAACTTTATACATTGCTATGTTATCAATAGCCTACGTGCCACAAATGCTGGAAGATACCTAACCTTGTCCTTTATAGGATTACCCAAAGCATATTGCTGAAATCAGATTTCAACCGAAATTATTTTTCAAAATAATGCATTTCTAACTAATCCAATTAAACTTAGATTTGTAGGGGTACCTTATCTGATATCTTTTAAGATACAGTATTTTAAGTCAATTAAACTCCATATATGTTCGTTTTTGTGAAAAGTACATGGATTCTAGAGAAAACACATTTTGACAGATAACGATAGGAAAAATGTCATTTTAGATGAAAAATGGCCACCCTGTCCTCGATATTTTTCTTTGTATTGAGCTTTAGATGGCAGTCCCTCGTGGCTATTTGTAATGACTGTTGTCTTGCTATGCTAACTGCATCCGTCTAGATGATCCCATGACCCCCAATGGAGAGAGAAATCAGGAAGTCGGTTATTTGGGTTAGGTCTCCTGGCCCATGTTCCTTACTTGCTCTCAAAGGTTACAAAAATCTGGGGTGCCTGGGTGACTCAGATGGTTATGCATCTGCCTTCAGCTTAGGTCATGATCCCAGGGGTCCTGGGATCAGTTCCATGTCAGGCTCCCTGCTCAGCGAGGAGCCCGCTTCTCTTTCTGCTTGTTCTTGCGTGCTCTCTCTCTCTCCCTCTGACAAATACATAAAAATCCTAAAAAAAAGAAATTACGTGGGCATCTGGGTGGCTCAGTGGGTTAAGCCCCTGCCTTCAGCTCGGGTCGTGATCTCAGGGTCCTGGAATTGAGCCCCACATCAGGCTCTTTGCTCAGCAGGGAGCCTGCTTCCCCCTGCCTCTCTGCCTGCCTCTCTCCCTACTTGTGATCTCTCTCTGTCAAATAAACAAATAAAATCTTTAAAAAAAAAGTTACAAAAATCTCTACCAATTGGAAAATACATTGTTCATTTCTCGATAGACTGGACTTTCTATCTTACATTGTTTAAAGGTAAGCTAATAATTTGCACAGTTAGAGATGGGTACTGTCCATGGCATGGATGCTGTCTTCTTTCCCCTGGAAGTCCCTGCCTCCAGTTTCTTCAGGCCATGAAAAGACGTGGCTTCTTACGACGAATACAAAATTTGAAAACTGAGCACCTGCTGCATGAGAAATAATAGGGTTTTCCCTTTGGGATAAATATACTCGCCACAAACTTGCAAATACTGAAACAAATGTTGTGAATGGTAAAATAGGAATATTTCTACTGCCTAACCAGGAAATCAACCAGTCTCTAAAAATGAAGTCACTTGAATGTTTAATGACAGTTTTGAATTGTTGAAGTAATCCATGCTGCCATGAAACCAATTTTAGTCCTCCCTCATATCTAGACTCATAAATTTTTAGAGCTAGAAGGAGACATGGAGATGGTCTCAGTTGTATTGGAGAGAAAACTGAAGCTGAGAAAAGTTTAGCATCATTTTGGTGAGAGAGGATCAAAGCTGGCATTCTTGAATCCTGGCCCCGGACCTCACCTGGCGGATTGTTCTAGAAGTCTTGCTTAAACATGATTTTTTTTTAAACTAGAAAAATGTTTAAAAAAATTAAAAAGTAAAACTAGAATGTGTACTCTCTCGATAAATCAGTTCTAAGTTCTCTTAGTAAAACCTTTTGGTAAGTGAACCTAAAGTAGGGTTGATTTTGCCAAAGACCCTCCTCGGGAGAAAACCACAGAATGCCCTTTCTAAGAAACATCTAGACAGTGACCTGTTGAGGCAGGCTTACGGGGAAACACAGTCTTCAAGAATGTCCCCCACGGTGTGGAAAATACCCCTATGGTACAATGAGAACTTTCTAGTGACCTCAGCTGTGCATGAAGAGAGAAGCAGGAGGATGGGAATGTGGGAAAAAATGAAGGCATCACGATTGATTAGCTGGGATTGGTTAGAAATGCACTGTTTTGTGCAAAGCTTTTGGGAAACCTCTTGGGAAGACTTTGGTTCTATTTTTAGGAAAGAAGGAAGACAGAGGAAAGACAAAAAGAGAAAAGAAAGAAAGGAGAGAGGGGCAGAGGGAGGAAGCATGGGTCTTACCTGCATCACACACAGGCCACATACCTTCTCAAACGTCTCTTCTTGGACCAAAGGGACCGTAGCTGTTTGGTGGCAGCTACCCTAACCATTGTCTAGAACTTTTAAGTATTAAAAATTTGTCCTGTACCTTCCAGAGCTGTATTAGCTTCCCAAGCCCTTCATCCAAGGTTTAGACACCAGTAGCTAAATATGGATTACCCCTGTGGCCTTTGAATCTCTACAGGTCTGGGGCTTAACCTACCATCTTCCCTTCTCCTCATCCGGTTCCGTATATGAACTTTTCACTGAGTTGCATCGGAGTCCTCTAAATAAGCCAGGTCAGAACTCTGGGATTGTCCCCGGTTCTACCTGCAACCCCTTTCCCACCCCACCCATCCTTCCTCCTGTCCTGCCTTCTGCCACAGTCTCACTTCACAACCTCGTCATTTCTTGAGTGCTGCAGCAATCTCCAGGAGGCCTCTGCCACCTAGGTTTTGCCTCTTTCCAACTTGTCTTCTAGATTGTTGCCAGAGAACGCTTTCTAGGAAAGCCTGTCCAATCGTGGAATTCCCCTGCCTGAAATACTCCATTTGTTTTCCATCCCCCACTAGAGAAACTGGCCTGATTGACCCACACTCAGTCCTTTACCCATGCCTCTTGCTGTTCTGCATCCTCTCAGGCCACACACCCGGTAACCCCCCTTCCACTCCCCTGCCCTGCCCCACCCCCGCCCTCAGGTGCACCACTGCGTTTTCCTACCCCCTGACCTTTGCACGTGCTGTTCCTTCGGAGCAGCACCTTCTGCTTCCCCCATGCTTCCCTCTTCCTTGTCTGATTCTTACTGATATTTCTGATCTCAGCTTAGACAGCTCTTAATTAACAGACCCTTGCGCACATTTACCATGTGCTAGGAGTTTTATGGGTTTTACGTATATTTATTCATTTACCCCTCAAAACCTCAGGAGAGGTTTTGAGGGGTAAATGAATAAATATACGTAAAACCCATAACACTCAGTTTTCCTGAGGAAAACTGAGACTTTCTCTGAGTGATAAAGTAGCTTCTCTCATTAGTCTGCTGGTTACAAGGCTGGGCCAGAAGCCATCTTTCGCCACTGTTTAGCCCTTGATTTTGCTTTGTATGTAGCGTGTTATCTATATGTATATGCATGTGTGTATCCATACATATGGGTATGTGTGCATGTGTATTATTCTTTGAGTTGGTAATATAAACACATATTATTAAATGTAAAAGATACAAAACATACAGCGACAAGGAGGCCTCCATCCTAACCTTGTATCCTACCCACATCTCCCTCCCAAACAGCTATTGCTACGAGTCTCTTCTGTATCTTTCCAGGGGGTGTGGATAAAGATAGATGTGTGCAACATATACTTCTGTTTTACATTTGTGATAGCATATTCTTCTTGCCATTTTTAATTTGCTTTATTTAGCAATAATCCTTGGGGCTTGTTCCATATCAATATATTAAGAGCTTCCTCTTCTCTTTTATGGCTAAATAATAGGCCATGATATGGCTGTATGTAATTTATTTAATCAGTCTGCTCTTGTGGGATCTTTAGATTGTTCTCAAACTTTTGCTAGGACAGACGTAGCTGCAAAGATTGGCTTTTTACAGGTACCATTTTGCACACATATGAGTTTTATCTGCTGGATAAAATCCTGGAATTGGAATTTGGGGTCACAGGGTAAGTGCACTGATAATTTTGATAGATAGTACCAGATTGTCTTCGTAGCGGATGTATGTACTTATCCTTTGGGTAATAATTTATGAGAGTACCTCTTCATACCCTCGCCGATGTGTACGTGATGAAACGTTCTGATGTTCCCCACGCCTGAAACTTTTACTCTGCATTTCTCTTATTAGTAAAGTTTCGTATCTTTTAATGTGTCTGTGAACTATTTGATTTTCTTTTATATTAGCTGACTATTCATTTGGCTTGGATGGGTCTTTTCTTATTTATTTATAGGCTTTCCTTATATATTGATGAAATTAGCCTTCTGTGTCTGATTTATGTTTCAAATAGTTTTCTGGTTTGTCATTTGTCTTTTGTCTTTGTTTATGGTGCTCCCCCCACCTCCCTGGGCAGAAAATTGTTGTATTCGTGTAACCAGGTTTATCAGAGGTTTGAGTCACAGGGAGACTGCCCTGTGCCATGCCTCATTGTAAAATTCTCTTCCATGTGCCTGCACGTGTGCGTGAAGTTGTGTCAGAGAGAATCGGTGGAGTATACAAGCTTAGAGAACAGATCCCGGGGTCCTACTGACCTAACTCTTACCTCTGGCTTCATCTCTAACTAGTTCCACAAACCTGGAAGAAATGTTTAGATCGGTTATTGGTGCCTCCGCCCCGGGGTTACCGCGAACATCAGCTGGGACAATAGGAATGTGTCTTGCGTTTAATTACTGAGAGCGGCCTTTACTCTGTTATTATTTCTTTTCCAAATGCAATCATCGTTGCAGGAGGACAGAAGGCCTTTCTTCTCTTGCTCTGCATTCCTCCTGCCATCCTCGGGGCGCTCCCAGCCCCACTCCCAGCCTCAGCCCGTGCTCTGCTGGAAGCACAGGAGCGCTCATTTTGATTGCTTCATGTTTATTTTGATCTGAGCGGGAGAGGGCTGGAGTTCTTGCCGGAGCCACCTGGAGTGCCACAGGTGCTTCTCCAGACTCCTCACTTGCCAGGGGTCTGTCTTTCCAGGCCCTCGAGGACCCTGGCGCCTTACCGGACCGTGAAGTTTTGTTTCTTTCCCCGGGTCATCAGTGAGCATGCGCAACAGCCCCTCGACACCAACCCCCCCCCCCCCGCCCCGCCCTTGCGTCTGTGCTTTCCGCCTGTGGACATTCTTTCTCTGGCTGTGTCAACAGTCGCCTCACCTCCCATCCCTGCGTCTCTGCGGGCCCCTGCCTCCTTGTTCCAGTCCCGCTCGGAGGGGACTTGCTCCTGTGTGCTCCACGTGGTAGGTGCCCCGTAAGCTCTGTGAGCGAAGGAGCAGGAGGAGTGAGCCGTTGGGTGCAGGGACTGATGGCAAGAGCCGTGCGCCGCAGGCTGGGTCCCCACTCCCATAGAGCCGGTGGGGCGCTATCACCCAAGGTGGTAAGGTGTTTCGTGGATGATCCCCCTAAAAATTTCTGTGCTGCCCCCGTCTGTTCATGCTTATTACAATTTTGGTTAGTTGCCGTCAGACTTAACTCCTTTAAAATATTTAATATGATTAAATAATTACTACGATATTTAATGTGCAGGCTGTTCAAAGACACCAGTAATTTGGAGGCAGAGCCAAAAGTTAGGCCTCCGTTTCTTGATTTTTATCTCTGTTGGTTCCTTTAATTCTCCTTTGCCTCTTTCAGTATTTCCTTTGTGTGCTTAATTTTAATAGTGGCCCCTCACCATTCCAGTGGTAGGAAATGCAGTGGAGCAGCAAATAAAGTCATCTCGCGTTTAATTTTGCCACGATCCTTGCCACCAGTACAATCATGCTTGGAGCACAAGCGGTGGGTTTCATGGTGGGGTCTGTTGGTTGTTGGTCATGACTAATCCAGAGCTTGCCAGGGTGGGGTCAGGGAGTGAGCGGAAGGGCAAAGGCAAAGGACAAATTGTAAAGAAGAAAGTGACCCAGAACTAGGACATCAAGTTGGTTTAATTTTGTGGGCGCCTCCAGTGCCATCGGAGATCCAAAAATGAGTAAGTCACAGACCCCAACACCAAAGGCAGGACCTCCTGGGTACTGAGCACCATCCTTACATTTTTATACTCGAGATTTGCAAAGAATCCTAAAAGGTGGGAAACTTTATTCCAAGTTTTATGGATAAGGGCATTGAGTTGACAGGGAGTTGAGTAACTTGTGATCCCAGAGTGATCTCAGAGCCATGGTTATAATGGGTGAACCTGGTTTTAAAGCCCAGGCTGTCTGGGTATGTTGCATTGCCTTCCAGGAATGCACGGTCCAGAAAACCGTAGTGGGTCCCAACAGTGATGTGACTTGTTTTCGGTGGAAAAGTAAAAATAATGATGCGAGCATGAGAGAAAGGTACGGTTGCCCTTGGGCTTTCTTTCTGGTTGGAGCTTCTGGCTCTGTAGTGCTGTTCAATACGGTGAGCGTTCAGGAGAGAAAGGTCACTCATCAGCCGTCCTGTTCCCCCAGCCCCCACCTTGATCAAAGAAGTCTGCTTACCACCTGACTCACCTGCAGGTAACAAAACAGGTTTTTAAAATATGTAATAAAGGAGCACGGCCTGTTCCTCTGGCAGCGGGCCCAGTGGAAGCAAAACTACACTCGACTGCCTGGAACCCTGGGCCCAACGGGTTCATTGAAAAAAGAAAAATGCTCAAGGTTCCAGACTTCCATTGGGATGTTACTAGAACATTCTGGAGCTTGCCCTCGCGGCCCTCACTTCCCACCACCGACACCTCTGCTGCATATTTGGGGGCAAGTCATTTCACTGTCCACATCAGGTGCCCCTAAATGTTAACATTCTCTCTGAGTGGGGAATTTTCTTGGGAGGATTTCAGCCCCTCTGTGAAAGATGTCAGTTATCTCCTCTGTTCCTTCTAGAAGTAGCTTCTTTACCCCAGCTTGCAATCTTGTTGTATTCCTACGTGTTTTGGAAACAAAGTGTGCAGTAGGAGAATTCCTGCTTTGTGAATATTGGATCACTTTGTTCCCTGGCACAACAATCTCTCCTTTGTATTAAACATCTGAGAACAGAAGTTCTAAATAACATTTTTATATTCCCTGTTGATACGGGTTCTTTATTTGGGGACAACAGTTTGGTGTTTGTGCCTCTTAGATTCTGATGTACTTTCCCTTTCTCCAGTGATGACGTCCCACACCCACAGCCTGGAATTGCACGAGTGTAGTGGTGATGAGTGGTTGCCTACCCTCTGGGGACTTTCTTCTTTCATCCCTCTTGCCTCCCGTGAGTGACCCATGGCATAATGGGATGACCAACTGGTCAGAGCACAGGCCGCTAACCCGCTGGCCCGACCGTGAGCCGAGTGGCTGAGCCAACCAGCTACCAAGAGACCAGATGGGCAGACAGACCAAAATAGTCACTTATCCACCTCCTTCCTGGAAATGCAGGAGGGCTGCCCCAGAGGTCCAAGAAGGCCTAATTTGGTCAAAAAACCTTCCTTACTCGGAACCAGAGGCTGAACTGTGACCCTGGTATGAGTTCCCTACCTCCGGTGTTTGATTTTCCCCAAACCCATTTGTCCGTCCACAGGTTGGTCAGCCTGGTCAGCAACAACTGACTGAGAACAAATACCTTAAGGTTAAAAAACTTCTGATTATTTTCCTTTTTGTACTTGTACAGTGCTTGGACTTTTACTCCAAAGAAAATAAAGAAATATATGTGTCTTCTTCTGTAGGCAAACCCAATATTATCAAAATTCAGTTTTTTAAGACAAAGTAGGACAGTTTTTCCCCCATAGAAAATTTATCACCACATCCCATAAATGGCATAGACAGCATAATAAAAATATGATTTATTACCCCCAAATGTTTATATTTCTGGGTAAGGTTCAAAGCGTGCTGGCTCCTTGTGTTTTATCATTTAGGGTCAGAGAAGAGTTTCTTGCTCCTCATTTCTTCAGGGAATATTTGTCTTACGCTTCCTGGGGGCCAAGGATCGTGCTGGTCTTCTCCACGTCTGCTTCGTTCCTGATGGGAGCAGGAGGACGTCGTGGATGCTTTTCTCAGGAGGTTGGCTCTCACGCACGAGCCAGAAGCTGGTGCTGGGACAGCCGGGATTTCTCCTGGGAAGCTGCCCCGACGGGAGGCCCCTGGAGCCTGAGGCACTGGGATGGATTGGATTATTTTCTGAGTGGAAGAATATTCTTCTCCTGTTCAACCTTTCCTTGCAGTCTAAAATGGGGAAATCACTCCAAACAGACAAGCTCAAGGGAGAATAAAAAATACCGCCTTCTAGGCAGCCCGATAGTGCCTGCACTAGTCAGTGTTGGGATAAGGACAAGCCCCTCGACGGGGAATGGAACCCTTCTCCAGACCTTAATTGATCTTTGTGTTCATTCTGCTTCTTCTAATTCTTTGTGGGAAAGTGGTTTGTAGTGCAAAGTGGCTTCTCGTGTGATAGATGCTGTATTATGTAAGACCGTTCTTATCAAAAGATCGTTTCTGCTTGTTTTGATTTTTTAAATTTCTGATCCAGCCCATGTTTATTGTTCTTTTTTCTTTTTATTTCTTCTTATTTATACAGTCATTGTTCCTCTTAGTTCTGTCGCTTTACCAGCCCCCATCATCTGCCAGGCATATGGGAAGAGATGGGGGCACTTGGTTTCTTTTTTTAATTGTCAAAACCAATTGGCTGGACATCTTCAGAAATGGTCCCTTCTTCCCTAGTGAGTTTGTTACACAATACGGAGCTTTATTATTTATAAGTCTGACCCCTAAGGAGTTGTGTTGCATTCATTCCTAAGGATTAAGGCCTTCCTAGCCTGATTATCCCTCTGGGATCTGTGCCCTTGTGTGTGCCTGATGACCAGGGCGAGCCTGGCTCAGGAACAGGGCAGCTCCTTCCAGAGGTACCCGGTCCTGTAAGAAAGTTCTATAGAAGAGTGGTGATGAAGATCTCTTTTGGTAAAATGAGGTTGTGAAGCCCTCAATCATGTGCCTGTTAAACAATTTACATAATAAATCCAGAACTTGGAGATCCAAAGGGTATTGGCATGTTTTTAGTTATGTTGCTAGGGAACTCTGCCTGTGTCCTCACATGATACATGGCTCTGTGAATGCGTCCGTGTGCGTGCATGTGTGTGTATGTATGGAATGGGGAAAACGAGACCGCCCATTGTTAGGTACTATAGGGAAGGACTCGCTAGACTTCTACCATAACTAATAGGACCGAATTTGTTTACAACAGTAGTGATGTGACCAAGAACAAAGCAGACGAGGAGTAGCCAGGCACGATCAAAGCACAACTAATATATCAGGTTTCTGGAACATCTGAGTCTGAGCGTTTGGTTTTCATCACGATATGTTGAGAGGTGATGCTTTCAAAGCAGGAAAGGAGAAAAGGCCAGCTACAGGGAATGGTAACTGAGACACTTAGAAAGCAGATGCGTGCACTTGAATGCAGTCGGCCACATTCCCAGGACCCACAGTCTGTCCTATCTTGGCGGCCGGAGGGAGAGTTCGTCACGTAATAAAAATCAAGCCCCTCTATGCTTTGTGTTCAACATAGATCCACACATTTGGTGGCTTTTTGAATTGTGACTTGCTTTCTTGGGAGCACAGTTCACACCTGGCTTGGGAAGTCCATTCTGGGTGACCTTGCCGCCTGCAACGCGGCAGGGAAAACACTTGCTGAGTCTGGATATTTGACATCCAGCTGGGGGCGGGAAGGGGACCCCCTGGGTGGCTCTGCGGTGTTACCCACAGAAACTGAAGGCTGGGATGAAAATAAAAGCAAACTGTTTCCCCTTGGGCAATGGATCGACTGCGGTGAGGGTTCTCCTCCTGATAAAACGCTGCCCCTTTGTTCTGCTCCCTGCGTTTCATCCCTGTGCTGACTGCGAGACGTTCTTTCAGTTTTCATCCACCGGGCACGGCTTCAGCGCCAAGTGCAAGGGGCTCCCCAGCTGCCACGGGGAACTGCGTGCAAACAGAGTGGAGCAAAGGCCCTCGGTGTACACACACACACACACACACACACACACACACACACACACACCCACGTTTGTCTGCTGCGTTCTGCTTCTCTGTCCTGGGGCATGCCGGGAACATGATCACACTGTCTTGCTCGTTTTGTGGCGGGGGCTGGTGCCCTTGAACTGGATTCCCCACAGTAATCAATAGGCCTGTTCATGTGGGAGGTGACAACACATTTTGCTGTGGCATTACAGGCTGCTGGGCTCAATGTGAGCATTCTTCTTGGAGTGAGCAGAGGGCACGGGCCTTCCTCCGGCCGGGAAAGTCACAGCCTGCGCCACACAGCAAAGATACTCGACCCAGGCCACGGGGGAGCACTTAGCTTTCCTTTTTTGTGGGCTAAATAAAATTTGATGAGCCAGTGTTTGTGATTAAGCTCTATTGTGAGGTTTTCAGATAATGCATCACCTAATAGCTGAAATCTTTGTCAGACACGGTTTTGCATCTTAATCTACGAAAGAAGCCAGTGACAAGCCTGTGACATCCTCTGTTTTCATTATACTCAATTCTTAATCCTCTGAATCCATAGGAAGAATTGCCATCATCGATCATACAAACCCAGGAAAAGTCCAAAAATACTTTGCGTTCGATTCCGGGCCGCGGGCTGCAGGTGTGTGAGCGCAGACACCCGGCCACCGAGCTACCCCAGCTCACTCCCTCCAGGCTGGGCTCCAGCTTTCCCTGAGAAGGGGACAGGGTCCTGGAGGTGGGGGTGTCCCCTGGAGTGGAGGAGGCGGGGCTGGGGGGCCCAGTGGAGAAGGTGGTCATCTGTCCACAGGGTGTAGCATCGGCTCTGGAGAAAGCTGACCGGGCTGCTCTGATGACATCACATGGGTATTTTTTTAAGACTTTTCTTAAGATCAAAGTAGCATATGTGTATGGCGAAAAGCCAAGTAGCCCCGAAGGCATTTAATGAAAAATAGTGGCCCTTGCGTTGCTCCTTTTCCCCCTCTGGCCCGCTTCCCAGAGGCAGCATCCAACCCTCCCACCCTTTTTCAAAGTCCTTTTGGTGGTCACCTTCACATCTTTAAGTAATATATGTGTACTAGTCTCTTGGGGTTGAGGTAACCAAGTACCACAGGCTGGGTGCTTCCAAGCAATAGAAACATCTTCTCTCACAGAGAGGGCTCTGTCTGAAGGCCCTGGGGAGGACTTAGTTGGCCTCTCCCAGACTCTGGCGGTGGCTGCCCATCTCTGGCATTCCTTGGCCTGTAACTCATGACGCCAGTCCTTACCTCTGTTGCCCCGTGCCTCTCTCCCAGGGAGTCCTCGTCTTCACGTGGCGTTTCCCTCTTCTTTGGAGGACAGCAGCCATATGGGATGACAGCCCGCCCAATGACCTCGTCTCAACTTGGTGACTGCAAAGACCCTGATCCCCACAAAGGTCCCATTCACTGGAACATCTCTTCTCGGGGAACACGATTCAACCCGTACCACCACTATTTCCAGCTTCTAAACACTTGGCTTTGCTGACCTTGTTCTAGGACAGAGGAGGTTTCTCTGCCTTATTCAGTCCCATCTTCGCCTTGAGCTTCTTGCCTGTACTTATTTTGGTCTTCTCAGTCCCTCCCCTTAAAGGACTCTGCAGAAATTTCAAACAAATTCTGTTAACTGTAGAGCACATCACTTAATTATCCATTAAAAACAAGAACGTTAGTGCTCCTGACTCCTCTTGTCTTCCACCCCCCAGTGTCTGTCACCTGCTTCAGGGCTGCCAACACCGGAGTTCTTCCTGGCTAGCTGAATGGTTAGATCCTCTGTCATCCATCCTCAGGTGCAGAATCAATACTGGCGTGTAGTTCTGTAGAGAGGATCTATGAGTGGAAAACCGGTAAACCAGCGTTTTCATTCGTTGTTGTTATGCCGATGTCTGCTGGGTTGTATTGCCTTGTATGCCCTCTGGGTTTTCATTAAAATGCTTTTTGCCATTTGAAGAATGACAGTATAATGTATGTTTGTCGAGTACTTTAGAATCTATGTTGTATTTAATTTTAGACGGCAGCATACTTCTGTGTTACTGTTTGGAAACTCAGTTTATTAGTACAACTTGAAATCCATTTGTATTACATATTGAAATGAAGCTCTTTGTCTCTTATTAGGAAATGTTCAATCACATGAAACAATACTGACGTGGGTCTCTACTCTTTATAAGTTTTTAACGACAGGTAATTTCTTCTAAGGAAGTGCTAGTCAAACTTTTGGATTTCAAAACTTTTGTTTTCTTTCTTCCCCCTCTCCCCCTTCTCTTTCTTTCTTCTCTTTCTCTCTTTTAAACTCTAAGGACCAACACATAGATGCTAACTTTTTACTTTGCCAAGTTGGGATATTAAGAAATTAGCTACTATTTGCTCTCACTGGTAAGTAAAGAATGTTTAACACCAAAAAGAGAGGGGAAATATCATCTCAGAGTAAATGACACTATTTTTAAATGGAATGAATTTAATTAAAAAAAACCCCACTCCTTCCCCTAATTTTGGGTTTCCTGGGTCAGTCTTGTTTGATAGAGAGATACTTGGTTTTAACGGATGTTGAGCATAAATCTTCATTACTTGACTTACTCTGTGGCTGGTTAAGCCTGTTACGGATACTTGAGGCCTGGGGACAGGCTCCATGTGGGATGGGAAGGTTGGTCATCCTATTTTGTGACCTTTAGCTATAAATGGACCCCTGTCCCCCAACTTCATAACCCTTATCCAGGCCAACTGAGCCAGCTCCCGAATGTCGGGTACTGGGCATGGAGGAAAAAGGCGAGTGGAATTTGCGATCCGTCACTTTCGTAGACATGGCTCGTGAGTAAGTCACCACTTGACTCATTAATTTCTTGGTTCCTTAAGTGGTCAGAAGGCAGGGTCATTCCATGGCTGACGTGTCACCGCTGGCAAGCCTCAGCGTTCAGCAGATGCACGAACACAACATCTTCAGAGTATTTTCACACTCAGCTAAATCTCAGACAGAATGAGGTTACTGATGACCTTTGTCCCATCAAATACATTTGGTCAGTTAACCACTGCTTCAGTTTTTCCTCTCCTTAAAGGACTTGTAGTTTGGGACATCGCTGTCACTCTCCTTCAGGGGGTTCCCCGGCTGTTGAATTTAGTTTTCAGAATGTTGATGTTTTTAATATGATGTTTTGTGAAATCCCCCAAATAAGAACAGAGTTCCTTCCAGGGCACCTGTGTGGCTCAGTGGGTTAAGTGTCTGACTCTTGATTTCAGCTCAGGTTATCTCAGCGTCCTGGGGTTGAGCCCCGCATGGGGCTCTGTGCTCAGTGGGGAATCCGCTTCCAATTAGAAGCACAGAGAGTCTTGTCCCTTGAGGGCTGTTGTCTTCCTGGGGTCCAGTCCAGTTCTGGTAGGGCAGGAAAAGGGACTCTGCACCCTGAGCATGTCTGAGTTTGGTCATTTATTGGAAGCAATGGTCTGGATACAGCGGTCCACACTGTCACTCTATTTCATTTGTGACCAGTAACGTACTCTCCAGAAGAGAGTCGCCTGGAATTTGTGGAGCAGGAAGAGGTGACCAGTGCTGACCTGCACTGCTCTGTGTCCCTCGGCTGTTGGATGTTCGCCGAAGCCCCAGTAGAGCGGGGAAATGATACTAACTTCCCGAGGCAGGGATTGGAAGAGACCTTCCTGCTGCATGTCTCTTCATTCTTCCAAATGCCCGTAAGAGGAATCAAACTTGTAACCACATGCTCTCCGGGGCTCCACACCCCACAGGAGGGTCCCCAGCCAGATCCAGGTACAGGCGGGGCCCAGGTTCACGGCGATGCATTCTGCCCCTCCCCCTTTCACCTGCACTTGTGTGACCTTCGGAAGCCCTCATGGTCATGGTGTGTTTGTTCCCATCCGATGGTTTTTGCTGACGTCCAGGGAGTGTGGTACGGGTGCCGTCAGGATGGTGCCCCTGGTCACCAGCTTGAAGAGGCGATCTTTGCTAACTGAACCCTAACCCTCAGTGTGAAGGACGAGGATAGTCCAATGCCAAGGTTTGGACGCCTACAAACGGCATCTCGTCCGTAACCCGTATTTGGAATATATGTATTAATTTAGGATATAAACATTTGGAAGTTTTCAGCAACACCAGACTATAAAAAATACTGGCATCGATGATCGTGATCCCACTACTTGCCAAGGGAAGGTGGAATTCAGTTTGAGCACATTTTAGTTTTTGTCTGATCATGTTGTACATGGTAATTGTTATAAAGCAGAAAAACCACCAGGCATCCCTTTATCTCCCAAGCAAACATTCTAAATAGTCAGGAGTTTGCTGTACATAAAAGGAAGCTTTCTCTTACACCGAAGTTTGCCAAGCAAATTGTGACTCCTAAAAGTAAAGCCCGGAGAAAGAATGACTTAAACAAGCTTTCCGTGGGTGGAAAATAAACACTAACTTTATATGTATTTCAAAAACCTAAAAGACGCAGGTGGGAAATGAAGCCTCGATAAGAAAGAAATGCTTAGTTGGGTGGAAAAAAAAAAAAAAAAGAAAACATTCAGCAGTTTTTGGAACTGTGCAAGTCCAGACAGTTTCTTTCTTTCTTTCTTTCTTTTTTTTCTCTTCTGGTTAGCTGCTCATAGCCACAAATATGTGTATTATTTCCTTCTTGCCCACAATTATACTAAGAATCATCTTTCTAATATACTGGGGAATCCCAAATAAAAATCTCATTTTCCTAAAAACAGACAAACCTTTAACTCCAGCAATTAAATTATTCAGTTTTCCTACCTGGAATGTCAAGAAGGTCATTCAGTTGTCGTTACAGAAGTCTCTTCCGACCACCTCAGATACTTTCCTTCCCAAAGTTATGCTATAAACAGCTGACGTCCTTCAGGAGGGGTTTGCCCGTCACTGAGGTTCTGAACGAGCCTCAGAAACCTCCTTCAGGAGGCCTATCCGGTGAGACGGCTGCCCCGGTTATGTCATAGAGAAGTAGGACCACAGATAATTTTAACCCTTTTCAGAGTATCAAAAGATATCTATATCTATATCTGTAGCTATATCTATCTATGTATATACACACACACACACATACACACACACAATGGAATACTATGCAGACATCAAAAAACCACAAAATCTTGCCATTTGTAATGATGTGGTTGAAACTGGAGGGTATTATGCTAAGCAAAATAAGTCAATCAGAGAAAGACAATTATCATATGATCTCAGTGATCTGAGGAATTTGAGAAACCAGGCAGGGATCATAGGGGAAGGGAAGGAAACATGAAAGAAGATGAAACCAGAGAGGGAGATAAACCATAAGAGACTCTTAATCTCAGGAAACAAACTGAGGGTTGCTGGAGGGGAGGGGTGTGGGACGGATGGGATGGCTGTTATGGACATTGGGGAGGGTATGTGCTAGGGTGAGTGCTGTGAATTGTGTAAGACTGACGAATCACAGACCTGCACCCCTGGGGCAAATAATACATTGTATGTTAATAAAAAAAAAAATGAAGATATTCTTATATGGGAAGCGACTATTAACTACTTTGAATATATTCTTATATGGGAAGTGATTATTGACTACATGAAATTTGTGTCTTATCCAAGCATGTCACAATAGTATACCCTGCTAACTTCATAATTGATAATAAGGTATCAGGTCTTAGCGCCTGGGGCCCCGTGTCCTGCCTAGATTCTGATCTCAGCTCTTTGGTACCTGGTTTCTGATGCTCCCTCCTCCTTATCTGCAGAGCGCCCACTCTAACAGTACCTGCCTTCCAAGTGCTCTTGTGCACTAATATGAAGCAAGTGCTTAGATCCGTGCCCAGCGCACCCCAAACACCACAGAAATGGCAGCTCCTCTTTTTTCTCTTTGTCACAGTGAGGGAAACGAGGAACAAATCCAAACCATACTCAACCCAGGAATAATTATATTTACCATTAAAATATGTTTTTGTCTATAGAATTGGTATCTGCTCTCTGCGTATTCACTTAAAAAAAATCGGATCTGAAACAGCAGGTGCTAGGAAGTTGTTTATTTTGCCTTTCCTGCTTCCTTCTTAATTTGTGCCTGCTCCCTATTCTAGTCTGGGTCTCCGTCTGATAGATTGCTTCGTGCACGATTTCTCTATGTAGAACCTCTGTAGAACTGACCCTATCCCATTTACTTGGATATGGGACGAAGGGGAGTAGTAGCCGATCAGTAGTAGCCAATCAGAGCTCTCCCACGAGCACATGAGGACATAGATGGAACCTGGATCCATAAAGGGAGGTTGGAATGTTCATGAAGCAGAGGATAAAGTCAAGCAGGTGTTGTCAATTCCCTTGAAAGTAACTTTTGCTGTCCATAAGCTATGACAGGAATGGTCAAGATTTTACAATTCTGTTTCCTTGTAAATTTCTGCTTCCTCATTATATCTCAAAATCTCAGTGAATGGCAATCTCATTGCTGTCTTTTTTGAGGTATGAGGAAAATTTGCATCATTCATATTTGAGGAATAAGAGATTGGTGGAGAGATAAGTTGTTGTTGCCTCGCTTTTGTTTTTAATTTCCAGATAAGCCTAATGCTAAAATTTACCACCAGTACGGACTGAAAAATTTGTCTCGGCATTCAAATACAAAATATTTTTCTTAGGCACTTTTTTTCTTAAGGTTATATAGTCAGGCTTGACTTAAAAACTGAAATTAAAATTTTCTCCTTCTATGAATATTGAAACTCTGTGTTATCCATAAGATGAGTTGCACAGTAATTATTTTAAAGAGCAACATAAATCCTCCCAAGCCAGTGTTTTATTTAACCTGATTACTTGTGGATTTGTGACCATAGTTTATTGCCGTCTTTTTATTTTTAAATATTCATTTATTTAATTTATTTATTTTTTAATGATTTTATTTATTTATTTGACAGAGAGAGATCACAAGTAGGCAGAGAGAGAGGAGGAAGCAGGCTCCCCACTGAGCAGAGAGCCCGATGGGGGGCTCGATCCCAGGACCCTGAGATCATGACCTGAGCCGAAGCAGAGGCTTTCACCCACTGAGCCACCCAGGTGCTCCGAAGATTTATTTTAGAGAGACAGAGAGAAGAGAGTACAAGTGGGAGGGGCAGAGGGAGAGAGACTCTCAAGCACATTCCATCCTGAGCACAGAGCCAGACATGGGCTCCATCCCATGACCCTGAGATCATGACCTGCCGAAACAAGAGTCAGACGCTTAACCGACTGAACCACCCAGGTGCCCCTGTTGTCATAACAACCATGTGTTGCTTCAGAAATTCTCCAAAAGACAGTACTTATACTAGTAAGTGGAAAAAAACTGCTTACTAGTATTCAAAGTACCTAAAAAAATGCAAATGAAGAAGTTTGAATTTTTAAATTTGGATTACTGACAGATAAATATGAAAAAGAAGACTCTCATAGTTTATCAGTTGATCACATGTGCAGGGAGTCTCCTTTTCCCCATTAGCACTATAATAGTTTTGAGTAGTCGATGTCTTCGTATGTAAAATGAAAATATATTGCTGTCACCGCCATCGTCATCATATTAACTGGACTTGTGCCCACCATGGATTCCAAGAGGCATAACCAAAGCAAGTCAGCACTTGTCAGGAGAAGCTGGTCAGTTCTAATGTTGAGTGGTTGTGCAAAACTTTGCAAATACATTATTTGTGATGTGCAATAATACCAGAATTTAGTTCTCATCATTTGACTGACTCGATTCCATTTTCACCCATTAAAGTTTTTCATTTCATTTAATAGTGAGTTCAAAAACTTATGCTCTTCTTCATATTCACAAATGATGGAATATTTTGATGGGAAGCAAAGGTTAACTTTGTGTTCTTCCTTGTAGTAGTGACGATAGTCTCTGCCCCTAACTTCAGATATGAAGATTCCTGGTTTGATGTGTGATTCAACATGCCCTTACTGAGGGCCTCTTTGTGAAGGGACTAGAACGCACTGGTTGGAGTATGTGTTTTGGAGTCAGACTGTTCTTGGCTCAAATCCTGGGACATCGACCTGCTTGCTGTGTGGTCTTGAGCTTCCTTGTCATGTAAATACCTGACCCACAGAGCTGGTCAGGAGCTCAGAGAGAGGACCAAGGTGTATGCGTATGGTCTTCCATGGCTTCCGTTGGCAACCCCCCCCCCTCCTTCCCACTTGGGGCCCCCTGTTGTAGTTCCTGTCCACAGTGTGGATGGGAGAATGGAGCAGAAGTACTTGACACCACCCTTGCTTTTAGGGAGCTAAACGTATTGTATGATGACATCTTAAGCCACTGTCTTCACTGCAGAGGCCTTGGTTAACAACTCTGTTAAATTCAGGGGTTGACCTTCACTTTATGATTATTTCTAAGAGTACTTCCAGACCTGACCTTCTGTGAGTCTGTGATATTGTAGAGCTATAGGTTAAAGAATAAGAAACTAACAGTAGGGTATTAAATGGGTGGTATCAACCCCAATAATACATCCTGAAGGAAGAATCAATCAGACTTAATGACAGATTAGAAAAGATTAGCCGTTCATCAGAAATTACTCTAAGGTAGCATTCCCCAACTCATCCTCTACAAAATACTAGTTCCTCAGGACGGTAATAGACACTAATTGTGACAAAGTTTCTGAAAATCATTTGAGGAATGCTGACCTGGACAGGTTTCTTTTCTGTAGAACTTCTCAGCAGCTTTCCTACATGCATGTACATTATGATTTGGAAGTGGGGGGAATGTAAGTAATTGTAGAAGCATTTACAAAATGTACTCAGTCTGAAAACAGAATTATTTGGCATCCAAGTAACATCTTGTCCAACTAGGATTTTATGGGATGTATTTTGCAAAACGCTGCTTTATGGATTTATTTTTTTTTAAAGATTTTATTTGTTTATTTGACAGAGATCACAAGTAGGCAGAGAGGCAGGCAGAGAGAGAGGAGGAAGCAGGCTCCCTGCTGAGCAGAGAGCCCGATGTGGGGCTCGATCCCAGGACTCTGGGATCATGACCTGAACTGAAGGCAGAGGCTTAACCCACTGAGCCACCCAGGCGCCCCTGCTTTATGGATTTAAACCAGGAATGGTGTATAATATGGATACTGTTGACTTCACCGACTGAACGTGCTGAGTGTTGAGCACTTACAGGGTCCCATGGAAGCCAGAGATGAATGAGATCCAGTCTTTGCCATAAGTCTGGTGACAAGGCTTCACGTATGGTGTTGTGTTGTTCACAAGTCTAAGAGTAGGGATGCCCTGACCAGAAGACAGTTACCCCAGCAGATTACTGACATGGAATCAATGGAGGCAATATCCTGAGGGCAATGGGTCTTGGCTTCTGCCTTGAATGTATTTCTCTCTCTCTCTTTCAAGTTCTTATAATGGTATTTGCATCCTGTTCACCTCAGAGAAATTCTGAAGATAACATGAATGTATAGTGTCACAGCTTAGGTGGTTGGAGTGAAACTAGTCCGAAGTTTCATTCAGGAGGGGATTTAATCAAATTTAGTCTGAGTTTTGCTTTTGAGTAAAAGCGTAGTGGTTTGACCACCATTTCAACACTTGGCTCCCAAGTCAAAATATAATCTAGGAAGAGAAACCTGAAAAAAAACGAACTACACACATAGGCAACCTGCTTCTTTATGAGGGGACGCGGAATTGAAATGTTGGCTGGACCTGGATGGCATCATCTCTGTCTTCATTTCTCATGAATGGGACATGGGCCTTGGGGCAGAGTTTACTGGGATGAACCTTTTCTTCTCACCAGTGGGGTCTGTGGACTCGCTCACCACTGGCTTTTTCTGCCTCTTAGGCCTGAGGAAACATTTTGGCAGTTTGCACCGTTATTTTGCTCATGTTGTGAGCAGCATTTCTCTGACCTTTTGTTATTTACTGAAACAGTCCAGCCTGTTTTCTTTTAAGAGAAGCGTGAAATGAAGGGGAATCAGTCAGCACAGGCTGACTTCGGTATCAGAAGCCTAACTTCAGGCTCCTCAGCTTCAGGTATATTTTTAAAGTTAGGGGGTTGTTGGCCTCCTTGCTTCTTATTTCCATGATTTTAAGGGGTCTTTGAGGGGACCATTTTTTTCCCCTCACTAAAGCAGATCATGTACTTAAAACACGTCACCACATCTAAAAACACAACCCACTAGGAATTTTCTTCTGACATCTTGAGCATGGTGGGTTGTCCAAAGCCTTTCCTGCTTTGAACAGTGATGTGACTTATTCCAGGGGAAGACATCTCCAGACTGATGATTTGGGGACAGGGCAGTCTTCATACCTGAGCTCTCATGACCCTTAGGAGTCCACGCAGTGGAGGTGGTGACATCATCCAGGAAACTCTCAGTGTCTCACAGGGGCTCCTCCTTTGTTCTTTCTGCCTCCCTGTGCCACCATCCCCGCCATCCCTGTCTCCCTGGTGCTTTTCTGTCCCCTGCCAAGAGACTCCCCGTTCATTGCAGGCTGACCTACAAAGGTGGAGGAAGCCTCAAGTTCCCGTTACATTTTTGGAAATGAGAGCGTGCACGCACGCGTGAGTCTGTGTGTGTGTGTGTGTGTGTGTGTATTCAGATAGTTGTTCCTGTCTCCTCCCCATCTATGTCCTCACCCACTACTGGTCTCTTTCTACCTCAAACAGAAAATTCAGCAGGAATCATGTCTTTCCATTGGGATTCCCATAGCTCTCGAACTCCGCTGCTAGCATTAAAAACCACCACTCAAATTTTTGTCGTGTTTACTCCCTTAGCCAAGTGTGAAATGACCTTGGTATATGTAACCAGCCCGAATGATTGTTAATGAAGGCTCTTTGTCATTTAGTAATGATCTGTTTGAGAATTGCCGTGGTCTAATGGCCATTGTTTTAGAGATGTGTTCTTCATTTTCTCGCTCATTTAGGCAGTAAATAGTTACTGCCCTGTCCTCAGTGTTGGGGATATGCTGGCGAACAGAGGGGACGGGCTGCTCCTAGAGCACAAATGTGAGTGCAGAGGTAGAGCTGATAAATGAATAAAGTGAACGGTAAGGTGATGGCACACAACGGGAGAATAATGCCCGGTCGCTGGGGCAGGGGGAAGACACATCCGGATTAGTCACGGGAGTGTCACGGGATCTTGCTTTGGCTCCAGGCCTGTAAGGTGAAGCAGAGCCACGAGAAGTCCTAGGAGAAGCTTTTGAAGACAGAAAAAAAGGAGCCGGGTCTTGGCCTGACCTAGACTCCTCTCTCCGCCCCGTGCCTTAGCTAATGGCTTCATCTCTGTTTGCCTCATAGAGCGAGGACCTGATTACAGTTTAAACCTCTATGTCATGAGAAATCCCCATGAACCAGCTGAAAGATGCTGTCTTCTCAGAACGCGGGTTGTGATGCCCGATGCTGGTGAGCCTGGTGTGAGCCATTCAGAACCCGTCACCTCTCCCCAGCCCCTCTCCACCGTCTTCCTATTCAGAGAGGCCACGATGTACAGATGAGAAGATAGGTTGATTTTGTTTCTTAGAGAAAGGTCATAGGAAATACTTCAAAATACTATGAATAGAAAAAAGCAGCAGCCTAGATCTTCAAATACAATTAAGCTAAGGTGGGCGAGCTATTGCCAGAGAAGTGCTAACTTTGTCATGCCACTTTTTAAACTTTTTGTTTTGCAGTAAATATAGACTCCACAGGAAGTTGCAAAAATAGCACAGAGAGGTCCCATGTACTCTTCATCTGGCTTCCCCCAGTGGTAGCATATTTTTTTTTGAAGATTTTATTTATTTATTTGAGAGAGAGAGAGAGCGAGCATGAGAAGGCGGAGGGTCAGAGGGAGAAGCAGACTCCCTGACAAGCAGGGAGCCCGATGCGGAACTCGATCCTAGGATTCCAGGATCATGACCTGAGCCTAAGGTAGTCGCTCAACCAACTGAGCCACCCAGCCCCTCCACCCCCACCCCACCCCAGCGGTAGCATCTTGGCTAACTCGAGCTTCGAGTCCAATGTATGTAGAGGACACACCTTACCAACGCCGGGAAATTGACACGAATGAAATCTCCAGACCTCCTTCAGATCGCACATGCCCTCATTGGGGTGTGGACCCCTGTGTGCACTTCATCCCAGGTCTAGGTTCCTGTAACCACCCCTTCCATCAGGATACAGAACGATTCCATCACTACCAAGAAACTCTTTGTTTCATGGCACTTTTGTGTATGAGGAATAGCCTTGGACACCGTCCTGCGTCTCCAGCGGGTCATATTCTGGAGGAATCTTGAGCAAGCTTGGATGAGTCTGTGCAATCTATCACTTGGTTTGCCTCCGTGGTACTTGTAATTGACTTACAGGTGGAGATCCTTGGTCTGACTTGTATGAAGAGCATTTGCAAGCCCAGAACAAAAAAACAAAAACACCGGTTTGAATAAATCACTCTTGACTTCCATCCTGGGAGCCCATCAGTGATACCCAACTGATTTAAGAGGCTCATACCCATCATGGGACTTCAGTTGTTTACTTCTAAGAAGAGCAAGACCCCTTCATGCCACACAGCTTTGGGGCCATAACCTCTATACGGGGACTTTTCCTACAGTATTTCTTAAAGATGGCTGAGGAACACACTGGAAACGGGTTAACGGTTTACCTGGTGAGTGGATGCGTTCCTCCTTCTACAAGAGAGAGCAAATTACTGAAAAGTGCCTCTTCGTGTGTGGCGGGAAGAAGCCTCTAGGACGTGCATTTAGTGAGGTCTGGAGGTGCAGGCTGACAGGGAGGCGGCTATAAACAGATTGAGGGAGAGACAGCGGACTTAAGGGAAAACATCTGCCCACCGCCTCTGACATCCAAAAGCTGCATCTGTGGCCTCGCGTCAGGCTTGTGATGCTTAGAGAAGGAATGCAGAGGGGCCCGGCACGGGCTCTGAGAGTTTCTTTCTCTCCTCGAGCTTTTCGGTTTGCTTTGCCCAGAATGCTGCCAGGGGCTGATGGAAGAAACTCACATGGGCCCGTTTCCTGAAACCTAAGTAGCATTCCTTAGCAGCTACCTTTCAAATGATTGATTTAAAAGACATTTTTACCTGTATTGTTCTAGGCACACTAATCAGAGGAGCCCACTTAGTTGGCTTAAATGAACCCTCTGGAAATCTCGAGATGGACTCTTCAAAGATCTTGCATTTCAAGAAGTTGTTTTTGGTATTAAAGAAGATGGAACCCAGAAGAGAGAAGCAAGTCATGTTCTCATGGAGCCTCAGGGAAGATCAAGAGCATCTCTCTCTCTCAGTGCTAGATTGCGCATCACACTTGTCAAATATGTCCCGTGATTCATGCATTATTTTTTTTTTTCTCTTCGGTCCTTCGTTTGTGTCCTGTGGGCACAGCCCAAAAGGCTGATTCAAAGGAAACAAAGATCAGAGATTCTGCAACCTTATGCCAGGTTCTCGGGGTGGAAGCAGAAGAGGGTCCTGGGTGATGAGTTCTGCTTTTCACTCCTGGGCCTTGACTCTGCTGCTCACACGACCTTCCTGGCCAGTGGCTGGTTCATGTACAGTTCATGGTCAGTGACTTTTCCCATGCAGAATGGCACCAGGACCGTTGTAATGGAGACGGACCGAGCTGTCCTAAGTATTGTCAGCAGCCTCGTTGGACATGCCATGGCTTTATAATTCCCTCTCGGTGTCTACTCCACACGATCCCCCCTCTGAACTCCTGTCTTGAATCTTACACATCTAACCCCCAACCAAGATGGCAAGAAGACTCCTGTGTCCCATGGCCACATGGGACATAGCGGTTGGCAATTTTAGGAAATATGAATGAAGTCTGTGTAAATCATATCACTCCAGGTGCATGATGCTCTTGGCTGGAGCTCTGTTCTGTAAAACAGGGAGGAGAACGGCCTCCGTGTTTTGTAGCAGGGAGGGGGCTGTTGCAGGGAGGAGGGACGTGTGAGAAGGCAAGATCAGAAGGATAGGAAATTGAATAAACAGAAGAGAGGAATTGGGGATGGTTTTTGGGCTGGTGTTGCGGAAGAAGCAGTAAAGGATGGTCCCTTGCTTTTTGTGCTCAGAATCTGTGGCGTATTCGTTTTCTACTCTGACATGGGCACGTGATAGATTCTCAACATTTGGTGAAATAAATCAGGCCGTACACTGGTATATTCTCCATTTTGCACATTTCTTCACCATTTTATATATATATATGATCAATAATTATATAATAATATATATAATTTTACTGCATTGTATTGATATATAGTAATATATTAATAATATATAAACATATAATATATAATTATATATTATTAAGACATATGTATATATATATCTTAGCCCTGTGTTTAAAAAGGACAAGCTACATTGAAGTCAGATAATTTGCCTCAATTCACGTAGATTTAGCGTGGTAGATTTGAACTCCGGTCTTTTGACCTGAGTACCTTCTATTTGCAGTTAGTGTTTCCTATTCCTTTTGCAAGTCATTCGTTCCTCATTTTCTTGAGGCACAGAATCCTTCTGATTTTTTGAACCTGGTCCCGGTGCTGAGGAGAGGCTTAGAAAGGCTCAAACTTTCCTTTTCTTTTTTTCCTTTCTTATGAGAAGCCTCTAGAACTGTTTCATGATACCCTGGGGATGCCGGACACAGTTTCAAGATCCACACCTTAGAGGAGCACGTCTCAAAAAATGTCTGTGGGTGCCCATGTGTATGTTGTTTGCTGTGTATTTTCTCATATGAAAACAACTGGCTGAATTTTTCCAAACCAAGCAGTCGACCTTCGCCTTTGTAGCCTTTGAGCTCCCACCACCGTCCGATGCAGCTGCTGCTTAAAGGCTTGTATTGTGTGCAAAGGTAGCTGGACAGTGAGAGGACAAATAAGGGTGGGTGCGGCACCCGCAAACCAGGTCAGGGTGATCAGCCTGGGACATCTTGTTTTCATCAAATTCTCGTAGCTGCCCTTTACTTCTCTCTGTGTTTGCTGGGCTTTTGAAATTCTGTTGTGCTCTGTGTAGCTGGATGTTTTCCAGAGGGTCATCAAGAGAAAGGAGGATGTATCTTCTGCATTAATAACCTTTGGCAGGAAAATCAGACTAAATGATCTGGTAGAGATCAACGAGGGGGGTGTATTTATCCCCCTTTCCAGGAAAGTGTCAAGTTCACCATGCCCCAGCACCAGACTCTTCACCCAGTAACTCTGAGATCTTATATCAAGTTTACTCAGTAATGATGAGGTCAATGGCAAAACTACTACCCCATTTTTGAGGGATAAGAATTGTTCCTTTTAAAGGCATATGATAAACAAAATAAGGCACCATGAAATATACTTGAAGTAGCAGCTAATTTCTGTATGTACTTTCCTGGTTGGTTGTTTTTTTGTTTTTTTTTAGTAAGTGGATTCATTAATATGGAGTTCCAAAACAACTCTTAAATATTTACATTTTCTGCACTTTATCTAATTATTGATAATCATAGGGAACATATGAAAATTTAGAGAATATACTAAGGTTTATGGCAGAGATAATCACCATAGATCAGGGGTTCAAAAACCATGCTCTGTGGACCAAATCTGGCTTACTACATATTTTTGTAGATAAAGTTTTATTGGAACACAGCCATGCCCGTTTTGTTTATGGATTATCTGTGGCTGTTTTCCTATAATAGCAGCAGAGTTGAGTAGTTATGATAAAGATCATATATCTTAAAATATTTACTATCTGGCCCTTTACTGAAAAAGTTTTCCAAGCCCTGCCATAGACATCTCCATGATATTTATTTACTCATTGATTCTTTGAACACTATGTTATAGACACTCCGGGGAAATATAAAGATGAATAAAACAGTCCCTAATGTCCGTGAATTTAGAGTGTAACAAAGACTTGTACTTTGAGAGCCATCCGACCAGGTAGACTGCAGCACCTACTATGGGCGAGAAATAATTAAGTCGCTGCGTGGTTCAGAGGATGAAGGTCCCTGGCAAAGGGAAGGAATTGGGACCAGCAAGAGGATATCGCTTTTGTAACTGTGGTTCACAGCGACTTCCCAGTGGGAACTTCACAAGAAGTAAGAGTCATTTCCTTCATGGAATTTTATAAATTGTAGTATCCAAAAGGTGGAAGTGATTTAGGATATTACTTAGCGTCCAAATTTCTTTATCTGGAAGCATGTTTCCCCTGTAGTTAAGGGGAAATCATATTTCTAGAAAATGTTTAAAGGTTTGAAGGAAGGCTTTCTTCTTTAGGTGGGAAGACAGAAGAAATTCTTTTTCCTTTTTTACTAACTGTTCACTGACCCAAGGAATCTGAGATGGTGTGGGCCTTAAGGAAGGGATCTTCATGTCAGATGAATTTAAAACGAGGTAAAATTTCAGAATGCCACTGTGAATACGCATGACTCTGTGACAGTTCTCTCTCTTTTCTCTCCACTGTGCCGCCGTGTACACGTGGACATGCTGCTTTTGGTAAAGGTCCAGGTCAAATGCCACCACACCCTGGGTAGTTTGCGTGCAGGAAGCTTCCTGAACCCTTCCACAATCGGTGTCTGCCTCTTCATTCCTGACCTGTGTGAGGGCAGGGTTCATGCCTTTTTGATTTTCATATCACCACTAGTGCCTACCCCGTTATTTGTGTTTTTCAAATATCTGTTGGTTTAACATGAATTGAATGCAGACCTACATGGTGCATTCACAAGCGAAGTGGCTGATTTTGGTAAAAGACCTGAGAAGTTCAGGTTAATCTAAAAAAATGAAATAAGTGAGACTCTTTCCATCCTGCTTCCATTAGAGGAGCAGAATTGTTGGCGAAATTCTGGCTGTCCATTCTCTCTATACTCATAACGATGAAGATGCTGGAGAGAATGCGGCTTCATTGGGTTTGGGAGTACGACCCTATGACGTTTTCCCCACAGGAAGCATAGTGTTTTGACTGATGGACCCTGGCTGGTGTGAAAGCGACTTAAAAATAATATTGGACCCCTACCAGGTCATTTGAATCTTAGGAAGCACCAAGGCCGAATGTTCCATATTGCCTCCCTCTAAGTAGGAGAACCCCCGGTGCTGGCCCCAGGAAAGTCTCTGGGGGCCTTGGCCTCCCCTTTCCACGAAGCCCAAACCATCCTGTCTCTGAATGGTTCCCACTGCTGGCTCTCACCGTAGCCTGCGGACCAGTCTTCAGGAGTGTGCCCTGGCTAGAGACTGCAAGAGGGAGACGGGCCCCAGAAGGCCACCTGGCTTGTCCCCTTCCCATCCATTAGCCTGGAGGGGGCTGTCCAGCCTCGGACAAACCCATACACGCCGCGTGCACACTCAAGGGCCGCATTCTGTCCAAACCATCTACAGCAAGAGAGCTGCCGTCCCCTCCAAGCCCCACAGTATACTTATGAATGGGATTGCTTCATCGTCATCATCTTCTCATGTCAGTAGCTGGGAAGTCAGAAAGCATTACTTCTAAAACAGGGGGGAAAAGTCCCTGTGGATGCCTGTCTTTCCAGCCAGCTGTGCTGTAACCAGCAAACAGAATTACTTCACCCGTCGTCATGGGTTCCCTCCCTGTGGGATTTTTCCCTAGTTCTGATTTAGAACGCTCACTTTTGAAGGCCTAGAAATGCATAGGTGAGATTAAATTACTGATTATCCTGGAGCCCTGTTTTCACTGGAGCCTTTCTGGACGGCCGCTGATTCTGTCCCGTTGCAAAAGCGTTCGGTGGCATGAATCCACTCGGTTTCTGCCCACATCACTGCATTCCTGGGATGCCTTCACAGGCCTTCGCAAGATCATCTGACAGCCGCCTGTGGGGTCAATGAACTTTATATATAATTAAACATTCGCTGCTGGGAGAATTAATTTTTTTTTTCCCTCCCCGAGAAGCAGGGAAGCGTATACTCTCTCCAGCCCTCCATGTACTGAGTAGAAGTTCTGGGGCGCGATCAGGCTAGTTTCACATGATTTAATGCTGAACCGAGGAAGAAAGTGATTGCATCCTCTACCGGGCCTCACAGAACGGTCACCACCCACACTGTTTATTCAGACTCGGATCTTAGCCATTTGGGGTTTAAGCCAGAAGAAAGGGGAAGAAAAAAAAAATCCAGCCCTGGAATGAACACTTTTGAAACTCTGTATTCTTCATGAAATAGGGCCAACGATTCTTTTAAAAATCTATTTAAAATTAATTACTGGGCTCCTATTTTCATTTATCACGGATTGTTAGCAACAGCTAATTTTCTCCCTTGCCATCCAGCTTTGGGGTTGAGACTGGAATTGGAATCATCGCTCTGTTTTGCCTGGGTATCTGATGCTACCACCAAACTATGTGTGGGTAATTGGGCAACTCTGACCTTTGCCCAGCTTTCTGTAAAATAACAAGGAGAGGTGTGAGGAGGCAAGGGGTGGCATGAAAACAAGCCTGTGGGCTGACAATGCAGTGTAAGAAGTTCTACAGGATATATCTTATATGTATATGTACATGTATATAATAGGTAATATATATAGCATATATATTAGCATAGCATATATAATAATGAGAAGAGTAGGGGAAGGCAAGAGGCCAGAGCCGGTGCCTGGGAACGAGGGCCGATCAGACACAGGGTCCTTCTGTCTCCAGGCAGGATTGCAGAAAGTCGTCTCCGATACGTGAAGTTGTATCGGGTTTCTGACCATCTCTAGAGGAGATCCTGGAACCTCCCTTGCTTACCCACCCTACGATTTGGCAGTTCCAACAACCAGGAAATTCTTTCTTATTCCCAGCCTAAAATGTGCGTGTAGTGCTGCTTCAGGGCCTGAGTTGTTGGTCGGGAACCCCAGCCTCCCGCTCCCCAAACCTCCCCTTGGCATGTGTGATTATAGGGACGGAACGGCGCTTATTGCTTGCTGCTCAGTTAAAGCTACAGTCCTGTGATCTCCATACCTAACAGTTCCCAGACTCCAAGAGTGGGGACGGCACTGGGGAGCAGGGGGAAGAGGAGTGTTTACTGGGCATTCGGTGTATGTCACCCAGGGGAAAAGAACATAGCTGGGACATGGCCGGGACTGAGCCTCAAAACCCTGTGCAAATACTAAATGCAGAAGCCCTGTTTCAGATTTTAAAAGAAACGAGAAAACACATCCTGAAAAACAGGGGAGGTAGATTCTAGAATTTCACTGGCCTCGAGATGGCAGTCCACCTTCTCAGTCTGAAAGAGCCGAAAGGCAGAGCATGGAAGGGAGCAATCCCGGCCCAGACCTGAAGCTTGCATCCCGATGGCAGCATCCTGTTTGCCCGGGGTGCTGGGCTCCGAAGGCGAAGCGGCCAGAACCGAGGTCACTTTTCTCCCTTCCTCCTCCTCAGCAGGTGCACAGTGAAGGGTCAGCCTCTCCATGAAAGAATTACGGATTCATTGAAAAGCTGTCAGATGACTGGGCCAGCCTGTCTTCTTCCCTTTTTATCAAGTTATGTCATGGCCCTTCCTCAGGCTGCGGTTTGTTCCAGAAGGGAAGAGCCTGTCTTCTCCTTCAGCCCCCGACCCTATCCTAAATTGCGCCATGTCCCAGCTCCCTGTGTTACATAAATGACTGCAAGAGTGGAGTGAGCGTCGCGCTGTGATGCCCGGGGCCTCCGAGCCCACGGGCGGTCAACTGTGTGCCCGCCTGCCTGCTCCTCCCTCACCTTCGTCATTGGTCCCTGAGAGTACCACTTGCCCCGGCTGCCTTAGAGGGCTCCCAGGAAAAGGGATGATGTCTCTTGGTATCTTTATAATGTGCTGAACACAATATTTTTTTATTATGAACAATTTCAGGCAAACAGGAAATATGGCGAATAAGATAGCAAATGCGTGTGTGTTATCGTTTTGTCATATCTTTATGCCATATGTGCTTTACACCTTCCCACCCACCTGTAAAAAAGAGAGAGAAAGCACTTCCCAGTCCCATTCCCCTTCGCCCTTCCCAGCGTCCGTTTCAGTTGGATGCTTATTATTACCGTGAGCGACAGCATCTTTTACACGCATGTATCCATAGGCGGTCTGTATATTTTTAAATGTTTTTAAGCTTTCAGTGATCTCATTGGGTTTGTGGTCTGCCTTATATTTGTAAGATTAATCTGTTGAGAAAGATGGCCCCGCTACCTCATCCGTGTTCCATGCTGTGTACTATTCAATCAGAGGAAGGACATTAGAGTTGTTTCTAATTTTTAAAATGCCCTTTTGAAGAATATTATACTCGTTTCTAACTTCGTGACATTGCAGACAATGCTACAACATGCACACGTGCTTTGGACGCTTGTGGAAGGGTTTCTTTTGGATGTGTGCATGTGTATCCGTGCGTGTGTGTGTGTGTGTGTATTACATTTTTTGAAGATTTTTTTATAGGTGTGCTGGGCTGGCTCAGTTGGTAGAGCATGTGACTCTTGATCTCAGGGTTGTGAATTAGAACCCCATGTTGGGTGTAGAGATTACTTAAAATAAAATCTCTTTTCAGGGCATCTGGGTGGCTTGGTGGGTTGAGCCTCTGCCTTCAGCTCGGGTCATGATCCCAGGATCCTGGGATCGAGCCCCACATCGGGCTCTCTGCTCGGCAGGGAGCCTGCTTCCCTTCCTCTCTCTGCCTGCTTCTCTGCCTACTTGTGATCTCTGTCTGTCAAATAAATAAATAAAATCTTTAAAAAAAATAAAATATTTTGTAAAAAGATTTTATTTATTTATTTGAGAGAGAGCAAGCACAGGGAGGGGAGGAGGGGTGGGGGGACAGGGAGCAGCAGGCTCCCTGCTCAGCCGTGAGCCTTGATCCCAGGACCCAGAGACCGTGACCTGAGCCAAACGCAGATGTTTGACTGAGCCACCCAGGCGCCCCCAAAATAAAGTCTTAAAGGTTTTTTGTGGTTTTTTTTTAATAGCAAGTGTTACAGTTAGTCTCTTCCTACCTCACCCTGATATCATTTCTTCTCAAAGGTGTAGAGGCAGACGTGCAGTTTCTGGGTCTGAGGGCAGAAACATCATCAACCTCAGTGGACGTTACCAGGTTGCTCTCCCCGCAGTGTGGGGGGAGGGCGTCTCCTTGCTCCGTGTCTTCTCCAGCTTGGCCTCATCAGGCCTTTATGTGCTGCTTATCTGATGGACTGTAAAGGTATCTTACTCTGGTATTGATTTCTATTTCTCTGATTCCTGGTGAGGTTCTGCTTTTCTTCCTCATGAACGTTGGTGGTGGGTATTTCTTTTTCTACATATTACCTCTTCGTAAACTTTGATCATTTTTTTTTTGTAGTGGATTGTTTTTATCTTTATAGATTAAAAAAATCCTGGATTTTAAAATGCCAGGACCGTTCCCATACAGTGTTATATTAGTTTCAGGCGTGTAGCGTAGTGATTCAACACTTCTGTACGTTACTCAGTGCTCGTCCTCTAAAGTGTACTCTTCACTCCCCTTCACCTGTTTCCCCCGCCCCACTCACCTCTCCTCCCCTCAGGCTGTTCTCTGTGGTCAGGAGTCTCTTTTTTGGTTTGTCTCTTTTTCTCTTTGTTCATTTGTTTTGTTTCTTGGATTCCACACATGAGTGAAACCACATGGTATTTGCCTTCCTCTGACTGACTGACTTCACTTAGCAGTATACTCTCTAGACCCAACCACGTTGCTGCAAATGGCAAGATTCCGTTCTTTTTTATGGCTGAGTGATATTCCATTGTGTGGAATATATTATGTACGTACACACACACACCTCATCTTTATCCATTCATCTATCGATTGGCACGTAGGCTGCTTCCATAATTTGGCTATTGTAAATGACATTGCACTAAACACAAGGGTGCGGATATCTTCTTGAATTAGTGTTTTCATTCTCTCTGGATAAATATCCAGTAGAGGAATGACTGGATTATATGGTAATTCTCTTTTTAATTTTTTGAGGAATCTCCATACTCTTTTCCACAGTGGTTGTACCAGTTCGCAGGCCCACCAACAGTACACGAGGGTTCCTTTTTCCCCCACATCCGTGTCAACACTTGTTTCTTGTGTTTTTGATTTTAGCCATCCTGACAGAGGTGAGGGGGAGAGCCCGTTGTGGTTCTGATTGGCATTTCTCTGACAGTGAGTGATGTTGGGCTTCTTTTCATGTATCTGTTGGCCATCTGGATGTCTTCCTTGGGGAAATGTCTGTTCATGTCTTCGGCCCATTTTTAAATTGCATTGTTTGTGGGTTTTTTTGGTGTTGTGTAAGTTCTTTATATATTTTGGATACTAACCTTTTATTGGATATGTTATTTGTGGAGCTCTTCTCCCATTCTGTAGGTTATCTTTTAGTTTTTTTTATGGTTTTCTTTGCTCTACAGAAGCCTTTTATTTTGATGTTGTCCCAATTGGCTTTTTTTTTTTTTTTTTTTTTAAATCTTCTATCTCTCAGTCTATTTCTTGCAGTTAAGCTTTGTCTTTTTGGTGTCTTTTGTCACTGGAGTTTTAAAATCAAATTTATTACCACTTTTTTCCTTTTTTTTTTTTCCATTGTACCATTCCCTAGCCCAAGATTATAAAAATAGTGACTGTATTTTTCCCTAACATTTTAAAGTTAACTATAATTCTCTCAGAACTCATTTGTGCATATAGGGTGGATTTGAGTCTATTTTTTTCCCATATGAATAACCAGTTGTCCCAAACCATCTATTAAATAGTTCAACCTTTTCCCACAGTTTTATTATGCTACCTCTGTCTCATCTCAAGTTCTGATACATGGAGGGGCTCTCTCTATTACATCGGTGTAGTTATCTATGTCTGCCCCAATCCTAATGTGTCTGAATTATAAGGCTTAAATTAATGTCTTAATATTTAGCAGGACAGTGCCCACTTTACACTTTTTCAATATTGTCTTGGGGGTGCCTGGGTGGCCCAGTGGGTTAAGCCTCTGCCTTTGGCTCAGGTCATGATCCCAGGGTCCTGGGATTAAGCCCCATGTCGGGCTCTCTGCTCAGCAGGGAGCCTGCTTCCTCCTCTCTCTCTGCCTGCCTCTCTACCTACTTGTGATCTCTGTCTGTCAAATACATAAATAAAATCTTTAAAAAAAAAAAAATATTGTCTTGGGTGTTTTTTGACCTTAATTCTTCTATGTGAATTTTTTTTCTTCTATGTGAATTTTTAAACCAGCTAAAAATGTCCATGAAAAGGCTTTCTGGGATTTTAATATGAATTACATTAAATTTATATATTAACTTAAAAGGAATTAATATTGATGTTGAATCTTCAACTCTCTGAGTGTGATATATATCTGTTTATTTAGGTCTTATGACTTTCAGTGAAGTTTAATAATTTGCTTTAGATTTATTCCGAGGTTTGTCATAGTTTATTGCTATAGCTAATGGAATGTTTTAAAAACTACATTTTCTAATTGATTGTTGCTGATAAGGATGTCATGAGTGTTTGTATATTAATCTTGTCTCCAGTGTTCTTGCCAAACTCTCTTATTACTTATAATTGTTTGTAGTTTCTTTTGGATTCTCTTATGTAGACAGTCTTATCATCTGCAAATAATGCTTCTTTTGTTTCTCTGTTTCTAATCCTTATTTCTCTTACTCCTTATTCTTGCTTTATTGCATCAGCTCTGTATCTCGCACAATGATGAATGGAGGGGTGCTGAAGAAAGCATATTTGTCTACTTTCTGACTTTAAAGGAAATGTGTTCCTGGAGTTAAATGTAGGTTCTTCGTAGAAATTACTTCTTAGTTAAAACTTCCTTCTGTTCTTGGTTGGCTAGGTATTTCATTGCATTTTAAAATTGTGAAGTGGTGTTAAATTTCATTAAATACTTTTTCCTACATCTATTGACATGATTATTTAGTTTTTCCTTTTTAATCTGTAAGTGTGCTGAATGACATTAGCTAATGTTAAATCTTTCTTGAGCTTCCAGAATAAACCCTACTAAGTCATCACAAATACACACACACACACACACACACACACACTATCACACATTAATCATGTGATAAACATGGTATATATGATACATCATATATGTCAGTTTAAAAATCATATATATTTTTAAAGAAATAGTATAGACTTATACACACACCACACTCCTGAATCTCTTTGCTGATATTTTATTTAGGATTTTTGCATTGATATTTTGAACTGAGATTGACTTACAGCTTTCCTTTTTTGAACTGTCAGTCTATTTCTAAAATCCAGCTCTAGACTGAACTTATAAAAATACATTGAGAAGCATTTGCTGTTTCTCTATTTTTTGTGTGTCAATTTTGGTAACATATTTTTCTAGGAGATTTTTTATTTCATCTGTTTTTAGATTTATTGCTTTGAAGCAGAGAACAGAATTCTCATACTTAAAAGAATAATTACTGTATTTAGAGTTATGGGGTTTTTTATGCCTAATAGTGTTTGTTTCTGCCTTCCTTTATTTCTCAAATTCATTCTTGTTGACTATCTACCTATTTTATTAGTCTTTTTTAAAAAATCAACCTTTGTTTTCTTCCTACGCTATATTGTTTCTTTGTTTTTACTTTATTGATTTGTTGTTGTTATTACTATTGCCTTCCTACTTCTTTGTCCATTTGTAGGAAAAGCATTTTCTTCCATTGTCTTTATTTTATTGCTCTTTATCTTCATAATTTTAAGTTCTTCTTGTTTTCTGATACTGCATTTAATGCTAAGCATTCCTTCTACTGAAGTCTAGGGTTTCAACTATTGTTCAGTTCTAAATGTTTTGATACTTTCATTTCTACTTCATATTAATAACTTAGTGTGTTTTTGAAATTTCAAATGTACTTGGGCTTGGTGGCTGTGGTTTTCTTATTGATTTCAACTTTTATTGTATTTTGGTTGATGGTTGTGGTCTAATGTTAGCAGTTCTTTGAAATTTGTTGGGACTTACTCTGTGGCCTAGAACCTGGTCAATTTTTGTAAACATTTTGTGTATATTCTTTATTGGGTGGAAGGTTCTCTTTCCATATCCATTAGATCAAGTTTTTAAGATACATTTTATAATCTTCTGTATCTTTTTCTTCTTTATTGGCTTGGTCTATTGATTTCATGAGATGTGTGCTAAAATCTCTTGCTATAATTTTGAATTGTAACATTCAAAGAATTAACTCAGCTTTTGCCATATATATACTTGACACTGTACTGATAGGTATACAGCAGACTTCCTGGTAAATATGCTTTTATTGTTAAGCAATGACCCTCATTATTCCCCAGCAAATGCTCTTGCCTCTGAAGTGTACTTGATTGGACTCATTTGTTTATTCAATTAAAAGAAATATTTATTGAATATTTATTATTTGTAGGGACACTTATACTTTGAATACATTATTTTATGTGTAGTGCTGCTGTGACATTATGTTTTAGGCTTCTCTCTTGTAAACAACTAGAGTTTTACAAAATTCAATCTGAAGATTTCTGCCTTTTAATAGATTAGTTTAAGCCATTTACATTTATTTAATAAGTCATATATTTGGAATTCACTAGGAACTCAAATGTTTTTGATATGCCGTGCTCCTTCTCTACTTAATTTTTCTTCCTTTTCTTTTATTAGATGGCTTGAGTTTCCCTGTTGATCTTGCTTTCCTTTCCCTGTGTCTACGACTTGCTCCTTGTGCAGTGCTAGGCCCCCTGGCCATGGCTACCACACTCAGGGTCTAGCCTGAATCCCAAGCCCAAGTGGATAGGTTCTGTGAAGACAGAGGACCTATTCAGGAGTTATTTCCCCAAGAAGACTTCCGAGCTGGGAACATTAGTGAAGGATCCAGCTCTCAGTGAAGCTAACCTGAGCAACACGAAGGCCCCTTTGGATACTCTGGTGGCTGATCCTGTGAAGGGGGAAGAGAAGGAAGAGCAGAAGAAACTACAGGAGAAGGAAGAAATGGATTAAAAGATGAAAGTGCAAGCTGAAGGCCGGGGTTTTCCCGTAGCCCAGTAAATGGCAAGGTCATGATCCTCTTGTAGCACCTGACACCAGGGACTGAGGATGTCACTGAGCAGTCTGCCTGATCCCGACCTGGGGTCACCTTAGATTGAGGAGAGGGTCAGTTTTGCAGTGGCTGTCCAGCAGGAGGTGTGTGAGCGGATATCACCTTTCACCCGGAGCTGGAAGCCTCCCACACTCCAGTCTCCAAGGAGTCCTGAATGGGGCAGCGCAGGCAGGCAGTCCCATGGGTGTGGTGATCCAGAGCTGGTGTGTGAGCTGGATGAGGCAGAGTCACGGGACTTGGGTGGGTGGTCGTGGAGATTCCACCATGTTCAGGAAGCTCAAGAAGCCCAGGGGAGAAACAGAGGGAGTGATGGATTCAGAGCCCTCCCTATCATTATGTGATGAACCCAGCAGATACATTCGTGCCTCTCACCGGAGCTCCAGACTTTTCCCACCTTCCTCCCCTTGAGGTTTCTCCCTCACCTTATGTCCCAGGCACAATAAATACAGTTATACCACTAAAAAAAGGATTGCTGTTTTCCTCTTGAGTTGTAATGTAGGTGATTTGTTCCATTATTTTAGCTGCTACCCTTAAACCTAAAAATTGTTTTTGAGTAAACAGAGCCTAAAATTAATCTCTATCTCTGTTTGCTTCCAAAGCAATATAATAGCCTCCTTAGAACATTTTAATGAAGTTTTTCTCTCTCATGTGTTCTGATAGGACACCATTGGATATTTTATCATCTTTCATTTTGTTTCTTTTTGTCCCCAACCACTTTTTTCTTTTAACGAATCTACTTTTTAAAATTTATCAAAATATATGCCATTTTATTTACACTGTAGTTAAGAGCATGAGATCTAAAAGCAAACTGCCTGAATTTGAATCCCAGTTTTATTGTAAATTACTTAGAGTGGTGCCTGGTATGCAGTAAAGTACAGAGTAAGCCCTCAGTAAATGTTACAGATGATGCTTCTGTTCATCCTTTCTCAGTTCAAATACCTCTAACTGACGTACATCGTGGGGTGGTTATTTCATCATGGATTTGAGAATATTAAACCATGTTTCTCAATCTCTATCTGAAAATATCTTTAATTTATCCTCCATCGTGAATAATAATTTTCTAGGTATAGAATTCTTTGTAGCTACGTTTCCTCGGCATTTGAAATGATTACTTCATTGCCTTCCAGCACCTATCATTGATGAGGTGGAGTTTGGACTCGTCTGTTGTTTGCTTAGATGTGTCTATTTTTTTCTCTTCAAATGCTCTATAGACTTTTTTTCTTTTTGTCCTTGTCTTTGATGATCAGCAGTTTCACCACAATCCTGTCTGGGTTTTAATATGCTTCTTAAATCTAAGGATTCCTAATATTCATCAATTCCGAAAAATTCTCGATCCTAATCTCTGATTATTGTCTCTCCCCAGCTGTGTTTGTTACAGCTTCGTTAGCCCACTGTTAAATGTGTGTTAGACTTTGGGATTCTCTTCCTTATGTCTCCTAACCATTTTTTTATATTTCTCATATCTCTATTTTCCTGTGGTTGATTTTTTTTCTTAATCTTCCCCTGCGCTTTCCATTCTTGTCTTCCTAAGGTAAACAACGTAAACATCTGGCATGCATCCTTCCATACATTTCTTGAAGCTCATATAAACTAATGACACATATATATCCATATAAATTAAATAACAGTATTTTGGTTTTGTTTGCAAAAAAATCCAAACATACCATATGCATTACTGCACAACCTGTCTTGCTCTTTTAGTAACATATTCATGATATCCTTCCAGATAAATAGATAGAAATTTAACCAGTTTTTACAAATAGCTAAGTAAATTCTAAGGTATGGCTATTCTACGATTTATTGAACTATTCCACACTATGGGCGAACACTTAACGTTATTTGTTTTATGTCCCCATAAACATTGTAGAGAAAAACATCCTTGTACATATTTACTTATGGGCTGTTTCCTTCATTTCTGTGGGAACAAATTCTTCCCTACCCTGCCTTGCCCAGTCCCCCTCCTAAAGAACATCACTTTCTATATTTTAGCTTTTTCTTCAGACAGATATAACTTTATATATACATATATATATATGTATATCACCATATGCCTAAGTAATATGTATACATTTTAAAAATTTTTTATCAATTTTCTTCATGATGCCATAACTTTATTCTAGTAAATAAGGACCTAGCTTTCTTTCATAACTGTATCCACTGCTTACCTTCTGCTTTCTCCCAGATAATTATATTGCAGTGTTTAATTAAATCAACCGTTAGTGTTTTCCCTATTTTGCCTATGTAAATAGCATTATCAGTGGAACTTTTAATTTTCATGAAGTTAATATCTGTCTTGTTTTTTCATTTCCTTAGTGTTCTTCATACCTGTTGCAGATTTCTCCTCTATCTTGCACAGCCTCACAAGTACATTTTGCCACAAGGCTAATTCCATCAGTAATCTGTTGGTTCCACTTATTTTCTTGGCGACATCCTTTCTACAGACTTCCATTTTTCTTTTAACTGAACTTTTCTCTAGGCCTGTTGTACACCTGTCATGCTGGGATATCTCTTGTTATTCTAGAACTTTCCATTGCCTTTCTTCTGACTTGGACCCCCTTTCCTGATTTATTCCACTGCTTAAGGGATCACGCCCTCCAGCAGGTCATCAGAATTAAAACCCAGTGCAGTGTGGTGGGCCCTCAGTATGTCTTTCTCTTGATCCACCTGGCCCAGTGGATGGACTGCTGTCTGTGCCTGGAGCCCAACTGTCTGCTCCCTTTACCACTTCATCCCTCTGCCCCTCAGTCTTAAGTGGAATTGCATAAAATTCCATCTTCTTTCCACTCACTCATTTTTGTGGCTCCCAGCCTGTATAGCCTATCAAAATGGACCCACAAGAGACATATATCCACATTTTGAATGTCTCTAAAGGTCTTTCTTCTTTCTTCTTACTCGATGTCTGTCTTGCACAAGGAAATCTAAGTCAAAAATACATTTTCTTCTAAAGTTTGAAGATGTTGCTCTTACGTATGCTAACTCCCAGTGTTGCAGTTGGAAGACTAAACCCATTCTCATTCTTTATGCTTTGTACCTGATTTTTTTTTCTCTTTTTCCCTAGAACTCATAGGATCTTGCCTTTTTCCCAGGATTCTAAATTTCATATAATTTTCCTCTTCATGAATCTGTTTTCACTTATTGTACTGAGCACTCAGTGTGTTCTTCCAATCTGCTGATATTTGCTTCTATTAGCCCCAGTTTTTTTCCAGAACTCCTATTATTTGGGTGTTGTACTTTCTAGGCCAGTTGTCTGATTTTCTCACATTTTGCTTCCTGTTTTCTGTCTCTTTATCATTTTGCTCTTTGGGTTGGGGGGGGCGGGATTTCTTTTTTTTTTTTTTTAATATATTTTATTTATTTATTTGACAGACAGAGATCACAAGTAGGCGGAGAGGCAGGCAGAGAGAGAGAGAGGGAAGCAGGCTTCCTGCTGAGCAGAGAGCCCGATGCGGGACTTGATCCCAGGACCCCGAGATCATGACCTGAGCCGAAGGCAGCAGCTTAACCCACTGAGCCACCCAGGCGCCCATGGGGGGGGGTGGGATTTCTTAAACTTCAATTTCCAACCTATCTGTTTGGGTTTTCTTTTTTGTTATTGTTTTAAATCTCCTCTTTTCATCTATAAATAGTTGTTTTTTTTTTTTTAAAGCATTCTGTTCTGTTTTCATGTGTGTGACATTCTCTTAGCTTTCTGAGAAAAAAAAAATGTATTCTCTTTTGAAATTTTCTCCTCCCTTCATGATCTCTGTTTCCTCCCCGTTACCTTTTCTTCTTTGTCTGTTTTGAACTCTGTTTTTCATGTAGATGGTCTCCTTGCATGTCTGGTAACCCTTGACTATCTGCCTTTATTCAAGAATGAAGAATTAATAAGCTTACTAGAAGCCCTGAGGATGTGTGAGGGACTGGCTAACTTTGAGTGTCACTGTGGAATAATATGTTTATGCCATTTGTTGGGGATCCCTAAAGTCAAACCCTAAAAAGGGGGAATATCAGAGATAGCCAGAATCTCCAGAGAACACTCTTCCAAACTTTCACATGGAGGGTAAAGATTTTCCTGTGAGAGCTGAGAGCTTCAGGGAGGAATAAGACTGGAGGAGTCAGTATTCAGAATACAACTTTCTATTTTGTTTGATGGATGGCATCTCATAATCCAGGAATCTTCCCTCCAGAGACCAAACCTCCATTTTACCCATTGGGATAGAAACTGCTGTCCAGTAGGATGGAATTGAAGAGGGGACCTGAAATCTGGAAATATAACTGGTTCTTAAAAATCTTTCACTCCATTCTCATTTTAGTCACTCTCTCCTCTTCTCCCTCCCCCGTTCCAGACATAACTAGTGCTATCTGTTCCTGGACCTTTGGAACATCTGCTGGTTGGTTCCTAATGTTCCCTGTTCCTGGTTTGGAATTCTGCTTCCTTTGATGTGCTAGTTCTATTGCTGTTTGTCCATCTGTTTTCCATCTTCCAAAATCTCGTTACTACTCTCTCTTCACCTGTTCTCCTTATCCTCATGGGCTTACGTCTTTTAAATAGTTGTTTTCCCTAGTTTTAGTGAGGATTCATGTGAGACCAACAATAGACATGTGTGTTCAATTCTCTGTTTTTATTTTGAAGTCCTTTGTTACATTTTAATTGATTTCTTCAAATCTATTCTTCTAGTTCATTAGTTCTATATTTGTGTTATTCTACTACCTAACTTTTCCAGAATTATTTTTAAGAGGTTTATTTTTTAATTGTATTTTGTTTTATTTTTTCAAATCTGCCTATTTTTTCATTTCCTCCTATTATTTCATTATGGTTTTTAGTCTTTCTTATACCACTTTAATAATTTTACACAGTCTTATTTTGTAGTCCAGTTCAGACTCTAGTATTTTTCTAGTTCTTAGATTTTAGTTTTTCAAAATTTCCCTTTACATCTATCATGGTAGTTTATTTCCCTGTGTGTGTGTGTGTGTGTGTGTGTGTGTGTGTGTGTGTGTTTTGGCAAGTTCATCTCACCCCAATTTCTTTTCTGTGGGAATCATGAGTCCTGAATTGTGACATTGTCCCTACATGATGGCCACAAACTGGTTTTTTTCTGGCAATCTAAGGAATTTTAGTGGTCCTAGAATTGTGTTTATGTTCATTTCTCATAATGAATGAATCTAGGTTTAGGACTATACCTAGATGTATAGATAGTGTAAATTCTGATTCTACAACTGAATATGGTTCATGTTTAGGGTTTTGATTTTGTAAAGGTGTCCTAAGCTCTGAATATAAGGCAATTTTCTGCCCTTCATCTTTGGCCTAGTGGGCAGAGTGCTTTTAATTTCTTTTTCAGGAATAAGGTCTTGTTAAGGCTTTGAGATTCATGAATGGGGCTCAGTTCTGGACCCCCTGCCTCATAGAGGACCAAGACCATGCCCATTCACGAGCATTAGAATCTAATCACAATCCCCAGATCTCTAGGGGCATTTGTGTAAGTCTGAAACTCTCTATGGGTACAATGGAGTCAACTTTTCATTAAAGCTCTGGTTTCAGTTTTTTTTTTTTTTTTAAGATTTTATTTATTTAAGATAGAGAGGTAGAGGAGCAGAGGGAGAGGGACAAGCAGACTCTGCACTCAACATGGAGCCAAATGCAGGGCTGGATCCCACAGCCCTGGCTGAGATCATGACCTGAGCCAAAATCAAGAGTTGGATGCCCAACTGACTGAGCCACCCAGGCGCCTGTCTGTTTTAAATTTTTATCTTCATTCCTATATCCTGTGCTTCTTTCTTTTCCTTCCTTTTTTCCTAGCTCTGCTTTCTTGAGAATTTCACGTCTTTGTAATGGGAAGAGACCCACAGAGTCAGCCCAGTGTTAGCCATTTGTTGGAAATTGATACTCACACCCACTATTGACAATGCTACACCTAGAACATACTAAACAAAAGCTGGAGTCAAATGTAGAATGTCATGGATTGCCCCAGATCGAAAGGTTCTTAGAGACAACTTCATCCAACCCTAGCATTTTATTTAAGGAAACTCGGGCTCAAAACTGATGAAACCACTTGCCCACAGACACTTGGCCAGTTAGTGAAAAGGCTGGGGATAGATCTCAGAGGGTGGCCACTTTTTTGCTCACCACATCACAGAGAGGAGCACTGTCATCTAACAGCTAGCACTTGTCTGGTTGCAAGACACCTCGATCAGATGATTGTGACTTAAATCACTGTAAGATTTTGGGAAAGCCACATAGACCATTGTGTTTCTCTTGTCTTGTTTTTATCTTCTGGAATGGAAAGTAATAATGCTTATGGGATCACTTAAATCATTTATTCCTATTCCAATTTTGTGTTCTACTTTTATTTTTTAGAGACCAGTATCTTTTTCTCTCCTTTTTTCTTTTTCTTTTCTTTAGGGCCCAGTTCAGGTTTTTGTCATCTTCCAGAAACCTTCCCTGAAGACTGAAGCCCAGGGAGGGTTTTTCTCTTCTCTGACCCCTTTTAAAATTGTCATTTGAACCTCACAGTTGGTAGCATATTATGAATATTTCTGACTCTGTTTAATTACTGGATATGTATGTGCTTACCCCAACTAAATTGTAATGGCTAGTTTGTAGAATTCCTATTTATGTATCTTTACCATTCCCCAAAGTGGTTTTCTTGATTAATTGACGAGGAAACAACTTAGAGGAAATATGTTCTCTGAGATAGAGCCTGGGCTTGGTGTCAGGAAGCCTGGATTCTGCCCCTTTTCTCAGCATCAACTCCCTGTATTTGAGCAAACTAACCTTGTATAGACAGACCACTGAAGTCCGACAGTACACTCGTAATAGAGTGATCATGTAATTTGTCATTCAAACTGCGACAGTTATGAGAGTAAGGGGGCACTATTAATAATTTTGCAGGGACAACAGGTGTAAAGCAGGATCCTCCCTGACAAGCTGGGACATATGGCCACCTTATGTCATAGATCACCTTGGGCTCTTCAGAAAAATTTGCACAGCTGCTATCAAAATACCCGTCTTCAAACCCCAAATTATCATTCCTTACACACGTTTTCATCAACTAGCACAACTTCACAGGTAATAAAATTTTTAGTTTTCCCAGACCTTCATGTTTTCTCAGCTACTTTCACGGCTTTAAGTGCTCACTGTAACTGAAGTTAACATAAATTATGGGGTTTGAGACTCAGTACTGCTGAGAGATGGATGCCTTTATTTTCCACATCAACCCACTCTCTGTCCTGGAAGAAAAGAACACCCCTGATTTCTAGAGTCATGAGCCTTCTCTTCTTTGGGTGCTTTTTGAAGCATAGGATCTTCCCTCTGCTCTACCTAGTGATAGAGGGAAGTGCTGTGAATGGTTGCTGATCCACAAGGGTGGATGTGTCTTCAAATAATGGTGGATTTAATGGCTTAGCATAGTGAGGTGAGTAGGTCTTTAACAAGATGTATTTATAACAGCACCATGCCTCACTAGCTGGCTTGCTTCTACAGCTCCTGCCGTAATGCTCTGTACATAGTAGATGCTCCGTAAGGGTTAGCTTGAAATTCTGAGAAACACTTGGAAGAAAGTGGTAGCTAAGTAAACTCACTTACCAGTGCTAGTAACTTCATTTCTGCCTATGCTTAGGAAGTCCTGCCATGGTTGGGCCGTGGTGTTGGAATGCAAAGAAAAACAGATACTATCTCTTCCCTCCAGTATCTTATGATCTAGAGGCAGCTTCAGAGCATAAACAACTAAGTCTAAGAAAGTTCAGGAGAAAGAACAATTAGTTTTGATCTGGGGGAGTTAAGGGGCATTTGAGCTAGGTTTGAAAAGTAGGATTTTTCTTCTAGGCCAGAGAGGGGAAAAGACCATTTCACACAGTGGGAAGAGCATGAACAAAAACCTATCAGAGGACAATTGCTTGGTATGTTTGGGGAATCCCAAAAAACCCTACATGTTTGGAAGACAAGCTTTAATGGGTGATGGGATACGAAAGGCCTCAGTCCCTTGATGTCAAACTTGAGAACTCACGTTATATTATGTAGACAACCGGAATCACGTAGTTTTGTGCAGTGCAGGGCTATCAACTGACCCATGTGTAGACTGATAGCCTGGTGGCAGGGAGGCCAGTCGTGAAGAGGCTGCTGTGTCTAGGAGAGATATAAAGAAAGGAGGATAAAAAGAAGGAGCCAGATACAAAATACAGGGCTGGCAGTCGGTTGGATGGTGGGCTGAGGAGGAGGGAAGAACCAAGCTCAGCACCAGGGAGCTCAGAAAGTGAGGACTCCCTGAAAAGACCCTGGAAAACCAGAGGGGAGCAGAGTTGGACTGGTAGATATTTCTGGAAAGGTTTGTGAGGAGATGAAGTGAGATAGTGCATGAAAAAAGCCTTGAACAGTGCTTTGCATAAAGTAGGTGTCTAACAAACACTACATAAAAAGAAGGGAAGGAAAGAGAGAAAGGAAGGAGGGAACTCCAATCTCCACATTGTACCATAACAAGGAAGACAATTAGGGTATTAGGAGATCCATCAGGAATCGTTCATTAGGGCTGTTCCTATCAATGCACTTGCCAATTATTTCATGTCAGTTGGATATACAGACCAGGAGAGAGCTCAGAAAAAGCAGAAGACCAGAATTTGCTGGGGCAGACAGAGGTGAGCTGCAAGCCAAACTTGGAGGAAGAAAGAGAATTGGCATGATGAAGAGGGCCTGTGGAGATAGAGGGAAGCGAGAAGGCAGACCCGAACACACCACCAGTCCGGGGAGCAAGAAGGGTGCTGGTTGACGTGGAGGGAGTGTCCACATGTGGAGAAATGCCATTGGGTGAGCCATGGCGGAGTCGTTTGGCAGAGGACGTTGCTTACTTTCTGATGAGCCTCTCCTGAAATTTGGTCAGGAGAACCCTGTTCCCTGTAATAACCAGCCCTATTCCTCCTACATTCTTTCTGACCGTTTGGATGACAAGCAAGAAACTAAGAAATCAAGTCACACTGACTTTTTCTGGGTAGTCGTTTCAGGATAACCCAATAAATCCTTTTGTTGGAAGTACCGGCCAGTACTTCGTTTCACAAAAAGAAGGGAAACAAATCACGTTTTACTTCGTTTGGCTTCTTGGCCTCAGTCTTTGGTTATGGCGTAAACATTTTAGTTTGATAATTACATCGTTTTTAGAGGGTAATGCCTGGAGTGGGTTGCTACAATTGTTTGCCTTCAGTTCTATCACATCTGCTTCAAGAATGCTAGAAAACAGAAACACAGCTTAGTCAGTTGCCTCAGAACATCAGAGAGAGGGAAGGTGTAAAATCTGGCAGTTGGCATGGTGTCTCATCTTGAATGAGAAGGTCTTGAAGCAGGAAGTTCTTTGGAGGCCTTCTCCTGCCACCTTCTTCAGCCTGGTGCCACCATCCCCCTCCTGAATGCTTCTCCTGAAGGGAGTTTCCGGAATGTGCCAACTTTTTAGGAAAAGGCAAACCACAGCTGAATAAAAACTTTCAAGTTAACCTCTCCTGACACTGGTTCCACACCTGTGATGTTTGGCCACTGTATGAAATGAGTGCAACCCTGAAGTTACCTAGGAATGTTTTTATTTGATCTACAAAATCCCAGAGTCTGTCTGAGACAGTGCTTCTCCATGACGTATTTCTTTTTTGTGTGGAGAAAGCCTTATAAGGTCATCTTCTCATGTAATTTTTCTTCATCTTCATCACCATTGATTTATTTTGTCTTTTCCTTCGGGTGTCATGCATTGTCTTGATATGGGTTCCAAGAAGTGTCTGCATTCCGAGATTTGTTACTAAAAATGGGCCAGTCTCAAAAGCAATGACAGTTCCGTATAATTTTTTGATCACATCACCTGACTTTGACCTGTGGCTGGGTGGCCTCAGGCATTCATAGAAAACTTTACGAAGTGCCACTGAAACCTAGTTGTTCTTCCCCTGGCATTTCACTCATCCATCGCTTTACTTAGAAAATTTCAGAGGCCTACTCTTTCCACCATTTCCTCTTTATTTGGGGTCTTTAACAACCCCCACTGACACGCCTGCTTCGTAAATGGGTTTTAATTCTTTGCCTCCAGGGCCCACTGCCTAATATCCGAAAACCTCCCTTGGATGACTACGCCATCTTACTTGAAAGCCTTCATGGCATAATTCTTTTAAATAGTATATTATTTCGATTATGAAAGCAAGATATGGTGTGTTTTTTGCAGAAAATTGGGGAAATAAGCAAAAAGAAGGGAAACAAATCACTCATAATCCACCACTGCCAAAAAACCCCCAACCTATTGTTTATCTGTTGGTATACATCCTACAAGTTGTTCTCCTCTTTGCCTGGCACTGAAAAGCTTCCCAGTGTGATCCCAGCTCGATGTTACAACCTTCCCTCTCTGCTTGCTTTTGCTCTGGGGACCTATACTGCCTTGCGGGGGACTTTTTCATATGTTCCCTTCAATGATATTTTTTCTGATTCTATAAATAATAAATGTTGTTGTAACTTTTTAAAATACATATAAGGAATAAATAAGACTTATCTCCTGAAACAGCCCAACCTCCTGCAATAAAAAACATTGATATTTTGCAGATCACCCCATCATCCTCAGTTCACCTCCGTGTGCCTGAGTGCACACACATGATTTCCTATAAATGAGATCATAGCATCCATGTGGTTTTTATGGTTGACATCTTTCATTTTCACTTACTACTTCCCTCCCACTTCCTTTCTTCCCTCCACCCTACTCCTTCTCCCCTGTGTTCCCAGTGTTATCAACCCTGCGTATATTCTTCTGAGCTTTACTCCACACTCTTGTCATTATATCAGACATGAGATAGATATTCACACATACTTGCTGTGATTCTTGTCATTGATTTATAAAATCAGATTATAGCATTTGTCTTCTCTGTTTCTTGCTTTTTCCTCACTTAAAAATGATATGTTGTTTAAATTCCTCCATTCTTTCTTTTTCTTTATTTCTTTTTTTTTAGACAGAGGGAGGGGCAGAGGAAGAGGAAGAGAGAAATTCTTAACCAGGCTCCATGCCCAGTGCAAAGCCCAGTGCGGGTCTCAATCTCATAACCTTGAGATCCTGAGCTGAGCTGAAATCAGGAGTCAGACGCTCAGCTGACTGAGCCACCCAGGTGCCCCATATTTTTCTTTTTCATGACTGCATATTACTCCTTGGTTGTCTGTAGCATGGCTTAGTAAATGATTCTATAATAACACTGTAGTGAACATCCCTTTGTTCATGTAGGCATGATACAGCCTGACCAATGGCAGTATTTTTAAACTTGGGTAGGTATTTTCGATTGCTTTCTAAATGGCACAGAAATATCTGTTTCCACCCACAGCGTGTGAAAGTACTTTTTTCTGTATCTTTCCATGTGGCTATGTCATTGTCACCACCAAGGGGCAGTGCCTTTAAATTGCAGAAAGGATGGGGGGCAGCATCCCTTTGAAATTTCAAACTTAGATACAAATATGGGGCCATAATAAAACCATCACAGTGATATATATAGAAGAGAATTCATTAGGAGGAGATCATGGTTTACTAGAGTTGGGTTTGGGGGAACCAATATTTGTAGAAATGAAGTGTTATTTTATTTTTAGGATGATTTTTTTTTTTTAACCTAGCATTGCAGCTAGAAATTTCCCTCTTGGCTTTAATTTGCTTCTTTACAGTTTTTGTCAGAACTGAAGAGGTAAAAACATCACACATAACTTTTGAACTTTGAGTCAACCTTGAAAATATGCAGATGGATGTATGTCAGGGTGAGATCTGGTGAAAGTTTCCATGAACATGGTTTATATTTTAAATGCTTTTAAAATAACTGTCGATGTGGTGTTAGAAGCAGGTGGAAGGGCTGCGTCTCACAGACTACCTCCTGAGCTGTGCAGGGATGTTTGTCTCCCCTCCTCTCCTCCAAATGGCAACACAGTCCCATTCTCTCCCTCCTCACGGCCTCTCTGCCTCTATGCCATGGACTGTCTGGTGCTTTCTGTTCTCATCCTGGCTGCAAGATCTGCCACTGCTTCTCTTCTCCTTCTTTGTTCTTTCTGCCCCTCTTCCTTCCATTTCTCCCATAGTTCTCTGCTTTCCCACAAAGAGGCTTGGCTTTTGCAGCTGTTGCCAACCATTGAGATTGCATTTTTGGACCAGCAAGCCCGCCCTCCCACATCATTTTGGGTGCAGCCTCAAGGTCATCGGCCTCTCTTAGCTGCTTTCATTCCTAATTTTTCTGTTGATAGACCCTCTACCTGACACAGATGCTTCTCCCATACCCCCTTAACTTTGTTTTATCTGCCATCATTTAGGAACCTTGAGTCCCTGCAGGCCTGAGGCTTCCTTGTTCTTTGAGGTAGAAATAGATCTTATCTCTGAGCGAGCTCTGACCAGCCCGTTCTGTTGGCTGCTGCTGTCCTACCAAGTATAGAACCTTTGGATTATTATGGATTGTTAGAACTGTGTAGAGAACAAATGAGGTAATCTAGAATATTGTTTCATTGTTCTTCAATGACTGTTCTCAGTGTCAGGGACAGTCATGAGTAGGATTCTGGTCTCAACGCCTTAATGCTGAGTCTGCTCACATTTGTAGGTTGGACAAAGCCTAAACATTATTCTGATATTGTGTGTGTGTGTGTGTATGTGTGTGTGCATGCACATGTGTGTGCGTGTGTGTGGTTGAATATGTACAACTTGTCTGAACACAGTAGCTCTGTGGTTTATCTTTTTACTGAGAACTGCTTTTTTTTTTCCTTTTCTAAGAAAATGCCAGTTTTCTAAACTGAAGTCCTTCTCGTGAGCTCATCAGCAGTGAGGGGTGTTGTGTGAGGACGTGTTTGTAATAATAAGACCAAACAGTTGCCCGATTCCAGTGACTTTAACACAAATCATGTTGACTAAAATAGTATTATGTGATGCTGGCATGTGACATTTGAATATTTGCCAAGGAAAGCACTCTGGTCACTATGACTGGCTGCAAGAGTGAGAGATTTTCCTGTTTTACTATTCTTTTTTATACATTTTTGTTTGTGAATCTGAAACCAAACTTTATAGTTTGGGGAGGGAAAGTGACACGGACAGTCAGCATGAATCTGTTTACCTGCTTTTCTCTTGCATGGCTCATAAGAATTCAGGTCCCTTAGTCCTAATCAATTGCAGTGTATAAATTAGGGGACATGCACCTTAACAACTTTGACATTTCCAGATAGTCTTTCTCTCTCATACCTCCTTCCCCAAGTCCTTCCCATAATTTTTCATCCTTTATGTAAAAATAGCAATCTATGTTTGAAACGGCTTAGAATTCACACCTAAGATACCTGGGTCCCACTTGTGCCTTGTGGCCACATATTACTGTGACAGTCCCTCTAGCCTTGGTTTTCTGATCTCTAAAATAGGACACCCTACCCTACCTACCTCATGTGGCTGTTGAAAGCACCATAACTTCCTGCCTTTCCTTCTTTCTTTTAGAGAAACTCAGAATTTTCAAAACTATCAAATGCAATATTTGGGGGGTCATTTAGAAGTTGCCCCTAACAAAAGAAGACAACTGGAAATGCCATATTCTAATATCATATTAAAATCTGCCCCCTCCATGGAGCAAAGCGGTGACATTTCTGATAAAATCTGATTACATCCTGATAAAGCCCGTGCAAGGAGCAGGACAACCGTACACATGCCCCTGGCCTCCCAGGATCTCAGACCTTCACTCCGGTGCCTCTGGAGAAGGGCCTTTTGCACAGGGTGGCTGTGCCGTGTTTGCAAATGTGTCCTTAGCTATGGGCAGACAGAGATCACAGCCGAGTTAGAGTAATGCCAAACACCATGATATATTCTATTCGGAAGAAAAAGAGCCACCTGTCAGCATCATTTATTGCCGAGTCCCTGTTTTGCTGCACATGTCTGAAGGACTGAAAATAAGGCCAGACTCCCTAAAACAAAATGTAAAAACTCAGGGGCTTCCAAAACTACCGAGCTCTGCCTCCAGGAATTCGCTAAGTATTACTAGTGACCACTTGTGGGCTCTCGTGGACTCAGAGACTCTCGTGGGCTCAGAAATCCGGAACATGGAGGTTCAAGTCAAGAGAACCATTTAGATGCCCTCAAGAGACAGTTTTCGGAAGGCTCTGGAAAGATGGGAAGAAATAAGAGGCCACGAATGATGAGCGGCCACAGCGAGGACAGAGCAGCCTTGAGATGAGGACTTGACCTTTGGAGTGAGCTGTACTGGAGTCAACGAGAAGGACAGGAGATCTGGAACCGAGTCAGGACAGTCCGGTCCCGAGTGGGGATCCAGAGTGCGAGTGACAGGGTCCAGCAGGAGGGCCCGGGTCTCCAGGGTTGGGCTGAGAGAGAAACCACTGGGTTTCCATAGCGGAGTCGTGCAGGAGGGGTTCGGCAAGAAAGTGGCCAAGCCACAGCGCTGGGGGGCGGCAGGCGGGGTTGAAGGGCCAGGAAGGCAGGAGAGCCTTGTGGGCAAGATAAGCGCCTTCTGACCACGACTGAGCTGAAACCAGAGAAAATACTCCCTCAATCCGGTGTCTTTCATTCGTTACAAGTTCAATGTCTTTGTAGTTCATTCACAACAAAGCCAAAGGCATGTAAACGTATATCCTCGCTCCCAGAATTGTGGTTAGCTGACGGGAATGTTGGGAATGAAGGGAGTTGGACCCGGAGAACATGGGAACAGGACAGCGCACCTTGAAGCCCTTGGTGAGGTAATAAAGACACGGCACCAACCTTACATTCGCTATTTTGTGAAGAATAAAGGCTCCTTCTGTCTTGGGCCTGAAGTCCGTGCTACCCCTGCTCCGGGCCTCCCCCACGAAGGCCTCCGGGAATTGCTACCTGGGCACTCACCCTCTGTCCCCTCTACCTCTGTCCTCCCTTTGAGTGACCGGTCCAGGCCTTGCCCGGGGTCTCCAGGCTTCCCTCACCTTCCAGAATCTTCCCCGTCTCCCTTTCACTGCCTCTGCGTGTGCTCCGGGCTCCGCGTCCTGGAAACGATTGTCTTCCATCCCGCAGCTCCTCGGCCCTGCTGCCGGCTTCCTGTGGGGTTTTGAGCTCCTGCAAAGCTGCATGGCCTCTGAGTGCCCTTCCTCACTCGCCGTTGTCCTCCCAGCCCTCCAGCGAGCGGGGCTTGCGTTTCTGTCGCTCTCACAAAACAGCCATCTCCCCAGTGGGTCACGTACCCGTTTCTGACGACATCCAGAGCCACGACGTTTTCCTTTTCTGTGGCAGTCGGAACCTGGGGAAGTGTCTCCCTTGAAACACCCACATCCTTGCTTCTGTTACACAAGCCTGGTTGTTCCTGGACTTTCCCTGACCAGAGCCTCTGGTGCAGCATCGCCCACCTGGTGAGTGCAGACGTCGGCAGGGCAGGATGGGCTGCTTCTCTCTGGTTATTCCCTCCTGGAGATCTCACGGACTCCCTCTAAGCCTTTCAACTTGGATGCAAGGTGTCCCCACATCCCCACCTCCAGACCTGACAGGTCTCCCGCTTTCATGCCGGATTTCCAGCTCTCTGCCGGTCCCAGCAACATGGTTGACCTACTGCTGTTGAGAACCCTGCTCTGCCCCTTCCTCTCCCAAACCAGTCTCCGGTAACGGGGGCACCACGTCCTGGTCCCCGCATCTCACTCATGTTTGGTTCCATCTTACTTTCTCCTGTGTCCGTACTCTCACTGATCTGTCATGTCCTCCATTTCAGACTCTGTCCTCATGGTGTTCTAGAAGTGAAAATGGATGGTTAGTCTATTACATCCTTACTTGATCTGTATAAGCAGAAGAGGTCTAAGTCAAGGGAACGTAAGTCTAACTGGAATCATAAAAACAGAGAGTCGTGGCCCCTCCGTCAACTCCCAGACTTGAGCCAGTTTGCAGATCCAGAACCCTTAACTGGGGACGGCTAGGTCCCCCATTACACGGCCAAAATGTATATTGTTAATCTTTCTCCCAGTCTTCCCCAGAGGGTCCTCCAGCCTTTGATCAGAGCAACTGTGCCCTGAGGAAAAGAAAATAATCAGAACTTTTGAGGATTTTTGGACACTCGCTCTGAACGGACATTAATCCCAGAAAACCTAAAGTGTTGCTGGGGGTCGCCCGTCCGAGGTGAGGTGATCCCTGCAGCTTGAACTTCGTCGGGCTGGACCCACGGCACTTTGTGCAGGTGGAGGGTGCTGGCCACCCTCCCCGTCCTCGACGCTGCCAAAGCACGTCTCCACCCGTTTTATTCCCGGGCTCCAGACTTCCACGGGTGCCTGGTTCTGGGAAAGAGCCAGTCTTCTTAGCCTGATCGTTAAAACTGTCCACCGAGAATTCTTCCCCTCTCTGCAGCCTCCTTGGCCACAAGTCCTCAACCCAGACCTCTGCCCTGCGCCCTCCGCATCCCGTACAGCCCGCCACACAGGGCATGCTTTCTTTCCTCTCGCTTTTGCCTTGACTCACGCCGTTCCCTCCATCTGGTATTTCTTCTTGGCTCCCTTCTCTGGATTTGTGTGGTGCCTGTTTTTAGCACAAATATGCCATGTCCCCTTGTAAAACCTTTTTCTGCATTTTGGTCTGTAACAGCCAGGGAAATGAGCAAGAAAGCGTGGATGGATTAATTCACCAGTCTTAGGGGAATAGAAGTGGTCCTTCGAGGTGTGGGCCGTTCCCAATCTTCGTCAACAAAAGATTGCCTTGTTTATACCTGTCCTTCCTAGTCAGCATTTTCTGAAATCTGCTTAGGGTGAAAGTGAGTTCTTTGTGTTTTAAAAAATCATATGGGAAGCTCAGAAATAAGAAATGTTCATTTTGTTTAATGGCAGGCGTAAATTCCACGACAGGTGGCCTCTCAACTTGCCCAAATGAAACAGACTTGGTTGGCTGACACCTATCCACAGAGCGGGAGCAATAATGGCCAGGTGGTGGGACCAGGAGCAGATGGGAAATATTTACTTAGATCTTCAATTCTTCTTGTTAAGGGTCCCTCTAATCAAGTACCTCCCCTCGGCTGTGAAATAAACTTTCAGTACGTTTGCATAGTCTTTTCTTTGAAAAAGTAATCTCTGTGCCAGTTTCTCCTTTTTTCCAAAGTCGGCGTTAGAATAACCAGACATGTCAGTGGAGTCTGTCAGGCCTGACCACTCCCAAGTTTTATTAAAAGTTTCCAGATCTCGGAGTCAAAATCAAAACAAAAGTTAAGTTGAAAATGTGATAAATCTGGGGATTTTTTTTTTGTTTTTTTTTGATCAAATAAGGCAACGGCCCACCCCTGGGGCACTGTGCAGGCTCTGCACAGAAGACAGAACGTCCTCATGCCTGGTCAGCCACCCCAGCCCTCTGGTAGACCCAGGCTGTCTAGTACCCTAGGTGTTAGATCCCCTGGAGCTACCTTTGGTCTTCAGGAAACGTAATTCTCCATACACTGTTAGCCCTTAAACGACTTCAAATTATTCCTCTTTGTCTTAGGCTGCATGGCTCTGTTGCTGGTTTTCTTCCCATTTTTCTGACTACCGCACTTCCATCTCCTTCTACCAGCATTTCCGAAGCATTTCTGTAGCACCTGCTGGGGGGCCGGAGCCATGCTTAGGTGCATGGATCCGTACAGAGACGAATGGGACATGTCCATGCTCTTGAGGGGCTCCCTCCGCCACCCCTCCTCTCCTCTCCTTCCTCCATCTGGAACTCTGAGCACTCGCGGTGCTCCCCAAGATCTTTCCCTCCTTCTCCTCTCCCCCGTGCTCTTGCCCCTTCAGAAAGGCCTTTTTTTCCTCATGGTTTCAATCATAAAACTATATTCCCAGTTTTATTTTCTCGTATGTAGTCCTGAATTTTCTCTTGCTTTCCCCCAGAATCAGTGTGTCCCCAGGCCAACCAGCTCCTCACAAGTGCTCCCCTCCTCTGTCAGGATCAGGCTAGGTTTCCCTTTTTCCCCCAAACCCCCGAATCTGGAAACCATCATAGGTCACACACTCCTCTTTTGTCTGTGCCCAGAAATCAGTGTTCAGGTTTCCTCTGACCTGCCCATTGATTCTTTCCTTCTTTACCTTTTGCACTGCATCCGTTCCGCCTGGTGCTGGTGGGCACACAGTGGCCTCAGCCCTCCCAGTGAACTGTGTACATCCAAGCCACATCCCCTTCTTTAAATCCCACCTAATGGATGTTCCTCTCCTTACATGGCAGAGAAGGTGTCTTACTCTTTTAGATCTCTGAGAGCATCTGACCCAGCTCCTTGCACATAGCAGGCACATAACCAGTGCTTCTTGATCTGTTGTGGCGAAGGCATACCTGGGTTTTAGATTGTCAGCCTCAGCTTTCTTGTTATCTTTACCTTGCAAAACCTCCAAATGGTGATCCCCGCCATGACAGTCCCTAGTGTTGTCGTGTTGGGACCAGTGCAGCATGGCGGCGAACAGTGAAACGGATCAAAAACTTGGGAAATGAGATCCACGAGGGAAATTAAGGAAATGGAACTATTGATATGGGAGAACCCAAGATGGTGAGAGTTCATAGTGGGATACTGCGTAGATGGCCTGCCTCTCCTGAGACAGTTGTCTACACGCTCTTCATTTTCACCATGACTTATGCACATCCTTTAATACTTAGTACCTTACTGTCTACCTCATTATTGGCCTTGGCTCTTATCTTTTGTTGCATTCATGGTGGGCAGACATAGCCAAGGCCCAGTGGTGCTGGTGGATGGTGCAGTCCAGGACATACCAGGTTTGGGATGGCTCTTCATGCCAGCCCACCAAGTGCATCCTAGAATAAGAGATGTGGCCCCAGCTGTGGAGGTGACCCAGACTTCCTCCTCCAAGAGGTCAAGTTTTCATAGGGGTCGCATCTGGAGGCAGCAAACTGTAATAGAAGAGGGAGAGGGTAAGGCACAGTAGAAAAGGTGCAGATTCAAAGTAAGGGAAGGTTTCTAGTGAGAATAGTCAAACCCCGAAATGGGTTACGGAGAAAGCTTGTTGGCACCCTCTTTCCTAGAAATGCTGAAGTCGTAACAGACAAACCGTCCACCAGGGCCTGAGCGCAGACTTCTCCAGAAGTTGGAGGATAGGAAAGAGGGCCGCTAGTATTCCGTTCCCACAGCCCACTTAGCTGGATCACTTCGTTTGCTTGGCAGGGAGTTGGCTGCAAGCTGCTGCTTACTCAACCACAGAAGTGAAATTTGTTACTTATGAGAAATAATAAGAGATCTTTCTTTTTCTAGACTTCCTCTAGTCAAATGGGTCTGTTTTCTTTCTAAATGGAGGAGTTTGTTTTGCTTTTTTTTTTTTTTCCTTTCGTGGCATTCAAATTACCTTTTGTATATACTCTGCCCAGTAGTTCAGAGTATGTTTACAAGAGAAGCAAAGCCCCAAATCACAATGAATGCTCACCATTTTCCTCGAAGATGGTGTGCAGAGTCTGTGCACAGATGGAAGAAGGTAGGCTGTTGAAGTTTTGATGGAACTCACCAGCCTTAACAGTGGACATTTTTAGCATCGTCAGAATGTTCTTCTGTATTTCTTTGGCTCAACAACTATTCACTGAGCAGTTGCTCTGTGCCCTGCCCCGTGCTTGCTGGTTGCAGAGGAAACAAAATGCGTAAGACATGGTCTCTGCTTTCAAGTCACTTATAGTCTAGAGGGAAGATAGAATGTATTACAAAAAAAGGATTGTCCTAGTTCAAAGGAAGGCCATCGTGGAGAATCATGGGAGAATTTGTAATAACCACTTTGAAATTCTACTTTTTCAAGCTTTGTCATTTCCGACCTATATTAGCCTGGTTTTTCACTTAAAAATTATTTCTGATCATCCATTCACATGGTTTATAACTGAAACAATTTAGAAAGGTCTTTATTGATACATTTCACTGCCACCTCTGTCCCTAGCTACCCAAGCAGCTAGTCTCCTATTCCACTGAAACAGGTACATGAATTCCCTGAGTATAGATGTCCAGTGTCTCTTCATACAAAATAATTACATTTGTATTTAGATTTTCCCTCCTTCTTAAGGCAGAATACTATTTGCCTTATTCTTCACTTGGCCTGTGAATGTAGCAGTTCACCTCGGAGGCCTTAGCATGTCAGTCCGCAGAGTAGATCTCCCTCTTTCTTTGTCGGTAGGACGACACCATCACAGCATCCCACTGTTTCGGAGATGCCTTAGTAGATGGGTTATCTGTTGCCACATAATAAACTGCCCCAGGACTTTGCGGCTTACAACAACAATTTTATTTATTCACAACTTTGTGGATGAGCTGTGTGGGGTCAGCTGGGTGGTTTTTCCTCCGGTTTTGCCTGGATTTACTCAAATGTTTGAGGTTATCTGGCAACCTGACTGGGGCTAGACGCCCAAGATGGCTTGACTCACATGTCAGTGATAGATGGGGACCACGAGCTGGACTAGCTTGACTAGTCCGGTCTACTTCCCGTGGTGCCTGGATCCCAAAGGCAGAGAAGAATCACACCCCCAGTGCAAGAGGGCTTATTAAGCCTCTGCTCGTATCTCACACGCTAATGTTCCATTACCAGGTCGTGGGGCCAAGCCCAGACCACCGTGGGAAGGACTTTCACAAGGGAGGGAACACCTTCAGGGAGGGGTTCATCGGACGTCCCTGTGTTACTGTCTCACACCTGTCTCATAACTACCCTATGGATGGACACCTGGTTATTTCCAGTCTTTTGGCGTTACAAATAACGCTCCAGTCGACTGCCTTGTCCATTATTCAACTCATACGTGAGTAGGATAAATTTCCAGAAGTGTGTTGCTGGGGCAAAGGGTAAATGCTTTTTAAATTATCTATCTATTCTATTTCTGTGGTGCTGTTTCTCTGGTTATTTTAAGCTTGTGTCCTTCTGTCACTTGTGCAGGAGCTTTGAAAATGTGAAAAAAGTTTGGATAGGAAATGCATATAAACTGAATTAATTAGAAACTCATTCCTAAAATGGGAAAAAAAAAAAAGCTATACTAGAAACCAAATAATGTTGAATAAAGTAACATGCAGTTGAATAAATAGGCCTATTATTATAATGGTTTACATTACTATTGTACTTACAGTATAAAAACAGTTTGCTTGTGATAACTTGCATAATTCTTTCTCACAATAATTCTGTGAGTTAAGGGTATAATTGGCCCCATATCTGTATATTGGCATATATATATATATATATATATATATATATATATAATGTGTGTTTATTTTTTAAGACTTAGAGAAGTTACATGACTTGCCCCCAACCAGTGGGTTATAGCCAGGAGATAGATAGATAGATAGATATATCTATATCTATATATATATATCCTCAGCCCTATAACAATAACCTTGACCTTTTCCCATTCTCATTTGTAGGGATTTGTGTCTCGTGTCTTAGCTTAGCTTCAGTTGGCATTAATTCGCTCTACTTGCTGACTTGCCATGCTAATATATCACAACCACAAAGGAAGCTCTCTTTTAAAAAATGACCAATAGTTTGTTTCTAATTTCCGAACCCTTGGGAAGCATCCCTAAGGTTTTCTCTTGTTTTGCTGGTGGTATCGTTGTCCACATTGAGAACTCCCTTGCTGATCTTAGTCACTAGTAAATCTTGAAAGAGGAATTCTCTTTAAGCCCATATGTTAGCTTTCAGCCTTTAGGAAAGTGGAGTTATTTTTAAATAAAACTTGTCTTGGCCCTCCTGCAGCAGGCATGGAAAGTAGACTGTTTTCTTTTTTTCATTCACACTCAGACATTTTCATAGGGGCTTGGTCACGGCAAAGTGGGCCCCACATACAAACCACCCACTTCCCTGAAGCGTGATTGATTAGCAAAGCTGTTCTGCCCAAGGGCAGCCTGTTTGCCTGAGCCTGGATGTTGACAGGTTCGACATGCCCAGATTTTAAAACAGGTCTGTCATCCCTAGGCTGCAGGCTGTGGGCCAGGATGCTTGTTCTTGAGGGAGGAGAGAAGAGAAAAGATACACTTTGGGGAGCAGGGCAGGCTGCATGGATCAGGAACCACCTCACTTTCTAGAATTCCTGAAACATGGCAGCTCAGGTCAAGGTTTGTACTTGCTGACAGAGCTCCTGAGGGTGTCGGGCCATGAATACCAAATTGCAGAAGAAATGTCAAGTGCAGGCGAATGGCAGGCTGCTTCGGCCAAGCCTGTGGGGATGAGAATGGACCCCATTTGATGAATCTCTCGACTTCAAAGGGAGGCATTCATTTTCAAGGAAGACAGAACTTTGATGCCCAGTCAACGTCAGGTATGCCTGAAGCTTGGGAATACAGCCAAGCGGTGACCCTCCCAACCCGATGGGGTCTTTCATGTCTGTCTCCTTTGGGGCCTCCAACAAGGTGAATTGTATAGAGCAGAATCCACATAGATGTGTGCTCCCCAAATTCTAAAGCGTAAGGTGGACTCAGAAACCATCTTGTTGGGGTGCCCAGGTGGTTGGGTCACGTGAGCGTCTGACTTGCTTCAGCTCGGGTCATGATCGGCTGGTTGTGGAATCCGGTCCCGTGTCGGACTCCACACTGGGCTCTGAGTCTGCCTGGCATTCTCTCTCTCCATCTCCTTCCGCCCCTTCCCTCCCTGCCCGCACCCACCCTCCACTCTTGCGCACGCACTCTCTTTCAATTAATCAATTTTAAAAAGAGAAACCATCCTGTCCAGGCCTCACCATTTTAGAGATGGGTACACTGAGACACAGGATGGTTGGCTCCATGGTCTCATAGTGTGCTGTGGCAGGGCCAGGTCTTCTGACTCCTCATGATGTCAGTAGTCATAGAGACGTGCTGCTGATCTTCTAACGAGGGTTCAGTGAATGAAGGCATATGTTTATTTCCTTTTTAAAGAAACTTCTTTAAAAACCACTCATTCAGGAAGGTCGCATAGGGTCATCTACTTCATTTACTTACATACTAGTTTTTGATCACCCCAGGGACATTCCGTCGGGATGATGGGAAAGGGGGGGTGGTAGTTTATAAGGACAAATCGATTAGTGTCCTCTGAGAGACTTTCAGGAATCTGGGTTTCAAGGCATTTTGGCCATCGTACAGAAAGTCTTCAACGTCAGCGTTGGTTGAAAACATGGACTTTCTTACTGTGATGTGTTACCTACTCAAGGTGCAGACGGCCTGATAGGGAAACTTCAGCCCGATGCTAAGATAGAAGTCATCACAACATTTTGACACCTGCCAAAAGAGTGTCTCGACTCTTACTTCCCTCTCCAAGGTGTAAAGGATGAGTCATATCTCCCTTTTTGGGTATAGGTCCATCAGTGTCTTGCTGGCCATGGAGAATGGCTTAAAAACCCATTTATCAGAATCTGCAACTGTGTTTCACATTTGGTTTCCTGTGTGTCGTGGAGGAAAAACCTGCAAAGAACGACAAGGAGGGATTCCAGTGAAATGCAGGCGCTGCTTTGCTCTAGCTGGTGTGAGAGGCTGTGTAACTCTAAGAATACCGGTAGTGGTATCTATCTACATTCTAAGAATTTAGGGAGGCAAGGTTTGTACAGAATTAAATCACCCCGTCATATCTGTGAAGCTTCCCGCAGAATGAAGGCAAAAATAAACCTAAACAAACAAAACAGGAACATGTCTGAATGCAGGGAGATGCACGCTTCTCAAACAGTAAAGGTTTTGAGTTGGTCCTCGAATATTTCACTGGAGACCTGCTTGCTTAAAAAGACGCTTTTCTCTCTCTCTCTCTTTTTGGTAGTGTTGTTTTGTTGTTCATTGTTTTGCTTTTGGTTCTTACTATCATTTTTAACCCATGTGTAGTTGGAAATGTCAGGGTTTTCTTGATAGAAAGTGGAGGGAGGATAAGATTCGGTCTCCCACACCACGGAAGATTCCAGATGGGCCTAGCTGGGACGTGCATGTGTGTTTCTACATGTGTATGTGTTTGTATGTCTGTGTATGTGTTGTATCTCCTTATCTCTGTGCGTGTGTCTCAGTACATCTGTGTATGTGTTTCTGTGTCTGTGTCTCTACATGTGTGTATGTATATGCTAGTGTCTGTGTGTGTGTCTATGTGTCTCTGTGAGTGTGTCTGTGTCTCAGTGTGTGTGTGTCTGTGTGTGTGTGTGTGTGTGTTGGTGTGTACGCAGGTACACAGCATTGTCAGGCTAAACCTTCCTTAAGCGTCATGCTTCTCTTTTCCTCATCCCAAAACCACTTTGCTTTGTTATTAAAGCAAATAGAACCACTTTCTCACAAACTAAAGACCAGGTAACCTGAAGAGCTCAAATAAAATCCACCTCATGACCCAATATTAAAAAACAGAAATTTTCCATGGAAAAAGCCCCACACCAGACTAAGAAAGGCAGACAAGACTTGAGTCTTTTGCTTGCTGGTACTTCTTTTTTACCCCGTACAAAGAGGGCCGGCTCACAGACTCCACATTGGGGTTCTCCATATCTGCCTGATAGTGGTTTTTCATTTGAATTTAAAATATTCAGTGATCCTTAGAGAAGGATGAAGAAGCCAGGTTGACTATTACGTTATCTTATGAAAGCTTGCCTCTCCCCTTCCCCCGCCCCCCCCCCCAGCCTCTTCCCTCCCTCCTCTCCATGACTCTGCCTGTTGTTTGCTCTGATTTACCAGATGTGAGCCAGCACAAGGCCTACTCTGGAGGGGACAGCCACCTCCCAGGCACTGTTCCTCCCTCCCAGGCAGCCGCCCCTGAGGAACTTTGTGGAAAATGAAGGAGTAGTTCAGCATTCAGTGGCATCGTGCCCATTTGGAGCGGGACAGACTACAGCAGCACGTGCTGATGGGGACAGCCCCCAGAGAGGGGTTCTTACCACGTGACAGACCCCGGGATAAATGCTTTCCTTACCCCCCTGAGCCCTGAAAACCCACTGGCAGGTATGAGAATTTTTCATCATTTTCAGACAAGGAAACCGAAGCTCCGAAAAGTGACTCATCTGTCAACAGGGACACAGCTCGGAAGGGACGGGATGGGCCTTGGGCCAGACTGGCCTCCAAAGGCCACACTGTTGGCCCCCGCAGCCGCCCCGGAAGAAGCCGAGCGAGCCCTTTAATACCCTCGATTTCACCTATGAATTTGGTAGCCAGGTGTCACCAAGCCAAAATGTTCTTCCCTGTCTGGGGAAGAAAAAGTTACTTTTCCTCACTGGGTGTTGATCATTGTCCAATTTTCTATTCTAAGAAGGAGCAACACGTGAAGGAGATAGATTAAAAAAAAGGATTGGTTTTTATCGTGAAGTACAGCCCAGGAGATCGAGTTGAGATGCTCAAGTTTTGGGATTTGTATTAATGATTGTATGTTTATTTTAACGATGAAGAGGAAAAGGAGGTTAAAATGTGAATGCAGAAATCTGAGAAATGTAAATTTTTAGCCAAAGCCGCAAGGAGCCCATAGCTGTGATGCATCCAGGGGTGGGAACGCCAGGCTCCTGTCTGCCCAGGCTTCCGGGAGGCCGTTCGCATCTTCTCCTGTGGTAAAGGCCCGGCGCGCTTCTTGCTGCCTGGCTTGACTAAGCGTGTTTACCGCGCGCGATGCTCAGCTTCTCATTAATTTTCCACGGACTCACTTGGCTTTGATCTTTTCATTTCGAGGCCCAAAAAGACCGTATGGAGGGAGAAGGGATCACGTTGTATCTCCTCCAGTGTGTGTCGTTTGACCCCAATGATGCCTTTTAATCAAAGAAAAGGTTTTAGTAACCAAGTGACTAAATTAGACCACTACCCTTCCCCCGCCTCCTTTACCGAAACTTAATTAGTATTGACTCTTGGCTAAATCCCATTTCCAAACCTGCAGAAACGAACTTTTCCTGTAGCTGAACCTTTTAAAGTTACGTATTTGAAATATTTTGCAGCCTAAGAGAATAGTGTTTAAACAAGTTACGCATTGATTTCCTCTTACCCTGAATTATTTCTCGCCTATTTTCCTGACGTTGTTCCTGAAACATTCTTTGTGGTTCATTGAACACAAAAAACAAACCGTGTACCAGGCTGGGTGAGGCTGGAGGGATAAGGGAAACATGGTATTTGTTCCCAAGGAACGTAAGTCTCGTCAAGGAAATGAGACACTTCAACAAATAGCCATAAGGTAAAATCGAAAATTGTCAAGTGCTATAATTTTAATGTTGATTACTACCTACCTAAAAGCCGGTTAAATTACAGTTTTATTGAATGCTAACGAATTATTACTCCCCTCCTGCACAGAATTTTTAAAACCCCTTGCTTTCCCAAGCTTATAATTATGGTGACCACATTTTCCGTACCCAAAATTAAGACACATGGTCTGACAAAGGATTCTTGTGCCCCTCCTGGGTGTGAGACCACCCATAGTTGGATTTTTTTTTTTTTTTAAAGCAGGCTTTCATAGGCAGGCTCTATAAAAATAGAAGTTTGTTAAATAGGCATGATTTTAGACTTTTCATTAAAAGCGACCATACAAACAGTTATTTTATTTTGTATCTGAATCCACATGTTATATCCTAAAGCGCTATTTTATAGCCAAAGGGTATGTGTTAGCCTATTCATAAGAACACACTGCTGGATCGAGTAATAATACCGGCCATTATCCAGGTGTAATAAAAAGGTCCCCAGCGGTCTGCTCCAGGTCTTTAATTTCCCTTTTGAAGGTAGAACTCCTTATTTTACTTTCAAGGTTCTACGTTTTTGAAACTTGCAAATGATTACCATCGAGGCATGCCAGATGTGAGCAATTGTGAGCAACGCTTCTTGAAACGAGGGCTAGAGGAGTGGATTTTTCTTCCTGGTTTTCTCCCACTGTTCTCATCGGCAGTTTCGATACATGTAATTTTTCACAACAGCGAAGCCGTGTGGGTGGATACCAGCCCAGGCCGCCATCATCCCAAGCACGGGGAGTTTTGAACTTCAAGAAATAAATTAGGTCAGTGTCGGTCATTGAAACGTGGTGAAACTGAAGTGTGTTTGAGCAAGTATTAAATGACTTTCCCAAAAAGCCACACAACCTGTCGGTGGCCCAGCCAACTCCTGATCCCCAGGTTTCTGACCAGCCGTGGGTTCCTGCTTTGCTGGGGATCATTGCTGATCCATGAGTCCTTGCGACCGGACTTTTCCCATAAATACTCTGCGGCTGAAGGATATAGTTGAAGCCACTGCTCTCTTTAATAGATGATTTGAGCCTTTATTTAGTAAGATGGCTGCATGTCTAAGTTGATTATCTGAATGCATGTCCGAATACATCTCTTCTCTCAAAAATACAGGCAAGTCAGCGATGAAGATGATTTGTCGTTCACGTTCAACCTCGTGTCACTATAACCTCCCATTCATTTATTCAGTGCCTCTTGAGTGAGCCTGTGCTCTCAGATGGGCACTTGTCTGGGTCCCGTAGTTACAGCTTTGAACAGACAGACATTCCAGTCCTTTTGTGGCATATATGGCACTGGATGATGTGAATAAATGTATCCAAAAGATTAAAACACTTAGCTTGCCCTAAGTTGGGATGACCCTTGGCGCAGAAAGCCAAAACAAAAGTGAACTGACATTTTTTGGATGTCTGCAGCTTTGTCGTGTGCTCGGCTGGGTGCCTGTGAAAGATGAATATGATGATCACTATTCTTTACAGATGAGGAACCAAGGCTTGGGAATGCAATCATTCTTATTCAAGGTCACGCTAGTAAGGAAATAAATCTACTCTGGTGTCTTCAGGACCCTTCTAGATGTGGTCATATGCATTTAGAACCGTGTATTTGCAGTATGGCCACATCTTGGAAAAATAAATTGACACACATTTTTTGCCCATGTTAATAATCAATATCAAGAAATGTCATGTCAGGGGGTGACAGCCTGGGTGGCTCAGTTGGTTAAGCGTCTGCCTTCGGCTCAGGTCATGATCCTGGGAGCCAGGATCGAGGCCCGAGTCGGGCTTCCTGCTCCGCGGGGAATCTGCTTTTCCCTCTCCCTCTGCCCCACCACCCCACCACTCATGTGTTTGCTCTCACTCACTCACTCAATAAGTCAATCTTAAAAAGAGAGAAAGATCATGTCACTGAACTCACTTGAAATGTCACTTGAGACTAAGCTATAAGTCCAAGTTCCCTTCACCATTTGTATCAGTTGGTTTACGTTTCTGAACCACTGTATGCACTCTAGTATGCATTCACTGTAGTACTCTCAAATTTCATAACAAGTATCTTCCACAGACACCTCCCCCCAGATCAGACATTTGATGACCACAATAACATGTGCTTCTCGGATAACACATGACCTTTCATTTGGCTCAGAGCTTAGTGGTTGACTTTGCTAAAAATAGGTCTTTAATGGTTGAGTGTGACATTCATCATGGGGTGCCGGTACTCGGGAGTTTCTCTCTTCGTATCATGAAACGGGCCCATGATGGCTGCCGAATTACTGAGCCTCATTTCTTGGATGAGACACGTTAAGTGTGTCAAGGATAGTTCCCTGCATTTTGGTCCCCAGAAGTAGTGAACAGGGAAGTGTGGCAGCTGCCAGGGTTTGGGGACCCTATCCCTTTGGTGTATCTGAACACAGAGGCTAGACCGGGATGGGATTTCAGGGTCAAGGGGCGAGAGGCTGGATTAGGTCTGGAAGCTGGGACATGGTTGAGGGGTAAAGGGAGAAGTCTTTTGTTGACTTGGATCTTGACCAAACGAGGGTTGCTGTAATGGCACGTGCTGTGGTTGTGGTGTCACGTGCTGACGTCATTGCAAGAACCCAGCGGCCATCAGGGCTCCCCAGAGCCTCGCCGCTGGTTCGGGGGCTGTTAGCTGCTTCAGGCCCTCTCCTCCCCACAGACTTTGGTCGCCTCTCTAGTTTGGGGACTTTGCGGAAGGGATGTATGTCGGTGTATCTATCACCCAAAATACTTCCCATCATCCTTGGGCCACATCCAACTTACAGCTCTTGAGCTCAGCTGTGCACACCTGCCAGTGGCTCACTGGCCACACAGAATCCCTGATCCTGTGGCCCAGCCAGCTCACCCCTCTCTCAGGTCCTTCCACTACCTGTGACCTCTCCCTGGATCGCACTCCTCCTGATCGTCCCAGCGCCCCTCTTTCTGGCCTTTCAAATGTTGAAATGTCACTTCCTCGCAGAAGCTCCCCCTGATTCACTCAGGCCTTCCCTCTCCTGTCACCCCACTTCCGTTCGCCGGGTATTTTCATATTACGCAGTCATTGTTTTACGTGTATGTTTTTGAACTCCAAGAAAGCAGGGGCCATGCTTGTCTTATTTGCCACAACATCCCAGCCCCTAGAGCACAGAACACATAGTAGTTGAATGAACAGCTGTCAAGTGAAGGAAGGAGGCACCCAGATAGCAGGCGACTTAAATGTCACAACTATACTTTCAGGTGATTTTTTAACATTGCAAAAGAAAAACTAGTTCTTTTTTCTTTCTTTTTCTTTTTTTTTTTTTTCATTTCCCATTTCACCTCGATATTTAGCGATTTCTGATTGGTCAGTGATTAGTTAATTACATGGGAACAGCCTGTCCTCAGGGGACCCAAACCCACTGCTGTTTTAACCTTTGCAAACGAACTGTCCTAAACCTTACTCTCTAGCACCGATTTCAGAATCTCTACTTAATGCATCACAAACCTGCAGGGCTTCTCCCAAATTCCAAGGCTGGCTTCATTTCTTCAGAAAGCAGCCGCTGTGCACGGGTACCCGCAGCAAGTGATTTCACAGAATCCTGCTTCAGATGCTTACAGAGAGTTTGATGTATTTCACACACACGAAAAGCACTTTTTCATTTGAGTAGGTTAGTGACGCTCTTGAATACAAATGAGCTGTTTCTGAATATACCGGAATCTCACTAAAATTTTTCTGGCTAGAATGCCGAATTCAGTGGAAGAGTGGCCTGTCACAGACAGATCAAGGGGATTTATGGTTACTAAAATAAAGATTCTCAAAGTGGTTTCATTTTCTGGGGGCAGCCCCGTCATTTCTCGAGCTCAGACACCGTTGCCAGGGACTTGGCCTTCAGAAGGGGAGACGGGAGAAACCTGCCCGAGGGGTTGGTGGTCGTGGTCCTGCTGTCTGAAAGTGGGAGGTGGCCTTCACTCAGGCCCGCAAGAATGTTGGTGTCCGGCTTCAGATGCTTTATGGAACACGTTTGTACTTCGGTGGGGGGAGTCTTGTTAATTTGGGGAGGAAATGTAGATTGAGTTTCAAAAACCTGGTATTTGGAAAGCTTTCTGAAAAAATGTCTTTTCATATACTCGGGTGCCTCGGCATTAGCGAATCAAAGAGAATACACTGTGGTGTAGCGTCTCGCCGGCAAGCTCTGCATTCCAAACCAATTACTTTTTTGGTCTAACCTCAGTGATGCAGCTGTTAAGCGGGACATCGTTGTTCAGGGCGTGTATGACAGAGCTGTGTTGGACTCTGAGTAGGGTAATCGTCTTGTTCACATTTTTTATCTTGGGAGGGGAGCATCTCTTCTTGTGCTCAGTTTGGGAGCAAGAGCGACATCAAGACTTAAGTACGGTCAGTTCTCTAGTTAGCCGAAAGAAGAGTGAGGTGTCCTCCTTAATTCAACTTTCTGTTTCACCCAGAGGTATCCCAAAGACCACTTCTCTATGGCCAGTGTTTATAGAACTCAAATAGGTCAAACTATATGTGACACCAAAACCATACCAAACACCTGTTCATCTCTTTCAATGGTCAGAAGATATTTCTGGATCTCACCAAGCCTCGGGTTATCAAGGGAAACAGCAGTTATTAGGATTTGGGGGCCAATAGAAGCCTGGCCTGTTACTGCTGGCTGAAAGGGGCACTTGTGTTGCCCTTGGGGAGAGTTGGGGTGGGGGCTGGGAGAGTGGGAAATGGGGGGGAGAGGCTTTGCTATCTTCATCGCTGTCACCAGAGGTGAAGGACGGCCATTTTTCCACATCTCCTCAGGTGATCTGTGAGGCTTTTATTGGGTTTATAAATACTTACAAATAGACCCTAAAGTGAGATAATGTCTGTGAAGTACCCAGTGCTGAGCCTAACACACGGAGAAACCTTGAGAAAGTGCAAGGTAACTTAGATGCGTTTATCTGTGATTTGGTTTGATTTATTGTAGCTTTTTTCTTTTGGGGGCCGGAGAGCTCTTCCTGGCCTCCTTCTTGGCTGGAGGGACGTAGATACCTAAGTTAGGAAGAGAACCTTCTTGACCTCCAATGTTGTTTACATTTCCAAAGGAAGCATCTACAGATGAGAAATGTAAGAGACTATCATGAAGTAAGGGTAAATATCGAAGGGTAAATATTTAAATCAGTTAAGATTATGACCTCAGGTTGTACCTTCTTTTCTGGGGCACGTCTAGAAAGAGAGAGAATTAGGAGAAGCAAGTGTAAAACACAGTTTTGGGGTTCCCCCCACACACACACACACCATTAAAAGAAGGTATAATCTCATGAATTTTTGGAGGGCAGTTTTGACCTCAGTTTTGAAAATACTCAGCAATTTCACTTCTAGTGTTTTTTTCCTCTATATATGAAAGACATCCATCATAGCATTGTTTTACCCTGTTTTTGCAGCAGAAGCATAAAACAAACTAACTGGGGAAGAGAAAGAAATATGTGTGTAGAGGGCTGGCTAAATGATGGTCAATTGATATTATGAAATTAAATACGGCTATCAAAAAACATGATAGATGTTCATAAACTCACATAGAAAGATGTCTGAGATCACTGTAGAGGAAAAAAGTTGAAGTCTGCATGGAGAGTACGATTTCACAGATGAGAAAAAAAATTAGATGGATATATATACATGCACATACATAGGTTTTTCTGGAAAGATATAAAAATACTCTTCTAGTAATATAATATAATTGAATAATTATGGAGTATTATAAATTAAGATTAATAATTATGACCTAAAGTAATACAGAAGAAGATCATTGACATACCCATATTGTTTATAGTAAAATGGGTGTTATTAAAATGCTTAAAAGTTATCAGTCGTATGTATGTTAGCTACTTTCTGGTTTGCATTATAATTTATTTCTTCAGCCCTTATGCATATCACATAAACAATTAAACTTCAGTCCAGCTTAGAGTCATTCATAATTTCCAAATTGATGTTTTTATTGTTCAACCAATGGTGTCAAAGACAATGGTGATCACACTGGTCATTATTACTAAACTAGGTGCTAAGCACTTATATTTTCTCTAAACCTCATGAAATCCTGAGAGATGGTGAAGAGGTGGAGACTATACCCACTGACTTAAGTAACTTGCCAACGTTGTGTAGCCAGGAAGTATGGGAGCTAGCTCTCATCGACGGCCTACCGCCAAAGACCATGCTACTTCCATATGCCGTTCTGCCTGAGGTATGGCACTGGTGAGTTAATTTCTCAGAGTCTGTTTTGTTGTTGAAACAGATAAATTTGAAAAAATATGTAACAGAGCACATGCTTTGTTTGCTATTTTCTTGCTTTCTAGCACATTCCATTCACCATTGTTATTACTTATTCTGTGCTTCACATTTGTCTGAACTCTGAACATATAACTATGAAGCTAATGGAAACTTCCCAAGCTCGTTTGATTCTGCTGATATTTCCATAGTGGAAATGCCAGCCCTGCGTTAGCGGGGCCAAGTGGAGGCCTCCATCTGAACGCTGCTCCTGCCTTCAGGGTTGGACCTGATTCAGATTTGAACGCCATACTGTGGTTTCTTTTCTTGAGATAAAGAACAAAGAAAAATTTTGAAAAAGCAAAAGCTGCTTTTGAAACACTCAAGTAATGTAATTTTTCTTAGCTGAACTAATTTTAGGCTTGGCCTGGTTTTGATTTACGAGATTGCCGCAGTTCCGTCGGGAACACGCAGGGTGGCTGCGTACACGTCACAGACACAGAGAAAGGCCTTCCCAGGGGTGCCTGGTGACTCTTGGTTTCGGCGCAGGTCATGATCTCAGGGTCATAATATCGAGCCCTAGGTTGGGCTCCGCGCTGAACCGGTGGTCTGCTTGGGATTCCCTCTCTCCTTCCCCCTCCCCTCTCTCTCTCTCTCAAGTAAAAATAAATAAAATCTTTAAAAGAGGGGCAAAAAAAAGCCCCTTCTAAGCCTCCATCTCCCTTCCTTGCTTTTCTGCCCCCCTTTATCCATTCTTCCATTCAACCCTTCCCTGAGACCTGGTCTTCAGGTGATCCTGCAACGTTCTAAGGTCAGTGGGGTGGGCAGAGCTATGGGACTGGGCCTGCCAAATAGGGAATCCAATCCAGCCTTAGGAAAACATTTTTTAAACTCAGTCCTACAGGAAAAAATAATCAAATTGCCCAGTTACCTGTAAAGAGAGAACAGAATGTGCAGAAGCCTGGAGGCAAAAGAGAATGCGGCATCTGTGAAGCTGGGAGGCTCCAAGGGCCTGACCTGCTCTTTTGAATGAGGATATTGACTACAGATTAGTTCCTTGACCTGGTTCAAGGCCCATAATATCAGGGTACAGAACCTCCTAGGATAAGTTGTTTTGTTTCTAAACATCCTTCCAACACCCACCGCTGCTTCTGAGGCTGTTTAGGACTCATATTTCTCGTGGCTGTCCTACCTGTGTCATCTTCCTAAATTCATACTGGCAGATGACACATCTGGGCAAGGGCAAAACCTTAGGGATACCTCTGGAAGGGAAGAACTTCTGGTTCCTGGACAGGAACTGTTAGCATAACATCCTTCTCCTTATCTTTTTTGAAGATTTGTTTATTTATTTGAGAGAGAGAGAACACAGGCGCGCATGCGTGTGAGTGGGTGGAAGGGGCAGAGCGAAAATATCTCAAGCAGACTCCCACTGAGCTAGGAGCCCGTGGGGCTCGATCTCACGACCCTGAGCTCATGACCTGAACGGAAGCCAAGAGTCGGACCCTCAACCGACTGAGTCACCCAGACGCCCCATATGTCCTGTTTTTTAAAACAAGGAAATGCTTAAGGCTGACATTTCTGTTTTCAATAATGAAGATGTATATTCACATGAGGGGACGACAAAAGGAAACAGAATACCCCAGCCTTAGAGGCTAAGCATTTGGGCTATTTTTATGTGTCACCAACAGAAACATCAAATGACAACTCTTGTTTCATTTCTCTTTATGCATTCGACACTAAAGCCTGCTTCTAAATCTTAAGTTCTGTTAACCCCTCACAATGCATAAACCTAGTTTTGCAGTTTGTACACACCAGAATTTTGGGCTCTTGTCTGTCCTCCAGCCAGTTAAGGAAGCCTTTCTCCACAGTTCTTTTCCTTACTCTACCTTATCATCTAAATTTATTTTTTGCTCATGAATATGAAAACCGAAAAGAAGACCAAATTTGAACATACATGTGTGCCAGTGTGCTCATCAACCTGAAAACACAAGAATCGTATGTATATTGAACTTCAGAAAGTCCACTGAGTGAAAAAGGCAATTGTACTTGAGGTTTTAAAATGACAGATCTATTCCAGTTCAAAGTCAGTCATACATGGAATGGTGAAGGATAAGAAATAATACATGTTGGGGCGCCTGGGTGGCTCAGTGGGTTAAGGCTCTGCCTTCGTCTCGGGTCATGATCCCAGGGTCCTGGGATCGAGCCCCGCATCAGGCTCTCTGCTCAGCGGGGAGCCTGCTTCCTCCTCTCCCTCTCTGCCTGCTGCTCTGCCTACTTGTGATCTCTCTCTGTCAAAATAAAATAAATTTTAAAAATCTTTAAAAAAAATAAATAATACATGTTTACTATTCAGGGACAAGAGTGGTCGTATCATGTACAAAATGAATTTAGTTAAAAAAAGAACCAGCAAAATGCGATTCTTCTAATTGTCAGCAGATTTCCACTAATTATAAATTAAATGTAGTCAGTAAATCCCTTAGATAAAAAAGCTAGTTGAAAACTAAGAATCCTGTAGTAAATATGAGGTCTTGTTGGATACATTAGTCACAGTATGTAATAAAGACAATAAATCGACATAAGCAGAGTTATGATGAAATGTGTATAAAGCACTTTGAACTCCACAGAAGTAAGCAAAGTATAAATAGATAGCGTGCTCAGGCAGAGAGAAAATCAAGTGCTATTTTAGCACTTGGTCTAGTGGTGATTTATTATTCAGGCTCAGCAGCTGAGTCAATGTTTATATGGTGTTTTATATTAACTGAGACAAAAAGGGTCTGTACACATCAGCGTCTCGGATAGATCACTGAGTGAGCAACAGAAATGGCACCCAATGGCCACTCCCTGACGAGCCAGGGATATATGACATTTTCAATATTCATCCTAAAAATTGAAGATGTTCTGACGATTTTGTCTGATAACAAATAGGACTTGAAGAGAGGTGGTAGAGCAAATGTAATGGGAGAAGCCAGGGATGTGGTTAATATTCCAAAGCAGGACCCAGACTGCCTGGATTCAGATCCCAGCTGTGTTGACCTTGGGCAAGTCACTTCTCTGGGCCTTCCTTGTTTCTTCATCAGTAAGTGGGATCAATAGTGGTCCCCACCTCCTAAGCTTGTCGCGGCAGTGAAATGCGCGTTAGCGATAAGACAGTGAGAATAGCGTGCGATGCAGAGCGAGCGGAAGCCGTTCTCCTTTCTCCGGCTGCGTGCGTGTCTCACGACCATCTCTCGAGCACGTCCCCTGTGCCAGGCACTTTGTTCCCACCCTGCTCAGCCTCGTCTGTACCTTATGAAGTTACAAACGGCTAAGCATTTGAACCCAGGTCTATCTGACTTCAAGACCCCACCTTTTCTCACAACAGACAGAGCAGCTTTTTCTTAGAACACGTCTCACAGAAAGCCTTCTGAGATTCCTTCCACCCAGTTCTGGCTCACTCCTTTATCAGCGTGGGCTGCATCTTTATTTGTGCCACTGACGGTGTTTGGTTGTTTCTTGCGTATATCTCCCCAACTAGATCCTGTGTTCTTTGAGAGCAGGCATCTCTCAGACTCCTTCTGGGCAACCCTTCTGACTGGAACTCAGTCTGATCCTAGTAGACTCAGGGATGGTTGAAGGAATAAACACCAGAATTTATGGCCGCTGTGAAATTTCCCACGGAGCTAAGAAGTAGAACAGATGGTCGCTGCTCCTTGCACCATGGAAATTATGCACAGCGTCCAAGCCCTGTGAAACTCTGGTCATTTCTGAATCTAGTCTTCACTCAAGAAAAGTATCTAAATTCAAGAAGTAGCCATGAAAGGTCTTCTACAGTGTGTTGGCCTACCTGCACGGGAAGACTGAGAGTGGGACTCCAAGAGGCTTCTGAAGTGTGACTTTCAGGATTCACCATGTACAGGGTCTGAACCTCATCTTGGCTTTTCGAAGATTGGATGGGTCCATTCCTCAGACAGATCCATCTCTCAGGGCCTGACTCCCATTAATGTCCCCCACCCCCCGCCCAGCCAGGTGTTCAAACCCCAGTGCCATCATATTGATTTGTAAGCAGACACGTGTGCTTCCCTGCCCCAGCCCCTGGTCTCTCTGTGGGTGGATTTTCTTGGGAAGTCAGGTGACCTGAGGTCATGTGTTGAGCCCAGAGTCTGAACAAAGGAAGCTAGGAGACTGTGTTGGTGGTCGAGGGAATGGCACCAAGATGATGTCACATACTTATTCCTAAGAGAAGGAGAAAGGTTGGTGGGAACACTGCCAATGTTGGCCTTTCCAGCTGACGGAACAGCAGCTGACAAGCCTCTATTCTGATTGGTGTAGTCATCCCTAAATGCATCATCGGGATATAGTCACACCTTTCAGGATCCCGTCCATTCTGTTTCTTTAAGGTGCCTTTCTCTTTCCTGCTTCGGCTGCCCCATATCTGTGCCAGCGTGAGCCCGGAACGGTGTCTATTAGAGGGGCAGGGCCCTGGGGCCCGTGCTTCATGGTGCACCCCCTTCAAAAGAAGCTCGAAGTCGGTCAATAATAGAGGAGCAGAGTTGTTCTTGCTAAAACAAATCGCACCGCTTCAAGTACACAAGAGATGGGAAAGAGAAGAGAGCAAGGGAGCCTCTCGAGCGCATGCTTACTGTTCCCACCGCAGGACTACAGCTCTCCGTGCAGAGATCTCAGGCACGCTTCTCCCGGGGCTCCCCACCCATGCAGAGGGTGACCAGGGTGTCCTCCCCCTCTGAAGTCATGCCGCGCATGTGGCCATCCACACGCCACCCCTTGTCCTCCGTCACCTTTCTCGAGTTGGTTTAACTCTTGATGCCTTTGGAAACCCTTTCATTGAGAAGCTTCCCCAAGTCTCTGAGGTACCCGCAGGCACAGCTGAGCGGGCGGCCAAGCGCAGGGCCCCGTCTGCAGCTGTCTCTCACGAGCAACAGCTGTGCTAAGCCAAGTGAGTGACATCTCTGTCCCTTGCCATCTCCGTGCACCCACCTCCCCGCAGCACAGGCGCAGCCCACAGGGAGCCTTCTGGGATCTGGGACTGGTCCCAGGACACCAGCTCTGCCGGAGGCCTGCTGTCCTCACCTTAGGAGCCAGGGGAGCAGACACACCAGCTCTGCTCTTCTCTTCCTCATTCCTGGCCCAGAGCCAAGCACAGGGGCATCCCAAGGGGTCTTTTCCGGCTCTCCCTGGTGGCTTGCACTCAGGGGGTGCCCTTGCCCCGTCTGCACCCTGATCTGCCGGCTGGGCGTGCTCCTCATAGAAAGTTCTGTGTGTTAACCTTTCTCAGCATTTCCTTGTCTGTGGCTAGTAGTGGGTTTAAACTCCACCTTCAGTATGACACGCATTTGCTCATTCATTGGTGACCTCCATGCACCAGGCTTGGTGCCAAGAGCTGGGGATACAGTGTGTGCTTTCCACAGCCGTCCCCTGACTTCTGTGGGGTGCGGAAGCCTCAGCTGTTTGAGTAATGCTCCGTCTCCAGCCTGCTCGTCGCTGGTGGGCCACAGTCCATGTTATACACACTGTCCTTTGCAGTGAGTTGCTCTTGTCCTCAGGCGAATGCCCAAGGTAGGAACATGGGGTTTGGTAACAGTCTAAAAGACCGCCTTAAGGAGAGTGGTGCAAAGCAGCGCTCGATGTAAAAGTTTCCATCCTCTGCCATGTCTGCGTGTGTGTGTGTGTGTAATGAAATCAGGGAGCTGGTTTGCAGAATGGGCCAGTAAAACTAGTTTTAAGGTCTCCTTTCTGGTATGGGGCTCACCAGGAGAGCTGGATGGGCGCAGGCACCCCTTGTTTCAAGGGGGCTAAGCTGCGGGGGGCTGTGGTTTCTGCTCTCTTTCCCTGTGCCCAACTTGTGGCCGTCACCTGGTCCCCAGCGGAGACCAGCCAGGCTACACTTTGCCCATTGAGGTGTCAGGATTCTCACTCCCTGTGCTCCGTGTGCCTCCAGGATAGCCGGGTGTCATCTCAGCTAATATGAGGGTCACTGGAGGCCGCCTCGTGTTTCTTCACGGAGCCTTTCTTTATGACAGTGGGCGTGTGGTCAACCACCTTCTCGGCCCGGGCGTGTCCAGGTCACACTCTGGTTCTGCGGGCTGCATCCGGCCGGCCTCAAGAAAGCAGGTCTCCGTGATCCTAGCAGCTCGTGAGCATCACCCAGGAGTGTTTGTCTGTTTATTTATTTATTAAAGATTTATTTCTTTACCTGAGAGAGAAAAAGAGCGCACGGAAAGGGAGAGAAGCAGACTCCGTGATGAGCCGCTGAGCGAGGAGCCCGGCATGGGGCTGGATCCCACGACCCTGAGATCATACCCTGAGCCGAAATCAAGAGTCGGATGCTTCTCCAGCTGGGCAACCCCGGCACCCCTCTTGGATGGTCCGGAGTGTTTAAAAATCCTGACGTCCCGGCCACATCCCAAACCAGTTCCACCAGCCGCTCAGCAGGTGGAACCTTCTGAGTGACATCACCGCGTGAGACCGAGACTGAGCATAGCTTCTCTGAAGAAAGGAGAAACGGTGACGGCAAAGCAAGACAAGGGAGACGGACGGAATCAGGAAGAAGGGGAGTGACTAAGGCTGCCCGGGTGTGGTGAGGCGGGTGGTACAGCCAGCAAGTCCCGCCTCCTCCAGCGCCCCTGCAGGAGAGCCACGTGCCCGCCCAGCCCCTGAGGGGTGAACGTGGGAAACTGAGGCAGCTCTGGGATTCAGTCGTGCGAGAACACTTCTGGGCTTTCCCACTTACTGGCCGTGCATCCCTGGACGCAGTTCACGTGACCCTCTCTGAGCTGAGGAGTCCTTACCAGTGGAACAGGGATGCTCAGTCCCATCGAGGGGGCTGTGTTGTGGGCTTGCTGGAATGACGGTGAGGTTGGGCGCATGCCAGGCTGTCGGCGATAATAGCTTGATAATGCAATAGGAAGAGATTTCCATTTCTGTTTTGATAAAAGTTCACCAGCTCTTCTCATCAGTGACTTCTCTGTGCTCTCCTAAAAGGCCAAGGGTTCTGCAGTTCTTGGTTTAGGAGGGCTGACTGTAAGTACAGAGGCCTGGGCTCACGGACGAGCCCGTCTGTATTTTTACCAGGTCCCTGGGTGATTCTGATACAGCCCACACCAAGGGCCTTTCTGTAAGCGAAAGCCAAGTCCTCGCCTTCTCTACAAGGGAGGCCCAGGACATGCTCTGTACCTGAGCCTCACCGTCTCCCACCTCCTAGTTTCCTGAAACTTCTAGTGATGTCTGTGAACTTCTGCCGCACCCCAACATGGAAAACGGATTGCGAGGCATGTTGGGGCCGGCAGCCTCACAGCAGGGTAATTCCACCTTTCATTTACAAGTCAAACTGAGATGAACTCTAAAACTGGCAGCCTCCAAATTAGTAACCTCCCGCCAAAGGAGGCAAAAATCTCTTCATTTCTGACTAGGGAGGCAAAAATGAGTGTGTCTCTCCCTTTTGATAGTGAGCCTTCAGCCATCAGCTATGAGAGTGCAAAACGAAACAAAGCACCCCCCGGCATTAATATTATCTTTAAGGGCACGAGAAGCCTCTTGGACCAGTGACTCGAAGAATCTGTGCATTGACAAGTTTCCATGGGCATCGTGAGAGGGCCGATCCGCAGAGCCCACCAGCACCCTCGGTGGCTTTCCTGCTCGTTGCTTTGTTGTAACTGTAGTAGGAAAAGAGGTGTGTCTGCCCATGGGAGCAGCTTCTCTAGGGACCCTCTCGGAAGGGCTGGAGAGGCAGGGAGCACTGGCGATGGGGCCCCAGCCCAGGAAGCGGGTCTGCTGAGTATTAGTGGGAGCTCCTTGGGCTCCTCATGGCAACATCAATCCCTGTGGCGTCTTGGAGGCAGAGTTCTCACCAGATCAACCTAGCCATTTACTTAGCTGGTGGATAGTGATCATTCACAGGCTCCGGCTGGCCTGGGAAAGCGGAAAACACCGAGAAGACTGAGCCCGGATGGGTCAGGCAGGCAGCCCTCTCCCACCTCCTCTTTCCAGGGGAATGAACGCCATTGCCCACCGGAGGAGCCCTATAAGCACAAGGCCGCTGGCCGGAGCTCTCACTTCCATTCCGCAAAGGTAAAGAGGCTATTCCCGCTGCAGTTTTTGCTTGAGGACAAGAATTCCAAGCAACACCAAGGGCTTCTGTTTTGGGGAGGAATTTCAGTCGCTCTCTCCCCCTGCTCTTCGCAATTTGGCGAGCGACTTTATACGTGACATTCGTCTTCATGCTGCTGAAAGTCATGTTCCATAACCTGTCAGGGGCTGGAGAAATACCTGCTGGGACTCTCCAGGGGATTTGGAAGGGAGAGGAAAGGAGAAAAGGGAAATGAAGGCAGGAGAGTTGCAGCAAAGGAAGGGTTTTTTAAATTATGTCAAAACTCGTGCTTGCTTGGTAGACAGCATAGACAGCCTTCCATATGCTTCTTTAACAGGGGACCCTGGAGTTCTTTCATGAATGAAGGGGGACATTAAACATTCATCAGAATACCTTTGTGATAGGTGTCAAAAGTTCATTGAGTGCCAGGTTCCATTCAAAACACCACACACGTGAGCTCGTGTCATCTTCATGAGAACCCGAAGCTGTGACATAGGCACTTAGTGCTCTCAGAAAGGAGGACGAGCCCACGATGACCATCTCATGACTTAAATCAAAAGCTTTCTTTAAGCCAGGAGTATTTCTTCGATGTCAGCGTCCATCTAATGAGCAGTGGGAATATTCAGTCCTGGAAATGGCCCAGGACCTTGGCTGAGATGCATTCTCTCCCTCAGGTGGAGTGGGGGCCTCTGTCTGGCACCCCAGCGGGTAGCTCTCTGGGACAAACCCATGGGATGAGAACTTCTTCGGTGTCGCCCATCTTTCCTTGTTTTACAGATGGAGCCGGGGAGGAAATAGGGAGGGAATCCCATAGATGTAGCCGGCTCGGCCACGTCTAAAGCTCTGGAACCAGATGAGAGTATCAGGGTCTCTGGGGATATTCAGATCTGTCTTTCTGAAGGCGGGGTGTCCTGTGTAGTCTGAGAATCTGGCAAGGGTGCCAAGCCAGGGAGCTTCCTGGCAGCCTCTCTCAGGCTCTCTAGTCTTTCCTGCCCATGCCTTGAGAGCTCACATTCTTTTTCTTCCCCCCACCAATGCCAGCAACTTTGCTGAGCACCTCCCTGGCCCTCGGGAAATGTTCAGCCGTGGGTGGACCATCCGTCCTCACGCTCTACTACAGAATCTTTGTGTGTCGAAGGCAGAAAAGTAGGTAAAAAAGGCTGCTTCCTTGGCACCCATGCTGTGCCTTGGCAAACCTGCTCCAGGATTCCCACACAGGCTCAAGAGTGAAAGCAGAGAACGAGCCAGAATATCCTTGCCGCTTTATTTTACTCTTATTTTTAAGTTGCGGACTGGTACTTTTCCATTCATTTTAATCGAGTCAAGGCCCATGACTTTTGCGATCCCCAAATCCTCCGTAAATTCACTGCAACTGGCTTTTCCCACCCCCCACTCAAACCCCACTCCCTTCCCTGCCTGGGAACCTGCCCTTTAAATTTGACATGGCTAGGATTCTAATCTCTCCTCAAAGGCACAGTGACAATTTCACAACAAAGCAGAGAGGTTGGGTGGTGGGTGTGTGGGGGGGGTTGTTTTCTGCTCCCATTAAGAGAGCAACTGTTCTCTTTGTCTCGTGGGGCCAGCTCTTGGCACCAGACCGGGGAGACCTCAAACTTGGTGTTGCAACATCCATCAGACCCAAGTGCGTCTGGGATCCTTGAAGGTGAACTGCAGCTGTTTGGATAAAATTCTAAAATCTTGTTTGTGAGATTCTCAGGCCTGTTTTACAATCGTTCTTCTTGGCAGAGAGACCAGGAAGTTTTACTTTCCCAGGGTCCCAGGCAGGTAATTGTTTTCCCAAACTGCATTTTAATCTCAGATGGAAATGGACATTTTTCATTCTGAGAACTTTCACCCACATCTCTAAACGGTTTTCATTCGCCCTGTGTGTTGGGGGAAGCCAGACAACGCCGAGACTCGATTATGGAACGTTCCCCACCCCCGAAGCGCCCCTAAATGCATTTCCATCTCTGGTTATAATTTAGGGACATTTACATTTCCTTTTAAAAGATTTATTTATTTGAGAGAAAGAGCACGAGCAGGAGGGGCAGACGGAGAGGGAGAGAGAATCTGGAGCGGACTCCCTGCTGAGCACAGCGCCTGGCAAGGGGCTTGAACCCAGGACCCTGAGATCAGGATCTGAGCCAGGCACCCCAGGGCCATTTATATTTCTAAACAACAGTTAGGAGCCTTTTAGTCTTGGAATCTTGGAGTGCTTTCCTATTAGTTGGCTGCCCATGTCCAGCAGGCGGGTGATCGCCTAAGGATGAGAATTGGCAAACTTGGTTACTCAGTGCCATTTTTAAGCAAAGCTACTAACTAGCTGGTAGTTTAGGCCGCAGCCGGGTACCTTCGTGGCCCCCAGTGTCCCACTGATTTACCCTGAGGCCCCTTGCATAGAGGACCTAGGCTAGAACTAGAGCCCCAGAGCCCCCAGTTCTCTTCCCACCCCTCCAGCACACGGGACTGTCCGCTCAGAGACGTGGCTAATGATGTCGAGCGGTGTGCACACACCCATGACGCTGGCTCAGTGGTGCTGTTCTTTGGAGAAGGACAGGTGAGTTAATTTTCCACTCTTGTCTCTTCCTGGAGGTAGGGGGAGCGTGTGACAGGGGTGCCCACCAGCGCTCCCATGGTCAGCTGTCCGTCTGCACACACACAGGTCAGCTTGGGAGCTGGACTCCTTGGACACGTCCTCCGCCCCACTTCTCCAGCCCTCCCCCTGCCGCCGTGAGCCGCTGCCATGTCGTACCAGGTCTCTGTTTTGTGAGGGTCATTAAAAACATAAAAGCCAAAACCCTTCATGGGGAAAAAGCTGAACTTGCCGTAGTGTCTTTGTTGCTCATCCCCAAAGATCCACCTGTCAAGCCTGGTGCTAGGTTCTCTGACACCGGAGTGGTTGAAATCCAGTTTGAAATGTGAGCAAAGATTCCAGGCCACGGCCACCTTCAGCGCGCGCCAGGGGCGGTGGATGACAGAGGTGTTGTGAGAAGGGCCTGCAGGGCCACGTGGAACTTGTCCATGGTCTCCTAGGTGGGCTATTGAGGAAAGGAGGGAGGAGGAGGACAGAGCTTTCTAGGCTGGGTGGACAGCATGGTGGTGGAGGGCCCAGGGTGGGTGCTCAGAGGATGGCAAGGGGACCTTCTGGCATACTGCCATGGAGGGGACGCTCTGCCTGGGTCGCTCTGCCTGCAGTCACATGCCCCACGTTAGCTGTTTGGGATTTTTTGGCCAAGTGTTCATGGCTAGTCTTCATTTTTGGAGAGGTAGGCTGGTAGAGGAGAATTAGATGGGCTAGACAAAGGAACAGCTGAATACTTAGCACTTCACCTGCCCTTAGGAAAGGCATATTTGGTACGTTCTCTCTGAGGGAATCCCAGCAATGGACCCAAGTCTGAGTGTTCCTGTCCTTGGACATGCCTATCACTCACTGATTCCCTTATAACTCATCCATTCTTTATTTCACATATTCATTCACTCATTCAGTCAATCAACAAACATTTCCTGAGCAAGTGCTTCCTCACGCTGGGCACTGCGAGGCAGACAAACTTCCTGTTATGAGTCAACAGCAGGAAGGTTCTAGAAACCTGGTCCCCAGGGGCCTGACTCCTCCATGGGCCCCCTAAACCTCCCTCACGTACTCAGTGTGGGTCTCTGGTATCCAGAAGGTGTGAAGAAAGGGTGAGAGACAGAGCCACTTTTCTCAGGCTGGGTCTCATCGTTATGCAAAACTCTGATTAGCCTACAAGTGATTGTATCGCCAGCTTCTCTCAACACTCTATTTCGTTCCCGCCACTGCCCCCCACCCTCGTGAAGGAATATCCTGTCAGTGGACCATGCAGAATGCTGACAGGAGCGCCCTGAATGGCCCGTCTGGGAAGGTTCACAACCAAACGGCCGTGTCCATAGTTGGAGCCGGGATCATTTTTTAGCTTTACCTTTGCCTGAATGTACCATCCCCAACTGTCACCTCCCTTCCCGTCATCCTAAGTCACATCTCTGTTATGAGTGCTTCCCACGTCTCAGGCTCTGAGGATCCTGGCGAAGCTGGTGCCACTGACCAGCCCCAGGTCGCTCTGCTCTGAGAGGTGCGAGCCCCACAGAAAGGTCGAGAGCAGGGCTCACCTGTCCTGTGGGCTCTGAAGGTGTGTGTACTTCGGTAGACTGCTGACTCTCCCGGTAGCTTCGTTGTCCCCTGTGGCCTGGGCTCCAGGCAAGCTAGCCTCCCCCGACCCCCACCTGCAGAGTGGGAGGAGAGGAGAGCAAGGGTCCTAGGATATGCTTTGAATCTCATCTCTAGTGTTTTGTTGACCAGCTGGTTCCAGCCGCCTCTCAGCTTCTCCGAGCGCAGCTTCCTCACCTTCGAGCTGCTTCTTGAACCCGTTGGCAAAACAGGTTTAGCACCGTTAAGGACCTCAGAGAAACGAACCAGGGCTGGAATTCACCTGGGATGGCCCCGCACCGCTGTTCGTTGTTTACAGCCAGCCCGAGTCGGCTCTGATTGGCCTGGGTGCACCCCGTGCTGGCTATTAAATACTTCGAATGTGACTCCTGGAAGTAATTTGTGTGAAAGAGTTTGCAGACAGAATGGCACACCGTTAGCTCATTTCACTGTGGCGTTGGAGTAGCTGCCTTTCCCAAATCGGACTTAGAATACATTCCCTCTGTACAGTTTTTTCATCAGCTGACAAATGAAGAATCTTCAAATTAGCTTATATCCTTCGCAGCTCAATGAAGGAGAATGACTGCAACGTTGAAGCATAGACCTTCTCACCCAGCATTTTCTGGGAGTGCTGATGACTTGGCTTCCTGAAGTTCTAGGGAAGGAAATGTACTTGAGCCTTGGAAAGTGTCTGAAGGACCGCTCATGGTGGCCTTTTGATTTGAGGAAGGTGACTTCAGACATAATATGGCAGAATTCTGTAGAATGTCAAGGTCTCCCTTAACTTTGATCTGTGGCTCAGCATGACCTCTTCCGTGAACTAGAAGGCAATAAGCATTTTTAAAAGGGGGTGTGCTCTGTGGTTCTTAACAGAATTCCACAATATAAAATGTGTGTGTGTATGATAAATATTCATATCTATATCTCTGAGAATTAAAGCTATGTGCCTTCTCCCCAGAAAAATTCACAGACACAGGAAATTTAGCCTGGAAATGTAAAGGGAAAAATGGATTCCCCAAAGCTGAAATTTCCTAATAAAGGATTTCTGTTATCCATGGGAGAAAACCCTGGGTCTAATGTCCCTTTCTTTGCTAAAATTCTCTCTGTGTTTTTATTCACTCAAAAAGAAACTGCAAATCAAATTTTAACATAGTCAATATTCTACCAGAAATATTTCTTTATAAGCACCACTCTCTGAAATTTTCCTGCTCCTTTTGTCAAGACTGTACCCAATGAAAAAAGGTCTGGTACAAAAAAGCAGTTTCATGTAATTATTACAGTTCATAGTAACAGGGCTTGATATATAAAAGGGAAAATTATTATACAGATTATATTAATTTATTTCAAAGCTTAACTCCAATACAAGTAAATGTTTTTTCATTCCTCACTTGTACAGGGTGGAGATGGACTTTTTTCTTTCAATTTGTTTTCCCATGTCTATTTAAAGCAACCAAAATAGGAAAACTACTACACAGGTTCTAACGTTCACTTCCTCCACCCTTTTTCTGTACTCTGTCCCAGGTCTGATGAATATAACTTTTTAAACATGTCATTTATTTTTATTTTTATTTTAGTCTAAATGTCTCTTCAGAAACACCATGGGAAAATATTTTTAGCTTCACTAAGAAAACAAACATGTTTAAACAAATAACACAAAAAATGTCCAGGTGGAATTAGTGTTTTCGGAGTTCACGGGTTTTAATGGGGAACCCCGTAACATACAGGCTGCGACAGAATTTTTCTCGATCCTAGGTGTGCCCTTTCTTTCAGGAATAAAAACGAAGGGAAGAACTAATCACAGTTTTTACACCGGAACCAATCTTTTTGTTGGTGGAGGATTCCCTCCGACGTGGGGCTGGGGACTGGGCCTTTTCTCCCTGAACACCAGAGAGGCAGAGAGGAAGCAAAATGTAATGTGCCTCCCTAGAGCTCTGCAAGGGGAAGTGAAGGTCGTAAACAATAATTCAAAAGAAAAGTAGGGCCCAGGTGCCCAAGGTATGAATCGCAAACATCAAGTACATACTGTCCCAGGCACCATTCCTGCCCTTTTCTGTGGTACTGTGCCCCTTTTAAAACCCAGGTTCCTAGAAGCTGCCCGTCTGCTTGGTTTTGATCGGCTCTGTGATTTATTCCTTCTTGATGGTAATGCTAATAGCTAACAGAGTACTTAACGTGTTCCGGGTACTACTTTAAACATGTTACATGTAATGACTCAACCCTCATAAGGACTGAATGAAGTATGTCCTGTCCTTATCCCCACTTTCCAGATGAAGAAACTGAGTCACAGTGACACATTTAGCACGTTGCCCAAGATGACAGCCCTAGTTTGTGCCTGAGCCAGGATCAGCCCTGTGTTCGTGCTCTCAGCCACCATGTCAGGCTTCCCCTCTGGAGACTATTATCATAATACGGCCATTGATTATATGGGTTTACATTGAAAAAGGTGAAAGAATATAAAAAAGATAATCTCTGTTCTCTGCAAAGATAAAATTTAAAAGAGGATTGAAATTACCTCAGTGGTGTCCACTGGTGTCTATCCTGAAAAGAAGACGTAGCTCCTGTCTGCGTTAAATTTGGAAAACAAGGGCTAGTTCCTGCTGACAGCTCCAGAGAAGCCCACCACGGAATCAGGGAGTAAATGTCACTTCACTTTACTGGGTGCCTGCCTAGGCCTGTAGACCCGTGAAGCCCTTGTCAGACTTTAAGAATCCAAGAAGGCAAACCAGAACCTCAGAATTGGGCCTTTTGACTCTGCTTGTTGGCCAATAAGCAGCTCTAATCAAAGACAGTGAAGCCTGCTCAGTGTGTATGAAATGGTGTTTACGTCCCGCCGTTTGGCCTGGGTTCTAGTAGAGAAAGCGCAGTGACCGTTGGTCGGCAGAGTTTCCAGATAACGTCCTCGGATTTACCTTTCCTCTTCCCACCGATATGCAGACCTCCCCCCCCCACCCCCTGGAAAGCCTTGTCCTTCCACGGGGACTTTTCACTCAACAGAACATGAGGGAACTTTTGGAAATTTATGCTACAGAGGCCAAATTCACCAGTGAGAGGAGCTGTTTACATTTCCCTCCAATTGGAAACAGATCAGAAGCTTTAGGGCATTAGAAAATGCAAGCTACATAACAAAATTCTGAGTTCAAGCATTTCACGGATTTTTGGCTCTTGATGTCAGTTATGGATGATTATAACCCTGGTGTGATTCTCAGTGCGGAGCTGGCAGTCTTTCTCAGAACGGCAGCCAGCTGCAACAATGACCTCTAAGACCATGGAAATGTACCCTTCGGGGCCGCCATTCCTCACCTCAGCTTCTGGCCTGGGCAGCCAGGCCCAGTACTGGAAGGGCAACAGCTGCTCAGGGTCCAAAGAGACTTACCGGTTCTTGGCAACGAGGGAAACAAGAATGTCCAGGAGCCCTTGAAAAGTCCTCTGGTTGGCCCTGCTGCCTTTAGGCAAGACCACCCAACCACCCCAGCCAGATGAGAACAATCCCGTTTTAGGACCTGTAGAGAGGGAACTGCAAACTCCCTTCGTCAACTTTTACTTCGGCAGAATGATCTTTGCTAGCTTGGCTGTCCCGGCAGAAAGAAGAGGAACCTGTCTTAGAAAGTTGTGTGATCTAAAATGTTCCACAGAGAGATGATAGACAGATAGATGAACAGATAGACAGATAGAGGGAGGCAATAGACAAAGAGATGGTGGGTGAAGAAAGGAAATGGAGAGAAAAAGCGGGAGACAGAAAGAGAAAAGATAACTGTGAAAGATAGTCAAACCCAGAGCAGTGGGACACTTATTACTTATTACAGAATCAAGTGCCAGAGGAGTCCACTACAACCCATTTGAAACAGATGCCACCCTCCTTCATGCTCCTGGGGCATTTTCCACGTTCCTCGACCACACCTTATTGGATCGCAGCATGAGAATTTGTTAGCTGTTGGTCTCCCTGGCTGGAGTGAGAGCTTCCTGAGGCAAGGACCGTGTCTTATTCCCGTGTCCTCTCCATCTAGCTCGGTGTCTCGCTCCGTGGAAGCGAGGGAGGGGGGAAGAGAGGGAGGGACAGAGGTAAGTAGGTCAAGCAATATACATTCAGATCCTTTAAGGAGTGCCTCATTCCTATCGCTTCAGTCCTTAACATTTTCCCACGCAGACTTAACCTGATGTCGCATTTTCCTTCCATAAATTGTTACACTCAAAGTCGAAATGATTTATAACCTGCCCAGGACTGGATTTGTTATTGCTTACCTCCATTTGACACCTTCCTAAGAACACCAATTCCTTATAATGTTATTTGGCGTGGAAATTATTTCCCCCCAAATACATTTCATTTGAATTTGTTGTTTATATATGTACCTTTTCCATGATCTAGGTACTGTTGCATAGTCTTGGCCGTGTGAGCTGGTGTGATACACTGCAGGGTATCTTCTGGGTCAGTGACTATTACTGTACCTTATGCAAATGTTCCCAGCCAGTGTGTCCTCTCCGTGTGTTCCAGCACCGTGTGTGTTCTGTCTTGTCTGACTCTCTTTCTACTGTTGACATACAATGGCTGACAAGAGGTGTGGGAGTGAAAGCGCCAGCTCCCAGTGCCATCAGGGGAGGTTAAGGGAAACGGGCAAAGGCCAGCTGTCAATTCAGCTCGCCAGGAAGTCCTGGGACCCGGAAAAAGGTGTCACCGGTGTCCTAGCCTGGAAGGGTCACTGTGAAGGGAATGGGAAGGAATGAGAGAGCGGCAGGCATGGCATGACTTTGTGGGGATTTTAGGGTAACAGGAGGTGACAAGAGTATGATGCTGAGGACATCGCTCTCCAGGGACCTTGAGTGTCCAGGATTGCGTCCCTGAGCCAGGCAAGATATTCAGTCCTTAGCCCTCCCCCTCCAGAGCTCCTGGCAGCAAATCTGTCTGGTGTGACCCCCGTGCCTTCCCAGACCCAGATCCAGATCCTCTCATCTTTCAAGGCCCAATCCAAGGTTTGGCCAAGCTTCTCCTCCTATAAAGAATATTCTTCCCCTTCCCTTGGAGCTGTCTCTCTTCTCCTTAGCACCTCCTGGTGTCCCTCTTTTCCTGCTAGCTCTCTCTCTCTGGGGCACTGTACTGGGCTGTGTATAAAGCCTGGCATGCCCACCACACCACAGATCCTTTCTGCAGAGGGTGAGCAGCTCCTCCCACCAAGGGCCAGGCATTGTGTCTTGTGGGCCTCAAAGCACATCCATAACCCACGTTGAGTCAATTAAGGTCCCTGGTTTAACAGAAAAGGGATGGCCTTTGTCACAGGTAGACAGGATGGCCGGTCAGGCGATCTGACACAAGGACTCTGCCCATTTGGGGCACTGCTTTTCGATGATCACTGTCGGGACCGATTAGACCCTTCCTGGGAGTCGTTGCCATTTTTAACATTGTCATATAGTTTATTTGTGCCTTCCCTTGGGCTGAGGTCTTTCTTATTCCTTCACTACATCAGAAAGTCCCGGGGGACAGAGGCTTACTGGATCGCTCTTTCCTCGCCCTCTGTACCTGGGCTCTTGGGGCTCTTGGAGCGAGTGACTGTGATGCATGTCGCCCTGATGGCTTCACCCAAGGAGTAGACTCCTCTCACGGCTTCCCGTCAGGTTCTGCAGCCAACTCCGCGAGAGAGATGGGGATCAGAAAGGTCTCTCGGTGTTACCGAGTGGTGTGAATGGGGCCACCGAGCTGGCGAATGGAGGCAGTAGCTGCAGCCAGCCAAGGATGTGGTTGGAGGGATAAACACAGAAGATGCCTGCGGGCTGCCCAGGCCAGAGAGGTCTGAGGCTTGGGGTCTGGGAGACGGGGACCAAAGAGTCCTAGAACAACGAAAACAGGGCCAAGACATGAAGAGTGACAGCAGTAAGACTACAGAGAGGGACAGACACACAGAGATACCAAAGGATGTTCATCCAAACTGGAACGTGTCAGTGCAGACTCCTGCTTCCTTCCCTGGGCGGTGACATCCTCGGGAGCTGGGGTTAGATTTTGTTCCCCTTGCTCCACTCGGGGGCAGGGTGGCACCTGTAGGACGTGCCCAGGGCCAGGCCCGCAGTCGGCTCCCAGTCATGGTTTTTAACCTGAGCTGAACTGATAGGAGGATTGCACAGTCTGTCTTGACAGTTTACCCAGAGGGCTACCAAGGGTTCGATCGCCTTGAACGTTATGAAGTTCTCTCCCTTAAATCTAACTGCGCTTTCTTGACACAACTTAAGTCCATTTCCTCTCCAATGGCTTAAAATGCAGGGGATGGTTTTTCAGCCATCCAGGAAGAAGGAATGCTGTGTATCGAGCCTGGATTCAATAAAGCCAGATTTTTTTTTTTTTTTTTTTTTTTTTAAACAGCTCTTAGCATCTTCTACTACAGACACTGGTCTGGGCAGGGCTTTTTACTTTATTGAATCCAGCTGAATGGCTTGACTACATTAATAATGGGGCTGCGTTTCCAACCACCGCCTCCCAGTCTTTTCCCCTAAAAGCCTTACGGTGCTTAAGCAACTGCTAATAGGTGAATAATTGCCGGTGGCATCATTTCCTGCCACGATCTGACCACCAGGATGAGGTTTTTCTTCTTGCACCGAATCTGGAGTTCTCGAGCCTGCCATGTGCGGGCTTGCTTGAGAATCATATTTAAAACACTGTCAACAAATCCAAGTGCAGCTATGAGTGGGGCTGTGTTGAGTTTCCGTGTGTTGAAACATTAGGGATTTGGGAAGACTGTGTGGAGTGTACAGTAAAATATTGGCCTGAAGGGACCCTCACCTCAAGGTTGTCTGGAGGTTTGAACCTGGCAGCTCCACGGAGCATGGACAGTGCCATTTTGCAGGTCCCCCCGGGAGGGACTGGGAAAGTTGCATCCCTGCACGTGGAGAAGATGCTGTTGACTTGGCTGCCCTGTCGCCATGTTTCTTTTTGAAGTTTCCGGGGCAGATGACGTCTCATCATTAGTTTTCTTTACGTGGGGCTTGAGCAATGGTGGGTTTTAGTACAGGTTAGTGCACCCAGGCATCGGTGGGGAGGACAGGCCAAAGCACACAGCTGGCACACGAATGCAGCAGAGCCCCCGGGAGCACAGGGGACCCACGTGGTCTGGGTTTGAATCCAGCTCGGCCACTGTCTATCAATTACCTACTCTGCCTTGGTCGCCTCACTTCGATAACACTGCTTGCTTCCTTGGGTCGGTAAGAAGTTCAGTTGATATTTGTTGGATACTTAAGTTGATGCTTGTTCGTGGTCCCACGTAAGTGCCTCTGCTGGCCTGTATTTGTCCTTTTGTGGAAGGGTCCACGCGTGTACTCCTCTCCCCACAGCCTCCGACCAGGATGAGCAGGAATGTCTGCCTTTCAGCTGGCCCGGGTCACAGAGGGCGAAAAATGAGGCAAACCTCGCCTATTATGCTTTTTTGGCAAAAATAAAAGAATTATTTCTTTTGATCTGGAAGCTTAATGTGCCCATTTCTGTGGGCTGGGTGCTGGGGGTGATATTCCTCTGTCCCCACCTCTGAGAACTTGCATCAAACTGGAGCGACATGACTATTTCATAATCAGTAGCAAAATAAAACCGGGGGGCAGACATAGTGAAGGACGGCAGGAGCGGAGGAGACGTCCATGGGAAGATAGCAGGCAAAGGAGTTTTTAGATTTGGTTTAATAGAAAAAAAAGGAAGTGAGAAGGAGGTAGGAAACACTATCTAGGGTGCTTGGCATCTGTGTCACCCGACGTCCTTCCTGCAACAGGCATGTTGCGAAGCTGGGCCTTGCACCTTCTCTAGTGACAGAGGAATAAAGACAAGCTGGAGAAATAAAAACATGTTAAGATGTGTGAGTTACCAAGTCAGACCGCAGCAGATCCCAGGGATATTTTTCTGCTTTAGAAATGCAGATATGGGGGGGGGGGCGCCTGGGTGGCTCAGTGGGTTAATGCCTCTGCCTTTGGCTCAGGTCATGATCTCAGGGTCCTGAGATCGAGCCCCACATCGGGCTCTCTGCTCAGCGGGGAGCCTGCTTCCCCCCTCTCTCTCTGCCTGCCTCTGCCTACTTGTGATTTCTGTCTGTCAAATAAATAAAAATAAATCTTAAAAAAAAAAAAAAAGAAATGCAGATACGGTGGGTCGTGTGCATGTGTGTGTGTGAGAGAGAGAGCTAGCGAGAGAGCGCTGTACTTTAAGTCTAAAATCTACAAGGACAGAAAGAAACAGAACTGAAGGAGTTTTTGTTTATGTGGCTCTTCATCGTATTAGATTTTTATGGGTTTTTCTCAGAGCTTCTTGATGGTCTACTAATACAAAATAAGTTTATTAGGTTGTTCGCCTGCCTCTTTTCCTCCTCGGGACCTTTTATTTTCTCTTGCTGGATGCTGAGCTGTGTTTCCTCTGCGGGGGCCCATCCCAGGCCCGAGGAGGGAGCCAGCAGTCCCCAACAGCTCATCTGTGTCCTATCGCTCAGCCCCTGCGAAGTGAAGGGAAATAAACAGCACGTGGGAGGGGGAAATCTGTGTTCTAAGAACTGCTTTGGTTTATACATCTATAGATACACTTAACCAGCACGGTGGGTCACATGTACCGGCTGGTGAAACTGAGCATGACTCACTTTTAAACAACTCATAGAGCAAGAAATATGTTTCTCAAAACCAGCACCGTTGGCTTACACACGGAGCCGGGGGAGGGAGCAGGCAGCCTCAGAAAGCACCCGTGCACCGTGCATCTGGTGGGAAGAAAGGGTGCCCGGGCCCAGAGAGCTCTTTGCCATACGTTGTATTTGGAGAATCTCCCTCGGTGAAGACCCGACTCCCCACCCCGGTGCTGGGGCTGGGTGCTTGGGATAAATTTTCAAGTTAGCCCATCTTTCTTTTACAGGCTGGCTTTGTGATTGGCACTAGAACTCTTCGATAAGTCAGTCTAGTGGTGGAGACCACACCAAGGGAGCCTGAGGTGTGGAAAAAGTATGTCCCTCCGACCCGAGGTCAGGTAGGGAGAGGCCAAGGAGAGAAAGGTCTGAGAGCGTCGTGGAAGGCAGGGTCTTCATTAGAGCCTCTAAGGGCTTCGTTTGCTGGGAAGGAGAAGCAATTGCAGCCCAAGCAAGATGGAAAAACCATCTGAACAAAAAGAAAGTAGAAGTGACAGAGGTCGCACTCGCAGTTTTTGTTTTTGTTTTTGTTTTTTTTGCTGGGCGGGGGTCCACTTTTTTGGGGGGGGGGACATAAAAAATAGAGATACAAGAGAACAGTCACCAAGGGAGCCCAAGGCACCACTTACTAAATTGGTCCAAAAGAGGGATTTCACCAAATGCAAATGAACAAAGAACAATACATGTGACTCAAAATATCCGTTATGCTCTTATGCGATGGGTGTGAGGCAGGGAGGTGACCTTTGAAAGGTTTTAAACTTGTAAACTTTTGCAACCACATTGTTTTGATTGCTGGGGGATTAAGAAAGGATTACCTGGGGTACCATTTTGGAAAAGTGATTAAAAAAAAAAAAAAAAACAACTACTTCCTGCTCAGTATTTTAGGATTCTTTTTCATTCTGTGTTTGCTTTGAAGACCTACCATCCAAAGGCCCATGCTCAGCCTTGGATGAAAAATGAACGCCCAGAAGGGTAGAGGGGCCTGGCTGCTACTCTACCTGTCCTTCGATTCCTGGTTCCTCTGCCAGTCGGGTCACTGGAGCAAGGGTAACCCCCACTCCCACCCCAGATTAAAGACGTGGGGCCTTGGTTTTGCTCCCAGCCCAGTCCCTTCCCCCTTGGACAGGCCAGCAGGGCACCAGCATGTCAAAGCGTTGTCCCTTACTCTGGGCCAGACATTCCCTGCTGGTCTCTGAAATTTGGGAAACAGGAAATGTTAAGAAAATGTCTAATTTGCCCGATCATGTGAACTCCCTCTGATGTTGCAACAGAATTTTGGAAAGCAGTGCCGTGCTCCGAGCCCGGCTCACTTGCACCCTCCTGATCAGAGAGGATTTGCTCCTCTGAGACTAGGGTAGATTTGACTACCCAGGCTCAACTTCCCTCTTTCTAAACATGTAAACCCCGATGCCTAAAGAACCAAACCAGAAAAACCCATGCAGTCTGTCACATGATCAAACACCAGTGGGGTTGCCCAGAGGGGCCTGCGTGCCTGTCCCTGAAAAGCCCCTTGGCATTTAATGAAAGCACCCAACCCCAGGCCAACATGCCTGTGCAGGCTCCCGCAACGTCTTTAGAACCTTCACTACCTGTGTTTGTTGGAGATGATGGATGATTAGCCTTTCTTCCCACACATTTGGCTTTGATAATCTCCACGCGAAAACATTCAGATGCAAATAATTTAAAAACAAAGTGGCTTCAAGGGATCTTTCTGGGGAGATGGAAATGCTCTGTATCTTGATGGGGGAATGCGTTCCACGGGTGTATGCTTTTGTCAAAATTCATCAAAGGGTACCCAGAAAACGTGGTCATTTTGCTCTATGTAAATTGTACCTTGATGGGAATTTTTAAAATAATAAAGCAGCTTGAGTTTAGAAAAAAACAAGTGGGTGTGATGTAAATGACCCCATTTAAAGAGATCTAGAGACAGAAGCGTCCACCAACAGAAACTAATAAATGCATGTATGTGGGCAGTCCCCACCGTGCGGGAAATCTTTGCAAGGTGAGCAGATCAGGCCCAGCTCACAGATAGGACAGCTGGCTATGTGCATGAGTCTGTGTTTTCATGTTTTGTTTTTTTTTTAATCTTTATGTCCAATTTTGTTTGGCTCATTTCCCTGTTCAATTGGATTTTGTCTTCTATTTCCTGACTATGACTCCCCCACAGTACCTAACATCCCAGGCTGGCAAGAAGCGAGTGCCCAATAAATGTCCACTCACCCCCTGAGATGCAGTGCTTTCCCTCCCTCTGGAACGTTATACTGAAATTAGCCAGCGCGTGTTGGCCTTAAATGCCGATGTAAGACTGGAAAGCGAAAGGAGAAACATCCATACTTGTGCTGGTTTTGAGAAAATTCCCAGTGCTCTCTGCTTCTAAAAACATCGCACTTCGGAACTTAACTTTGGAAAAACTACTTTTGCCCCACAAGGAAAAGAAAACTTGTACTCCCTAAGTCGTGATAGTTATTTTAAAGCAAGAAAACAGAGTTAATGATTATGTCTGAATGTGGGCGAGTGAGGGCAAAGGTACCCTTGCTTTTCCTCCTCTTCATGGCGAATGGGAGCAGGTGTGGAATTTCCCACCAGTTACACTGTGTCCATTTATACGTTTGTATACGGAGTTTCATGGTTGTTGTTGTTGTTGTTTTTTTTTTTCTGAAAGTCTTTGTTTTGTCATCATCTCATCTTGAAACTAGAGAGGAAGGGAATGGAAGGGCAAATTGCTAATATCAGAGCCTTCTGGAAATTCCCCTTTTATGGTACATGAGTCTTTCTTAAGAACAGTTCTCTTTCAGTTGTGTTTTTGTGAGTTTAGTTAAAATCACTCTGCCCAGCCCTGCCTCTGGTTTCCTTAAGCATCATCCGTGCTGTCTAGAACATGGGGCTGCCTGGACACAGCCATGCGGTGAAAACTTGATTTGTGCTGCTTGGGCGGGAAGGGTCTCATATAGGTACTTGGTTTTAAAGTAGATACATGGAGCAGAAATCCATATTCACGCAATTTAAAATAATGAACTTATCCAGTATCTTTTATAAACTGGTGGATCTTCCGTGAACTAACGAACCACTTCATGGGGGGCAGATAGGGAGCAGTGTGAACGTCTCCTGGGAGTCTCTGTTCAGGTTCATGGTCAGTCCCAGTCACAGCCTGGCTTTATCGAAGCCACCTGATCAAGCCAGGGCAGAACCAGTTTATTTTAAAGCAAAATGCTTTTTTCTTTCCAATAGCTTCAGAAAGATGCCTTCTGAAGGTTGTGGGCCTTGGATTCTGGTGCTGGGACAGGCTGGTGTCCGATGTGCCCCCAGGTGGACGGGGCCAGTGTGGGGCCCGCAGGTGGAAGGAGGCCTCCCGCACCCAGGAAGGGTGGTCTTGCTGCTCCGGGGACTGGTTGGCAGGCTGCCTGGGGGGCCTCGGAGGGCCCAGCCCAGACTGATGCTTGGAATGTGGAGAGCGCGTGACGGCCAATCCCAAGGCTGGGCTTTGAAGGACTATGCTAATTAGCAGAGCCGGTGCTCGGTGCTCGGGTCAGGTCACTGGGCGGCCAGGTGAAGAGTATCAGGTTATTTCTGCCCTGGCAGACAGACGGAGGGGCTGGGCTGAGGCCTTCGCTGCAGAGTTGTTCTTGGCGGTTACTTATTAATTACACCTCAAGGCACCGCTAGGTAAGCCCAGAAAAATACTCCTCCAGCAACTCTCTCTGACTTCCTCTCCCCGCCCCCCAACATCCTCACAATCCACTCCTCCAGCGTGGGAAACTGGGGAGACCTCCTACCTGGGGACTCGGAGGCCCGAGGACAGCTGGCCTCCCAGGCCGCTGGGACACACAGCCTGTTCCCTCCTCAAAGGAACCCTAGATTCTAGGCCAGGTGAGTTTAGATGCGGTCAGAGCTCTTCTTATGAAAGGTCTTGATTTTTGAGGGTTGTTTTTTTTTTCCTGCTACACTGAGCCCTCTATATGTTTGTTTTCTTTCTAATTTTGGCTTTAAAAATAAAAGAAAAGAATGTTTGGGTACAGGGTAAAAGTTTTGTCATCTCCAGATTGGAAACTCCCTAGTCACCCTGAAACCGGACAGGTGCCTGTTTGTTTCTCTGTCAATAAACAGTGTGTGCTTCGCCCAGAGGTAGCTGCTGCTAGCCACAGAGGACACGGGCCTGTGGCGGTGTTCGAGAAGGACCCAGTGGCCCTGACTTCGGAGCAAAGCCTGCCTCTCCCCTTCTTTTTTGATCTTCTGATAGAGACCACATAGTGTTCTCTTCACGGTATTTTGATGGCACATGGCGTATAAACACAGGTGTGACCTTTACACCGTGCACAGAGCTACAATATAATAAGTGAGAGAAGATCAAACCAGCTGGAGTTGAAGGTTCAAGCTGAAAAAAGCTAATACGGGTTGTCACTGAAAACATTCTGTCCCAGAGCCCGCCCTGGGCCCCCTCTAAGGGACTCTGACCAGTAGCCCTTTGCATGGTTTTGCAGAGCAGCTCTAGGCAAAGGGTTTCCATGAAATAAGCCATCTCTTGAGGCGTAGAAATACTTGCAGACGCTCACTCTGAGGACGCCATCTGGGACAGCCCCCCTGGTGCCTGCGTTCCCCCTGCCCCGCTAGAGGAGGGAGTGTTGGAACTTTGGGTTAAATAAGGCAAGCTGATGCGTCTGTCCCGGCTTCTCTGCTGGCTGGCATTTCCCTTCTTTGGGACTCCATTTCCTCGCTTAAAAAATAAAGGGACTTGGAACCCATTCCTTCAGCTTCTTGCATTCTGGGTTTTTTTCTGGCTGGAGGCACAGCCTGAAAGCCTAACGCCATTTGGGTACTTAATTCCTGAGACCCGGGAATACAATTAACTTAATTGTTTATTTGTGCAAAGGCTTTCTTATTTAACTCCAGAACTTGCCGTCTAAATTTGAAGGAGGGTGGCCCCGGGTTCCTGTTCAGAGAAGTCGCTGCTGTTTCTTGTTCTTGCTGAGCAGGCAGCTCCGGGGAGAGGAGCCAGAGAAGCTGGACAGCAAGTCTCGAACACTCGCACCTCCACCCCAGAGCAGCGTCTGGGCAAACCCTTTCACCTGAATCTCTGGTTGGCCAGGAAGTCAGGCCTCTGGGTGCGGGGCCCCTGTGAGGTTTATGAAACCCCCTGGTTTGCCGTTAGTGAGCAGAGCAAGAGAGGGGCCCTCAGCCCGGGACGTGGGCCTCTGTTTCTGTTCCTGTGAATGTCACGTGGCCGGGCAGGTGGACACACGGCGTTCTTGCGGTGCTCAGGTGAGGGTGGGGAGACGGGGGAGGAGAGCTCCGGGCATTTGGGGCGGGCCTACCATCCTCTGAGGCTGGGCTTCTCGCCCGGGCTGAGTGCACCTTCCCACAGTGGATGGTCTGTCGGCAAGGCCTGGGGACGCGCCTGGTGGTTCCAGCCCGGCACGGCGTTTTCATTTGAATTTAGTGGGTAGAGGCCACAGATGCTGTTGAACGTCCTAGGATGATGCCCTCCCTCAAGAGGGAATTATGTAGCCCAAAATGTCAACTGATCTAAGTCCTAGAGCTGGTCGTATTTGCTAAGTTGAAAGCACGGGGCTGGGGCGAATGGGAAAAGTTATTTGCAGTTTTATCCCCCCAAGGGACAGGCCACTGTTGCTCTGTAGCAGGATAAGACTGTGTTAACTAGAGCTTCCCGCACTACTCTGCCCTTCCCTCAGAATTTTTTATTTCTTCTTTTTCTTGTTTCTTCTCCACAAACTTCATGAATATTTACTGGGCATTCAGGGATAAAATGGTTTCTGGCCTTGAGAAATGTCCTCAGGCAAGATAGTGAGAACGGAAGTCCCAGGAATGCTCAGTGCACCTCACCTTGGTCACACCGTGGTCATGTACTGGCGTCCTCGGGGACAGAGGATGAGCCTCTGACCCGCAAAGAGAAAATGAGGGGGCAGAAGAGAGGGGGTGTGACCAGCGCTCCAGGGAAAGAAAGGACGAGAAGGTTGCAGGTGACGCCCACGGGCCCGGCCCGCTGTCTTCCCCCCCCACCTCCTCCACAGGCCCCCAGCTGCTGCATTTCTAACCCGCACCGCCTCATCCGCCTGTCCCCTCCCTCTCTCCGTCCCGGTTCCTGTCCTACTCTTCCCTCTACACACCAACAGGGGGCAGCAGAGAGCAGCTGACAACCCCAGGCAGCAAACCCAACCTGGGAACCTGCCCATCACCTAGACTGCAGAGTGCCCTTTGGCTTCTGTCCCAGCGAGCTGGTGCTCTGAGACCCTCCTCCTCCACCAGCCTCCGTCCACACCCTTGGACCCCGGGAGAGCACCCCCCACCCAGCGCACTGCACACCCTGCGCCCTCCCAGCCACGGATCATGTTCCGGCTGGTGACTCGCGTGATGTTACTGACTTGCTGTGTAGTTTCTCAACCTTTCAGACGAGGCTGTTTTTGCCTCGTCCAGCTGCCTGGCCATCCCCGGAGGCTGGAGCTCGGCTCTGACCCCTGCTGATGCCCCCAGGCCCTGGGCCAGTGCTGTTCCCGGAGTCTGTGTTTGGGTCAGTGGTCTGATGGAGAAGGCACGGCTGTGTCCCCTTGGACGCACCCTTGCCCCCGCCTCGCAGACAATGCCATCACCCCCTCATCATCATGGGTAAATAACAGGCTCAAAGACATTAGACATCTTGGCCGAGATTTTAAAGCTAAGGAATAGTAGATCTGGAAATCCAAGTCGACATTCTAGACTCTACCACAACCCCCCATGGCCGGTCCAGTCCCACGAGGCCCTGTGACTCCCTGTAACGTGTGGTAGGTCCACCTTCCTTGAGCACAGCACAGTCTTTGTGGATTGTGCTGTTGAACTCGTTTGAATTTTGCTTCCTTTATTTACTCACTCCCCAAACACAGGCACCGTGAGAGCCCCCACAAGACAGGAATGAAAGGTGGGCCCTTCCCATGGGAGGGGAAGGAGGTGGCCGTAGCAACAAGCCTGGTAGTGAGCAGAGATGGGTATGGTAGGGAGGTGATGGGGCTTAGTCAAGAAGGGCTTCACAGAGGAGGTGATGTGTGAGCAGAGTGCTGAGAGGCACAAGGATGTGGTGGGAGCTGGGGTCAGCTGGTGGTGTGAGGTTTGGGCCGACGCTGCCTGTAGGTCTTTGGAGCTTAAGGCATGAGCTGGGTGGGGCTCGAGGGCCAGTTCACCCCCTGGGTAATGGGGAGTCACTCGGGGCATGTGAATGAGAGAGAAGGACTCGCTCGTTTGTGGTTTAAGAAGAACTCCCTGCAGCAGTGCTAAGGACAGGCTGGAGGGACATGGGGGACAGTGTAGACACATGAGGAGCGATGTGGGATGAAGGGATCTGGCATCAGAGGACTGGAAAGAGGAGCCGGCCATGTAGCAGAGAAGGTGTGAGTGGGGAAAAGAGGAGACATTGGGAGTCACTTCTGGGCTTCCCACTAGGTGGTAGGCTGCCGGGGCCTGACTGGGGTTTAGAGACAGATTTTGGGAAGGCTTAAGGTGTGCCTTAGGTCTGAGGTACCTGATGTATATGTGGTTCTAGATTAAGGTCTGATGGCTCATTGGGCAGCCATGGGCATAAAGGGCCCTTAGCAAAGTTGTAGCTGAAATCAAGAAAGAGAATGCGGTCTCTACCGCTTGGGGTTGCTGGTTCCCTAAGTCCGTCCCTCTGCTCAGAACAGTCCTTACTGCCTTATCTGTGTCCCTAAGCTTCCTACTCCAGGTTAATGGGAGTGATCCACAGTTGGGTTCAGGGAGGTGATGAATAAATAATTTCCTTCCTTTCTGCACCGTTGAGAGTTCACGAATGTCCCCAACTTCCGCAGTCAGACGGCCCCTTTCCAGGGCCACATGTGATTCGTAAACTTTATTGTCTTGTGGGAGGCTCCTCTCCTCTTGACGATGCCAGCGGTCCGTCTGCCTCTGGATCTGGCTTTGGCTTTTTGAAGTATCCAGCTCTGCGTGGAGCATTCCATGTGGGGCCCTGATGGCTTAGTACAGTTAGATGTCCTTTCTGTTGCCTGATGAGGACCAGGCTGGCCTTTCTGCACTGAGATCTGGAGGCAGTACCTTTTGCTGACTCAGAACTCTTCTCCTGGGCTTGTAGCTGACCCAAAGGCATTGGGTCTAGTTTGAATTTTTTTTTTTTTTTTTTTTTAAGAATCACCTTGACTAATGATGTCAGGCGATAGGATTCTAAGATCAAAAAAAAGCAAGCAAGCCCTGCAAAGAGAACTCTACCAGCTTCAGACTTTGCACATTGCTACTTTCACGTGTGCATTTCCTACCACCTCCTTATAAAGAAAGTCCCTGGGAAAAGGACCTCGAGATCTCGGACAGTTAAAGACGAGAGAAGAATGGAAGGGAATTGCAATTACTGGATGCTGGCCCCTGTATTGAGTGCTTCACAGAGGTCCCTTATCCTGGTGATGACTCTAGAACTAGGGTCTTAACTTTCCATGTTTTATAAATTAAGAAATGGAGGCTGAGGGACGTTGAAGAGCTCGTCTCACATGAGTTAGATGGAAGCATTCCTGGGAAAGAAAGAACAGGTAACTCGTCCAACTCACTGAGGCAGCTGGTAATGTGCAGAGTCCACATTCAAGCCCGGATCTGCCTTATTCCAGCGTTTGTGCTCCTTCCCCTCCATCAGGCTTCGTCCTACGGTGGTGGAAGGAGGAGACACAGAACGGAGACTGAGGGAGGTCGTTTGCCGGGTGAGGGAGAGCTGAAGTGGTGTGGGTATGCTAGCCTCTTACATTTTCTGCCAAAGGAGCCACTGTCCACTAGGTAGAATATACCAGAATTGAAGACACGAGGCAGCCTTATCGCCTGAGCAGTCCCCCATCCTGCTCTAATGGGTATTCCCAAACCCAAGTAATCACTTCTTCAGGTAAGAAAGGAACCTCTAGTGGATGCTGAGGGCAGGCCTGTGAGTTCTTACTCTTTTGTCTCCTGGGAATGCTTTCCACTTTATTATTCAGGAGTAGGAACATTTCGGGGCAACACTCTGCAGATAGATGGGTTGGCTAGTTTGACAAAAAGCCCTGTGCACAAATGCTACAAAAATCAAAGAACAGATTTCATCATCACGACTCCTTCTGACTTCACTTAACAGCAAAAATCTCAGAGATGTGGATGAATTTGGGGGAAGGTTTTTGCCAATGACTGGGGAGAAGAAAAACCCTTTAATTTTAGAATCTCTTGGAAGAGATCTGTTTTTAAAATTTCAAGTACCTAGAATTGGGCACACACGGAGTGTTGTTGCCAAGCGGAGGCCCCGCGTAGCGAGTAATGACCACATCAAAACACCGGGCTCGGTATGGTGTGTTCCATTTCTGGTCCCCTAACAGTTGCATCAGTTTGGTGTCAAATACATGTTTCTGAAGAAGCCGAACATTGTTTTCTCTGAGTTAGATAAACAAACTCCTTGAGGTCTATTTATAACTATTTGTTAGTGAGTCTCTTGTGAGCTGTACAAGGAGGTTGGAACCCGAAGGAGATGTTTTGCAGGTTGGCCATTGAGTAGAGACTGTTTTGATCAGGGTCTCAGTAGCTCCTACCCAAGCCCCTACTTGCTGCTCCGAATTAGTACTTTCCAGAATGTCCTCCAAAGCTGTCCCACCAGCTGCTGCTGATTAGAGAGCCGCTACAAGCTTTGCTCCTTCCTGGGAAGGGGCCTGGCCTTGAGAATTAGCCACAGGGCCCATTTAACTCTGCTTCCTAGCTCAGCTATCCAAGGGCTCAGTGCACCACAGAAAACCTTCCTACAACAGAGAGCCAGTGTTCGGGGGGCATTTGGTTCCAACCTGCTTGTGTTTGAACATTTATATTTATAATAGTGCTAATCTCGAAGGGACTCAAATCACATTAAGAGCTTTATCTAAGGCTGCCAAGGAAATTAGCATGTATCCACATGACTGGGAATGACGAGAAATGGGGTTGGGCCTACAGAAATTGAATAAGCTCTGACTTTCATTTCCATTATCTTCTTCATGAGATTTTGTTTTTAAACCCACGCAGTCAGGCCTGGGTAGACACTTCCCCCTCTGCGTCCGGCTCGTGCCATCCCCTCGCTCTCCCCGCTGTGGCCACTTTGCCTGGATGAGCTGGCCGGCTTCGCCTCATCCTTCGCCTCACCCCAAGGCCCATGTCTCCAGGCCGCTTAGGTCTTTGCTTTTTTGTATGGCTCCCTCCTGGCTTCTCACAGACGTGTCTCCGACTAGAGGGAGAAGAATATTTGTGGTTCTCTCTCGAGTTCACCTCAGAGTTTAGGTCATGCTAGTCACATAACTGTACCCAGTCAGTAATGTGGGCTGAACGGTTAGTCAGGCAGGGGGTGCACTGGTGTGGTGCGAGGTACATGGGCCAGAGGGGAAAATAGCTTAGGGTCCCCACAGATACTGTCAGTGTGTGGGGAAGGGAATTTTGGGGGAAAATCTAAACAGATTAATTTGATCAACCAGGCTAATTTGTAGAAAAAGCACAAGAAGGGGAAAGTTCCCTTTGAGCAATGAGAGAGATGAAAGAGAAGCAGGGAAGGCCCCTGACTGCATTACAGAAGGGGAAACCAGGATGACTTACCAAGTAATTTGTTGAAGCTAAAATGAGAGCTCAGTATAGTCGGGGTGAAGAGAGGCTGGCCCATTTGCCTGCTCGGTGGAGAAATGGCTTGGTACTCTTTGAAGACAGTTGCCTGTCCGACTAGAAGACTATGACTGGAGTCACCCAGGGGAGGTTGGAGAGTCGACCCCCACTCTCCCAGCCAGAGAACTGCTTTGCAAGCATCAGAGTTCAAGTTGCAGCCCGACCTTCCTAGAACTGTTACTGCCAGAGTCCTGCACAGTGACTTAGCTAAGCTTTCTCGGTTTTTGAGGCATCCCTGTGTGAATTTATGTCTCTGTTCCTCCATGGAGACTGCTGTGTTATCAGACTGAAACAGCTCACTGAAAGCCAAGCGGAGTCTGGTTTTAGCATTTGTTCAGGGCTCTTGGGTACAGAGAAGGCTTAGTAATGACAGTTTCACAGCCGAGGGGGAATGTAACTTGAGAGGAGAACAAGAGGAGCAAAGACAAATGTGAAGAGAAAGGGTGATAAGAAATTAATAGCGATAAGGGAGGGAGAAAGAAAGAGTAGATATACATAGCAATAAGAGAAGAAAAATCATTACAATGCCCAGTGGACCCCAAAAAAGTGTTTTTTCTGGATTTTTCTGTTGTTGTTGTGTTGTGTTTTGCTTTGGTTTTTTTTTCGTTTGGGCCCTCCTGGATCCACCACTGTTGCTAGAAGATGAGAACAGGTGTTTTTTGTGGAACTCACTCCTGAAGCAGCATTGTCGAAGGGAAGGAGAGGCACCACAGCAATCTTCCTACCAGATCTCTGTTTTGTTTTTGGTTTTTGTTTTGTCTCGTTTCATTTTCAGGCTGACTTAAGCAAAGTGGAGGAAAATTGTATCTGGACAAAGGAAACTTCTCTCCCTAAATCTAAAAGCCTATGTCAAGAGAACCCCTTCTGGAGGGAGCGTATAGTTAAGCATTGTGCTTGATTCCAAACAAAAACTAGATAAAGGGTTAGAAATCCATATTATTAATGGCATCTCCTCTCTTCCTCGCTGCTAAAGCCTCTGCCAGGCCACTGTAATAACAGTGGGAAGGAAAATTGGAGATTCCATCAAGAAAAGGCTTTTAAAGGAAGGCTGTGTTATTGCATTACTATTTGGACTCTCTGAACACATGAACGCTTCCAGGTTTTTTTTTAAATATGGGATGAGGGTGGCAGACTGAAATCTCCCTGGGCTAGAATAGTGACTTGGGCAGAAATAAGTCAAAACCCTCTATTATCAACCAACATTTATGATAGAAATTAGCTTGATTTTTTTTTCTCATAATTTAATTTTTTCCAAAGAGACAGAGATGTTATATGTGAGCAAGTCCCTGCCGCATTCAAGCTTATGACATCTTGGCTCTGGGCAAGCCCATTTTGCTGGGTGTTGTTACTCTATTTAGGGAGACTGTGTGACAGAGTGGAGAGGCAAGGTACTTTAGGTCAGAATTATGGGTTTGAGTCCTGGTTCCACTATCGATTGTGTGTGTGTCCTGGGACAAGTGACATATTCTCGAGCATCTGTAAAATGAGGGTGACAACGGTCTTAACTTACCGGTGGGTTGTTGTGAGGCTCCCACTCGTTGGTAGATAAGGGGAGCACTTTATCAACTACAGTACGCCAGGGGAATACTTGTTTTCATTCACAACAGGTACCTTTATAATATTGGGAAAGAGAAGGCTATCATTTCATTCTCAGTGTATGTTCACTTTTTATCTAATAACGCTTTTTGTGTCCCACCATGTTCCAGCCAGCAAACCCGAGGCCGGGAGGACCCGTTGTCACTTCCTACTATGACACTGCCTTAGCATGACGTTTAGTCCTTATCCAGCACCTGATAACTTTTGGCCTTTAAAAATAAGGATAAAAGTCCCAGGGCCAGAAAGATTAAGGATTAAGTTAAGTTTTAAAATAACACATCTTTTCATATATTCTCTTCTTATTTTTATGGTACTGGTAATTTTTAAAATTAGATTTTCCTCAGGGCATTTCGTACTAAAAATGATGAAGCTCCTTGTCCCTTGTAATTGCATTTCTTTTGATTTTCTTTTATTATGACTTGCATATCACTGACACTTTTTTCCTGGAATGTTAAAAGTAGTCATCATCCAACTAAAAGGAAAAAATACTGTCCTAATGAAAATGGAAAAGAGAGAGTGGATATTCCTCTCTTTTGGTTCCAAACAAGGCTAAGTCCTCATTCCTCATACTTTGTACATGCCAAGGTTGATGTCATGGATCCAAACCAGTTTTGAGTTATCTGAAATAAAAAAAAGAAAAAAAGAAAGAAAAAGAAAAAGGCACTTCAATCTTCTGAAGCTTGAAAAACAAATTTTCCACAGTCTGATAACCCAAAAATGACTGAATGGATTTTCTCTGTAATTAACAGTGGGTGGGAGCCTGAGGGACATGGGGGGAAATGTTTAAAAATGGAAAGTTTCAGTTCAGAGGGGGTGCTCTAAGAGATCCAAGAAATGCTGGAGGGGTTGGAAAGGAATAACACGCTTATCCGGGGTAACATGATCCTATTGTCTGAGGAACAGGACTGAAAACCATGAAGTTCATTTGGTTGATGCGTTAACTTACCGCTAATGAATATTGTTGAAGTGTGATAAGTAGGACACATCCAGGGAAAGTGTCTGTTAATTCTTCATAAAGTCATCTCTGCATTACTGAGATACGGCTCTCATTCCGTTTGAACCATAGTGTTACAGAGCTGTTGGAATAGATGGGTTGAGACTTTAGGAACCATCCCTGGAATTCTCATTTCTGGTGCCTTGATGCAGTTGGGGCAGTTGTTTCAAATCGTGTCTAGAATATCAAGCACTTTCCTGACTTCTCTCTCTCTGAGGGTAGTTCCTCCCAGGTTTCCTCTCCTGAAACCAGCTCTAGGATTCAGGCTCCCCTCTGCACCTGGAATAGACAGAATGGCAACTCTGGGATTTTCGGTGAGATCCAGAAAGGTCCTAGTGGCTGTGTGTCTGCCAGTGGCCCAGTTACATGACCCTTTCCATCCTCCCTGCTTCTGACACACAGACACAAAACAGAGTTCCCAAATCTACGAGTTGTGTAAACTTAGATCCCCAGAGAGCCTGCAGAGGCCATGTGGGGCCTTCTCTTCCTGTCACTAATGAGGCTCTCGAAACCTGGAAAGGTGACTCCCTTGACAGCAAAGAGCGAGGCTGAGCCCATTGTGGACACTCGGACCCCACAGCTTGCCCACTGTGTGGATTATGGGCAATGTGTGATGAGCTTCTGAGCCAACGCACGGCTGTGCTCAGGCTTGTGCATTTGGAAGGGTGTCTTCCGTCGTCAAACGCTAAAACTTGGAATTCTTACTCTTTTATCAGAAGATCCCATAGACTTGATGGCAGTACATTCGTTATTTTTTATTGAGATATAATTGACATATTACATCAGTTTCAGGTATAAACAATGATTCAATATTTATTTATGTCGTGAAAGGAACACCACAATAAGTCTGTGAACATCCGTCATCCCACATAGTAATTGCAATGTTTTCCCTGTGACGAGAACTTTTAAAATCTACTGCCTTAGCAACTTTCAAATATGCAATATGGTGTTACTGACTGTAGTCACCACTGTGCACTATATCCATAGGACTTACTTATTTTATGTCTGGAAGTTTGAGCAGAATGTCTTGTGGACATGCAAATGAAATTATAATTTTTTCATATCTAAGATTACCATTAATAAAATCTTTTCCAAGTGATGTACCGAGTTAGTATAACTTACCTATTTGACACTGTAACCTATGCACCATAAGCTTATGTCCGGAGCAAAACCTCTCTCAAAACCCTCTAGGTGTGTGTGAAATAACTCGAATATTTTTTTCGCAGTTTTTCAAGTTGTTTTTGTAGGTTAGGATTACCTCAAAAGGCATTTGGCTATTTTTTTTTCAAAGATTTGTTTATTTTAGAGAGAGGGAGAGAGAGAGCGCACACACTTGTTTGTGCACATGGAAGGAGGGTAGGAAGAGATAATCTCAAGCAGACTCCCTGAGCGACTCTGTCCAGCCGGACGTGGGACACGATCCCATGACTCTGAGCTCATGAGCCAAGCCAACATCTGGTGTTGGATGCTCAACCAGCTGTGCCAGCCAGGCACCTGTGCCTCAAAAAGCATTTCAGTGACGTTTCAGGTTTAAACAGAAATGAGAAGTATTTAAGTTGTAAGGTTAAGAATGTCAAGAAGTAGGCAGAGGTTAAAAACTCAGAAAAAGCGACATTTGGACATTTTTGTTCTGCTCTTTAATCCACCACATGTCCCCCTCCGGTTGTCCCATCACTACCCAGTCAGCATTTAAACCCACAAGGGTTAACAGATGTTGTGCAGCAAGCACCTGGCTCAGACTCCAGCCGGGGTCACAGGACTGGCATCCGTTCCAAGCGCCACAGTCAGAGGCAGCAAGGACACCGCCACCCATGAACTCGTACCTTCTCCTGCAGGTTTCAGTCCAGCCCAGATTCTCCCGTCGTGCCCATGACCAGGGTCCCTCCACCAGGATGAGGGCTGGCAGGGCCCCATGCAGCTATGGGCAAACCCTTCCCGGGGCTGCGGAGGTCTTGTGTTGGCCAATACACAGTCCTCTTCCCGTCTGAGAGGATGGGGAATTACCGTCTTCCAGAAAATGCAGAGCAGGCAAAGGGAAACCAGGGACAAAAGAATCAGAGCCGAGGAATGAACTTCAGCAAGACGAGGAGGGAGCGGGACAGCAAAGCAGCAGTCAAAGACCACGGAGAACAACAGGGAATTTGGGGGCTGGGGGAAGGGGTCTGGGGTGTGAGACGAGCCACCTGCATATGTTCCAGTGGGGTCTGGAGCTTGGTGGTGAGGTGTCGGAGGACAGGCTCGGGCCCAGCCTTCTTGCCCATCACTGGGGAGTAAACCCACCTGGCAAGATGGAAGGTGTCCGTGTGGAGGAGGGAGCTGAGGGCAGAGCCCCTCGCACAAAAAGGACAGACCCAGGGATTCGTGCTTTGCACCTCCGTCCGGCGTTTGGAGTACTGGAGCCATTGCTGCTGAACATAGTTTTTGTCTTAAAACTCCTGACATTGTAAAGAAAGCATTTCTGGCTTGCTTGGCCCGACTGCCACAATCACAAACTTGCCCTACAGACTCGCCTTCCAGAAACAAACCGAACCAAACATTAAAGGATTAAACACCCAGCGAGCAGATGGGTTCTTGTAAAATGCTCTGTGGGCAGGTTCCTAGGAATCTAAAGGTCTCTGGCTTTGTTAAGTTATGAAAATTTTCCAAATTTAAGTCAGCAGAGCGAGCTGTTAGAGTCATGAGATGAGTTGGTGGGGTCTGGTAGGGGAAAGACCGGCGTGGCTGGCTGGGGGCCTGCTGCAGGGTCAGGGTGGTGTTCGGGGGTGAGGGCTGTGCCTCCCTCACCCCCTTCTCTGCCTGTGGTGGGGGAGCTGCTCCTCTTCCTGCCTGCTGGGGACTCAGTCGCTTTTAACTCAGCAGACACCCTCGGAGGGACCGAAACCCGGTTATGGCTCTGGAGGCTCTCGGGCCACCTCTAGGCTTCAAGCTGATTTGTTTTTGTGACTCCAGGAAATCTTGCCTCCTTCACATTCCAGAATTCCCCGTGAAGCCGCTGGGGTAAACAGGAGGGCTCTTCCTGAATGCTGCGGGAGGAATTTCTCCTTTGGGATTTGTGCCTCTGTCTTCACGGCATTTTTAAATACCCCGGAGGTGGCGTGTGAGGAGTCAGACACCGGGGCCAAACCGCAGACTGAGGACACACAGAGGCCCCACACGTTCCCGTGGGATCCAGCTCCGCAGAGCGCCCGGGGCTGGTGGCGAGGGGTTGGTCCCTGAGGCTTGTGCTTTCTTCCGAATCACGGGGCTGCTTTCTGCCCATGAGCCCTGCTCGCTCCAGCTTGCCTCCCCGCCCCCCAGCTGCACACACAGGCCCCCCCTTAGGACCTGCCATGGCCTGGCTACGAACTCCCACCTTGCTTCCATGTCCTGAGATGCCGTCCCTCCTTCCCTTCCCTCATGCACCCTCCTCCAGGCTCAGTCCCTGTCCCCTGCAACCCGTCCCAAGGACCCCTGCGGCACTCCCTGAGCGCTCCCTGTCCCTCCTCAGGCTTTTTGTTGAACCTCTCATCCTTACCGCTCATCTCCGCAACAACTCGGTCTCCTACGTCTTTTCTGTCTCCGCCAAGAGAAGCACAGTGTGGTGAAAAAGCACGTGCCTGGGAGTTGCCGAGGCCCTGATGCAAATTGCAACTGTACCACAATAAGCTGTGTGACCTTGGGCATGTTGTGTAACCTCTCTGGCCCCAGTCTCTTCTGTATGTCATTGATAAGAGCCACCTCGTGGGGCTTAGCAGCACAGTGAGCTGTCTCTCCTCATCTCAGGAAGAGACACTAAACAAACCCTTCCCTGAGTGGTATGGCCGTGGCTGATTCCTTGATGCCCACATGTCCGAAGGAGAGATGGAAGCCAGAAGCACTCAGGGCCACACTGGCAAGAGAGGACCCAGGCGGGCCGGCCGCGCCCTCCAGAGCTGGCACTCACTTTGTTAGGAAAAACGTGTTGCACGTGGGTCCAAGCTTCATGTACTTGGCCAAGGGCTTCCCTTGGCCATAACGATCAGCCGGACCCAAAGTCCTGCCTGAAGGCTCCGCCAGCCCAGGCTTGGGCTTCTTCTCATGACCTTAGGGGTGAACCGTATTTCCAGGGAGACACTGCTGTCTCTGATCGTCCCACTGGAAGAGTGTAGAGCTTTGGATTTGGGTCAGGCATCAAATCTGGTTTAAGGAGCTTGTGGTTGTGGTTGTACACACAGGCCCCCACCCCTGCCACTTGCTGCCCCCACCCCCACCCCCAGACGCAGCACCGAGTGCCGGGCTGTGCACAGAGCAGGGGCCCCGTGCCTGTGGGCCTCATGAAAGTCCCCTGGAGCTGACCAGCTCTCCAGGCTGTCAGCGATGGCAGGAGCCAGCGGGGCCATGCGGGGGGTGTGGTTCGGCTCCCATCCTGGGTCCCGCCAGCAGCTCTGTGAGCACCTTCGTCGGCCGGCTCCCGCGGGCTCCCTGCTGCCAGCCGAGGCTGCGTCCCGGCACACGATGGGCAACGACGCTTGCCTGGGAGGTCAGGCTCCCCGGGGCACAGCTGCTCTCTTTCTAAGTGTCCAGCCACACGGACAGGCCTTTCTCGGCGAGCACGTGTCATGCTCTGACCTCATGGATGTCCACAGCGGGACAGGCGGCGGGCAGCTCTCCCCCTGGAAGCTGTGCTGATGGGAGATTTCAGCCCCCGCTACCGGCAGCTCCGCAGTGATGGCTTTTAGGCTCTGCGTGCGTGCGTGTGTGTGTCCCTCTCTTTGTGTGTGTGTGTGCGTCTCTCTGTCTCGGCCTCTCTCTGCACACATGGGCTCTGTACGGTTCTGGCAACGGGGATCCTCTGCTGTCAGAAGTCCTCCATGGTAAACCTCTACTGACGGAAGCCACGGCAGCCTCTCTGCCTCCCTGCGTGCATGAGCCTGAATCCACACCCACCGCAATGACCTTGCCCGGGGTTCCGTCCCGGCGCGCACAGCTGCTGCCCTTGACAGAGACTGCGTTTTCCTTGTGACCGAGAGGTCTGCTGTCCTCCCTGGACACAGGAAGACGGTCTGATGCGGAAGGAAGAGAATTGTCAAAGAGCCAGGCAGTGCGCCTTGAAATGCATCTGTTTTTATTCATGTTGAGTCTTTCCAGGTGAGCTGCACTAAATCATAGGCTACAAAATGAAAGCAGATTTTTCGTAGCACGTCCATAGGGAACCCACGAAGTGGGCTCACCACCGTGCTCCTGCCTCTTCCCCAGAGCAGGGAAGGCATACCTGCTTGTCCTCTACAGAGGCCCGACCCACAGTATACGGGACAGGCTTCTCCCGTGGGCTGCACGGGGATTGCCTCGCTTGTTTTGGCCGTCGCACAGTGTGACTCCTGGGGCTGCAGAATTGGGGAAGGGAGAACAGGGTAAGGCTTAGTACATCTCAGGATACTTTGGAACAGGATCCTTTTCGGCATCTGGGAGCTTTAAGCAGAGCTTGCAGCTTCCTTGCTGCAGACTGAGAACACTGCACCGGCACCGTCAGGGGCAGAGCTGGCCTGAGACAGATGTTTGAGCCTGTCGGCCAGGCACGGACCCTGGGACCAGCGCACCATGGAGCTTCCAGAATAGACGTCCATGCTGACTTCTTAACCAGTCCTGCAAGCAAGGGTCAGGCCAGGCCCGGGAGGCTGGTGGTGCCCTGCTGAGCCTGGCACCCCTGGAAGACCTATTCTGCTTTGCTCTTTTCCCTCTGAGCTGCCCCCTCCAGGTCTGAGGCCACTTTCAGCAAGTTCCTATTAGGAAATGTGGGTTCTTTGTACTTCCCAGCGCCACTAACCTCAGTCAACACTTGCTGATTTAAACAAGTGAGCATCAGACGTTTGGTCCCCAACTCTGGCCTTCCACGTTTAATAAATGAAGGACCCCCTTCCCCCACTGCCCCCCAGCAGTGGTGTCTTGATGACAGCAATTAGGTCACGCTGCAAAACTCAAAAAGCATCTGCTTTCAGTTCTCATTTTTGGCATATTTTCATGAATTAACTCTTACAGTGGCAGTGAGAGGGGTAGGGACCTTGGCCGTGTCTTGCATTTGCAGACCAAGGGGTGGGCGTGGTGGAACACCGAGTGCTTGGCCCCGACAGTGACCTGCAGGGAGCACACTCACCTGCCATGTGGCATATGGTGATGACGTTCACTCTCACGTGTACCGAGGCAGGTCCAGACTGTGGGGAGGGAGCCCCGCCGGTGGCCCCAGATCCCAAGGAAAAATGGTTGGTGGCTGTCTTCCAAATACTAGTTTGCCCGAGGTATCTCCTGCCCACATCAGGCGGTGGAGGGTCTCGTCTTCTACATAGGAGAAACAAAGCTTCCCCCGCTCCTCCCCACTCTGACATCGCCAGTTCTAATTATAACTGGCATGAGAGGCAGAGAGGTCTGTGTGACAAATGCCCAGATTGTGACCAGTAAATTTTCAGATCAGGGAAACCTAGTGCCCAGATGATCAAGTGAGTTGCTCACCCAGATCGGCACCAGCCATCCTGACTTCTCATCCAGGACAGTCTTCACGCACCACGCCACCTCCCACGTTTGTAAAAATTCATGAAAAGGAAGACAGCAGTGGTGCAGAGTTTCAAACCAAAGGAGCCCCCCTCCCACATACCCATAAAGCAAGGGTTACAGAACAATGAGTGTTTCTGCCCAATTCCAAGTAAAAAGAGTTGAGTCCCCTTCGTGTAGCATGAGAAATGTAATTAAGGTTTGTTTGTTTGTTTTTTAATTGACATTCCATAAAATTCAACTTAAAGTGATTGGCCCATTGGCTTTCGGTATAGTCACAGACTTGTGCAGTCATCACCATTGTGTAATTCCAGAATGTTTTTTATCACTCCAGGAAAAAAGAAAATCCCTATATCCATGAGCAACCATGCTTCATTCCCTTCTCTCCCCAGCCTCTGGCAAACACTGATGTACTTCTCTCCCCATGGATTTGATAATATTCTTTTGTATGGAGGGACCTCCTTTTGCTTCCCTGTTCACCAGTGGATAGACACTTGGGTTGTTCTTAACTTTGGGCTATTCTGAAAAATGCCGATGTGAATATTTATGCAGAAGTGTTGGTGTGGACATTTCTTGTTAATTACCTTGGGGTCTCTATCTAGGAGCGGAATTGCTGGATCACATGGTAACCGTTCAACTTTTGGAGGAACCACCCCTGGTTTTCACAGTGGCCCCACCACTTTTGTTCCCACCAGTGTGTGAGGTCTCCAGTTTCTCTTCCTCCCTGCCAACACTTGTTATTGTCCATCTTTTACATTTTTTTTGTTTACATTTACATTTACATTTTTTACATTTTTTACATTATAGCCGTGCTCTGTGGGTGTGAAGTGACATCTCATTGTGGTTTTGATTTGCATTTCCTTGATGATTAATGATATTGAGCCGCCTTTTCGTGAGTTTCTTGGGCATTTCTGTGTCTTCTTCAGTGAAATGTCTCTTCAGGTCTTTGCTGGTTTCTTAAATGGGCTATCTGTCTTTTTACTGTTGAGTCATTATAATCACACTTCCATGTGCAACACAGTAGCATCATTTGCCCACACAGTGAAAATAGCATGGGCCCGAAGCAAGAAGGGGCCAAGTGCCAGAAAATGCAGGGCACTCAGAGGCTTCTAGACAAAAGAAGGTAGTGGACTGAAGAAGGTAAGGAAGAAAAATGAAGGAACTTTATTTTAAAGCCAAAACATGACACGGCAGATTACTGCGGCTCTGTGTGGGTAAGGGCACACTGCTTAGGGCTTGGATGGCGTGGGTGGGCCATGAGGTCAACAGCATGTGTCTCTTCTCTGCTCCCCAGAGCACTGCGGAATCGATGCGCCTACATACACGAAGTACTTTGAATGTAAAATGTAAAATGAAAGCTCTCATGTGCGTTAAGGCTACTGTGAATGCTTGAGTGTGTGTGTGTGTATATACATTTGACTGAGCCTTAAAGGGCAGGGCTTGTGTCTTATTTAGCTTTAAGACTCCTCAGCATCTAACCTGGGGGGTTAAGGGGATAGGAGAAGAGTAAATGAAACAAGATGGGATTGGGAGGGAGACAAACCATAAGAGACTCTTAATCTCACAAAACAAACTGAGGGTTGATGGGGGGAGGGGGGTTGGGAGAGGTGGGGTGGGGTTATGGACATTGGGGAGGGTATGTGCTATGGTGAGTGCTGTGAAGTATGTAAACCTGGCGATTCACAGACCTGTACCCCTGGGGATAAAAATATATGTTTATTAAAAAAAAAGACTCCTCAGCATCTTACAAAAATGTTTTGCGAATGAATACTCAACCTGAAGATGAGATTTCAAGGTCTAGCGTACACGTGGCCTTTAATCTCCACCATTTGGGTTTATTGTATGAACACAGTGAACCAAACAGCACAGCTGTTAGCATCTTTTCAGCACACACTGCCCATTTCCACCTACAATCTTCTGCAGCCCTGAATTGTTCGCACCTCCTGGCAGGAGATACCAAGGCGGGCAGGTGGCCTGTACCCGCCCCCTGCAGTATTTGCATAGCTGGCGTGCGGTGGGGAAAGGGGGTGGATTTGTCTATGCAGCTCACTCCTGATGGTCCCGCCTACCTACCGCAGCCCTGATGGCAGTTAGACTAATAGAACCTGGGAGAGCCCAGGAACGGCCAGCTCAGGTCTCCTCCAGTAGGTGGACCTGGCCTGGAACCTAGCTCCATGGCCTCAGGATCCCCAGAACAGACCCCCTTGAAAGTATTTTCATACTGTGCCCAGCTCAGAAACCTTTGGGCTTCTCATTTTCTGCCCTCCCTGGCTCCTGCACGGGGGCCCCAGCCTGATTTGCATCCTCCACTCAGTTTGCATCACAAAATATACCCAACCATCCCTGGACCAACTTGGGGAGGCGGGCAAGTTTTGTTTTGTGTTTTGTTTGTGTTTTTCATCTCCTGCCATTTCTCTAGCAAGTTTCTAGTTACATTCAGATGACGCATAGCTTAGGTTTCATTTTATGTCCTTGGCCCAGGATGCAGCAAGCCCGTCCTCCCGGACTCAGGGTCTCCCCAGGGTGAAGCCCTGATCACTGCAGATGGCTTTGGATGGGGGGGCAGGTCTGCAAGTCTGGTAGAAGGAGTCACTGTGGCTCTCACGTTGGGTTTCTCTTCGCCAGACAGCTGTGTGTCCTTCAGTTATGTGCTCCCTGGCCGTTGTTGTTTTTTTTTTTTTTTTTTTTCCCCTTTCCTTTTCCCCCAAACCCGGAATCAGTATTTTGGGAGTAAAGGGGGGAGGCAAGGGAGGAAGAGCCGCAGGGGATGAAGCTGGCAACTGCCAAAGCAACTCTGACATGTACACGGAACCCTCAAGACTCATTCAGCACAAAGTGGCTGCAGAGGAAATCCTGCCGAGCCCACGATAAGGGGGAAATGGAGTCACTTCCTCACCAGCTGCTGTATTCAGGTAGAAAAAGTCCTCACTTCCTCGCGTGTGCTCTGCTGGCCACGACTCACAGAACCCCAGGCAGCTTGCTTCCCCTTTTGATCTCAGCCCAAGTTGTTGTCCAGAGAATCGCTGTCTTCTCGGGCTTCAGGGAGAGCTCTCATCTCTGCTGAGCGTGCCTCCCTCCCTCCCTCTCACCTTTGCGTCCTTTCTTTCTCCCAGCATCTTCACTCTTGCCTAGGCTGTGTGCACAAGGGGGCCGTCATAAAGACAGTATCTGGAATGAGACCCACACCCCTTCGTGGAATGCCAGCTTGTTACCATGGGGGGGGGGTGGTCTTTATGTCACACCAACGTTGCCTCTCTTGCCAGCATCCAGGATTATTGCTTTGTTACCTCCAGGCAGCATTTCCAAAGTGTGTCTTCATAACACAGCAGGAAGCTCCCTGACAAGAATAAATGGTCAAAGGAGTTTGAAAAATGTACATCTTATCCCTCTCTTGGAGACTCAAGGCACACAGGTAGGGATAATATTCAAAATATTGAATAACCGGTATGGAACCGACACTGACAAGTCAGATCCAATGCTGACTTCCCATCTGGCTGAACATCAGCCCCTCATAGAAAGATACCAGAGACGGATGCCCCCCCAAAAAAACTAAATTTTGTTTTAGCCCATTGTGTACTTATCCTTTGAATACCCTCCTTTAAAAAAGATCATCTATTAAGATATGTTTGGAAAAACTTGCTGTATAATGAAAGGAACCCATTATTTCAGTTCCAGAAACATTTGCTGAGTGCCTAATATGTGACAGACACTGGCTCCGGGGATCCAAGGATAAGATGTATTTCCTGCACCTCCAGGTGCTAAGAGTTGATCAGGAGAAGATAGACTTGTAAACAGATCATCTTCAGATTATACAGCGAACAAGGAATAGCTGAAGATTACCTAGCTCAACCTAGGGGCTTAGAGAAAATAATTGCACTGAATCCTTGAATGAACCAAAGTTCGTTTACAAGTGACCGAGGCTGAGCAGAAAAGCTAGGTTGGGGTCAGAATATTGAGTCGCAGGTGCCTTGTTAAGGATTTGAGACTTACACATGGAAGAGACAGAGGTGATTCTGAATACAGCACTCTGGCTGCAAAATGGAGAGGAGATGGAAGGTCAGGGTGCCAGACGGGGGGCCAAGAGATGAGGTGGGAAGTGATAGCCGCAGTCCTGGGGAGAGAAGGTAATGGGGATGGAGCAATATGTAGGTGGTCACATCGGTGGCACTTATATTGCCCTGTCTGATTCCCTTTGGTCCTCACTGGCTTGGCCTCTAGCGACAAGATACAGCATCTGCCTCTCTTTCCCTGAGGGCTTTCTACAGCCTCTAGGACCCACTTGTCTATGTACACACCTGGACAAAAGTGCTGGGGCATTAATGCCTCCATAGGAACAGTCCTCAGCCAGTGATGGTGTATAAATACCCCAGCTCCCCAGCCTACCAGTGGGATGACAAAAGGTACTTGATCTGCAGGCCCCCAGTTCTCCCAGCAGGAATAAGCTTCAGGTGCCAACAGCAGTGACCTGCTTGATAAGATAACTTCATGGCTTCTTCCCCACTCCCCTGATAGTTTCCTGGGATCGTCTCCCAGATAAACTGCTTACACTCAAATCTTCATCTTGGGGTCTGGCTCTGGGAGAACCCAGCCTCAGACTGTGGGCTTTACCAATGAATGGGGGAGGGGGTGAGGAAGAGGAAAGCCTCTAGGGGAGTCTGAGAGTGTGGGTTTACTTGACAGCACGGGCATGGGGAAGGTAGGAAAAGAGGCAGGCTTGCTTGAGGGGACGGTGATAATTCCAGTTGGGGACAGGCTAGGCCGCCTTGTCTTCCAGTGCGACATCATAGAAAGCAACTGGAATGGAATCTAGCAGTCAGAGGAGCAGGTGGGGCTGGTTATGAAGGTTTCAGAGTCATCATCAGAGGAACGGTATATGTAAGACCATGAGAGGGAAGGATACTGGTCAAAGAGAGATGGTCCCGACAGAAGCCCAGGGAGCACTGAGTATCTATCAGGGCAGGCAGAGGAGAAGGTGCCCATGAAGGAGGCAGAGAAGACATTCTTCAGGATGCAAAGATTTTCGGTGGGTTCTGCGTCCAGGTGCCAAAGCATTCAGGAGATGCAACCTGAGACTCCTCTAGTGAATTTAGCCATGAGGATGGTGTTGATGGTCCCTGGAGGGTGTTTTCAGAGGTACAATGGGGGAAGCAGCTGGGCTGAGTGAATTAAAATGTGGGTGAGAAGACAGCAAGTGAGGGTGGGTTTAGTAGCTTGTCCAGGAGGACCAGGAGAGAGAAAATAGTTAAAGTGCAACAGCATCAGCCTGGACATTTTGAGGAAATATGAATGTTTATATGCCAAGAAAAAAGAGACAGAAGAAACAATGGGGTTGAAATTGTAGTTGAGAGCATGAACAATAGATGGAAGAAGGTTCTAGAAGCAATGGGAAACAGTGGAATAAGGATGCAAGGTGGAAAGGAGCAGAGAAGGAGAGATAGTGTTGTAATCAGTGGGTGTGCCAGGACAGGAAGCTGTGGTGATTCTGGCCCAGTGGCCCCGATTTTCTCAGAGAAGAAGGGGCTAACCTCAGGTGACAACATGGAGGAAAATGGTAGCTATTTAGAATGGTCATGGAAGGGAGCAGAGAAAAGATCTGACCCAGGGTAGAGAAAAGGAATGCTTCCAGAACTCACTGAGTCTAGAGACCATGAATTTAGAGCAGTGCTGGGCTGCATGGTTGGGTGACTACTTCAGCAACCCTTGGAAGGCCAGATGAGGCTGCTGTGGAATGGGGTCAGGGCTGGAGGCAGAGGAAGGTGAGGATGGGAGGAAGCAAGCTGAGGGAGGCAGGGGGAGGTGCCCAGGGAGGTAGAAGAACCAACTGCTGGCCAGTGTTCTGACCTATTAAGCATAGGAGACAAACCCAGTTTCTACTCTCCTCCTCCACCTCGAGTCTGCTAATCAGTGCATACTGGAAGCTAAATTCACTGTGCATGTCTAGGTTTCATTTGTCTCAAACTACTACAAAAAGGGCTGATGTCTTTACTGGACATTGTTATATCGGTGCAGGTCTGGATTTACTTAGAGGTTCCTTCCAGCTAAAGCTTTTGCCATTATTAGGGTTCACCTTCTTCTTTTTCTTTTCCTTCCCTAACCTTGAGGTTGTCAAGAAGAAGGTCACCCATGGAGACAACATTATAAAGCCATGAAAAATAGAAAATATCAAAGACATTCTATAGTGGTGTTCGATTTCCTGTTGGCACTATCTGATTTTCTTTTTACTTTCCTCTTACTGCTGACAGGATCTTCTGCTCTGTGCAGGATACATAATGGCAGCATGCATTGGTTTCATTTAATTCAAATGTCCCTCAGAGACATCATCTCTCACTGGATTGTATGCTTAGTGAGGGCAGACTGGTTTTCCCCTTGGGATCTCCCATGACTGTTTAACATCCATATCCACAGTCAGCTCAGAGATTGTGGAATGTAGCTGAATTTCTAGTTTGTTTATATCCAACAGGGCCATATTTATTTTTCCCAGTGTTGAAGGAGATCTTTGAACCACCACGAGTCAGGGGCCTGACCTGGCTGACATTGGTTTAGCTGTTACCTGTTGCACTCAAAACTATGTTAGGAACGTCTTTCCTGGCCAGTAAATATAGGGTACAATTTTTATTGGCTGAATGCCATTCCACTGTATCAAAGTGCCATGAGTTTACCTAACCAATCATATTTTCAGACATTTCAGTCCTCTTTGGGTTTTATCTCCTATAACCAACCTGTGCATTTTATTATTTTTTCCTGCTAAATAACTAGGAGTGGAATTCCTAACAAAAGGATAATATTTTTAAAGCTTCTGATATGTCTTGCCAAATGCAAATACAATTTATCTTTACCTGGGAGTCCACCAATTGTGTTAGAATATCTGGGCCTCCCACCCCTAATTCCCACCGCATCCTTTTCGGCGAAACTCGGTATTCTTTTCAGTTTTTGCCAATCTGACCCATTTGGTGTTTAATCTCATTTTATTTGGAATCAGGTTTAAGTGAAACTTCTTGAAGGGTTCTGGAGGGAAAAGGAAAATTTTGGAGAGCAGCTGCCTCAAGGGAGAGGTATCCGTGTGTGTGTGTTTTTAAGAGAGAGAGAGAGAGAGAATCAGGTGGGAGAGGTCCCATGAGCAAAGTTGAGGAAGGCTGAGGACACTTTTGCTGTCCTCCCTACTTGGGAGTCTTGAGTATGATCTGCTCCTGTCCACACCTCCCTGGCTTACTTCCAACTCTGTAGCAAGGGTCTGGGGTCGGGGAGTCCAGCCATCTGCCCTGGTGGGCCAGCTCTTGGTGGGACTCAGACTCAGACCATCTGTGGCCTCTGAATTTGAAGTCCATGGAGAAGCCATCTGTGAAGGAGCACCCAGAGCTGGGGCCCAGCCCACCTCCTCCATGGGGAAGTGGTGGCGGGGGTGGTCAGCTAAAGGAGAAAGTCCGGTCACCTGGGAACCTGCCACCCATTTCCGGGACTCAGGCAGCGCTCCTGCCCATGCAGACATGAGCCTAGGTTGTGGTGCCCTCCAAGTGCACAGACTGGGATTTTATCCGAATCACATGATGATGGCTCAGGTTTTCTTTTTCCCTCTTTGTTGCTTTTAATACATAAAATGAGCATGTGTTTATTTAAAACAGCTTTCAGACTTAAACAAATAATGACAGACTGTTCAAACAGACTTCGGAAATCGCCCTAATCAGGATGTTTGAAAAAGCAAGAAGACGCTCCGTAAAAGTAGCTTTTAGGACCCCCAGTCCTGAAACGACAGCGCCTGCTTTGCACTTCACCGTCATGGATGGGCAAAGCTGGGGGGCCAGATTCAGTCTTGGGGTGGGGGGGGGGGGGTCAAATGATGCCCGTCAGCCCTACCACCTGGCTTTGTGATTTCTGAGGAAGTAGAGATGGGCAGTGCGTTACCACCTCCCGTCTTTGACCAGAACATGTCACATGTATATTTGTACATTTTAACTCATAACTTCTATAGCAATGACCAGGCATCTTCAAAAGCAGACTCCTTTCGGGGCTGGGGCCGCGGGGAGCTAGTAAATTGCTCCTGTGAAAGAGAGGACTCAGCAAACCCTCTGGAGGGCAGGCCAGGTGAAGGAGGGATGGAGCAGGTTTGCAAGAGGGCAGACCAGCGAAAAAGTTAATACGTCCACTAGTTCACATTCGAGGCCACGTTTACGAGGGGCCTCTGAGTCACCTATGTTAATCTTTATTGCAGCCAATTTTGTGGATGAAATAAATAAGGCTCGGGGTTGGATAATTCATTCAAGGTGAGAAGCAATAAAATGTCAAAACTGGGATTTCACCCAGACCTCCTTCCCCAAGTTGAGAGCCATCCCCTGACCCCTAGGGCTGCGTCAGCAACTCTGTATTCATTCTTTGAGTCAGGAGATGCTACTTTAGCTCATCTCACTCCAGAAATGATGTTTTTTTCTTTCTAATGCACACCAGAAATGGCCCATCGGGTCCATTAGGAGCACAGTTATTTACGTGAGGGGATGGTTGGGAGAGGAAATCGCTCAGCCACAGAGAGGTAGGGACCTTTGGAGAGGCATGTCTTGTGCCCCCTGGTATCTATGTCATGTCCCAGGTGAACAGGGAGAAAATGCCAGCCCTAGTTTGTCCCTGCTTCCCCCACTTTCTCAGAATGGCTCCATGGCCAGAAAGTTCAGATGGCAAGGGGCTTAGTCTCTTTCCTGTTCTGCCAAAGAAAATCCCACTGGTAATTAAAGGAAGGCAGAACACAACCATCAACCTTCTCAGCGCTGAGCCACGCTGTCTACAGCACAAGGCCTGGGTCCTGAAGGATTCCGGGCATCAGCTGCTGTAGGAGGTTCCAGCGAGAGAGCAGCCTGGAAGGGTGGGCTGTGAGCTGTTTGCAGCCGTGTCTGTGGGATCCTGGGACGCACTTTACAAGAAGCAGAGTTTTTCTTGCTCGTAAATCTGTCCTGACCCATTCCTGCCCCATTTGTCCCTGATTATATATAGGGAAGGCATGTTCCTTGACTAGCAATCAGGATTGTTACCTCAGCTTTGTGCTGAGAGCACTACACACATACCTCATTTATGTGTATTGCCTTGCGTTCCTAAGGCTCAAATTTAGAAAATGTCAACAATGGATTAAAAAAGAAGAAACCCCTTGCGCCCTCTCCTGGCAAAAGTTAACGTAGTGCGTCTGTAAGCCCAGGGCACCCACTTCCTGGGGAGCAGTGCTTATCTGGGCTAACTAAGTCATCTTGCGTTAATCTGACCAAAGCCGTTGACACACGAGATGGACGAGTAGGGTTTCTGTGGTCTGTGATCAGAGTTTCTCCTACACCTTTCTTCACATGGTTTCTCAGCCTCAAGTCTGTTGGCACTTTGGCTGGGGACTATCCTGTGCATTGTGGGATATTGAACGGCGTCTCTGGCCAACTACCCATTAGACGCCAAACACCCCTACCAAAAATGTTTCCAGACATTGTCAAATGTCCCCTAGGGCCAAGATGACCCCCCAGTGAGAACCACTGCCCTAAACCCTTGTCTGCCTTTTGTACAGGGTGTCCTTGGTCAAGGGCAACCAGTGAGAGAGTGAGAATATCTCATCACAAACATTTTGTGACCATCGGGAACAGCAGTTTTGATGACTGATCATTTGGGTTCATTTCTAGGAATTTGTCCCCAAAAAGCAAACTTAGCAAATGGAAAGGAATTCATGTAAAAAATGTATCATAATATTATTTATGACCGTGAAAGTTCCAAAAAGATAAAGATTCAGTTAAACCAAGGACAGAATATATGACATGGAATAGTAGACAGTCATGAAAATGACTGTGTGGATCTATATTTAATAACATGAGAAGTTACCCCAATTATGCCCTAAACGCTCACCTTCAAGACCACTTCCAAGATTCCCAGAGGTTACATATAGAAGGAATCATTTCAAACAGGCAGAAGAAACATCTGGTGAAGTATTAGGCCAAAGACAGAATTCAAACCAATGACTGACTTCAGAAAACATTAAGTGTCAATTGGATTGATACTTATTAAGTGCCTCCATGTGCCAAAACCAGGAACAGCTCCAGAGAGACAAAGCTGATCCCTGCTCCCTCCTGCAGCACTTGCCTTAAACAGACAAAAACCCTGACCATTATCAGAACTACCTCCACACAGCAACGCTACAGGTGTGGGTGTGTTACTGTCTCGTGTGCTCTGATGCCACGTTGTTAGTAGTAACTGGAAGTATGTCTTGTTCTCTTCATGCCTGAATAAATCATACTAAGCAAAAAGAATTTTAATTACTGGTTTATATATGCAGATATACTTAGAGAGTTGTCCAACTACTCATTGGATCCAACAAATGTCCCCCAACAAATCTAAGAAATGAGCATTCAATCCAATCTGAAACAATCCAGATAACTTGGCCATGATTCCCATCGTAGCCCTACAGACCTGACTTCAAGGCAGCAATAAGAAAGGATGAGAGGAGCCATCTTCCTTCCTCGGGTCCGTGTGTGTTCAGTGACACCTAACTGACCATAAGTGACCACATGCTTTGCAAAGTTCACAACTTGAGTTAAATGCAAGGTTGTGGTCATCCAGCCTGGCCACTGCCAGAGAAAACCCTGAGACAGCTTTTTTACCCAGGAGAACCCCATTGTTGACTTCAGAGTCCAGGCATGCCACCAGGGGAGGCCACCCTGCTTGTGTGCACTGTGCCAGCGTCCTGGACAGACCAAGCACTCTCACAGAGGTGCCATGAGCTGTGGGGGGGCCTGAGCGACTCAAGAGCACTGGTTTGGATCTGGGTTTGAATCCCGGTGCCGCCGCTGATTAGACAAATCCCTTAACCTCTGTTTTTTCCACACAGGTTTTATTTTCCTCTACACAAGAGAAGCAAATAAAATGACTCCATAATATTGGTATGAAGAATAAATAAAATAATAATTTGAGGCATTTATTACAAGTGCCTGGCCTATAGCAAGTGTTCCATAAAGGAGCATACTTGTACCTACTGTTTCTTACTATTTTTAGGGATGGCCATGCTAGCTAAAATTGCTAGCCTCCAGTATTTTCTAACCGCATTTGTTGTTTTATTTTTCTCCTTAGCACCTAGCACTCTCTCGCATACTCTCTGATACATTTATTTTGTTTGCCGTCTATGGCCCGCAACCAGATAAAAGCCTGGCGAAGTAGGAACTTTCAGTCAGCTTCCCTCACTTCTGTGTCTCTGTGGTACCTGGCTCATCAACGGGATTTCGATGAATACTTCTTGAATGAGAGTTTGAAAAGTGGGTCCGAATCACTGCCCCAGAAGAGCATTTCACTTTTCCTCATGCCCTGCGGAAGGCGCTCGGCTCCTGGGGCTGGATGCTACCCTCCCCATAGGCCGGCATCCCGTGCTCTCTCTCTCTCTCTAATTCTCTTTATCTCCCCCTCTCTCCCCCTGCAGGATGCCTTTGTGGAGCTGTACGGCCCCAGCGTGCAGCCTCTGTTTGACTTCTCCTGGCTGTCCCTGAAGGCCCTGCTCAGTCTGGCCCTGGTGGGAGCTTGCATCACCCTGGGTGCCTACCTGGGCCACAAGTGAAGTCAGTAGGCCTGCCACAAACAAATATGCAAAAGGTTCACTAAAGCAGTAGAAATATATGCATTGCCAGTGCCGTACCATGAAACGAAGCTGTGGTCTCTTAAAACACAACACAAAACAAAAACTGCTTTCAGGCTCAGTGTCGAATCAGCTATTTACTGCCAAAGGGAAATACCGTTTATTTTTTACATTATCAAGAAAAAAAAAAGATTTATTTATTTAAGACCGTCCCATCGAACCTCCTGTCTTTGGAAACCCTGCCACTAATTGGCAAGCCCCACCTGTGCAGCTCCACCTGGATCTCCTGTGCCTATAAACACGGATTTGTTTTCCATGTTGTTGGCTGGACTGACTCACCATCTGAAGAGCAAACGAACTGACTGACAGACGACTTGACAGTTCCAGAAGCCGGGTGTCTGGCTGCTGGAGGTTAGGAAGAAGGTGTTCATTTTCCTTGACTTTTTTTTTTTTTTTTTTTGTCTGCCCTGGGGGCTGCGATATGAAGGGAGGGAAGGCGCTCGATGGGAAGTCCATTCTTCCCTGGCCTGAAGAACAGACACTTAGCATTTGGCTCACATGGTACATACCCGGTTGGAAGAAAAAACAAAAACAACAACAACAAAAAAAAACCTGGGGAACTTCAGATGGACTTGGCGTCCACCAAGATTTCCACACCGAAGGACAGTGATGGGGAAAATGCCGTGAAACCATAGGAAAGTATTTTTTTAAGCTACCAATTGTGCCGAGAAGCATCCTAGCAATTTATCCAATAGCATCCAGTACCTTAAAGCCCTGATGTGTATATTCAGACATTTTGGATACTCTCCCCCAGATACTGGCTCTGTCTGTGTAGGAAACAGAATCCTCCAGAAGGCGAGGAAGTGAACGTTTTGGTGACTTATCCAGAAGCATCAGGCCGCCACAAGTGCCTGCGTTTCCCTAAGAGGCCACGGTCTGCAGTCCCGCCTTGCCCCAGCTCGGAGGCCTCGTCCTGGAACGGAGCCTGGGCGCTCGCTGGCCTGCTCGTCGGCTTTTACACAGAGCAGTGCGGTCTCCGAACGTCTGGAAGCCGACAGAGCTCCGAATCCCGCTGTCGAGAAAGAACAGTCGTGGCCCTGGGCCTGTTCCCCCGGGCCCCCTAGTTAGGCCCTTTTCCTCGTGGAGCGGGGAACCTGGGAGCCAAGGCTCTTAAGACATTTATCACTGTGGAGGGAAGGAAACAGGCACTGAGCCTTTCCCTGCGGAGGGAGGTGGCGTCGCCGCCACTGGCAGGAAACCCGGAAGGAGACAAGTGCATCCTGGGCGCCGCATGGCCACGGCGCATGCGTGCTGGCCACGGCGCATGCGTGTTGGCTGCGCGGCCGCCCGCCTGTGGGCACAGTTGAGAGCAAGGCTTTAAGTGACCTTGGGGAAAGTCGTAAATGCTAAAGGAAGTGTCGGAATGAGGTGTCATGGATTCATCGACCCATGTCTCTGGAGTTTCGATGTAAAACATTACCTTGTCATTGTAGTTTTGTTTTGTTTTGTTTGGAAAACCTGACAGAGGAGGGGGGAAAAAAAGTTCCAGGTGTGGAATGTGGAAATTATCTGTACATCCTGGGGCATTAAAAAAAAAAAAAAAAAAAAAATGGTGGAAACTCTAGAGAAGTAGCAATGAAGTGAGATCTCTTGCAAACAAACTAGAAAATGTTTTTTTCAAGTTTAGAATCAGCTTTGAGACGTTCATGGAATACCTGTGGCATTATTGCATTATATACCATTTATCTGTATTAACTTTGGAATGTACTATGTTCAATGTTTAATGCTGTGGTTAATATTTTGAAAGCTGCTTTAAAAAAGATACATGCATCTCAGCATTTTTTTTTAATTGTACTTAGTTATGGCTCCACACTTTTCGTTAGCAAAAATTATCATTTTTCTGTTTGAGATTTTTGTCTCAGTTGTTTAAAAGCATTTCTGAAAAGGTGAGAGAAGCCCCGGGTCTCAGCTGCTGAAAACCCCGGAGCACGTTGGCCACTGTGGAACTTCGCTTCAACCCAGTTATGTGCATTTCCACGTCAACAGAATTGTTTATTGTGAAGGATATATCTGTTGTCCCTTTGACCTTGTTCCTTGAAGGTTTCCTAGTCCCTGGGCAAATCAGAATCTAACACATTATTTAGGATGACATACATGTTTGGTTAAACCCATGAGATTCATTCAGTTGAAAATCCAGACGGGAAATGACCAGGGGATTAAATTCTGGCCATGACGGTTTGACCTTCAGAGGGTTGCTTTATGTGGTCTGCTTTGACAGAGACCCGTCTAGAGCATTCCTGCCCTCCTTCCACAGGGCCCTTTTCAGTGGCTGTCCTTCAGATTCTTCCTGAAATGCAGTGGCGCCTGTGCCCCACTCTGAGAAAGCAGGAAACCCATGGTATGAAGCCAGACCTCCCTGGCAGGCCTCAGGGAACAGAATGATCAGACCCTTTGAATGATTCTAATTTTTAAGCAAAATACTATTTTGTGAAAGGTTTACATTGTCAAAAGCGATGAGTAGGGAATATCAAATCCTGTGCTGCTATCCTTCCAAGATCATGGTAGTGGAGTCAATTTGCAGTACACTCCAAGTGGCAAAATCCTCCAAGCTGCTTTAGAAGTAACCATGAAGAACACAGACATTTTTAATATAAAGCCTGTTTGTCTTTTGTTGTTATTGTTTGTATTGTTCAAAGGCAGAGTATTCTAAAAATGTATATATATATATAAAAAAAAAAAGGTCATGGGGGCTAATTTCTGGCTGGTTTTCTTTTGCCGTGGGCTGTTGTTCTCTGGTTTTAATGGTAAATGTTCCTGGCTGCCGAACCCCCAAACTGTACAGTATTGTGGCTCCACTCACTCTAATAAGAGTAGTCGATGTTGCATTTTTCTTGTTCTAAAAAACATGTTAGAAGCAATGAACGTATATAAAAGCCTCAACTAGTCCTCTTTTTCCCTCCTTTCTTTCAATGTGTCCATTAATTTGCGGTCAAACAACAGAGAAGTATTCCTACCGATTTTGTGTTGAGAAGGGATTCGTACCTGTGTTACTCTCAACGTGGTATGTATATGGGCCAAGGTCAGGATTAAATAGAACACGTACATTTTCCAAATTGGGGTCAAGGACTCTAAAAAGAGCCACAAGGGGCAAAGCACCCAGGAGCCACCTCGGCCCTCCCAAGCCGTCACGGCAGGTCAAGTAACTAATGACATGCTCCAGAGCACAGTTCATCTCCGACTTTGCAGTGGCTGAAAATTCTCATCAGTTTAAGATTTGAAGTAAAGTCACATTTCAAATTAAGGAAGCACCTTGCTATAGTTCAAGCAAAAACAAAAAACAAAATCACCACCAGCATCCTCTGCCCCAGCCTACTTAACCTCTGCATATTCAGGTATGACCTTCCATTCAGATGTGACTTGTGTTTCTTTAGTAACTGTTTATTGTTTCTCGTCTGAGGACCCAGACCTGGTCCATTATGGGAAATTGGGAAGCGATTATAAATCAAGAGGAGTTATAATCATCAAGAGGAGGATTAAACGTAAATAAGTAGTCTACAATTAAACTTAGGCTAAAATGACTAATTTATAAATGTGAACTTCAGTGCTAATGTCAATTGTACTTTTAGGGAAGGGGCTGTTTTTATACTTTCTTATCACTTATAGTTAGTAATGGACACCTACTCTATCAGAAAAAAACAGGAAGGGTTTGTAATATAAGCCATTCTAAGGAAATTAGGGAGTCAGTTGAAATTCTATTCTGATCTTATTCTGTGGTGTCTTTTGCAGCGCAGACAAATGTGGTTACACGCTTTTTAAGAAATACAATTCTACATTGTCAGGCTTATGAAGGTTCCAATCAGGTATTTATTGTTATTCAATTTAGATCTTTCGGGGATTTTTTTTTTTTTTAATTATTATGGGACAAAGAACATTTGTTGTCGGGATGTGAGGGAAGAATTTTCGGAGGAGCAAAACATTCCCAAGACTGGATTAGGAGGTTTTCAGAATAGCCAGGCTTGTAGGGTATGAAATGGAAGCAAGCGGAACCTTTACAAGGGTCTATGTGATACCTCTGCAAAGGACCTTCTGCAATAAATATTTTTAATATTTTAACTTTAATATTAATTTTAATATGTTTAAGAAATATTTTTAAACTCTGCAGTATGTGTAGATTCTAGAGACATCAGAATGCTGACATCTAGCTCTCTCCTTTTTTTTTAAAATATTTTATTTGTTTATTTGACAGAGATCACAAGTAGGCAGAGAAGCAGGCAGAGAGAGAGGAGGAAGCAGGATCCCTGCTGAGCAGAGAGCCCAATGCGGGGCTCCATCCCAAGATCCTGGGATCATGACCTGAGCCGAAGGCAGAGGCTTTAACCCACTGAGCCACCCAGGTGCCCCTAGCTCTCTCTTTTAAAGCTGTTTTATTTTATTTTAAGAGGGGGAGAGAGAGAGAGAGAATCTTATGCAGGCTCAACACCCAGCGTGGAGCCCAATAAGGGGCTCGATCTAAGGACCCTGAGATCATGACCTGAGCCGAAATCAAGAGTCAGATGCTTAATCAACTGAGCCACCCAGGCGCCCACAACTCTCTTTTAAACACTTACCATCAATGGTATATATTTTAAGTCTGGGTATGTCTAATGGCCATTTAAACAACAAATTTTGTTTTAACCAACAGGAGACTTAATGAAAACTTCTGGTTGGTAGGGACATCTGTTTCTAAATACTTATTATGCAGAATACAGGAAAAAAAAAAGTGTGAAACTGAATTAGGTAAGTAGTAATAGAAGTCCCTTATCCTTACCCAAAGAATCACTCTGTTCATGACTCTGCTCATAGGCCAGACTTTGGACAACTGTGAAATATGCATCTCACTGGGCATGAAGAAAACCAATGGAGTATGAGTGATATTGTACCAATTCATGAGGACAACTCCAGAAAAATAAAGCCAATATCTTATTGATAACAAGGTTGTTCACTATACCACATGTTTTTAGGTGAACAACACTGTTCACAGCTTACATCCATAAGAACAAAAAGCAAGAATAGACTCAATGGTGACTCTAGCTCCTTCTAGTAATAGGTAATTTCTATTTATCTTGGCAGGGGGAAAGTGGAAGGGAATAATCCAGCCCCATTCATATCAGTAAGAGGCGTCTTTCCATTAAAATTATTTTTTATATTTAATAATTATCAAAATTTGTAACATATTTGTACATCTTAATAACTGGGTAATAAGGGCGCCTGAGTGGCTCAGTCAGTTAAGTGTCTGCCTTCGGGTCAGGTCATGATCCCAGGATCCTGGGATCAAGCCGGGCATCAGGCTCCCTGCTCAGTGGGGAGTCTGCTTCTCCCTCTCCCTCTCCCTCTGCCCCTACCCCCTGCTTGTGCACATGCACTCTCTCTCTCTCTCAAATAAATACTTTTTTTTTTTTAATGGACTTCAAATCCGGGGTTCTCTCTCGGAAAAGACCTTTAAAGCAAGAAATGTGCCATTAACCAAAAAACGGCCAACGTTTGATTAACATGTTTAAAGATAGCAGAGTGGGGAACCCTAACTTCTCAGGATTTCTTAATCCCATAAAGTCTATCTGGAAATTACTCAAGCATTTTATCAAGAATCATAATGACTTCACAGAAAGGGTTGTAAATTACATCATGCAAAAATGTTCTGCCATAGCCTGTTTTGGGACAGTTTTCTTTCACATACTATTAACAATGCATTGGAAATTAAATCCTTTGCAACTGTTTACATTTAAATTTTAAAAATTAGATGTCAACTTAAACATGTACGAGGGCCGAACTTGTCTTTAAAGAACTTCTTTCAGTGGCACACCAGCAACTCGTCAGAAGACACCTCTCAGCATGTCCTCCAGACTACTGAGAGCTCCCTAGAGGAAAGCGGGTGGGGGGAGAAGCAGAAGATACACTCCCTCCCTCCAGGACCCGGCAGGGGCTTTGGTATTGAAGCAAATCTTTCTGTCAGCACCAAGGAAGTAGGTAAATGGATAATAATAATTGCAATCAGTACTCATCCAGGAAAAAAAATAAGAACAATAAAGCCTTATGGTCACAAAAAAAACTCATTTAAAGGCACTGGTTTACTTTTCAATGGTTTGAGTAAACTGGTTTACTCATTTAAATGCACTGGTAAAAAATAGAAGAAGCTAATCTATTTTAAATATATTATTTTGGTTGCAGATTTATGTTAAAATTCCTTTTCTGGGGTGGGGAGAGTTTGTTTTGCATTTAAAAACCCTGCAGCCTCATTGCCCACTGTACCCTACTTAATTCTCTGTCTGTGTGTTCTTGTTGCATGTTCTTCTACCATCCTTAATTTCTGCTGCTGAAAGATCAGAGCCCACATCCAGAATGAAGGGCATGCCCAAAGCAATCAGGCCTGGTTCTTTTTCTCTCTCTTTTCTTACCCCTAGAGAAAAACTCTCTGAGCTGCCTTCAACCCCAGCCCCCTGCAGTTCTATAGTTACAGTCTCCTATAGTTCCTCCCTGGACCCAGAGTGGGAATCTCAGAGAGGGTGTCAAAAACTGTGAAAAGCCTGAGATTCCCTTCCCCCTACTTGAAAGCCAGCAAGTCTGCCTGCCACCATTTAATGGATGCTCGTTGAAAACATGAGGTTCCTGAGTCAGAGACAAAGGACAGATCATTACTCACAGCCCTTGCAGTAGCCAAAATATCAGCATTTTTTGAGCCTGGTCCCCAAGCACCAATTCCCACAAGACTCCGTGAAAAGGACCAGAAGACATCTGCACACATAGTGGACTGGGATATGGGAGAGGAACAGAGTTTAGGAATTTAGGCAACTCAAATCATTTATAATGAGCAGTAAGCACGTCTGGCCTTTGCTCTGGAAGAAGGCATGGTGTCCGTCCTTGCTGTACAGACAGCCTTGGGAAGTCTGGAAGAAAGAGCAATCAGTGCCTTGCTTGCAACATGAGTAGAAACGTGGGGAAACCATGGTGGATCGTCTCCAGCAGTAGCACAGAAGAAGTCTACCCCTCCTGCAGGTCAGGCCCCTGAATGCCAAGTCAGCAAAATACATCTATGTGTAGATAGATAAATATGTCCTGCATGGACACGCCCCATGTATCATGACATCTCTTTAGTAAGATTATACCAAATACGATCATAGTTCCTTAGCTAGGAGTTGACATGATGCTGCTGATTATCAAAATAGCCTTGAATCTCTTTTCAACCCCCTGGTGTCCACGGGCAACTGGATATTTACCATCCCCTCAACACACCGACCAAATCTAATGTACAATCTGGTCCCAAGATGAGGTCTTTCCCTAGCTTCTCCTTTACTGTCAGTGGCATTATCCTTTCCCAGTTTTCCATGCTAAGCACCGTGGCACATCATTCCCATTCAGTGCTCTTAGGACCGGTTGATTTTTTTTTTTTTTAAGATTTTATTTGTTTATTTGACAGAGATTGCAAGTAGGCAGAGAGGCTGCAGAGAGAGAGGGGGAAGCAGGCTCCCCACTAAGCAGAGAGCCCGATGCAGGGCTTGATCCCAGGACCCTGAGATCATGACCTGAGCTGAAGGCAGAGGCCTTAACCCACTGAGCCACCCAGGTGCCCCTGGACTGGTTGATTAATGGATCCAGGCATCCAACAAATATTTGGGGCGCTCCACTCCAAGCACAGGTGTGGGGCCAGGCTCTAGGCTTTAGGAATGATTAAGATCCAGTCTTCAACCTCCGGGAACCTCATTCTCATTCTCGTGTTTTGCCTATTTGCTTTTTTTTTTTTTTTTTTTAATTTATCAAGTCCCATTTAATAGGCTCATTGTTTTCTGGGCGTAACTTTAGCATCAGTCAGGAGTGACTTGCTGTTTACAGGACTACATGTTGTCTTTCAGAATGGGTTGTTAGAGGCAGGTTCCCACAGACTATAAGCATTTCTCTCTTGCTAACCAAGCCTTGAATCTTTCTCAGAAACAACTGGCTTCCATGCTTTTGTAGCTATGGATTTTTCTCTGCATTCCTTCTGTGTTTTTCCAAAGTTTTGGGACCATTTCATCTCAGGCAGGCAGGCAAAGACTACGTCAAACTCAGTGGAAAGTAGACCCAGACTGGCTTTGATCTTCCCTCCCAAGGGGAACATCACCTCCTATATCCATGTGGAACTCCTCAGCTGGCGAGCAAAAGAAAGAAGAGGAATAAAATATTTATAGGAAATTTATTTCTCACAAGCAAGCATTTGTTCTAAAAGCTTTTAGAAATGTAATTATTTTTCTTTTTCTTCGGCTTTTCTGTTTTTAATATGAAACACTTTCAAGTCCCCTGGTTCCATTTCCAGGAAGCAATAATCCATTTTGCCTTGGGCGGAGTTTAGGAAAGAACTAGGTTGCAGAAATGAAAATGTTTCCTTTGAAATTGTCACATGGAACTCTTGCTGCTTCTTTAATGTCTTGCATAAGAAGGGCCCTGTTCCCAAGGGCACGGTGGACCAGCTGTCCTTTGGCCCTTTGCTGCAAGTCTCTGTCCTGTCTTACTCACAGCTGGACTCCTGGCCCCACTTACCCTCACCTACCAAGTGATGTCTTATCCAAAGAGGAAACTTCTGGACCAGTGCTGTTCAGTAGGAATCAAATGCCAGCCACAGATGTGATTTTTCATTTTCTAGTAGTGACATTCAAAAGTAAAATAATATACGAAATTAATTTTAATAATGTATTCTTTTTAATGCAATATATCATGTCAACCTCTAATCCATACAAAAACTATTGAGGTCATTTCCATTCTTTTTTTATATGCAGTCTCTGAAATCCAGACTTACCTAAAAGAGTTCTTGGTTTTGAAACATTTGCTGTCAGTTGAAAGCAAACTAGATTGTACTGTATTCGATGGAAGTGTTTCAAGCTCTATTGGCAGACTTCGAATGCTTGGTGTCTGGGCCCCGAATTCTGGCTTACTAAAAACATAAGCTTGGTTAAAGCATTATGCTTCTTTGAGTCTTAAGTTTTTCCTCTGTTAAACAGGATGTATCCTTTGTTCTACTGTGTCCTACCAGCCTCCTAAGGGCAGTGGGGGAGGAAGATCAAAATGGCGATGCGAGGGGTCATGATGGCATGTGAAGTGGAAAATAACTATTTATTATTCCAAACCATTAAAAGCTGTGCAACCACAGAAAACACTAAACCCACGATAGCTACAAAGACAGGGTAGCCATTTAAATTAAGAAACTGAAAAAAAAAATTGTAAGAAACTGAATCAAAGAAGCAAATTCTTGTAATTAACCACAATGTCAACAATTTTTTTAATCATTACCAAACCCTGACTTTTCATTTTTATTTACACACACATACACACACACACACACACACACAGGATGATAAATGACCCCCAGGATAATAATCAACTGTGGTCCTAGGAGCCAAGTACACATCATGAGAATTCATCTTGATCATGCCCAGCTATAAGCTTAGTAATAATCTTGACAATGACACTGCAGAGAACATTGCACATGGACCTTGTTTTCAAAGACCAACAATTTGAGATGTCTATAGAGACTTCCTGCAATATCTCTATCCCATAACCACCTGGATATTTCCTTGCCCTGATAGCTTTTAGATTAGTAACATTAGCTTCTAACATTCCCTATGACACCACTTAAAACCTACCTTCTCATTGTTTTCTTTAAAATGAGAGCTGTGTGCAGGGGACTAGGGGAATATGTTGTCTTCCTTCCTAAATTGTTCTCTCCCAAGTGTTCCTTTTGCCTTCACTAATTACTTCTTTTTTTGTTCCACCCAATGGTACCATAACTAATTCAGGTTCCAACAGAACTTAGTCACTATTTCATCACACCCCCGTCCTGCTCCAGGGGAAGCCATGTATAGTCTACAAAGATAGAAACTGAGAGGGGTCTCGGGCCTCACGAGGCCACAGTTGTCATGCTGAGCCATCCACATGTGACCAGTTTGCCCTTGTCCAGGAGCATAGAGCATGTTCTCACCCCCAAATCCACACTTGCCAGTCGTATGACATGTGGAGACAGAGACCAACCAAATGAGAACAAGCAAAGGCTATTTATTCAGAGCCTGCTATATATAGCAAGGAAGTCAGCCACCATCGCTTGCATTTGGCAGAGACTCAACGGCAGACAGAGGGAAAGCTTTACAGTGAAAGAAGGGAAGGCTTTGGGTACGCCCCTATTGGAGGCTGTTGGCTCGGGGAAGCCATAGGAGGGCCAACTAGAAGTCAGCATCCTATGTGATCACTTGGGAAGCATATGCAGCTTTCTCTGGCTAGTCCTAAGTTGGAGATGGGGACATCGATAAGGGAGGCTGATGGTTATTAAGCAGGTCCTGGTCATCTGGGACCCATTGTTTCGGAGGTTATCCTTTCCTGGATTGTTACTAGAGATAGAAGTCTGACATCCTACAGTGTGATTTATAGAGAACAGGCCAACTTCCTGGCCTGATTATTGTTTGAGCTGGTTTCCTGGGCTGGTTGCTGTAGATTGGAGGTCAGAGTTCAATGTTTCTATGTGGTCTGGCCATTGTCCATCTAGATATTCAGTTTCTTGATGCAAAACGAAGCCAGGGAAGATGGCAGAAACCTATAAGGGGATCAACACGAGTGATCAGGAAATGATCAGATGAGGTCACTGGAGTCATGCAACACCCTGACGGCAGCCTAGCCATTCGTTAATGACATGCTCTGAGTCCTTACCCACGTCACAGCTGCACAGCATGGTGACGTTTTCCAGTCTTCCCTGCCACCTCATGGAAAAAGGGCCTCCAGTGCACTTGTGGTCCCACCCACACCAGCGAAGGCATGGCTGTGCAGGGCTGGAATGCAGGACTTCAGTCAGATGTCTGTGTGACAGCTTACCCAGAGGGGACTCTGGGGTTCCAGAGTTTCCTGAGGTAAAGGACTTAGAAGTATCTCCTTGGGTTCATCAATTCTAAAATGCTTTGCCATGGTTTCTTTGGAGGAGCTATGCCTAATTCCAACTGCCCCAAGTTGTCTTCAGGACAGTGTAGTGGGTGGGGTTTAAGACAGACTTGGTGGGTGCCTGTGTGGCTCAGTCAAGGGTCTGCCTTCGGCTCAGGTCATGATCGCTGGGTCCCGGGATAGAGCCCCGCCTCTGGCTTCCTGCTTAGTGGGGAGTCTGTGTCTCCCTGCCCCACTCCCCTGCTTGTGCTCTCTCTCTTGCTGTGTCTCTCTCTGTCAAATGAATAATACAATCTTAAAACAAACAAACAAACAAACAAAAACCAACTCATGAGAAAGCCACCCAACATTTACAGGGCAGAGACTTTTTTGCTAAGTCCTTTAGATACACTGCATCATTTCACCTGTCCCAGACATCCTATGAGGTAGGTTCCCTTCATGTTGAATGTTATAGGTCCCACTGGGCAAAATCAAGGTGTCATCAGAGCCGCACTCCTTCTGGAAGGCTCTGGGGGAGACTCTGTTTCCTTGCCTTTCCCAGCTTCTAGAGGCACCTGTGTCCCTGAGCTCATGGCCCCTCCCTCATATCGTTCCAGCCTCCGCTTCCGTCAGCACCTCTCCCTCGCCTTGGCACTCCTCAGTCCCTCTCACAGAACCCTATGTGACACCGAGCCCACCTGGACATCCGGGAAAGCCTCTCCATCTCAAGGTCATGAACTAAATGACATCGGCAAAGCCCACTCTACTGTGTAAGGTGATAGGGTCACAGGTTCCGGCAATTAGGACAAGCACAACTTTGGTTGGGGGGGGGCATTGTTCAGCTTTCCTCAGTAGAGAAACTGAGATCAGAGAGGTTAATTCATCTTGACGAAGCCTCACAGCTCATGGTAGCAGAGCTGAGGTTTGTGTTTTCCACCTACATCAGACTTCCCTTTCTGAGTTCACCGGCAATGACCTAGGGGCCGAACTCAGCACATTGTCACATGTGCAGACCATGACCTTCTCCCCTGCATGTGCCCAGGCCTGTTGGTGCCATCGACACCAGCCAGCACAGTCAGCTTTCTGGCCAACTGCACCTCTTGGCCTGGAAGCTCTAGGTCCGGGAAGACCATCGTCTGTGGGGACAAGGTCTGGCGGCTGCAGGGGCCCCTCTTGAAAGCTCGGCCTCTGTTGCCACAGCCACAGCCCAGCAGCTGGCTCTGCTTTCGGTTCCTCTTGCTTCCTGTTCGTCCTCCGAGCACCACCTCACTTCCACTCTGACCCCCTTGAGGTTCTTCCGTGGTGCTGTCATCGGAGCACGCGGGAGCACACAGGGATAATGCCTTCTCCTCTCTGTTTCCTCTTGATGATAGGTCAGGGGTCAGGAAGGATATCTGCTTTCGCCAATAATTGGCTAGTCAGGGCGCTGTGACCTGTTCTGGGAACCAGCACGGCCCATCTCCAGCCTGAGTCCATGCAAGTTGGGGGGAGGGCAGTCGCAGTCGCCTGGGAAAGAGGAAGGTACTCTTGGCACTGCCACAAAGGCCTGACCTTCTGTCCCTCCTTAACCCTTCCTCTGGACTAAAGAAAACTCAGGAAGCCCGTGCTCAGCCAAACAGGGCAGAATGACAAAAGATAGCAGAATACCGCTGTTGCCTACGCTCATTCTCAGACCTTCTGGGTTCTGGTCCTTACTTGCCAGACCTGTAGTATTGGATGGATACTCCATGCCCCATGTGGTCTTCATGCCACTGTGCAAAGATTGAGGCTCTGCTGCTTTGTTTTGTATTTCTTTACTGCACATGGATGGACGAGGGCTCGGAAGAATGAAAGGAGAGGTTTTCATTGTAAAGAGGAAATTAATAAAGACCATGGTGAGCCCAGATTCTTTTATCTTCTCTCTATGCCATGGTTCACTTGACTCTTAGAATAATTGCAGATCAATTTCACTTAATTAATAACTTAAAACTATTGCCCAGAATTCCCTTTGATCTCCACTTGGGCCAAGTATATACGGGGAAGCCTAGTGGAAAAGCTGGCTCACACAGGAAGTTTCTGGTCCTCTCCTTTGGGGGAACTTTTTCAAGAGTCCCTGAGTCCTGAATTCCCTGTCTTTAATGCTCTATGACTCTTTGTATTTGTTTTCTGCAGCTGAGCAAGGCCTAAGCCTTCCCACCCACGGTGAATTCTGGCCCCCCGTGATTTCTTGCATGAAGTACTGTATAAATTGTGGATGCGGTCGAGTGAGGGAGACATTTATTGTCGCTCAGTGCCTAAGTGTTTTTGTGGAGACATGTGCCGTAAGCCTGTACCACTGTCCTCCCAGCCTGAGTCCGAACAATGATATAATTCTAGGTCCTGTGACTCCAGGGCTCAGCTCACCTGGTGGCCTTCTCATGTGACTGATTACAGTTTCCCAAGTGTCTTTAGGAGCATAACAATTATTATCAACACAATCCAGGGTAAGGAATAAATATAGCCATGTTTCTCCGAAAATTATTCCAGTCTTGCTCTCTCTTTTGAAATTCACAGGTCACTAGAAATTGATGAATAATTTAAACATCATGGACTATACCATGTCGGGCATCCCCCAAAAGAATCAGTGTTTTTATATTTCAAGACCATTGTTATGTTAGATTATTTCCCTTGCAAAAATCAAATATACATTCAATATAGAAAATTTCTTTCAAAAATAAAGTTTAAGATAAAGGACATCCCACAGGATTCCAAGACAGCCAAGAAATGTTTTCATAATACGTCCCCAGAGATCCTTGGAAATGTTATTTACCTTTATGGATATTATTTTCTTAAAATTCAACAAAAGTGAAGGTCTTGGCTGGGTACACTCCTAGACAGTGCAGTTCAACAGAACTTTTTACAATGATGGAAATGTTCTATATGAATGCCTCCTGATCTAGTCGCCACCGTGAACATTTGAGACATGGCTAGCATGGCTAGTGTGGCAGAAGAACTCAATCTTTAATTTAATTTTATTTAAACTTAAGTTGTCCCATGTGGCAAGTGGCTCTGTATAGGACAGGGCAGCTGTAAGGAAAATTAAAAGGGAAGTCGAAGCTGATACTCTAGGCCTTGGATCTACAGTTAGCCTGCTCCGACTACGGAGACCCACTCCTCTGCTACGAGCATGCTCTCAGACAATGGTAGCTGGTGGAGGAAGGGAAGAGTGTAGGACCCAGGAAAGCCCGTGCCTGCCTTGTGATCAGCAAGACCGCTTCAAATTCAAAGGAAAGAGGGACTGGGTGACACTTTCAGATCCAACCCACTAGCGGCATGGCATCTGAGGAGAAAGAACAGCACAATGTCTTCTAGGATTCCTTGGGCCTTTCCTGAATGTCTTGGGTTTTTGGAGAGAAAGTGAGAACTTTGTCTAGTTAGGTAAGAGAGCTGGCTCCCTGCCGCCAATCAATCAGAAAGCTTTTAAGATGGGAGTCTATGAAAAATGTATTAAATACACACCCCCAAAATAAATCAAATGCAGTGAAGTTTTGAACTTAGAAGCACTCCTGAGGGCCAGAGTCTAGGTTCTCACAACCTAAAACCTTCATGAAGACCTCAGTCCATGCTGAGCTCAAATCCACCTCTCCTAAGGGATCAATGAGGTCCATCAAGGTCATCCCCCTTTTTTGGGGTGGGGGTGGGATCTGAAATGTGGTACTTTTCTACCCTCCCCCAGAGCTCATTTACTCCCTGAAAGAAACAGAAGCAAGGGACACACTCATTCGTGCCATTGTGTTTGGTACAATCGCTGGCCTTTAAATGACCACATGAAATGCAAAATGACCCTTTGCAGGGCCCCGTGGAGCTAGGCGATTATGTTTAATATAACCTTCTGGGTTTTGGTTTCGCGCAGACCAACAAAGAATATGGAAACATGTAATTCCATACTGCCCAGAGTACTTCTGCAGCCTTGAGTCTCAATTAAAATGTTTGTTTACTTATCTGCTAATCTCATTATTTTTTCTAACTCCGCACTCTGAGCGAAAGTTCAGAATCTGAAGTTCAACCATTTCTGAAATATGACCAAATTGGAAACCTGGAGAGAGTTCTATTCAGCTGGGGAGAGAAATACATAAACCCCCACATGAATGACTTGGAGTGTCCTTTCACTTTCCCCAAACAGAAAGCCATTTGCTATGGAGAAGGTATGTGCACAAAGGAGTAACTTTTTAGATATTTACCAGCGATTTTATCATGGTAAATTGAGACACGATCCCAACGAGAATACTTGCTATTATTGCTAGAAACACATAGAGCCTGTATTTATTTTCAGAGGGGTTTGGTATCATTTTATTAGTTGCTCTTCACAAAAAGCAAAACAGAAACCACCCAAACCTCTGAGAGGTAGATCAGATTTTATCTCTCTCTCTCTCTCCCTCTCTCTTTTTCTTTCGGAATGAGGAAACCACACAGTGTTTTGCCCTGGGGTCAGCTAGCCCATCGGTGGCTGGGCTGGGGTTAGATGTCCAGGTCTCTAGACTCCCAAGTGGCTGATTCGTCCCTGGAGCTGATCCTCCCGTCTCCAGTGGGGACACGCCTCGGGGCGCTGTGCAAGCCGGTAGCTATGTCAACAGACAGGTCCTCTCCCTAAATATTCCCCATTTCACCACCTCCAGTCCCCAAGGGCTACAAACTGCTTCACCAGGGAGACCTTCTCAAGTGGTTCTTTCGCTTCCTTTGTAACTAACACCACCTGGACGGCGTCCAAGATCCTTCCTGTTCTGAATTCTCTTCTAGAGCAAATAAGTCACATTATTATTTTTGCTATGATCTTGCTGTAACCGCCACGCTGTTCTAAGGTCCCTGTTGGTTGTCTTTCCCCCAGGCCGAATGTTATTCTGACAGAGCGCGGCTCTCCCCAGGTATGGTGGAGGATGGAGGCCAGGGGGTGGGCCTCCCAGGCTGCAGAGGGCTGAGCAGGGCAAGGTCATTCCTGTCCTCAGGAAGGCTCGAGGATGGTCATTGTCCAGGGGAGCCCACTTCTGCCTGCAGGCCAGACACGGGGCCAGCGAACGCATTGTCCAAAGGCTCCCCTCAGCATCAGACTTGGAGGAAGTGATCCTGGCTTCTAGAAGAGGACAAAGCAAGATTAGGAACGCAAAACAAACAGGTAAACTGCACAGGTTCGTGAAATGAGAGCCTCAGCTCTGCATCCACATTTCCAAGTTAGCGGATTACTCACGTTTCCCATGGTTGGCCACTATAGTGTTTCCCAAAGAGTGTGCTGGGGAACACCAGCTCCAGGAGGCACTTTGTAGAAATGGAGTCTCGCTGTCAATAGGTTGGAGAAATACCACATGTTACATTCCCCTCTTATAGAGTCACATTGGCATATCAGTCACACGGGCATATCAAAAGTTATGAGAAGTGCCACAACAGGAACCCTTATTTTGCTCCAGAAATTCAAGGTGGGGCAGAGTCTCCTTTGAGTGGAACCAGGCGCTGCCCCTCCTGAGAGTTTCGTTTCTGCTCCTGGTGTTACCTCTCCAGCCCCCCTCTGCCCTACGCCCCTTGCGCAGACTTCTGTCTCATGCTGAGATGCCCTTTCACTCATCCTGTCCTCCCTCTTGCCACCCCTCCACCTTAGTCAGGTACACGATGCCCACTCCTAAGCATTCTCCCTGCTCTCTAGCATCTTCCAGTAAACCCCCATCAGCTCATGTGTTCTGTTTAGAACCACTCTCTCCACATCCCACAGTGGTCAAGACCAGCCAAGTCTCCCTATGGCTTCCTGCAGTAACGCTAGAATCTTCTGAGAGCTCCAACACTGACACTCAATCCCCCGCCCGTCCACCCACCGGTCCCCACTCAACTCTTCTCTATCAACCTCTGCCAGGTGGGCCCCACGAGAAGTGTGATTAAGAACAAGAGTTTGAACCCAAGAAATAGACTCTTCACTAGAGAGAACAAACTCAGGGGTACCAGAGGGCTTGGTGGGTGGGGGGAGGGGAAATAGGTGATGGGGATTAGGGAGGGCACTTGTCAAGATGGACATCAGGTGACTCATGGCTGTGCTGAACCACTGCACTGGACACCTGAAACTGACATAGTGCTGTGTGTTAATGATACTGGAGTATAAGTAACATTTAGAAACTATATTGGAATTAAATTTTTAAAAAATTAAAAATCAAAATCCAATCTTCAAAAGCAAAGACACAAAGGAACAAGGGTTTGGAGATATTTGTGAGTTCAAATTCTAGTTCTTTCCCCTATGGACCCTGTGGCCTATGTCAGTTTTCTCTTCTGCAAAATGAGCAGAATAATAAAGTCTCAGGGCTGTTGTAAGGGTGGGGGAAGATCACACATGCAGATGTATGGCCTGGAACATGGGAAGCCCCCAGAGTGTTGACCATTCTTCCGAGCCATATATATATCCCCTGCTAACCTACTTCCAGTCTTGGGTTTCTTCTGACAGACATACACACACTCGCACACACACATACATACCCCTTCTAGAAACCCTTCCCTCCCTTCTCCATTACCTGGACCATATCCATCCTTCTGGGCCCAACTCATTCTCACCTCTTGCTTGAATCCTGTCTTGAAGACACATGTGCAGAATCCCCACTCCCACATGCCTGGCCTGAGTTGTCCTCGAATGCTTCCAGACACAGTCACCCGGTCCCCCAGGAAGACAGCAAAGTCTTGAGAGCAGGGGCCTGCGTGGACCCACAGACCCCCGCCCTACAGGGATGGGGAGCTGACCCGGTTATGTACTCACAGTAGGGTGAACCTAGTACATACTCCTCCTGACTCTTAGAAAGCCCTGTTAATTTTCATTTTACTATAACTCTTGAAACCTGACCTCGATGGCCTATTATAGGGAAAAAGGAGGAAAAAAAAAAAAAAAAAAAAAACAACTCCCGGACCTGCTATTTTTTTTATATTCCAAATACCAGAAGCTTTTGTGGTTTCTTGTTCTCCGCCCTCTATTCCGGCTTAACAGAACCATGCCTTTCTTCCCTCCTCTCTCCTCCTGATCACTAACCAGTCCTCCAGCCTTCTCCAGCAATCTCAACTGCTCCCTTCTCCTTCTTCCTAAAATATTCACACTTGCGTGCAACTGCTGCCATGCACACAAGTGTGTCCGTGTGTCCCCACACCCTCCCACGTGTGCATGTACACACCTACAGGCACACGCAGGGGTGCATACACACGTGCGTGCACACACCAAGTCCCCATCCCCATCTGCGACCCCATCCTCCCGCCAACCTCCATCCTAGGTGCAGACAGCTCCGCACAGCATCGACCCGAGCGCTCAAGCCGAGAAAGTAGGGGTTGCCGCATGTCTGTCCGCGCCCCTGCGTTACCGCGGAGCTAATCTGAAATGCGGAGATTCTCGGCCCCCACCCGCCGGACCCCAGGAGGATCCTTTCGCACCGCAGATGTCCATCTACTCGCCCACAGCGTGGTGGCAAGAAGCCGGGGCTTCCCAGGTGGGCACAGGTGAGAAAGCTCCCGTCATGCTCTGGGAGCGGCGAGAGCAGTGACCGGAAGTGGAGAAGCAGAGGCGGCATCACGCCCAGAGGGGCCAGAACCAACTAAGCAGAAAAAAGGTGCCATGACGATGAAGGCCACTGGGAACAGTGGGGGGAAGAGTCTGTTCTTCCTGAGTAGTCCCGGGGCGGAGGGTGGTTTCCCGGAATCCCTTTATAGGCGACCAGTGAACTCTATCGTTCTTATCAACACTCTCTCCCCTGACCGCGCCCCCCCCGCCCCCAACCTTTAAGTCCTGGAATCAAGCACCGCAGATAAGCTGCTGACACTGTCTCTGTCACAGACAGTTTCAAATTATTGGTGAGCAACCGGTGGTCACGCAGGAGGGGAGAGATGGCGGGCCGGGAATGATGGATGGTGGGGGGTTGGGGATTACCTATGCAGAGCAGAGCCAGGGAGGGCAGGCTGGGGGCCGCTGACCCGGACCACAGCTGTTCAAGTTCAGCAGCGGTAAAACATCAGCACCCGGCAAGGCTGAGCGCTACTGGGGGTCCGGGTCCGGCACAGAACAGGAATCGGAGGGGATTCGTGGAGACAGGCAATCGCCAGTGTGGGATCCAAGCAGCCGGATCCAGGCAGGCAGAGAGGGCGGCTAGCTCACCTGCCCCCCCCCCAGCTCACCTGGGCCCCCAGGTGAGACCTGGGAGCAGTGGGCGGGCAGTGTGCGTCCGCACCTGCGTACCCCGCGGGGGGTGGGGGGACTGGTTGTAAAGCATTGAGTGGTCCTGGCAGCCTTTACTCCGGGGGGAGCCTCAACATCCTTGACGGTTCCTCGGAATCCTCAAAGCCCTTTTGTTAAGGGACTTGGAGCTTCATCGAGCCTCCTCCCCTCCGATGTCTTCGAGAGAGCGGAGGCGACCTGACCACCGCCAGGGAGCCCGCAGCGGGCCGCCCAGCCGGTCATTGCCCTCCACGCCGGCAGGGGGCGACGCCGGCGCGCTCTCCCGCACAAGCCCGGAGCAGGGGGACTCAGAGGTCCACCCCCACCCCCACGCGGGCTGTCCTCATGCTGGCTCTCCTGGGCTCAGGCTTGGGTCGCTTTGCCCCGGGGCCACCGACTCAGGTAGAGCGAGCCCACGATCAGGGCAGCACCTGTGCCAAGTGGGGGGTGGGGGTGGGGGGGCGGCTGCTTCCCCTTCTCCTTCGTTGGTGCGTTCGTTGCCGCTCTTACTCTTGTTTCTTTTTTCTTGAGCCTGAGGTCCTGACCCTGTGCTCCCAGCCGTGGCTTATCCCAGCTTGGGATTTAACAAGAACCTGCCCGGGATGGTCGCGCCGCTGCCCCGGGACACAGAGCTTCCTCTGTGTGACACAGAAGCACAGAGAGGCTCCCACGGCGCCCACGATCGCCTGGCAGGATCGGCTTATCATCAGGTAAAAAGGCGCGTTTTCTGTCTTTGGTGCTTCCGTGAGGTCTTGCACGTGGTACCACGCAGATGCCAAGATCGAGATGAACTCGATGATCAGCCGTTGCCCAGGAGGGGGTGAGCAGGTGGGGTTCATCCGAGGGGAAGGCTGATTACTTCTCTGTGGGGAGAGCTTCATGGAGGGTGAGAACCTTATTGGAGAGTTGAGGGGGTACAAGCCTGGGGACACAGCTGTCAGAGAGAATATTCCTTCTGCAGTGAGTGAAAGGCTTCATGAACGCACTGAACATGCCCCAGTCCTGACTTCACTGTTTGCCCCGTGGCTGGGGTCATCCCCACAGGGCACCTGTGTCCCCACCTGTGTCCTGGGACCTGGAGGTGACCAGTGCTGGCCAAGGGTGACCAGTAGCCCCCAGCACATCTTGAGTCAGGAAAGGAAGCCAGGAGAATCATCCACCATCCTACACACACACACACACACACACACACACACACACACAAAACCAACTTGAGATAAAAATAGGGGATATACAGGAGAGGGTGGAGAGGACAGCCATAAAGGAAATTCGTTTTTGACCATAGGGGTAGGAAAAGGCTCGTCTCCTCCCTTGGCTGGCACTGTGGTTGATGGTGCAAGCTGAGCCGGGCCCAGCCTCTTGTTTGGGCTGTCAGTTAAACCGCTGCAGGGGAAGGAGCCCGACCACGGGGCTGCGTTCAGCTCCTGCTCTGAGCTGGGATGGGTCGGGGATGGACCCTTCCAGGTGCTGGCTGTTGGCTCAGAAGCCCTGCAACACCCCCGCCCCCCAACCTCATGCGCCTTCTGCATCCAGGCACTGGGCTCCCTGCCGACGGGAGAACCGTGAGGCTGTGAGCTAGAGGCCCACGGCCTGGAGTTTAGGGGCACCCAGAGCTGCCCCTGGCGCCCACCCCATTCAGGCCTTGGCTTCCCACTGAAAACCGAAGCTGAGTTAATAAGTCAACCATTTACAAGCCGCCTTCTAGCCTTGAAAGATAAGGGGTGCCCTCGACCTGGCCATAAACACTGTCCAAGGTCAGAAGTTTCTGGGGGAGATGTCTTTGAAAATTTGCTCTTTCCTACAGTCAGGGCTGTGTCGGCCCTCCCAGGGCCTCCCAGAAGAGGCACGGAGACAGGTCACATGCACCCACTGGACCTCTTGGGGCCGTGGGGTGCGCATTCGGATCCCTGCCCCTCAGGCTGGCCCCGAATCCTGGACTCCAGCAGCCCCGGTCTGATTCCTTCTACAGCCCAGCTTTCGGCTGTGGCTGTCCCATCCACCCCTCTCCCTCGCCTCCTGTGAACAACGGAAAGAGTGTGGTGTCTACGATCGTGCTCTTTAAGAATAAAGATTCCATCGGTTTAAAAATTCCAAAGTTATGGTTTTCTAATAACGATTACTTGCACAATAATGCTTGGCTTCTCGTCCCCCTCCTCCTTTTCCTCTTCTTCAAGTGTCACAGTCTTTCAAAACATTTATTTCATTTGCTGTCCCTGCTTGCCTGGTGGCTTCCCAGGCTGCTTGGTGCTGGTCCTGTCCTCGGTCTCTCACGACTTGCGCTGTGAGATGTGACCCGGCCCCACCCCATCAGAAGGTCCAATTCTCCAACTCCAGTAATCCTTAAGTTGCAGGAATGGGTACAGCTGGTCTGTTTAAAATGAGCTCAATCCGGGGTCTGCAAGACCAAGGTACCTGTCCAAACTCTGCCTCTAAAAGCCTCTGTCTCCTTGGTCAAAGCGCTGAGCCTCCCGGGACTCAGTTTCCTCAGTGGTACAATGAGGACATGTCCTGTCTATAAACTGGTTAAAAGCTCAGTGAGGTTCCTTCCAACTACTGCGGTCTTTGCCTTGGCCCTCAGCTCCGGACAGCATGCAGCCCTCTCCTGGTGGGCCCTGTGTTGCCTGCCTTGTGCTTGCTTTTATCCAGAAAGCTATCAGGGTCAAGATAGTGAGAGAAGACTGAACAGCAATTCACTCTCCAAATCGGGGATGCGGATCAAGTTGGAGGTGGGGGGTAAACTCCATGCCCAGACCTGACACGTTAACCACTGGATGAATTATTTTCACTTCTGTGAAAAGGCTTCTGCTATCTCTTCACCAAGAAGCCTGCCGCATCTTAAAATCACCAGTGTCACGAGCTGTCTTCAAGAAGGTGGAAATGGGCAGGATGTGGTTTGAACGGACAAAAAAATGAAGCAGCTCATTCCTCCTCAGAGAGTTGGAAGTGATTGCAAGGCATGAGGCGAGACTGTGTCTCCCTGACTTGGAGCCAACTGGCCAGCGGGGGCCGGAACCAGCCACTCCAGTCCCTTTGAACCAAGATGGTAAAGAACGACACCAAACACACACGATTGCAATCACCGCCGACAAGCCAAAGCGGACGGATCATCACCAGTTCTTGTTTTCCCATAGCAAAACCTTGTATTGATCTGGCAGCTTCCACACCACAGAAAACATTCACCCACACTTGGGGTTTGCAGTAACCTTGAGAGAAAGGCAGAGCTCTGTTGGTGTTCGCAGTGTCCGGAGAAGAACACTGAGTAGGGTATGGTTGTGAAGATGGCAAGATGGAGAGCGGGCCCAGGAATCCGCAAGTCCTGATGTCTGATTCAAATCTAGTGTGTGCTGCTTCTGAATTCTGTAAACAGAGCCCCATTTTGGAGGAAGCAAAGGATTCCCAAGGCAGAAGCCTCCAGAGCCATCATCGCAGGGGCCAGATGGCACAGCCATGGCCTGGGACTGTCTCACCACTTTACCCTCTGCCCCCTGCCTGGCACCTTACTGGCCCGTGGGGACACTCAATGAGAGTCCACCGACTCAACCATCGACCATAAATAATGAAAACACCCAGAGTCCAACCTCCGAAGATTCAGAGCCAGAATTCTCCATGCTACCGTGGGGTCTTGTGGTAGAAAGGTTTTTGCCCTGCCCTCCTAAGCCAGCTGACAGATGAAAAGCTCTTGCCTTCTTAGCTTTCTTGGAAAGGAGAAGAGTTGCTGTGAAAAGGCAGGAGTGAAATGAGTACCTGGAAATGAGTGGCCGTCTGCTTTTCTGAGAAGAGAGAATTCGCCTGGCTTGATCACTTTGTAGCTCAGGCTCACAGCCACGTGATAGCGCTTCCCCCAGGTTCCATCTGCGGGGACCTTCCTCAGCCTGTCTGTGAACACTTGTCTGTGCTGAGAGGAAGTGTTTTAAGGAAGGGAATGCTCCCATCACCTTTGTGGGTGGGCTGGCTGAGCCACATTTTAGGCCATTGCCCTCCCAAAGGGTTCTGGGGCAAGTGACAGGACATCTCTGGGCTTGGTGCGTCCTCTCTAAAATCAGGGTGATGATCACAGCAGCCACATGGTGGGTGGCCATGAGGATGGACTGATGTCTTCCCAGTGAGTACTAGAACAGTGCCCGGTGTGGAATGAAGGCTCAGTGCGTGGCGCTCCTACTTTTCAAGTGTTCTGGAAGCAGTATAAATCATAAAACCTCAGCCTGCTCGTTTTCTTCATAGACATTATCCAGAACGGCAGACCTTGTTTAATGTTCCCCTGGCTTCCTTCCCTCTGTTTTCGGTCTCTGGGGAGGAAGGGGGTAGGGCCGAGGGGAAAGGAAGGACATCCACATGTTGCAAACCCCACCCCTGTAAGTACCACTGATGAATTCACGGCACTCAACTGAAATTACTTTTTATTTTTAGTACACATAAACATTTAATATATGATGAAGGTTACACTACACACCAGTGGGGGAAAAAAAGGACCACTCCATAAATATGAAACTGGAACAATGTGGCCAGTTATTTTGGAAAATCTGAGTCTGTTTGTATTATTAACCACCCACCACAAATTCTATAGATGGATTGGAAATTAATGGCTTCCTAAATCCAAAATCCAATAGATGATTTTCAGAATGAGGCATGTCTTTTGAAGCATAACGGGGATAGACATACAGATTTAAGCACATAAAATACAAGCCTGTGAAAACTGCAGAATAATATAATCAAAGAATAAATGTCATGGCAGATTAAAATATTTGTAACATATGTGAAAGCCCATGATTGGGTTAACTTATCTTTTTATTCAATTGTGAGAGCTCTTTGTATATTAAGGAAATTAGCACTTTATGTCTCATTGTGTCATTTGTCATCATCGACTTGCTTTTGGTATCCTCTGTCTTGCAGAAGCTTTTAACCCCATGCAGTTAAACTAGTAAATCTAACAGAAATTAATTATAAGCTGACTTAATCTCTGTAGTCACCTTTAATGTCACCTGAGATCTGAGCCTTGCCAAGAATGTTGTAAACTGTGCCAAAGAACCATCTGTTTTTAAGAGTTTTAGTTGAGAGGGGTTATGTAGAACTTTTGATCTCAACTCTCCTGTTGCCTTAATAAAGGGGGAGGGGAGGGCGAGCCTGAAAACTATTTTTGTTGGAATTTTGACCTGAAGCTGCCATTCTTAAAGCTTTAGAGCCCTGTCTGTTTTAATCCATGCCCTCATTTCTTTGTCTGAAATACCAGCGAAGTCACCAGCTTTCACCGCATGTTTTCAGAGGCAGAAGCCAGAAAAGTTACCACATCCGTGAGTGGCTGGCTCCAGGCTGAGTGGCGGGCATCAGATGTCCCATGATGTCACTCTTCCTACCTTCCAAAGTCTCCTGCATCCATGGAGGCCGGATTGTGATTCACCCAATTCCTTCACTGGTGTCCATCCAGTTTTTCAAAGTTGGGGATGGAATTTCCAAATACAGACTAGAACAGGTAGGCAGGAAATCAAATGCTCCTGATTTCATTAGGTGTCTCTAAATCTCCATGAAGTTTTTATTAGTTCTGGTAAGCAAGCAAGCAAGCGAGCAAGCAAGAAAGGAAAACCCCCCAGCAAGTCATTTGTTAAAGTCATAAAGCTGAACTAAATGGATAAGGTCCTCTAACTGACCTCGAGGAAGCTCAGGGACACTGTAGATCAGCTGCTAAATGACTTGTGATGTCTCGATTTAGAGAAGACGTCTGGCTCCCTAGCATATTTGTCTGCCCATAAATTTCTTGATTAGGCTAAAGGCCTCTGCCAACGGAGCCAGATCTGCAACTCGGATGTCCACTTGAACCAGTATCGACAGAAAGCGCGTTCGATGTGGGCGACACAATATTTAAATTTAAACTTGTGTTCATAGTTCGTTTCCAGGAGATCAGTGCCTTAGTCTAGGTGGGAGATGGGAATCGCCAAGGTTGTAGCTCCAAGCTCCTGGAGATTTATGAATTGAACCTGCGGGCTGGAGAGGGCACTCCTCCTGCCTTCATTCTGCCCACGAGGATGCCTCCTTTCAGTATGTCAGTGCCCCTTGTGGGAAGAGACTGTTAAACATTTATTTTTGATGGTTCCGTTCAGGCTCCACAGCACTTCACTGACATGCCCAAAGTCAGTTCTTAGGATAAATCCCTGGCATCGAAGATAAGCAAAGAGCTTCTCACTGTACCTCTGCTGTCTGTTCGAAGAGGACAGAGGTTAGAGTAGCCACGTGAATTTGGAGGCTCATGTGCCAACGTTTCCTCTCTTCAGCTATTGGAAGTGAGCATATGGATAAAATACTCCCTTTTCTTTCTTTCGTTTTTTATCTTTTTTTTTTTTTAAGATTATTTATTTATTTATTTATTTGACAGACAGAGATCACAAGTAGGCAGAGAGGCAGGCAGAGAGAGAGAGAGGAGGAAGCAGGCCCCCAGCTGAGCAGAGACCCCGACGTGGAGCTCGATCCCAGGACCCTGGGGTCACGACCCAAGCCCAAGGCAGAGGCCCCAACCCACTGAGCCACCCAGGTGCCCCTCTTTCGTTTTTTAAATGTAGGCTCTGTGCCCAATGTGGGGCTTGGACTCGTGAACCCAAGATCCAGAGTCACGTGTTTCACCGACTGAGCCAGCCACGTGCCCCCAGATACTCCCTTTTAAATGACCATTTCCCTTCTTTCCTTTTTTTTTTTTTTTTTAATTCCTAATATTCTTTCCATCAAGAAAAACAAGCTTATCATAGAAGAAGTATGAAAATCCTGCTTAGGAATGCTTTAATAGAATGCAAAGAAACAAACCTCAAAGGTTTTTATTTTCGGGAACTTTCTTTTCCCAAGCAACTAACCTATTTTCTCCTGGGCAGGAATTTCCTGCTACCAGCTATAGCCTAAAGAGCTCTCTCAACCAGGAAGAGGCAGTACAAAAAAAAAAAAAAAAAAAAAAAAAATCAATAGCTGAAACCAGAAATCCTGCCAAAACAGAATAGCTCTGGGATGAAATTACTTCTGCCAGTGATTCCTTAACAATGGTCGTCAAAGGCATTGACATTGGATCACATATCCCGAGCATCTTAAATGAACCGAACATTAAAGAAATGAGACCAGGCTACTTGGTTTCTAGCTCTGTTTCTAAACATGAAACGGAATATTCAGGCTGTGCCAACCCCTCATGGAACCAAGTCACTCGTAGGGCAAGTGCTTGGGAGAGCCGAGAGCCTGTAATCGGGAGGTGTATTGGTATCTTGACCTTCCTATCATCTTACGGAATTTCCTTCCTATTCTTGCCCTCCCACCAGCTTTACAATTCCCTAAATACCAGAGACAAAAGAAAGCCTTGCCCCTCTTGTAGCCAGCTCACAGGGGACCTAGAATTTCATTCTGAGAGGCAGGCACCCCCTTTTTCTGCGTAGGAAATGCCAGGATTGTCCCCCAGGCATAAATAGGGAAAAGCTTTTTTTTTTTTTTTTTAATTCCCCAGAGGTATAGAGATTGTTAGTGCCGTATGGTATATGTGAATCTCATTCCACAAACTCAGGTGTGAAAGAAATAACATATCTTTACCCAAATAAATGAGACTAAACCTCCCTTCTACTGGCCTTGGCAGAAAAATTAATCTCATTCTTGACTGGCAGGGGAGTTTGGGAGCCCCAGGGTCCAAGACTGAGCCTCATCAGGTACCCCCAAAACCAGGTAGTGCCAGGGAGCAAAGATTGGGCTCGCTTCCTTCTCGGGGGAGGCCACCATACTGCACACATATGGTCCCCACATACGGATACATTATGCCTTCTTCCCATCACCCACCTCTCTCTTTACAATGAAGAACTTCCCTGCCCTCCCCCAAATATTCTGTCTTTTCAGCATCTCCCCAGTCATGTCCAGTTGGAGACACCTTATGGTGAAGTAATGCTACTTGCCTATGTCCCCAAAGGGACACGCCCTCACACCCCGCCCTGCACCTGGTCTTCAACTTAACCTCCTGGAGAAAGTCAGACTTCTCTGAACACAATGGGGCTGTCCGCAGCTAACGTCCATTTTCCTGTTGCAATCAATACCTCCTAGACAAGGCTGAGTCATGGTTTATGGTCTGTTTATTTTAATTTAACCTGCATTTGTTTATTTAAACGCATGGAACCCACCAGTTTCATCATTGGTCTCCAATCATTCTAACACCTGCCATCTTTGTGACTTATTCTGTGGCTGCTGGTTCTGTCGTCTCTTACAGATGGTGACTCCTCCCATGTTTGCCGATCTCTGTTGTGAACTCATGTCCCCTGGAACTATACCTGTGGTGAGCCTGGATCTGAGGTGTGTTCCTTCAGGAGAGGTTTTGTGTTTGCGTCTGCCTGCCACATGGGATGCTGTGAGCCTGGAATCCTCTTAAAATTTTGGGATTAAGATTTGGGGGGGGCCTTGAAAACTATGAAGTGTGGCCACAGACCATATGAGTGTAGGCTTGTGGTTAGGAACTTTCTTGGGAGACATTTTGGGAGCCTTGTTGTTGGAGACTTTGGTTTCGTGTCTTCCTTTACTGGGAGCCAAGATTTAGACAAGCAAGCATTCTTATTGTTCTTCTGTCTGGTGGTTTTTTCCTAGTTCAGGAGTGGCACTCGTCAGAGGTCCCGGCTTCGGGTGGATTTCTCTGATCTGACATTTCAGCTTGTGTGGTCCTCGGCTCTACCCACTGCTACCAGAGCTGTAACCTCTTAAAACCCAAGGTCTAGAACACTGTGGATAGAAAATGACTGTGAGGTGAATGGCAGCTTTGGTTTTCTCCGACATCATTTCAGGGGTTTAACAGTCTCCCTTTCTTTACCTCTCCCTTAACCATACATTTGTAAAGTTAGGTAAGGGAGGTTTCTTCAAAGTCCAGGCCGCCATATTGCCCACATGACTTCCTACCATAGTCTCTCTTTTTTTGTTCCTATTGTCATCTCTCTCTCTCTCACTCACTCACACTCTCTCTTCCCTTAGTCCTTCTGATGCTTTGATAACCAAATTCCTGTATTAAATCTTCTCTGGAATACTGACTGAAGTTTCTGTTTTCCTGACTGGGCCTCTGATGCAGACACGATTCCTAAGCCTGACTCACCTCTCAGCCCTGACCGCCATCTTCCTTCTCACCTCCCCACTGCAGGGACCAGTAACTGGAGCTGCAAAGCGGGTTGTGGGTAAGAAAATGCAAAGCTAGAATAAACTGGAGCATCTCTCACGCATCAATTAATGCCATTGCATAAATCAGCGTATGGGAAAGAAAAAGAGTTCGGGAGTTGGTGCTGGTTCAGATTTTCTGTGAACCTGCTGGGAGTGTTACCCGAGGCAAGATACTGTGCGTATGTGCTGTGGGATGAACTATGTTCTGCAAAAAAGATACGTCGAAAATTTACCCCCCACCCCAGTACCTCAGGATGTGATCTTACTTGTAAATAGAGTCACGCAGGTGTAATTAGTTGGGGTAAGGTCTTATGGGAGGAGGGTGGGTGCTTATTCCAATATGAGCTGGTTTCTTACAAGAGGAGACACAGACGCCAGGACACACAGGAGGAAAGGGCCATCGGGGAGCCACAGACAGAATGGAGGGATGTAGCTGCAAAGAAAGCACCCCAGGAGGCCACAGCCGCCACCTCGAGGAGCAGGAAGAGACAAGGGAGGATTCTGTCCAGAATCTCGAGGGGGCATGGCGTTGTGGCTCCCTTGACTTCAGACTTCCAGGCCCTAGCGTGAGGGGTAACACTGTTGAGGGAAGCCACGCGGTGTGTGAAGGCAGCCCGAGCCAGTGACAAAGGAATCCGTTATTTCCTCATCTATAAAATGGGATTGTGGCACTTACCTAGTTGTTTGAGAGCTTCAGTTGAGACAACGTGTGCATGGCATCTGGCCCCGAGAAGGCAAACAGGAAGTAGGAGCCGCTGTCCTTCCTTTGCAGTATTGAGCGAGCTGGCTGTCCACACAACTCCCTGCCCGTCCACAGTGCCAACCTCCTTGCATGCCCATCCCCACCCACGCGTGCACGCACTCACTCTTCTGTGTGTACCCCTGTGTTATGTCGTAGCAAAGCCCGATGTGCTCCCCCCCAACTCAAAACTTGCAGAATGTTCATTTTCCGCCAGGCCTGACCTGGGTGAAAGGTTTGGCCCAACAGGAAGGGCTCCGGATCCCGCGATGGCCCAGGAGGTAGGACAGCTGGCGAACACGATGTTCTCAAAGTGGCCTCTGCTCCCTGTGGCTTTAACATCTGTGGCTTGAACTTAGAACCACAAGGGGTGCCAGTTGTAAAAGTTGACTAGAAAGTGCAATCGTTTTCTCTTTGCCAAGGTGTTTGCCCAGTCGGTACAAGTGGCCTAACTTCTTCTCTTCACGTGCCCTTATTAAAACAACAACAACTTTTGCTGTGATACCCAAATTCAGACAGAGGGGGACAGCGTGGGTTTGTTTTGGGTGAGTTTGAGTCTGCGTGGGGATCCCAGGGAGCACAGGGCTCTGTGAGCACGTGATCCCATCCCAGGTCCCCCAGCAGCTGCTTGTCATTTTTCCTACCATTTAGGAACACGCAAAAAATCACTTTGCAAAGTAGGTGGGTGACTTTCCAAACTGTCCACAGTGGAAACGAGAAAGAGAGAGGCTGCAGCCTCACACAGACGCAAGGAGAGCCCAGCTGTAGTGAGAACGCGCTGTGCCCACCTCTGGCGTCCCGTCCCCTCATTTCTGGCCACCAGCTGCTCAGAGCTGAGATCCAAGCGGCCACAGACCAAAGCCACTGCCTGCACATCTGTGCTTACGGCTCCTCAATCGCGTCGGCACCACTCGCTCCCTCTCTTCCAGGGGCCAAATGAATCAGGATTCTAGAAAAAAAAAAGAAGCAGAACTCAGGGCTGACCCACTCCCCGTCTGAGTCATCTTACCTTCGAGCCACAGATGGATGGAGGTGGAGAGCAGAGCCATTAATAGCCCACCTCTCCGAGCAGCGCGGGGCCGCCTGGGGAGAGACAGTCCCTGGGAACTCTAAACAGCAATTAGGCAAAATCCTAAATTACAGAGTTCTCACTCTGCAGAAAAATGCAAATTATAATTTTGCCTCCTCCAGAAGCCCGCAGCCTGATTTTGCCCTCCATCTCCAAAACGCTTCCCTCCTCCAGAGCAGCTCCCCCAGAGAGGCTTTCCTGGGCAAGCCAAGAAAGGGGACGCAGCGTGGGTCATGCCAGCCTGTGCGCTCTTCCCGCTGGGACCCCGGAGGCAGGGAGACAGACACACAGAGGCAGAGAGTCTCTTCTGCAGTGTGTTTATCAGCCACAGATAGGTGTGGGGCACTGACTCTGTGCTGTGCCCTGTTGGGGATAAAACAAAGTAGGACACCTAATCCTTATGCCCAAGTAGTTTCCAATAAAAAAAAAAAAAAAAAAATCCAAATGTAGCAGTTTCTTAAAGCACTTGATTTTATGCCACAGGTGCTTATGGCTGCAGAAATTCAGGGAAGGGGGAGGCTTTCCCTCCAGCTGGAAGCCAGAGGAGGAAATGCTTCTTAGAGGAGAAGGAATGTGGGGTGGACCCCACAGACAAGTGGAATGAACCGAAGAGATGGAGGGAATGGCCCAGAGGAGGGAGGGCCGCCTGGGATGGCCACATGTGGAAGAAGCCATGCTCACCCTTGACCGGCCGGAAGTAGCCCTCTGCCCTCCACGCTGCCTCCAGGGCCCCAGGGCCAGCCTGAGGCCTCAGTTCCAGCACTCCCGGTGGAGGGGCCAGGAGTCCCTCTATCCCCTCCCCGCACCTTGTTCTCCAGCCATCAGCCCCGTGTCCCCCAGGGGCCTGGCAGTCCCGGGGGGCTGGGCCTGTCCTTCCCTTCGCTCCCAGCCCAGAGCTCGGTGCCTGGGACACAGCCCATGGCTGACTTGTTGAACGAAGGGCGAATGCAGGAGAATACCGTGACCTGAGAACAAGCGTGGGGGGCCACCTGCTTGCCCACCTGACGTGTACTTTACCTCACCTTCCTCTCCCTGGGGCTCAGGAGTGGTCAGTGGGCTCTCGGTGTGTGGGGGCACGCCATGAAGGAGTCAGAGGAGTGTTCTGGGAAGTCCACCCACCCCCCCATTCCTACCAGGCACCACGGGCACCCCTTTATTGGGTTCTTAGTAATATCTTCGGAGCCACCTCTTCCAGCTCCAGCCCCCTTGTTTCCAAAAGCATGGCTCCAGAACCAGTGAGCTCCCTACCCAGCAGGACACGGGGTGTCCTCCCCTCCTTGGTGGGGTTTGGAGACAAATCCGCCGTGTGACCACAGCTCCGCAGAGCCCCAAGGGTAAGGGCGGAGGCCAGCCCCGCCAGTCTGGCGGCCCAGGCTGTGGGCAGCAGAACCGAGCTGGGCCTGGGGAGCAAGAGGGTGAGGCAAGGGTACCAGGAGCCCCCCGGAATGTGCAAGAATTAGGGCCTGCCGGGGGAGTCGTGGGAAGGGGTCAACTCCCCAAGGACCTTGAGCCTGACAGGGAGAATTTAGCTGGTGGCACAGGAGAGCCGTTAGCGTGTTTTCGGCAGAGGAGTTGTGGTTCAGTCTGGTTGGGGAAAGATGCGCCCAGCTTTGATATTGTCAGCGGTAAAGGGTTGTGTGGGTTTAATGAGTCACTCTTTATAGGCCTTGTCTCGTGGGCACGCACCCATCAATACCACTCTCTAATTCATTATCCAGACACGCAGGGTGCTCAGATTTATGGGGATGTGTGGGAGGTAGTCGAGTGGGGGGCGAGTTCTGGTCGGCGAGCCTTTGAGGCCCCTCTGACCTGAAGTGCTCCATCACAAGTCCCAGGGCAAAATCTATTTTCTCCACAAGTTCTTTGGGTTTTTTCCATCTCCCAGTTGCATACCATATCAGAACTCAGTTTGCTGTGTGCTTGCTCCAACCGTAGAGGGTGTGTAAGCATCTGATTAAGTTATGGCTGGGTAAGTCAGGAGCACGTGTGTGGTTGAGTCTACAGTCTGAGGAGGGCAATGTGCAGCACTAATAATAATCCCTGGGCTTGTGCAGCGTCACAGAGCCCAGAAGCTTCTACCAGTTGTCACCTCACTTTGAGCCCGTAACCAACGGGGCATGGGCTCTCGGGTCAGACTACCTGGATGGACCCCAGCCTTGCCATTTACATGCTGTGCAACCTTGGGCAAGATACTTTACCTCTCTGTGCTTTAGTTGCCTCATTTATAAGATAGAAACCATGACAGCATCTACCTCTGGAGGGTGTCATAAGGACTGAATGAACCAGCACAAGCCAAGTGCTTGGAATGGCGGCTGGCTCATGGGGAACATGTTCTAATACATTGTTATTTCTTCTCCTTCTTCCGGCTACTGAGACACGGCCAGAATTGGACTTCTGCTTGTCCCTCTCCCATGGACTTGCCACTGATTCTTGGTCTTTCCATGTGCAAGGAAGGAGCCCATGGTTGTGTTCCAACATCTGTGAAGTTCTCATCTGTACTTTTTTCCGGCTTGATTCTGGAATGCTTCTAGGCCTGCTTGTTTCCTTGAATATATCAGTCCCCATCTAATTAGTAATTAACATATTCACAGGTACTTAGGATTGGGTACCTGGCAGTGAATTACTCTAAGCAGTTGTTGTGAATTAAACCAGGGGCATTTGTGTTCCAAGTTTCTAGAATATTCTAGGCACTCAGTGGAGTTTGGTGAATGAGTAAGCAGTGTGAAGGGCAACAACAGAAAGTACCATTTGGGCAAGTGTTGATTCATTATCCGTCACGCACATCACACATTGAGTCAGTACCATGAGTACTTATAAAATGATCTCATTTAATTTACTAAGTGTGGAACTTAAATCATACTGTAAAGTGGAACTCAGTTATGAAATCACATCAATGAATTCTGGTCAACTGACCAGATACATTGTACTTTAATAAACTTGAAGATGCAATGTCTCTTGATTTAGATTAACCATGACTTAAGAAAGCTAAATTTACAAACTTACAAAATGGGCAAATGAGAAGTTATTTGTCTTACAAAAGCATTCTTCAATTTTATAGAAGTATCCCATCAGAAGTATCTATACATTTCAAACTCCCCATGGTGTTACACATATAATCCAGTTGACTGAAATTCCTTTTCTTTTTTTCTGGGAATACGTTCACTATACAAAGAAATCCAGCTGTAGGGTATTGCAGCTTGAGTAGGAATGGTCCAAGGACAAATGTAGGTGCTGGTGAGTACATAGAACTCGTAAAAGATTAAAATATGCAGCAAAGACGCAAGAGGGGAGACAGAATGAAAAATGACTAAGAAAGGAAGGGAGGGAGAGGGAGAAGAATGTCAGGAAGGCTAGAGCCCCGGAGGAATCAAGGCCCATGGGATACCCTAAAAACAACAAAAGGAGTTTGTGTTGTCGGCCCTAGCTTAGAAGAACAAAGATAGCTAGACCCCAATGGGGCAGACAGCAGGGTATTAGCAGGGTAGAGAGAAAGAAGTTTCTTAGGATTTTGACTTAAAACCCAGCTGTCTCCACTCTTGACTACACCAAACTGTCCCAACCTCTATGCTTGGGTTCTTTTTCTGGATCGAAGTTGGTCGATTGGCTCAACCTTTGATTGAACCTTTGTTTCTCATTCTTCAACATAATGTTTTGACCATTTCAAGATCCAGGATCTCCGGGCACCTGGGTGGCTCAGTGGTTGTTAAGCCTCTGCCTTCTGCTCAGGTCATGATCTCAGGGTCCTGGGATCAAGCCCCGCATAGGGCTCTCTGCACAGCGGGGAGCCTGCTTCCTCCTCTCCCTCTGCCTGCCTCTCTGCCTACTTGTGATATCTCTCTCTCTCTGTCGAATAAATAAATAAAATCTTAAAAAAAAAAATCTGGGATCTGGTGTGGTTGAAATTCTGCAGCCAGCCTACACCTTTAACATACATTCTTCAGTCCTTTGTCTCAGTTCTTAAGTCTCTCTCCTCACTTCCTCCTTTGATAGAACTCAGAGATTGGAAGCACAGAAGCTGTGGACCCGAGTATACACCTATGAGAGCAGAGGGCTTGATAAAGCTGCTCATTTAAATCTCGGTGGAACAGATTGGCAGCTTGCACGCTGCAGGATGATAGAATTGGGTCAGCAGTGTTTCCCAACCGTGTGTTATGGGATTCCGCAAGATGATATCTGTACACACAGACACACATAATAAGCATTCCATGTTCTTAACAGTTCATTGGGCATAATTATACTCTGAGACTTTGGGGTGTTTTGGATTTTTTTATTTATTTTCATTTTTAATTTTTTTTAAAGATTCATTTATTTGAGAGAGAGAGGATGGGGCGGGGAGGGGCAACGGGAAAGGGGAGAGAGAATCTGAAGCAGACTCCCCACTGAGTGTGGAACCCCACCAGGGCTCGATCCCACGACCCTGAGATCATGACCTGAGCCGAAATCAAGAGTCACTCGCTTACCCGACTGAGCCTCTCAGGCACCCGGAAAATTTTGTTTTGTTTTGTTCTTTTAAGTCAATCTTAATATTTAGAGAAACAGTTCCTTCATCAGACACATTCTAAAAAACCCTGCATTTGGGCACTACGCCAAGAATACTCCTCAGTGCTAATTGGTGGAGACATTTCTAGTCCAGATCAAAAGGCTCTGTTCTTGTCCCTGCTCAGCTCTACTTTTTTTTTTCTTTTAAACCCATGACTTGGAGTAAGAGTTAGAATCCATGCCTATCAATTGGTGGTGGGAAGATAGCTAATATAACAGAAGGCAGGGTGACACTTAAAAATAGTAACTTAAACAATAACTCCTCAGTGTTCCTTTTCGACCTGAATCCTGTACTGTCTGCACTATGGGAAGAGTTAATTGCACAAAAGTCTACGAGGGGGAACGGATTTAGCAACAGTTCACGCACGGCCCACAAGCACAGTGTGAGTCAACAAGATAATGCTAATATAGTCCAAAGCCGCATTAATAGCAGTTTATTGTCCAGACCATGTCTGGAGTATATATTCTATCCTAGTTGCTGCATTTGAAGAGGACCACTTGAGACTAAATGATGGGTAGAAGAGGTTGGACAGGACGAAAAAATCCATTATATGAAGACTGTCGGAAGCCATTAAACATGCGTAGCCAGAATAGGAGAAAACCCTGGGAGGACAGAATATGAATTTGTCTTCACATATAAAAGATTATCATGTATACATTACATAAGAATTGATCTGTTTGCTCAGAGTCTAGATAGTGAACCAGAGGGTAAATTCAAAGTTTACCCAAATTTCACTTCAATATGAGACTTTTTTATGTTTCGGGGTGCCTGGGTGGCTCAGTAGGTTAAGCATCTCTCTTCAGCTCAGGTCATGGTCCCAGGGTCCTGGGATCAATCCCCGTGTCAGGCTCCCTGCTCAGCGGGGAGTCTGCCTCTCCTGCTCCCCCTTCTCCTCTCCCTGCTCATTCTTTCTCTCTCTCCCTCTCTCTCTCCCTCCCCCTGTCTCAAATAAATATTTAAAAAAAGACCTTTTCATGTTTCATATGGTCCAATGTTGGACTAGGTCATCCTTTAAGTAGGAAGTGTCCCATCGTGGGAGGTTTTCAAACAGATGTTGGGTGTCCAGGTGTCTGAGCTAAAGAAGTGGTGACATCAAAGGACACTTTTGGATTGGATTCCAAGAGTTTTTCTGGTCATTTAAATACTTAACTACCTCATTAAGGGGGATGAGAGCTGGGATTACCTAGCCTGTCCTTTTGACATTTCATGGAATCTTGACCCACATCTAATCCTCTGCAAAGTTTCTGCTTGTAATTCTCAGTTCAGTCTAAAAATGAGAAATGCTAAGAGCTGCCCTCCTGCTCCTGCCCTTCCTAAAGGTCATGTCTAGCTCATTCTTTACCGCTCTGAGATACCCCCCATATCTTTACGACAAAGTCCTCTTTTTGTTCATACTTGGCATGCCGTGGTTTCTATTCCTGACAAATTAAAGAACTTTAATTATGCCCCCGTCTAGTGCCTTTTATAATATGATCTCATCAGAAGATAGTTCAAGTGAATCTGATTGGAGCCTCATAGTCATTCATCCTCAAGACTATATGGTATTGGTAAGAACCCAAAGAAGGCTGCTGTGAACAGATTTATTTACATTTTAATTTTTAAAAAATACGTGCCCCGCAATGCACATTTTATTTGGAAGGAAACCTTCCATTATGCAAATGCTAATTTCTCTCAGAAATGTCTCACTAATGGTGTAAGTTTTATACCTATTGTTTCTGGCCTGGAACCAAGAAAATGGCATAGCCACTAAAAGTTCACTTGTTACACAGCTGGTCTGACAGTTAATTAATGGGCTTTATTAGGCTGGAGGGCGGGAGGCCTCCCTGAGCCAAGTTTAGGACCCAGTTGGCTCTCAAAGGTCAGGTGCTCTGATGCAGCTCAACGTCATGCTGTTAACTCCCTGAACTCTTGGCAAAGCACAGCTTTCTGTTTTGAAAGTAATGGCCTCATGTCTCTCATGAACAGGTCCTATTAGAGATCAAAGCAATCTTTCATAACCTTGTTTTGATGAGTTAAGGGAAAATGAACCAGAAACATGAGGATTAAATGTCCGTTAAAACTCCCCTTGGGATGTCAATACCGAGAAGAATGTGTTGGGCCAGACCATGTATGGGTTTTATCAGACCCCAAACGTGTGGGGGAAACAGAGCAAGGCTTCTGACAAATTGAAATATGTCTGGGTTTGCCCCCACCTAATTGGTCTGTATTATGGTCCTGAAGTGGAGGGGTTCGTTATGGAAAGGGCCCCTGTGCTTTCTGGGGGTCTGCTCCACTCCCAGAGCTTCAGCTCTTCAAATGGCCCGATGGTGCCCCTCTAACATTTAGGTTGTTACTTTAGCTTCAAGTCCCTTTTCACCTGAAGTGGTTCTGCACGGTTACAGGTGTCTCATAGGGCTGCAGGCATAGGAGAAATGATAATTTTTTAAAAATATTTTATTTATTTATTTATTTATTTATTTATTTGTCAGAGAGAGAGAGAGAGAGTGCACAAACAGGCAGAGAGGCAGGCAGAGGCAGAGAGAGAAGCAGGCTCCCTGCCGAGCAAGGATCCCGATGTAGGCCTCGATCCCAGGACCCTGGGATCATGACCTGAGCCCAAGGCAGCGGCTTAACTGACTGAGCCACCCAGGTGTCCTGAGAAATGATAATTTTATGATGAACAAAAGTGGTTTTATCTAGAGTCACTAAGAGCACAGCCCTCTGAAAGGTGTGTCTAGATGTCTGTGACACCAGAGAGGCATGCTGACTCTATCCTTCTCTGTTTTTCTGTTTTCAGGTATCTTTGCATCTGATCTAAAACATTTATCCTGAAATTATGAGCAGCTCCAAACCTACATTCAATCAGAGAAATATCCACAAAAGATAGAAAGGGGGGGTTGGGAGAGAAGAGGACATCTAGGAGAGGAAATACAGCTTGGGAATAATCTGTCTCTTCAATGTGCAGTGATTATAGGACCAAAGAGGGCTTTGTTTGTTTGCTTTTGTTGAGGTGAAATCATGTAACCTAAAATTCACCTTTTGAAAGCGAGTAGGTCCGTGGCAGTCAGTACCTTCCCCGTGGTGTGCAGCCACCACTTCTGTCTGCAGAACATTTTCCTTACTCCAGAGGGAAACCCCTTCCCCAGTAAGTGGTGGTTCTTCCATCCTTCCTCTCCCAGCCCCTGGCAAGCCCCAGTCTGCTGTCTGTTTCTGTAGACTTAGCTCTTCTGGAAACGTCCTGTCAGTGGAATCATGCAGGAAGCGATGAGCGCGTGCAGCTTCTTTCACTTGGTGTGAGAGTTTTGAGGCTCGTCTACACTGTAACGTGTATGGACCCTTCATCCCTTTTGGGGGCTAATAGACCACCATCTGTACGTTTGTCCGTTCACCCACTGGTGGACACTGGGGTTGTTTCCACCTTTGGGCGATTGTGACTCGTGCTGCTACAAATGTGCGTACCCATGCGTTGTACATGTATTTATTTGAAGACCTGTTTCCAATTCTTGGGGAATATCCATCAGAAAAATAGGAGTGGAATGGTGAGAAGACTGTTTGATGCCTCAAAGAGCTGGAGCTCTACTCTGCACATCCGGTTTCCCCCAGCGCCCTAACACGCACAGGTGACAATCCCCACAGCTGTAGATTCTCTTGATCTTCTGTCAGTTGACCCATCGCTAGCTCTCCTGGATTGGAACTAAAATGGCTACTTAGCATGTCAGTGTCCTGAAGCCATGAAGGGGTAAGAAAAGGGGTGATCGCTGGAGGGCTGGAGCTATCTGTGGAGGGCAGCTAGGAGAGCTACCGCACAGAGGGGCAAGCACAGTGTTCATGGAAGCTGGGGGTGTATGCCTTAGGGTGTCTGTACGTACTGCTTGCCCCATGGTCAAGGGTAGCATAGGACTACATCATCTCCATATGGGTGGGATCGCCAAGGAGTCATACTCCTCAAGACTAGGGTTTGGGTCACCTGGGCAAGCAACGAATCTCAGCCAGCTGAAATGCTGGCAAAAGGCAGGGACAGTGTGGAGAGAACGGCTATGCAGCCAACCTCATTCCTGTGATCAGTTGTGGAAAAGCAGGCTGACATCTTCACCAGTATTTCCTGCGCGCCACTAGTCTGTAACGGGTTCCGTTTTTCTCCATAGCATTTGCTCACTTCCTGTCTCTGTGTTGCATTTTGGCAATTTTTTTCAATATTTCAAACATTTACATTATTATAGCTGGTATGGTGATCTGTGATGGGTGATTACAACTCGACAAAAGCTCAGAGGGTCGTTAGCATATTTTAGTCATAAAGTATTTTTTTAATAAAGGTATGTGCTTTTTCTGACATTATGCTATTTGACACTTAATAACTGCAGTATAATATAAACATCACTTTTATATGCACTGGGAGACCAAAAAATTCACTTGGGTCACTTTATTGTGATATTTGCTTTATTGTGGTGGTCTGGAACCACATCCGCAGCGTCTCTGAGGTATGTAAGTCTGTAGAAGAGAAAGAAACCTGTAGAGTAATACCCCTTATAAATGGAGACTGAAAGTCTTAAACAAATGTTAGCAAATTAAATCCAACCTGTGTATTTTTTTTAAATGACCATTACTAGTTTGGGTTTATCCCAAGATTGTGAGAACATCAGAAATAACCACCAGTGAAAGTTTACCATGTGTGCAGATTAAACAGAAATAATATAACATGTCTTACTCTATAAATTTAATACCTCCTCTTATTTAAAAGAGAAATTCTTTGGAAAAACTAGAAATAGAAAGGAACTTCCTTAATCTGATAAAACCTAGAGCAGTAACATTCCAGTTCTGGAATATTCCCATTAAAAGCAAGAACAAGGCAAGAACAGCACTTATTGCTGACACAACTCAACACTATGCAGGAAATACTAGCAAATGTACTAAGAAAGGAAGAAAGAAGGAAAAAGAAAGGGAAAAATGTGTGACGTTCAGAAAGGAAATGAAAAACTGCTTTCAGGCATAGAAAAATGCATAGACATCAAGAGATAAACTATTGGAAGTGAAAAAAAGAATTCAGCAAGGTTGCTCATTACAAGAGCAACATATAAAATTCAATGTTTCTTTGCCTATATTTTGGCAACAACAAATTAAAAAATAAAATTGAAAAAAAAAATCAGCCAACTCACAACAGCAGCAAAAAATTGTTAAGAACCCAAGGAACACATATCACATAAAATGTTTAAGAGCTTTATGGAAAAAATTATAAAACTTTATTAAGGATATAAAAGAAGATCTGAGTAATGAATAAAAAGACTCAAAGACATTAAAATGTCAGTTCTGTCTAAATGTAACTAAATTCCAAACAAAACCTGAAGAATTTTTTGAGTTTCCAAATGGATTATGAAATTCGTATAGAAATTAGGAAAAGAAATATCATTTTGAAAAAGAAGAACAGTGAGGTGGGCAGACAAGTTGCCCTGCAGATAGCAAACCAAGTTACAGAAGTGAAAATATGGAGGGCTGGGCGGGGGAGCAGGTGCTGGAACAGAATAGAACGCCCACCCCAAACCCATGTACATACAGGAAAATGGAGTATGACAGCAGTGAAGGTAGAGATGAGCGAGGAAAGGATGAAAGCTCTTCATTGGATTCCTATGACAATTATGCAAAAAACAAATTCTGGAGGAATTGAAGACCTCTACATGAAGACCTACAACATAGAAACTACTGGAACGTGTAGGAGATTATCTTTACAACCTAGAGTGAATATACCATTCCTGAATGCACCAAGATCTTCTGGCTACCCTGGCCACCTTGTGCTAGTTCCCTACACAGGGAGGCTTGCTTTCTCAAAGGAAGCAGTATTTACCCAGACTGCTTCTGACCAGGGTGGAGCATGTGACCCAGGCCGGCCAATCAGACACCACAGAAGGCCTCAGGTGGAAGTGAGGAAGCAAGCTGACTGGGGACCTCGGGGGACCCCCAGAGACGTCCACTGTTTCACTGGAGCTTGGAGAGGCAGAGGTGGTGTGGTTCTGGGACTGGTGGCAGATTCCTGAAAGAGCTGGTTGGTTCTGGGAATGATCCTTTCATTGAAGTTGAGGCCTCTTTGCTCATCACTCCCAGATATTGTGTGAGCACTTGTCTTGCATAAATTTCTCCTCTGCTTAAACTAGTCAGACTAGAGTCCATTGTTTACAACTAAGAACAGTAACTGACATACAACCCCTTCCGACCTGAAAGCATTTTTATAACAAAATATACCATAATCAAAATTAGAGATAATAACAACAACAACAAAAAATCCTCGGAGAAGTGATTTTGCAGAATCCATAACAAAAGAATTGATAAATATTTATTTATTTTATCAGGAAATTTATATGTAATGGGGAAGAACCTAAAGAAGAGAATGGAAACACCCCAATGGGGAAGTGGGGGGAAAATGAGAACAGGTAATTTTCAAAAGTGGAAATCCAAATGCCTTTATTTATATATTTTTTTTTATTTAAAAGACTATGTAAATAGAATCCTTTTCATGGAGCCCAAGAAGAGCTTGAACTGGACCCCGATGAGATCAAGACCTGAGCTGATATAAAGAGTCTGATGCTTAGTTGGCCACCCAGGCGCCCTTGGTATTCCTAGTCTATACATTTTTTCACTCAAGGAGGACATTTATGAGAGTTCAATTGCATCTTGAGTACAAAAATATATAGAGTATGAACACCAGAATTCTATGTACATAAAATTTTAAATAAAATAAAGCAACCCGGTTATTTATGAAGATGTTAAAAATGCAAGAGCCAAACAGGTGAGAAGCTTGAAGTTTTTACAGAAAACTATGACAGAGATGTTTGGAGGTAGAGAGAAAGGCCACTGAGGCTGTCAGTCAAAGAACACCAAAGATTTACTTGCATTTTGTTTCTGGGGGGGAAAAGTTGGCAGTTGTTAGTGGTCCGTCTGGATTTTCTACACCATTTCCCACACTTGACATAGGAATTATCATTTGTTAAATGTGCCCCCTCTTTTTCTGTTACAAATGGGAGAAACACAAACTCGCCTTTCACTCTCTATATTATAGGATGTGGTGATAACATCATGCGAGAAATAATGGCATACTTTCTGTATAAAATTACAGAGGGAAAGCCCTTCTTGGATTCCCCCAAAAATAAGCTTTTTAAAAAAATGTTAAGGGGCACCTGGGTGGCTCAGTGGGTTAAAGCCTCTGCCTTCAGCTCAGGTTGTGATCTCAGGGTCCTGGGATCGAGCCCCACGTCAGGCTCTCTGCTCAGTGGGGAACCTGCTTCCCGCCCTGTCTCTCTGCCTGCCTCTCTGCCTACTTATGATTTCTGTCTGTCAAATAAATAAAATCTTTTAAAAAAAAATTTAAGTAAATTCCTGTAGCTTTATTTTCAACTCAGTTTTAAATTATACATGCACTTCAGCCTTCTGAAATGAAGATAAAAGTCCACAAAGATTCATTTGTAATGACTTTAGGTCTTTAAAAATAATGAATGGTTGTTTTTTCCACTGGTACAGCCATGTTCTTTGCACCGATTCCGTATCTCTGTGTAGCCACAAATCCAGGTCTCTCAAGGCCACAGTTGTGACACACTTGTCATTCACAAGCCAAACCACAGGATGCCACTGTTGCATTTTTGCTATAATAGACTTCTACTTAAGTTGAGATGAATAAAGAAAGGGGGAAAAAAGGAAATCTCTTCTGTTATAAACAAACACATGACGACTATTTGAGGCTTAAGATTCAAATCTTATCTTTCAAGTTCTAATTTTTTAAATCTCTTTAATTTGGATTTTAAATACCACATATTGAATTCACCTGAGTCTTTTAGGAATTACATTCCAGAGTCAAACAAAAGCAAATTATTTTGGAACTGTGAAAAAAAATGTGAGGACCCACAAATTCGTAGAACAAAGTCCTCTGGGAGTTAAATTCGTGAGAGTGCCAGCTACGTGGAATCAGTTGCTGTATTTATACTCATGAGATCTCTTTGATATGTTATTTGCTGAAACTGACAAGTAATGTATTCGCTAGTATTAAAGCTATCTAAAATTGTTTTTTAGTTTCGGTGATGTATTTTTGAAATCAAAGTGTTGGGTATATCAAATAATGGTTTCCCTTTTACTTACTCAAAGATACTTTGTTCACATTTCTGATAGAACCACAATCGATAATTATACTTGGCACTTTAGAATTTCTTTCTGACCCCATCCCAGACTCTAGCAAGTAACTAAAGGTTTATAAATTGACAATTACTGGTCCCAGAGAAACTGGTATTTAAAGGGAATTGTTCCTTTTGTCCTATGAGTCAAGAAATTGTACAGAAAGGCATTCCCCCACATAGAATACATCCCATTAAGAAGTTACAAATACCGGGGCACCTGGGTGGCTCAGTGGGTTAAAGCCTCTGCCTTCTGCTCAGGTCATGATCTCAGGGTCCTGGGATGGAGCCCCGCATCGGGCTCTCTGCTCAGCAGGGAGCCTGCTTCTCCTCTGTCTCTGCCTGCTCTGCCTACTTGTGATCTCTCTCTCTTGTGTGTCAAATAAATAAATAAAATCTTAAAAAAAAAAAAGTTACAAATACCTGGGCTTTGCATATAGGAAATGAATTATGGTCCCTCAAAGAGACTGTGTTCTAATTAGGGACACATGACACATCCATGTAAAAAAGGAAACAATGCCACTAAGGATATGAAGTGCCAAAATGTTTTAAAGTGCCCATTTACGAAGAGAAGAGTCCCCAGGGACTGGAATGGCCAGGAAGGGCTTTGGAGGATGCAGAACTTGTGGGCAATCTGCCAGGCTCAGTGTCTCTTCCTTGCAGAGAGTCCCCTGTCCTCTACTTGGCCCAGCCTTTCCTCTGCCAACTCAGTCCCTGCCTTCTGAAGATTTTCAGAGCTCTTTAAGCATATGTTTAATTATAACTCGCAAAAAAATTGCTCAGGTCGAAGAATACGACCAACATGGTCCCAGTCCCCAGGCTTCTGGTCTCTTAAGTGCATTGCAGTGATGTGCTCCCTTGGCACTTGTCCCCCTCTTCCACGGGACTGTGAGCTACACAGTGTCCCCAGCACGGAGAACAGAGCAGAATGGGCATGAAGGCTGGTTACATGAATGGTGTGCCAGCACGGTTAGAGGCAGGAAGATCAGAAGTTTACACAGTTGTCCAGCCAAGGGGGGCTGGGAGAAAAGGGACAAATCAATAAAGAAGGTGAAAGAAGCGAAAGGACTTGGTATGTCCCACCAGCGGCGAGGGAGAGGACAAAGCCAAGAGCACCTCCCCAGTTAGCATTACGCAGTGGGTTTGTGTGCTAATTTCTTCATGAACCCAGGGCACTGGCTCCCCTTTTCTGTGACAGAGGTAACCATGTGCCCTCCTGGTTATTGTGGAATCAGTATGCCTAATCTGCAGTAAGCTGTGACCCTGCAGTAAAGGACGGGCCCTGGAAGGATCTCCCCAGAGAGGCCCTCTGTCCTCTCTGTCTGCTCTGTCCTGCGAGCTCAGCACGGAGGTGACAGGCCGCTCCGGGTACGTGAGTCAGGATGCACCGGGCCAGGCTCTTCACAGGCCCCGCCCCCCAGGGCCTCAGTTAATTTAGAGTTCAAGGCAGTTCTTAGGGGGTCAGCGTGACTCATAGGAGTAGGACATGAGCAAAGCGATGGGCTGAGTGGTTGTAAGGTCATAAATTTTTAAACTTAACTAAAATAGCCCGAGTCTGAAGTCAGGATATTAGTTGCCTGAGCAACAGAGAGGTTAAAGTGGCAATAAATTAGGGCTGGTCTTACCCAATAGAGCTGTTAGGGCTTTATAGCAGGGAGCAGGCACCCACCGAGATCGCCAAACACAGTTCAGCGTGAAGGAATTATCAGCAGGTTCGTATCAAAGGAGAACGGAAGACCATGACCCCATCCAAGGCCCATGCAGGCCAATGTCTTATTCTCGGCCAGTGTAGAGAACAGAAGGCCTGGGTCCTTATCTCTGCCCTTCCCAGTCGTAGGACCTGTGGGCAGCTCACCGGGCCTCCCTGACCCTCCGCCTACCCTCTTGAACGGAAGGCTCCAGTGAACTGATACTCATGAAAATACTCTCAAAACAGGAGCATATGCTGCAGAGAAAAAAGCATGCTGTCTCTGAAAGATGAAAAACAAAATTAGGGGGCACCTGGGTGGCTCAGTCGTTAAGCATCTGCCTTCCGCTCTGGTCATGATCCCAGGGTCCCGGGATCTGGCCCTGCATCGGGTTGGGCTCCCTGCTCAGCGGGGAGCTGCTTCTCCTTCTTCTCCCTCTGCCCTCCCCCGCCCCCGACCCCTGCTTGTGCTCTCTGGCTCTCTCTGTCAAATAAATAAATAAAATCTTAAAAAAAAAAGAAAAAGAAAAAGAAAAAAAACTTAGTCGAGGAAGAGCAACAATAAAGCTATAATGTATTACTAAAAACTACCTGTCAGCCAGCAGTCTAGATGAGTAAGATTACCTGAACAAAAGAACCCACATCTCTAACAACTGTAAAAACCCATTTTATGTTAACACTCGCACTTGACCTTCCGAGAACCGCTGTTGTGCGCAAGTCAGACATTTTTGGCAAGGTCCCCAGGTGGAGACTCACGGCCGTGTGGTCATTCCCTTCCGTCTTACTCCAATGTTTGATTAGTTTTGCTAGCACCGCCGTCTGTCCAGATGTCTGTCACTCATTTGAGACCTTGCTCACCCCTCACCACCTTGGGTACTCTCCCCCCACCCCGGACCCCTTTTGCCTCTCAGCCCACACATAAGTTCTTCTTCCAGACAAACTGATTTCCTCTCCTATATACATTGCTCATTGTCCTTCTGTCCTTGAAGACCAGGTCAGAACATCAGTGACCCAGTGACATCTACCCCATATAAGCTACCTTTGCTAAACGGTTGTTGTTATCTTGCCCTCTGTTCCTCAGTAGACAGCAAGCTCTTGGAGGAAGGCCCAGGAGCGACCTTGTTACTTGCTGTATACACATTCCCTGGGAGTCCACCTTGCATGGGTTAGAACTCACTGTCCGAAGAGGGGGAGGGCTACAAGCTCTTAGACCTTTGATTGAGCTGCAAGAGGAATGTGTGCCGAACAAATGGCTGATTTCATGCTTCTTCCTGTCCCAGATGTAACGAGGATTCAAAGACCAACACCTCTGAGCTCCACCGGCGAGCCACATCTGGAAGGCTCTGAGACAGAAGGAAGTGTGACCTCTTGTCCTTGAATTTTGCCTTCATGGTCATTAGTGTATCTTCTTTTGTGTCATGTCTATTTTGGTCTTGCTCATTTAAAAACTGGATCATTTGTCTCTTTGCCATTGATTTATAAGCTCTGGGGTCAAGTCCTTTGTCCGATATTTGTGCTGCAAATATTTTCCCCAGCCCATGCAAGCTCATCTGTTCATTTTCTTAACAGTGTCTTTTGATGAGCAGAAATTTCTAATTTCGATAATGTCTAAGTTATCAGTTTTGCTCTTTGATGATTATTGGTTTCTGGGTTTTATCTGAGAAATCTTTGCCTGCCACAGGATCATAAGTCCTGTATTTTCTTCCATTAGCCTACAGTCTGGATTTTATATTCAGGTCTGTAATTCAGCACAAATTAATTTTTATTTATGGAGCAAGGTGGAGGTTGGGGTACATTTTTTCCCCCACGTGTCTGCTTTTCAGCAACATTTGTTAAAAAGACCTTTCACCAATGAACTGACTTGGCACCTTGGTTAAAACCAGTCGACTGTATATGGGTGGGTCTGTTTCTGGAGCCATTAACATGTAACTTTTGAGCAACACAGTTACCTAGAGAGTGGGTCTTTCAAGATTTCCTCACCCTTGGGCTTTATTTAAAAGGACTAAGAAGGAATGCTTGGTTTTGAGAAAATAAAGCACATGCTTGTTGAATTATAGTTCTTTGGGGGAAAATATTTTCAAACACTGTAAGTAAGCAGTATGGCAAGCATAAATATTCCTCCACAAATAAAATGAAGGACATGCTTGTTTTATTTTCTTGAATGAAAATTCAATTTGCCTTTGAGGCCTTATACCTCCTTTTTACCATGCTGGTGAGAAGACCATTCCAAGTCTTTCCTGAGATTTTTCCCTCCCTGTGGTTATAAAAGAATCTTTTTTTCAGGAGGTTGAAAAATTATGGGAGGAGGGGAGGACAAGGTGAGAAGTGGGACATTTATGCTCCTGACTATTAAGGGATTGATAATATCCTTAAGGATCAAGCCTGGGCAGTCCCTTAAAGGTGAGTTGGAGTGAGAGAGAGGTTGGGGTTCATTTTTTTCCATATAGGTATCCAGTTTGTCTAGGTCCTGTGCCAGATGGGATACGGGGATCTCCACATAGGTTGGGAGTGTCTGAGCCCCCATAGGCTACCACCTGCTGCTATTCTCCTCCGAGGCTTTGTCAACTCCTTGGGTGGTGTTAGCTTGTACCTAATATGGCCGTGGATCTCTGATAGTTTTGTCTGCCTGATAGATTTCTCTTTCTTCCAGCAATAGCACTTCAGTTTCTCTTTGGGAAACCATCTCTCCCCACCCTGGAATGGATGAGGTTAATAAGTGATTGACTGAACTCCTGACCCAAGATTTCAGCCAGTCCTAAGCACGGGAATTCAGCCCCTGGGATTCCTCTATGGGAATTTCTGTTTGCTGGGCTTTAGCGTGGTGCACTGTAGACTTTTCCTTATGGATTCTCCTCCATGGAGGGAATCTGCCCAAGACTGAAGCCAGCTCCCTGAGCAGATGAACCATAAGGGAGATCCAAAGACACCAAGTCCTTCTGAGCACCAGAGTTCAGCCATGCCTGAAGCTAGATCCACAATTTCGTGAGCCATTAAATTCTCAACTGTCAGCCTATTTAAATCAGAGTCTGTAATTGCAGTGGAAAGAGTTCTGATAGAGCACAACTTGGGCAGCTCAGCAACCTCTGCCCTTCCTAATCTAGGGCTCTCTCTCTTTCTCCTTTTCCACACAGATACCCACTTCCAGCACAGGCTCCTTAAGGAGAGCAGTAGCCAAGAAGGGGCTGTCTTGAAGGAGTTTCCAGTTTCTTACCTACTGTGACTACCTGCTGGGAATAAGGGTAAGGAAAATCAAAGTGAGGATAAACATAAATTAGTGTCTCAAGATGTCCATCTGCCACGTAGATCTCTTCCTCTGTCCTGCTTGCTTATCCCGGATGCATTGTCTTGCCTTCTTTCCCTATCCATTTGCTCTTCGTCCTCTAGGGGCTTATTTTGAAGCCAATTTAATACATAAATCACTTGCTTTGTGTCCAGTACTGTTTGGAATCATGAAACATAGCCTCAACCCTTGGAAGGCTCAGGTGTAATGAAAGAGAATTTGGAACCAGGACAGTGTAAGTGAGGGGGCCTGGGTCCAGAGGACACGGGGCAGGAAGTCAACACTTCGAAGTTGAAGCAGGTGAGGATGCCATTGAATGAGTCCTTCAGGGATGAGGAGGGGAAGGCTTGGATAATGGGGAGACAGGTGAGAGACCTCTACGCTCTTGATTCTGAAGGAGGAGATTTGAGGATCCACTAAATTATAGAACCTCTTTGTTAAAGCCGGAGTGATGATCTAATCCGACACAGCTAGATCCTTTTATTTCTTTTGAGCAAAATTCTATCCGACCCTAAACCTCAGTTTCACAGTTTAATAAACGAGAGAATGAAGCCAGTAGTTCCCACAAGAGGCAGGGATCAGGGGTGCCCCCCCCCCCACACCGAGGTCCCTCAGAGTCGGCCGTCCACAGGAACTCGGCTCTTAACCTCTTCCATTAATTCTGCCTACTGATTAATATTTGTAAAAGCAAATATCGAAATAAATTTGAAAACCCAAGGATTAGTTCACTTCCTATGCAGTGCTAACATAATTTCTGCCTTCTTTTGAGCCCCTTCTGCCCCCCAACTCCCCACCCCCACCCCAAGACTTGGCTTTAATTAAGTTCCCTCTTCCGATTCCCTACCTGTCATTGTTCACCAAGACTCAGAACCCAGATCTTGGCTTTTTCCCCCCATTATCTACTTTGCTGCTTTTGGGACATCACCTTTCATTTCTGGGCCAGAGACACCCAGACCTGTCAGTTCAGCCTGGCCTGTGTTCCATGCTTCCGCCTAGCATCTCCCGCTGCCTTAGGACCTTTCTGCCTGGAAGCTCCGCCCCCAACTCCGCCCCCAATTCCTCCGTCGGAAGGAACAGAGAAGGAATTCGAGTGACCCCACTCAGTAGCAGAAAATCAGCCTTTTGGAAACATAACAATAGTGGCTGCCACAGGAGGGCTAGAAATACTTTTTGCTTGACAGTACCTCTTTTAATGTGTTGAACGTTAGCTGATTTTTATAAAAATAACAATAATTTGAAACCAAATACAGTTAAAGAGAAAAAAAAAACCCTATCTGGAACTTTTCAGGGTTTAAATGCTCGTTTGTTGTTGTTGTTTTCTAATTTATTTTTTTTAAGACTTTATTTATTTATTTGACAGACAGAGATTATAAGTAGGCAGAGAGGCAGGCAGAGAGAGGAGGAAACAGGCTCCCTGCCGAGCAGAGAGCCGGATGTGGGGCTCGATCCCAGGACGCTGGGATCATGACCTGAGCCGAAGGCAGAGGCTTTAACCCACTGAGCCACCCAGGTGCCCCTCTAATTTATTTTTAACATGCTTTGCTTATCCGGGAATTTCATGTGTTCATGAAATTTTAGAATTGGGGAAAATGGAGTATTACAAGTTACCAGTTCGCATTTTAAAAGTGTTTGTGCATAATATGAAACACCTTTTCTAATTTATTTAAGCAGTCTGCTATTGTTAGATTTTGAGTTGTTTCCAACTAGACGCCTATTGTTGGACATTTTGGTTGCTTCCAACTTGGCCCTCACAGACCAACACAAAGCTAGAATAACTGGATGAAAATAAATTAGGATAAAGGAGATGGGGGAGAAGGAGGAAAACAACTGGAAAAATTCTGGAAAAAAACGGACCAAACTGCTTAAAGAAATAAAAGTTTTAAAAATGCCCTTTTATTTGGAAAAATTGGCAATATTTGTAAAAAGAAAAAGCACAAAGCCAACAGTGATTAGAGATTAGTCATTTTCAACCAAATTATTATCATTTTTAGAAATCGGCTCAGCTAAGTTGTCTTAAACAAAAGCATGTGTGTGTCTCCTTCTGGACCAATGCTTCTGTAGGCTCTTAGGGTGTCCCGTGACCATCCAGGGTTATAAACTGAAAGAGCGTTTATTTTAATGTTTGCACAATTGCCCACTACAACCCAGTGCCTTTTCCCCCAATCTCAGATCTGGTGGTGGCCCTGAGTTGCTGCTGGCTGGTCCACCAACAGCGCGACATCTCACAGCGTCTCGCTCCCAGCCTTCTCCTCTGGGTTGATCAGCAGTCGCACGGTGACCTGTGCAGAAGGTGTTGGAAGGGTGGTTGGGCTCCAGCATCCAAAACGTGCCTGGGACATGTGAGAAATGGAAAACCACTCTGAAAAGGAGTGGATTCCTCTTGTTCCCAGTCCATCCTCAAAAGAGTAAGAGGATGCTTCATATTTTTCAAATGGAAATGATCATGCCAGCCAGAGGCCATGGTCCTAGCATCCACCACGTTGGTCTTGACTCTGACAAGCCTTATCGCTCTTCCTCCAGTCTTCTGAAACAGGACCGATTCTCCGTTCAGACTGAGAAATTAAAACAAGACTCAGCCACCTATAGTCCATAAAGCTACTAGTAGAGTCCCATTTCTGAGAGAGATAGATTCGCTTCTGGCACCTAAATTTGCATATGTGGTTCCCTAGAGCTGCAATTTTAAATCCATTCCCAGGTATGAATCAAATCGTCGAACATTCTTTGTATCTGCTGCCAGGAGCAAAGGTGAAAACCAGCTCAGGTGAGTTCCTCAGAATATACTTGGTCCTTCAAGAAAACTACAGCCTGGCTTACCTCCTCCATAGACAGCATATGACTTTTTCTTTTATATACATATGCATTGGCAGAACCATTTGAAAGTTTCGGACATCATGACACTTACCTCTGGATACTTCAGCAACCATTTACCACAAAGGATATTCTCCGGTACGACGACACCATTATCACACTGAGGAAAACTAACATTGATTTAATAATATCTGATGTCCAGTCATAGTCCACTACCACAAGAGTTTCTTATAAAATGTATTTCAGGGGCGTCTGGGTGGCTCAGTCAATTGAGCAGCTCACTCTTGGTTTCGGCTTAGGTCATGATCTCAGGATCATGAGATAGCGCCCCGCATCATGCCTCACATTGCATTGGGCTCCCCGCTCAGAGCAGAGTCTGCTTCTCTCCCTCTGCCCCTTCCCCTGCTTGCACTGCCTCTATCTAATATAAATAAATCTTTAAAAATATATATATAAATACATATGTATAAAATGTCTTTTATTGCTTTAAGAAATTTCATCATATAGCCATGGTTCCTACATTGCCTTTGGTTGTCATGTCTCTTATAGTCTCAAAAAATTTTGACTTAGAATAGTCTCTCTAGCTTTTCATTTTGTCGTCTTTGTCTATTTTACATTACTTGTGGTTTTTTTTTTTTTTAATTCATACAGTTGTCTTGTAGAATCTCCCACATCCTTGATGTGTCTGACCATTCCCTGATGCCTAGACTCAGGTTAAACATTTCGGGCCAGATGTGTGTACAGGTGATGGACGTGTGTGCTTACTGCATCGTGTCGGAGAGCAGGTAATGTTTGGCTATCCCAGTGCTAAGTTTGATCGCTCTGTAGCCAACTTCTTTTTAAAACATAAACCGCACGGTGTACAAATCTCTATTTTCTAACTGCCTCTCTGTGCGATGAAAGCCCAGCGTATCTTTCAAAACAGATTTCAATCAGAGAAAGACAACTATCATATGATCTCCCTGATATGAGGAAGTGGAGATGCAACATGGGAGGTTAAGGGGGTAGGAGAAGAATAAATGAAACAAGATGGGATTGGGAGGGAGACAAACCATAAGTGACTCTTAATCTCACAAAACAAACTGAGAGTTGGCCCGGGAGGGGGGCGGCGGTTGGGAGAAGGGGGGTGGGGTTATGGACATTGGGGAGGGTATGTGCTATGGTGAGTGCTGTGAAGTGTGTAAACCTGGCGATTCACAGACCTGTACCCCTGGGGATAAAAATATATTATATGTTTATTAAAAAATAAAAAATAAATAAAATTAAATCAAAACAGATTTCATGAACAGCAGCTCTTATGATTTTTTTTTTTTAAATCAGCCATAAGAAATAAGGCTTCTCTAGTACTGTGGAGGGGGTGAACTAACATTGCTTATCTTTCACAGAATCTGGAATCTCTTCTCCCAAGACCAAAACCAAACCAAACCCAACCAGGCGGCTCTTTGCCAACAGGAAAACCCAATCTTCCTAGGAATTTGGAAGCCAGATTCCAAACTGAGACAGATTGCTAAGGAACTAGAGGCAGTGGGGTTGCAGATATGGCTTCTGTCCTTGGTCCAGGGGTCATGGGCCACCTTGCCCAGGCTCCCTCTGCTCGGATGATGGGAGTCCTGTATCTGCTGCCATTCGTGCCCAGCCAAGGGCTGAGCTGCTGCTTATACTTTGGAAATCAGTTCAACAGACTTCCCTCCTGCTGGCTGAGAAACAAGGCAGCCTCTAGCCCCAAAGCAGGCTGTGGGCTTGTACTGAGTTGTATTGGGAAGAACTGGAGGGTAGGGAAGGAAACGGTTTTTTTGAATGAGCCTCTGAAATGGCTAGAGTCCTTGTTGACATTTTAGACTTAAAGACCCACTTTCAGGAAGAGACGTAATTTGTCTGAAGAAGTCTGCGTGAGTGTGTCTTACAATTTTGAGTTTGATCAGCGCTTTTTATGATCAGCTCTACAGAGGAGATGTTTCCCTTTTGGGCAGCCATTTCCAGACTTTTCGCATCTTTCCTAAATGCAGGCCTAGTTCTGTCAAACCTGATGGACGTTCCAGTCCACACAGTTTCTTATCACCACTCTTCATTTTGGGGAGATACTCTGCTGATAAGAAAATGGGCTGAACATTTAATCGATAATAGTGACATAAATATTCTCTCGTTGTATAAATAAAACTGCTTTTATGTGAACCATATTTTCTGCTTCTGGCAGCAACAACTTTAGCAAATACCCTTTTGGGAAATACCCACGATAAATATGAAATTGGTAAAGAGTTTTGTGAACTGAAGTCTCACTCCATGAAGTCGCAGAAGACAGATCTTATTTAAAATCAGTTTTGAGCTGCCGTTTCTGGTTGCAAGGTAATGAATTGCCTTACTAATTGAACTTGAGATTCACCTTTCCATTATGAATCGAATTGCAGAACCAAAGCACGGGCGGGGGAGAGTGAGATGGTGGGCAGTTATGTGGAAACGAAGACATCCTTTGTTCTGTCCTTGGTGGGCACGAGAGCCTCACGTCCTTTGTCCTTTGTAAATCGCCCCAGCAGTGTCTGAGAGCATGGCCACCTCGGAGCCTCTCAGCGTTGTGCCTAGGGAGGGAGAGAAAAGACGAGAGGGAGAGAGGTTCTTCTTTGGCTGGATTTCTCTTTATTATATTACATGAGAAAACAGTCTTCCTGTGACAGCATAAATTCCAGAAGCTTGTGTTGAGGGGAGCTGAAGGGAGTAATGATGAATACCATAGCATGGAGATCGCCTCACTTTGTATCACCTCAGAAGGCGCTTGTTTGTTTGGTAGACGTTTCAGATAGATTGAGACAGATGATACTCCCGGGTGTAAATCACTTTGTAAAAGTAAATCAGGCAGTTTCCATAATTCCCTTAGGCCCCTGGGGTGCAGTTTAATACGCTATGCCAGAATTTACTGTTCAGGGGAACCCTAGGGGTGACTTTCTCCTGGGGAAATCATCTTCTCTTTGGGAGGCCACGACAGAGAAGCTTTCCCACCTTCTCTCCAAAAGGGGAACGTTCCAGCTCCAGGTTTGGATGGCAGGAAGTCGGGTCTTGTGTTTCTTGCTCGAGGAGATGTTCTTGATTCTCTGGAACACAGAGGAGACACCACAGGAAGGACGACGTGTCTCTCTGCCCCAGATCCAGCAGGATTTGCCCCCCTTGCATCAGCTGGGCTTTATTTGACAGTTGGAAGAAAGGCCAGCCCGGGACCCTGGCACTCAGGTTCCTTGGGAAATTTTGAATATCAAATACCGTTTCTGTAAGATATTCCTCCAAGACTGTTTCTCTGAGATCTTTAATTTGCATTTCTGTTTGATTGAGGATGTGACCACGTTTTTGATGGCTTAAGTCGTATTTCTGATTTACAAAAATAATAACCAAGTGGCTGCCCCATCCTCAACTGTTAAAATGAAGGAGTAGAATTGGGGGTGGGGATGATATTCGTTCAGTATTTATAAATTATAAAATGGAGTCTTGAAGTGAAGAAGATGCATTTAAGAACAGGTGGCTTGAGTTTATTTCAAATGTCGTTATCTTTGGCCTTTGTGATTTTGTTCCTCTTTCACAAAGAAAAGAATTCCACAAACAAGGCCAGTCAGTGGAACCTGATATGCGACAGAGGACTGGGGTGATTCCAGGTGACCGTAAATCGCATAAGCCGTCCCTGACCTTCTTTCTCGAGTTCGTAGTTTCTAGTTCTTTCTGCCGTGGTGATGTGACTCTGCTCCGTCTGGAGCCAGTGGTCTGTTTGCCGCTCTCATAACCAATCCCCTAATAGCTCTGTAATCCTCCTTACACTCCTATGTTTTTTCATTTCACTCTTAGGTCAACAGGATTTAGACAACCTTTCTCTGGAGCCTCTTTTTCCCTTCTCATGGCTCTACAGTTTTACTTTCAAATTTAATTTCTTCTTTCTAGCCATCGTTCATTATGTATTTCAGAGGCTAAGGGGGAGGAGGACCCTGGGGATGGCACACTCACGTTCCCCGTGAGATCAAGGGCCACAGTTTTATTGAAAAGTCCTAAGGAACACTTTGTTGAGCAACAGAAAGAGGGGGTAAGTTTGCAAGAGTTGTGAGTTGTCACGAATTGTTCTAGAAAATTGGTCTTGATTGTAACGGGGATGTTCAAGAAGTAGCAAAGGGTCTGGAAAATGAGGCTGCAAAGGACCAGACTCCAGCTCTGATTTGTGAATGTGTCAGAATCTTCCCTACGCCCAGCGGTACCCTGGAAAGCCTGCCCCATCCTGTCCCCTTTCGGGAGCTGTGTGCGCCTGGGGCGGGCTGTGGGCCAAACCACCTGAAGGGGGCTCTCCTTTTCCCGTGGTTAGTGTCCTCTGTTCAAGTCCCACAAAAGGGGTGAGAGACCCAGCCAGGGAAGCAAGAAGATGCCAACTCCTTAAGAACACTCTCTGGAGAGACACATCAGAGACCAGGAATGGCATCAGCCACTCATCACCCAAATGAGAAGAAATCTGGGAAACCAACACCCTCAGTGGTGGTGATTTAGAAATAGTGCTTCCAGGTTTATGGGGAGGAGTGGGATGCACATATGTATTGAATTTGTATATATATCTGGATAAAAATATATGTTTATGTGTATACCCATGTACACATGTCTACTCTAACTTTGGCAGTAAAGACTTCAAACCTGAGCGTAGGACTCTGGCATTACATGGAGAGCTCCTGGCAAGTGGCCCCACATGTGTCCTCCCAGCTTCTCTGTGTCCAGTGTGAACCCCTGGCCACAGACTACTTATGCCGTTCTCAAGGTACAGTGTTGACTCTCAGCTCTACCACTCACTAACCTCCATTTCCTCATCGGTAAAACGGGCATTACGTGAGTTCTACTGGGTGAGCCGCCTTATGAGCAACCTCGTCCAATGAGAAAATACATGTAATAGACTTAACACCCAGAAAACACTCAACCAGTTGCTAGTTATTATTACATGTTATTATACTCCCATCTTAGCCTTTGTCCATTGCTAACAATAGAATTGTGAGTGGGAATCTTCTGTGTAAAATACAGAGGCTCTGTGACCTAGGAATTTATCCCTCTATATCCTTTATTCTTGGTCAAATGCAATAGAGTATGGAAATTTAACTCAACATCAGTTATCAAATGACCAAAGAACCAGGGCAAACTTTTGGAAAGTTATAAAACCTTATATATAAAGTTATAAAACAGTTATAAATAAAAATGTCCTTAAGACTTATAATGGTTTGGCAATTCCTGAGAAAAAGATCACAATTTTAAAGTGATTATCACAGTGTACAGATACTGTCAGATACTCGATGCATGTATTTTAAATAGAAAAAGGTAAATTAAGAAGTAAAAAATAGCCAGATAATATCGTAAGTTTTGTTTTTGTTTTTTTTTTAAACTCAGTTGCTTCTGAAAAACGTCTAGGTCGGTTTTTCTCAGTCTCCTGGATGCCAAGGATTTCGGTGGGATTGGTAAGACATAGGTTCGGGGCTGCAGGAGCAGGCTTCCCACAGGCTGATCCAAGTGAATCCTCTCAGTGGGTTGGTTTGGAAAGCATGTTCCCAGGGTGTGTCCGCTCTCGGTGCTCAGAACCCCCAGAGATTTGGGACTTGGAGATCTGTTTGTGATGCCTCTGGCTGCCTCATTTCAGCAACTCTTTTGCCCTACATGCTTAACTTTTTAATTAAAGTGATGTTTTTCTGGGGTGCTTGGGTGGCTGAGTTGGTTGAGTATCTGACTCTTGCTTTCGGCTCAGGTCATGATCTCAGGGTTGTGGGATCGAGCCCCGAGTCCAGCTCCCTGCTCAGTGCCGAGTGCACTTGGGATTCTCTCCCTCCCCCACTCATTCTCCCTCTTTCTCTCTCAAATAAATAAATAAATAAAATATTTTTTAATGTTGTTTTTCTGATTTAAAAATTTCGGTGAGAGGCTCCTGGGTGGCTCAGTCAGTTAAGCTTCTGACTCTTGATTTTGGCTCAAGTCATGATCTCAGGGTTGTAGGATCAAACCCCACATTGGGCTCCCCACCAGGCAGAAGAGACCCTGCTAGGGATTCTCTCTCTCTCTCTCTCTCCCCTCCAAATCCTCTCCCTCTCTTAAAGAAAATAAGTTAGGGGAAATTAGGGGATGTACAAACAAGTGCAAGGAAATTATTATAAAGTCGTTCACAACCCAGAAATACCACTGTCAACATTTTAATGTTTTAAAAATTCTTTCAATTTTATGTACTTATGTATGTATGTATGTATGTATTTTAGAGAGGGAGCGAGAGAAAGGGGGGCACAGAGGGAGAAGGAGGGAGAGTCTTAAGCAGACTCCACACCCAGCGCCGACCTGAGCCGAAATCAAGAGTTGATCACTTAACCGACTCAGCCACCTGGGTGCTCCTAGAATTCCTTTCAAAACACACACATATGTATTTTATATACTTTTTTTCCAAAAAATGGGAATATGCTGTGTGTACTATTTATAGTCTGCTTCTTTTTACTTCATAGTATATTATGACCTTTTTGCCTATATTTACACACATGTAATCCCTCCTGGTAGTGTATTACTCTGTCTTCTGAGAGGCCCATCATTTATCTAACCACGCCAGTATTTCCAGCTTTCTCCTATTTTAAACAATACCATGGTGTGTACTTATGTCCATCTTTGTTCCTGTACTTTCTGGCTTTTTTTACAGTATTTTTTAAAGATTTTACTTATTTATTTGACAGAGAGAGAGAGAGATCACAAGTAGGCAGAGATGCAGGCAGAGAGGGAGAGGGGGAAGCAGGCTCCCGCCGAGCAGAGAGCCTGATATGGGGCTCGATCCCAGGACCCTGAGATCCTGACCTGAGCCGAAGGCAGACGCTTAACCCACTGAGCCACCGGGGCGCCCCACTTTCTGGCTTCTTGATTTCTTCCTGCACACTGCGGGACGGAGCTCCTCCCCTGCAGAGATGTTGCTCGAATGAGCCAAATATCCATGCTTGATCTCACCAATAAGGGACTCGGGGTTAAGAATGATCTCAGGAATCCCCAGGCACTGATGTTACGGGTAAAATTAAGGCCTAGAGAAGCGGAAGACCTGTCAGGCCCCGAGCCGAGGCTCTCCCATACCCAGTGCGTGTGAAAGGCCGTTGAGGGTTGGAAACGGGGCAGTCCCACCGGAGCCCAGGCTCAGGCCTCTCCCCGACCTTCCTCCCACCCTCCCACCAGCTCCTGGGAAACCTGAGAGGGCACTACAGCACAAGGTTGTCCACAAGCCAGTGAAGCAATGACGCAGCCAAACCTTGGGGGCTTAGCACATGTGTCGGTGCCTGCTGTCCCAGTCTCACAGGCTGTAGCGCGTACCAGAGGGTGCTTGGAAGCTCCTTCTCGCCACCTGGTTGTGGGGTTGACTGTCCCTCGCCATGTCTTCTTACGAGACTTTCGGCATCACGCGCTTCCCGGCCAAGAAACAAGAAAAGCCAAATCCTTGCATTCCCCAGTGGATTCGGATGGAAGCTGGGCACACAGTCAGGTAGAGCGCCGGGAGGAGGCACTGGAGCGGAGCCAAGCTGGGGCTCTAAGGCACCACAGGTGAGCTCCCCACACCATTGACACACATTTTGAAGCCGCGCGATGGTGTCATGTTCCCAGCCCATCACTCCGTAAGCATCCCTCCTTCCTGGCCAACAGACACGTTTTATCAGGGAAATGACTTTTCTCTGTGACCGTCCCTCTACACCAGTAGGTCGGTTCAGTAGTAAATGTGAGACCTTCCCCTGAACGGTGTTGTGTTCTGATTCGTCAAGTACTGAATGCCCCCTCCTGACAGATCTCACATGCGCCATCCCATAGAACTTTCTGCCGCAACAGAAACGTCCTTTGACAACCAGGCACTTAAAGTGTGGCTGGGGCCGCCCAGGTGGCTCAGTCGGTTAAGCTCTGCCTTTAGCTCTGGCTGGGATCAGGTTGTGATCTCGGGGTCCTGGGATTGAGCCCTACACTGGGCTCCCTGCTCAGCGGGCACTCAGCTTGTCTCCCTCTCAGTGTCCACCTCCCCCCCATGCTCTCTCTCTCTCAAATAATTAATTTTTTAAAAAATGGGCTTTGAAGCCAAGATGAGATGTAGATATCTAAGAAAGCTGAGGACAAGTCTCAGAAGATGTTGGGCAGCCGGCGTGGTGTTCAAGGGCGGGAACCCTGTTAGCTGGGGTTCATGGGGTGCACAGCCGCTTCCTCCCAGTCTGAGCAGCCACCCTCCTATGCAGGGGGAGAGTGGGGGCGAGGGGGGAGAGGGGGATTTTCCAAATGCTCCCAGAGGCGACTCGGGCTCCCATTTGCCTTCGGCTCCGTGTGAGAGTAGAACCAGTGCCTACATGACTTAGGCAGGGTGGACATGCCTGGTGACATCACTTATCAGTGTCAGCAGAGACTTGAGCTGCTGTTGGGAGGTGCCGCTGCCTCAGGAACATAAACCAGTACTTTCCGACCTGGGGTAGACAGCTCGTGGAAATCTGAATTGCTTGTAGTTCCTTGCAGTTATTGCAAGCCTGGTATTTTTCAAATACCTAATAATACAGTAGTATTTTACATAATTGCCTTCCCTAACATTCGTAGAAAACTATAAATAGTCCTCTTAATATGCACAGAAGTGCTTAGATTCCAGATGTTCCCATGGTGAAGGGACTGGAGCTATAATTTCCACCTCTTTCAGAAGCACTGAGACACGGTAACTTGACAAGCACATTCTTTTCTTTTGCCTCCTACAGATTCCCACTTCCCCGTCCTCCAAGCCAGTTCAAGGCGAGCTGATCTCCCTTCAGTGCTGGCCGCGGGGGTGCCTGTGGCGCTCCTGGGCCTTTTTAGCTCCTTCCATAATTAACTTCCAGCAAAACCTTCCTGGGGGAAGTGCTCTAACCTCTGCTCCAGGAGAGAAAAGTTTCATGGTAGTTTGCTGTCTTTTTTCCAAAGACTTCTGAAGGCAGGTTGAGCCAAAACTTCCCCATGTGGCTTTATTGGGGTGCTCTTTTCTGGATTCCTGGGGTTTTCATGCCTTGAACAAAACCACTAGTGTGTGAATCTAGCAGTCTCTCCATAGTCTGGTTTAGAACCTCGACCAGTAATATTTTGGACTTTCTTTAGGCTGAACTAAAATTTGCCGTACTATTTCAGTAATCTTATTGTGTCCCAGGATCAGAGCATATTTTAATCATTTGACCCTAACTTGTACCTCTTGGGACATTGTAATGCACTTTCCAAGGCACTGTGAACCTGATTGTTCCCCACCATGGGCCTCGGGTTGGAGAGGGTCTGGGTGGGAGGCATGGAGGGGACATCAGGAGCCTCTGGGCCTCATCCATAATCTTTAGAGGACGGGCAGAAGGGCCACTTCCTCTCCTCCAGTGTGGTGTTAGAAACTCTGTCTGGTGGATCAGGACCAGGAGGATTCCCAAGGAGGCTGGGGATCTGGGGGTGCATTTTCATTAATCCAACTCTTGGTAACTTCCCCTGCAAGTTATTGGGCTCGCACAGCAGGAGACACTCCAGACTTCGGGTAAGGCAAATGGATTCTCAAAACCCCAACTTCCCTGGGATTCTGCCTGGTAATGACCTGCCTGAGAAAGGACTAGCTCTCCTTGGCCAGTCTCCCCCTTCCAACCGCCTTTCCTCCTCCGTACTTCTCATGTGTGCCTCAGAATGGGAAAACTAGAGTGCCGCATCAAGCCAAGGGCAATCTGGCAAATTAGCGTTTAATCAGGCATCCTAAACGTGCTGTCTCTGCGTATTTCTGTTCAAGGGAAGCACAGCTGCTGAGGTGGGAGTTTCAGTCCAGATTAACTGTTTGGACTATTTTAAGGATATCTCCTCTTTCATCCCCGAACTATTGGCACAGCACTTGCCATTGGACAGAAAGCGAACAAGTAGGAAAACAGGCAGTGGGGACAGGGCTCCATGCTTTCTTTCCATTGTTCTCTGCGAAGTGAGAAGTGATCCCAGAGACACATCTGAACACATTCCCTGGAACTGAGGAAGGAAGGTAAATTCTTTGTAACAGAAGGCTGAAGTCTAATTTGGCTGATTGATTGGACAATGAGGACTGACTTTGTCAATTCATTTATATGACAGTCATCTCTGTAAATTAAATGAGCCAAAGGGTTGCACCCACATCCCAAATAAATAGCTTTAAAGCTCTTGAAGAGGTAAGAGCATTTTACCAAAAACACTCTGTTGTTAAAGGCATAGTGAAATTAACAGTATTTAGATTTTTAAAAATCTTATTGGTAATATTGGGTGAAATAAAATGCCTAAGGGAAAAAATAATGGGTAAAATTAATCATCATTTACTAAGTCTTCAGTCGAAACTGTTCGGTTATATTTTCCCAAAATTGAGAAACTAAATGACTCTGATGATGGAATAATGTATTCTTTTTTGTAAATCGGATGGTTTCTTTCTTTCCTTTTTTTTTTTTTTTGGCTTTTAATAAAATTGGAGGAGGACCTAATTGAGTTGTCAAGGGATAGATTAATAAAAGTAATTTTTGAAGATGGATTATTATGTGATTTTTGAAATATCCCTTGGAAGGAGCTCAAGAACAGAGTGCCATTGCTGTACAAAATGCTGGCTATTTATCTGTCAGAGTCGTAGAACTTAACACACATTAGAAAGAAAACTGGGAGTAGAGTTGAAGCCGAACACGGGCTCGCTCGGGCCATCAGTAATGTTCACCTATGGATGAATGCATCTCTTGAAGAGGGACATTTCCAGGAACATTCTACTTCTGTATGTACTAATTATAGATCAACATTTGAAATACACTTACAGTGTTTCGATCAATGGTGAGCGAATAATGATTGCGGCAGTCAGTCCAGATAGAAAGGAATGCTAGGTCACTTACTGTCACTATTTAAAGTGAGTTTAAGGTTTAAGGTCACTATTTAAAGAGTTTAAGGTTCCAATATGTATGCCTAGATCGGTGTAGGAGATGTGCAGTACTGACCAGTTACTGCCTGGGAGCTACACCTACTACACGGGAGTAAAATTCTGTGGGAGAAGCAGAAGTGTGGATTCAAGGAGAAAAGGGAACGACACAGCTGTGTTAAGAGTTGAACAAGAGTGGTTCACATCCTTTTTAAATGAATGATGGAGGTTTTTGACTCTTCTGATATTTACACTTCATGCTGTATATTTAAAAGTTCTGCAACCATCTGTTTCGCAAATGCCAGTGTTTACAACACACTGGAAAGCCTATCTTTTGTAACTGTTGTAACTTACAATGAACACTTTGAATGTCAACTGAAAAATGGGTGAGAGGGAATCCGGTTTTATTTGGTTTGAATTATTCTACGAGCTTACAAGAGAAAATTTTGAAATCCATGGTTCCAGGAGACCCGGGTTTCTTGAGAGAAGACGGGACAATTTTTCTCTCACCTTTCCCTGAGCTTCTGTTTTAAAGCAGCAGGAGAAGGAGAAGCAGACTCCCGGCTAAACAGGGAGCCCGATGCAGGGCTCGATCCCAGGATCCCAGGGATCATGACCTGAGCTGAAGCCAGATGCTTCACCAATGGAGCCCCCCAGGCATCCCTGGATGAGACATTAGTAATATTGAGAAATGAAATGACAACTAATGCCATACAGTTACGGAGCTAGGTGGAGATCTGGGGCTCTTCTGTGTGGGAGGTTGGATTTCTCCATTTTCTCTCAACTTGTTGCTGTTTGATTAGAAGAGAAATTTCTTTATACTTCCCAACCAGAAACTGCTCCTTATCCTCACAACTAGTTGCCTGATGGCTGTGGACCGCCCGGCTTAGGGGTCTCGTGCATTCATGAGCTCCTGTGCCCAGGATTTCTTTACTGGCCACGTCAGCACAGGGTTATTCGAAGTGCTATGCGGGGATGAAAGAGAAGACGCGGGCATCCCTTGTTCACGGGCAGCTGGGGGAAGAGCAGACAGCCTCTGGGCCCGTTACTCCGAGACAGACGCACAACTTAGAACGCGGTCTGGAGCCTGGCGGATGAATAGGTGAACGCAACAGGCCTTGGATTTCGGCATCCGGTACCTTGGCCAACCTCTTCAAGGAGAGCTTCCCTCCTGAGGCAACACTCACGGCTTGAGCCACTTCCTCCCCCTCCCTCTTGGGGCACTTAACCACGCTGGGCTTGCTCCTCTTCAGTTTTAAACGTGCCATCCAGGTCACATATACGTAGAGCTGGAAATCGAATCATTGCCAAAGGCTGGACTAAATCACGGCAATCCTTAACCCCTTCTTGCCCCTTCTGGCACACTAGCTCTGCCGCCCGGAGACAACTGCTTTGAACTCATTCAGCCACTGCCTCCGGCAACTGCCTTCACATTACTAGGTAATAAGCATTCGTGGCTTGTCCTTGATTCATCCATTCGAGATGGTATCTCTTATCTGTTATGACGGATCACTCTTTCACGTTCAATCACGTGGTTCGGGCGATGTGGGTATTACTCATCTGGTTTCAAACACTCCGTCAGTTCTGTCATCCGTCTGTCTTTTATCTTGCCCTAGTGACCCACCATCTCTGGTATCCTGGGGAGTCCCCCTTTCTCAGTCGTGTCCCCCTGAATTCTCCACCTTCGTGTTTCAGGTCGGCCCTAATGCTCTTCTCTCTCTCTCTCTCTGAAATTTCTCCTCACGCTTCTCCTGGTGACACCCCCCCTTTCCTGGATCTCACTTCTTTGTCTGTCTCGGTTTACTCCTTCATCTTTCCAGAGCATAAAAGTCCACCCACTTCCCGTGACAGAAGAAACGGAGGGTAGAGATTCTGAGTCCTGTCACATGCCTGAAAGTCTGTTTTGCCTCACATCTGAGTGAGGTTAACAGGGAACCAAGTTCTGGACTGAAACCATTTCTCTTAGGATTTGGAAGGCATGGACCTCCCCGTCTTTAGCATCCAATGTTGAGAAGCCTGACGTCAAGCTATTCTCTTTTCGCCTTGGAGAATTTTAGGGAACATTCCTTTATTTCTGTTGTCAGTAGCAGCATACCTGGTGTGGATCTTTTCCCTTTGTTGTGCTGGTTACTTGGTCAGCTCCTGGTCTGTGCCCCAGTTCAAGAAAATGTTCAATAACTTTTTCCTGTCCATTTTCTCGGTTCTCTCATTCTGAAACTCCTTTTAGTCAGATGTTGGGCCTTCTGGAATAACCTTCCTTGCCTCTTCTCTTTTCTCTCATATTTTCCCTCTTTTTAGCATTTGTAAGAATTTATTCAGTGTTATCTACCAAACCCCATGTTGAATATTTTCATTTTGGCTGCATTCTATGTTTTAAATTTCTACGAGTTTATTCTTAACCCCTAATTGTTACCATTTTATAGTGCTTTACCCTTGTTTTAAAGCTGAAGTGTTTTCTTGCTCTAAAAATATTGTTTGGGGCTATTTTTAAATGTTCTCTCTTCTCTGATTAGTTCCATTTCCTCTGGTTTCATTTTTGTGGTGTTTACTTGGGCCTTCTTCAAATTACAGTCCTCCTTGTGTGTTTGAGGATCCTTGGGTGTCCAATATTCAAAGTTCTAAAAGGCTGCTTGGAAGGTCTAGAGTTTCATGATGCTTCCTCAGAACAAACTAACCCTGCTGACACCTTGATCTTGAACTTTTAGCCTCAAGGAGTGTGAGAAGTAAATTTCTGTGGGTTAAGCCCCACAGTTTGTGTTATGTTGTTGTATCATCACTAGGAAACTAATGCAATGACCGTGTACTATAATTTTAAATAGATACCTTCTGCCATGTCTGTGTTTTATTAAATATATGCGCTACAATATATCGTTTAACATTAGAAAGAGGACATATCACATGTACTCATTCTACCACCTTGACCAGAAGTCTATCACGTGACTGGGTTCACTTGTCTGTGTACCTATTATGGACTCTTTGGGCCCCGGGGTTTTGCCTAATTCCCCCTTATAACTACAATGTCTGGTCTCTAGAAAACGTTCACTAAATGTTTTGTGGATGAATAACTGAGGGATATGTAGACTCTGAATAAGTATTAAATAGGCTCAGAAACTGAGGGACTGACCAATAACATGTATGGTTATTCAGTGAAGGCTTCTAGAAAGAGGTAAACAATACTGAACAATTGGGTCTGATACATATTTTCATAATTTTGTTTTCTAATTAATACACTAGTAAACAATTTCTTGCCCAAAGATTTACCATATTAACTAGGCCATCCCTTCTCTCCCCATATGGGCCTTCCTAGAACTAAGCTTATGACCTAACCCAGATCTTTTGGATGACCTCACAGCTGACCTTTCTGTTCTTCCATGAACTCGTTTTTCATGCAGCAATGAATTCTTTCAACAGGTTAGTTGTGAAGCAAAGAGTCACAGATATTTGCTGAGCACAAACTATGTACCAGGAATTACCTGGTCATAGGATTTGGCTATGAACAAGAGAGACAGCTTCTCCCCTCTCGCGGGCCTTGAAAAGAGTAATAAATGATTCTGTTTAAAAGACTTCGGTGACTAGATTATGTAACGCATAAAGACCATAGCTCTGGGGAAGAACAGGCTTATTCCTAGGTATGGTCTGACAGTATGATTTTTGTGACTCTTGTCTAGAGCTTTCTAGCACTTGTAAGGGACAAATGCATCTGTGAGTTGCCATGTTATGTTACTGCAAGATGGACAATGTAGGGAAGCAGAAAGCCCATGAGCTTCGGAGTCTAAGTACTCAGCATGGATGGAACAATCCTGGGTCTTGTCTGGGCCTCACGGTGCTCAGGATTGGAGCAATCCTACCTCATGGATAATCAGGTGAATCTCATGAGGAAATACCTTTATATGACTGCTTTTCTGGGTCACAATTCTAAAACCAGATATGGAAAAAAGTCTGTAGGTATTAGATTAGACTTCCTTGGGAAAGTTTATTGAGAGGTCTGAAAACTGTAGTAGGTTTCTGAAAACACAGCCTTGAGAAATTTGTCTGCATGGAAAGCAATTTCTCACTTACCCTGTGCCCAGCCAGGCCTTCATCACAAATGTCTCTGCTGGAGTTCCACGGCCAAAGAGGAGGTCACCACAAAACCGTGCTCTCAGTGGCTAGGGCCTTTGTGTTCTAGGCCTTGGGTCTTTCACTCAGGTTATCTAGTGCTTGTGTCTTAGGATGATGTGTAACTGTTTATCTTGGGTGCTTGGGATTTGTAAATGGCCTACTTGGGTCTGGAGCGAGTTTTGTTTTGAGGTGCAGCTCATGAGAAGGGGGCTGACGATGGCATGAGTACTGGCCACTCCTGCAGGCCTGTTACTTGTAATGCTCCGGTGACAGTCCTGACCTCTATCACAGTCTTCTCCTGCTCATTCAGCCTGGCCTAAGACTGGAGTGAAGACATCGAGAAAGAGCCAGCAGAAACAGAAAGAGGGATACCCAGGGTGGTGGTCACACCAGTGACAATGTCATGCTTTGTTAAAAAGCTTACACATTTTCCAGGATATGCCAGAGCAACCTGTTTTATTTTTCTGCTTGGTTCCAGGTATGTGGGAACAGAAAACTAATCTTTGCCAGGTTGTACAGACATGTGTATAAATATCTTTTCCCCTCCAGCCTCGGGCTCAAATATTACAGGCGACAACCCTTATTATTGTTAGAAACTGCAAGTAAAAGAAAGTTCTCATTGTGTGTACTCAAGCAAAATGACTTCATTAATTTCTCCTTGGCTTGCACAACGGGAATTTGAAGTTAAAGTTCATGCTTTAGATGGCATTATGTAGGAGACTTTTTTTTCCTCCCACATTGCACATCAAACTGACTTTTTATCCAACTGTGAATGATATTGGGATAATTAAGATAAGCCTCTGAAACACTGTATGAAGACAAACAGAGATTCCACTTACATAATTAAAAGAGAAATTTTCATGGTGCTTATTGTCAATGAAAGCATTATACGATCTTGTGTCATTACAAGTGAATTATTGGCAGGTATCATGTCTACATAGCACTTTCAATTCACCCATTTCCCATAATACAGAGTAAATAGGTTCATCTAAACAGAGCAAAACAAAAAGCAAAAGGGGGCTTAACTGCAGGTGTCCTCTTTTAGGAACGATGTCCTTTTAGTTACAACTTGTAGTAAAATTAGAGGGTACTGGGCTTGTTTTGTTTTTCTCCTGCTTCTTTAAAGGTTATTTAAGATTTCCACTCTGATGAATCTGAGCCTTACTGTATCTGGGTGGCGGGGGAAGGATTTGGGAGTTTGGGAGTGAGTTGGAAAAAAGGCAGCAAGGAATGCAGGATAGAACTGGTCAAAAAAGACAGTAAGGGGTGCCTGGGTGGCTCGGTGGGTTAAAGCCTCTGCCTTCGACTCAGGTCATGATCCCAGGGTCCTGGGATCGAGCCCCGCATCGGGCTCTCTGCTCAGCCGGGAGCCTGCTTCCTCCTCTCTCTCTGCCTGCCTCTCTGTCTACTTGTGATCTCTGTCTGTCAAATAAAATCTTTAAAAAAAAAAAAAAAAAAAAAAAGACAGTAAGACCGGTGTATAGGATGATAATGCCTTAAGGCCTTCCTACTCAAACACAGACCAGCACATCTACATGACTTAGGGGGTTTATTAGCAAAGCAGATTCTCAGACCTGTTGAATCAGAATCTGCATTTTAACAAAATTCCCATTAACTTGTGAGAAGCGCTGCTTTACAGACTATTTGAGAAAGACTAATTCAAATATTTTATTGGAAAAGAAATAGACTGGGGTGCCTGACTGGCTCAGTTGGTGGAGTATGTGACTCTCAATCTCAGGGCTGTGAGTTTGAACCCCACGTTAGGTGTGGCGATTACTTAAAATATTCTTAGGGTGCCTGAGTGGCTCAGTCGGTTAAGCATCTGTCTTTGGCTCAGGTCATGATCCCAGAGTCCTGGGATAGAGCTTCGTGTGGGGGGTGTGGGGTGGGGGGTGGTCTCTGCTCAGCCGGGAGCCTGCATCTGCCACTCCCCCTGCTTGTACTCTCTCCTCTCTCTCTCAAATAAATAAACAAAATCTAAAATAAATAAAATGTTTTTTAAAATCACAGAAAACCTCCTTTAAAAAAAAGGAATAGACTGATCCAAGGTCACTAACATGACCAGTCACTGTTGCTAATAATATCCTCTGGTGATTTAACATCTGCAGCACCTTTGAAATTCCTATTGTTATAATCCTTTTAAAATTTCTATTACTATTTGCATTTTTTTTTCTTGGTTAATACTGCTATATTTCCCCGCCCCAAAACAACTTTTGGTTTTGTTGATCCTCTCTAATATATATTTTCTATTTCACTAATTTCTGCTTTTCCCTTTATTGTCTTTCTTCTTTATTTGGGCTTATGCTGCTTTTTTTTTTTTTCCTCATTGAAAAGTTAGCTCTTTGGTTTATTAAGTTTTAGATCTTGTTCTTTTCTAATATAAACATCCAAGGCTGTCAAACTCTTCTTTACATACTGCCGTGGCTGCATTGACACATTTTGATACATAATGTTTAGTTACTGTTTAGTTCTGAGTATTTTCTAACTTCAATTTAATTTTGTTTTTAGTATGTGAACAATTTTTAAGTGCTTTATATATGTTTCCAAACCCATGGTGTTTTTAGTTATGTTTTCCTTTCTTATTTGTATTTAAGATTATGATCTATATGTCAGTCCTTTAAGACACTTACTAAATAGGTGTGTTAAAATTTCCCAGAGAGATGGTGAATTTAGCAATATCTCCCATAGAGCCATCGATTTTTGTCATATATATGTGTATATATATATATACATATATATATTTGATATTCTGTTGTTAGTGGCATTCAAATTTATAACTGTTACGTATTTCTGAAAAATTGGACTTTTTACTATTCATGATGTTATGACTTTCATCTCTAATAATGCTTTTCATCTTAAAGTTTACTTACTCTGATGTTAATATTACTACTTGATTTATCTTTTGGTCAGTTATTTTTCTTGGTATGTGATGTTTTTATCCTTTGACTTTTAATCTTTCTTACTCTTATGTTTTAGAAGTAGATATTTAAACAGAAGTAAATATTTAAGTACATATTTAAGCAGCATATAGCTGAACTTTATTTTTTGTCCAGTCTGATAATCGTTATCTTCTCATTCGAGAATTTAGTCCTTTTATATGTATAGTAATTACTGATATATTTGGATCTTTGTGCTATTTATATGTTCTACTGTCTTCTTGGTTTTGGCCTTTTTCTTTTAAAAATATTTTCCTTCTTTTTATCATTTCATTTCTCCCTTCTCCATTTTGTTTGGAAATTATGTGCAATAGGTCTTTGGTGGTTACTCAAGTGTTAGCATGAATACTCAACAAAATTTAGTAACTTTGAGGTACTATTGAGAAATGTAGAAAGCTTAAATTCCAGTCATGTATGCCCCTATTTGTATGCTATTATTATCCTTTATTAAAGATTTTATTTATTTATTTATTTGACAGAGAAATCATAAGTAGACAGGCAGGTAGAGAGGCAGGGGAAGCAGGCTCCCCGCTGAGCAGAAAGCCCTTGCACAGCTGATTCCAGGACCCTGAGATCATGACCTGAGCTGAAGGCAGAGGCCAAACCCACTGAGCCACCCAGATGCCCCTATTTATATGCTATTGTTGCCTTTTATTTAATATTAGCCTTTCCCCCACAAATTAGATGTAAATGTTATTGTCAATCAACTGGACTCATTTGTCTGTGAATGGGTAGAGTATAAAGGATACAGAAATGATGAAGATATTAAAGACATAAGGAATGGGTCTAGTTGAGACTCATTACGGGCTTTGAACTTTATCTTAAAACTAGGAAGCCCTGAGAGTCGTCAGTGTCCATATGCTGTCATTTATTTGAGTTGAGAAGGCTTACTCCAGCTGGAATATGAAGCCAGTGGGTGCTCTTGTAGTAATCCCTGGGATGAATTAGAATTAGCAAGGTGGCGGCGGGATGGAGAGAGCCACAACGTCTAGAAACCCCCTGGCTGCCCAAACCACTAAATTTGACGAGTGGCTGGATCCGGTGGGTGAATGGGAAGGGGAAGCCAAGGATTTCACAAGATTTCGGGTGGAAATCATGAAATGTGGTGGGAAGATGAAGAGTTGAGTAGATATATCTCTCCTTAGGCTTGTGATGAAAGCTGGAAGATTTATGCGTCTCTGCAGCGACTCTTGAAGCCCTTTCAAGAATGGTAGCTCCCTTTAGAAGAAAGACCTCTATCTTCAGAACCTAGGCGCCAAAACAAAATCCCTCGCTCAGAGACGACCTTGGCCTCAAGGCAGAGATCGAGCAAGGGCCGGAGTGTGTTTTCTGCGTTTGCTCCCTGCCTCAGCTTCAGCGGAGTCGGACCACGACACCCTACCCCGCGACCACCGAGGCCGTGGCGGACCTCACTCAGCGGCACTCGTGTGCACCGCGTCTGCGCAGAGCGCGGGGGCGGGGGCGGGGCTCCGGGCGGGGGCGGGGCTCCGGGCGAAGACGTCGCGGGCAGAGCGGCGTGGACGCGCCCGCGGCGTGCTCCGTGCGCGCGGCCCCGCCCTCGAGGCCGCCTGCGCCCCAGCCTCCCGGGCTCCCGCCGTGCGTTCCCCGAGGGCGGCCTTTGTTGGTCTTTCTTAAGAAAACGCACATCCAGAGTGGAGCGACTGTAGCGAAACTGAGTTCTGTTAGGCGCGGTCGTCGCGGGCCTGGCAATGCTCTGAGAGCCGTAAGTACGAGGAGAGTCACTGAAGTGCGTCGGCGTCCTGAAAAGGCTGAGAGTTCTCGTGTCAAATAGGGGCATTGACGGGCTGTGGAAAAGCCGCTGGTGACACAGAGGAGTTGTTTTCTGCTCTCAGGCTCCACACTTCTTCAGACAAATCCTTGCCAGCTTCCCTGAGGTCACACTGACACCCCTCCCCCATGCATGTGCTTAAGGAGTTCCGTGTGCTAGTGCAATAGGCTGCGCGTTGTAAAACGATCACCACACGAAGCTAACTCGCGTTTACTACCTCGCCAGTGACCATTCTTCTGGCGTGGGGAGCACACTTGCGACCCACTCTCTGAGCACAGTTAAAATACCCAATGCAGTGCTGTTAGCCGCGGTCACCAGCGGTGCATTAAATCCCCGGGAACTTACCCACCTCCCATCCAAGCGTGCCCCCAAAGGCCAGCTTCTCCCCACCTTACCCGACCCCCAGCTCCTAGACCTCCATTCCTCTGCCAGCGTTTCCGAGTTCTAATTTTCATGGCTGAATAATGCTCCATTACAGATAGATCCGTATTTCCTTTAGGCGTCCACCCATTGGCGGGCGTACAGCACTACTCTCCTCGGCTGCTCCGTGCAATGCCGCAATGAGCGTGGGAGCGAGTGCAGGCATCTCGCAGACACCGGTTTCATTTCCTTTGGGTGTTTACCCAGAAGTAGGATTGCTGAAGCACATGGTGAGATCGATTTTGAATTTTTTGAGGAACTTCCATACTGTTTTTCATGAAGGCTGTGCCAATTTATATTCCCAATAACAAAGCACAGCTTTCCCCTTGTCTCCACGTCCTTGCGGGTACTTCCAACACCACTGTTTTACAGTGATAAATATTTTGCAATACCGCTCTTTGTTGACCCAAAATTAAATTCATAGGTAATATATTGACCCAAGTGCATAATTTCTTAAGTGCAGAATAATTGACATATAACATATTAGTTTTAGGTGCACAACATAATGATGTGGTATTTGTATATATTGCAAAATGATTACCACAGTAACTACTTAACATTCATCACCTTACTTTCATAACAGATTTTTCTCTTGTGATGAGAACTTTTCAGATCTATTTTCTTAGGAACTTTCAAATGTGCAATACAGTATTGTTACTATTTTTTTGCAATGCAGTATTATTAACTATAATCATGATACTGTACACTACCTCCCCATGACTTTTTTATTTTATAACCGAAAGTTTGTACCTTTTCACTGCAAAGTGCATAATTTTTTTTAAAAAAAGGATATAATGGCCTGACTATAATATAAACAATTTAAACAGAATAACATCTTAAGTGTTTTTTATCCTTTTTTGTGTCCAGTCAGAAAAACAAACCACTCTAAGTATTTCAAACAGAAGTAAATTATTCCAGGGAATCGTTTATAAGGTTTGGGAAGGGCTGGAAGAGCATATAGAGGAAGGGAGGGGGGTTGTACAGGATTAAAAGCTATAGGGACTCACTGCTCCCTAGAGCTGGAGAAACAAAGGGGAAAATGATGTCACCCAGGGCCTCCGGTCACAAGGCCGGAGCACCGTCCACAGCACATAACCCAGAAGACAGGGGAAAATGGTGTCTCCCTGATCACTTCCATCCCCCAGTGCCTCCCACTGGTAGACCCTCAGAGAAATCAGAGGGGAAGGAATCTGGAAGCTATAACGTGGAGGTTTCTAGCCCAGGGGTGGCGAGCCAGCAGATGATAGTTTCAATTTGCAAATTTTTAGGTACAACTATATTTGAAGATAACATGAAGAAGCCAGGTGCTTGAATCTGCATTTAAATAAGTTGGGATTTGATAGAAGACCAAGTTCCATTAAATGCTTACAGACACTCTCTGTATCTGACTTTAGGGAAGAAAAGACTGAGTAAGTGTATTCCCAGGTATGTATAATCACTATGAAAGCAATGACTAACACACAGAGAGATCCCGGTGGTTGTACTGGTGACTCAGATGTTACGGGTGACTTTGCCATTGCTGATGAGATTCCCAAATGGTTGAGTTGACCGTTCATAGTGAAAAGGGTAAACAAAACAAAACTCATGAGCTGCATTGTTATAAAATTCGGGGTATACTAAAATCATGCCAAAAATTTTGTGTTTATATGTTAAATGGAGTTAGGTTTTGAGCTGAAATCATTATTTATTTTCCCCACCTTCATGAATATCCATCATGACATTACAAATTAGAGCTGAACTAAGCATTGTAGAAAATCTAATTTCCTGGTCTCTTCCCTTCTAACCGCCCATCACGTATCTCCCACCCCTTCCTCTGACCCCCCATTATTGTAACAACTAAAAATGCCTTCTCAGATTTTTAGCCCTCTCCTGAGCAGCAGTACTGCTGTGAAGACCACAGATGTATATTTTTGATACAGAAATATGAGATAGTTAATAGAAATTAGGTTATAGAATGGTATTATAGTATGGTATTATACAGTTGCCTTTCATTATTTTGGAAGTATTTCTACATACATAGAAATGGATTGGCATATATATACTGAAATGTTAACAGTAGTTATCCCTGTTGTTGGAATTTGAGGAATAATTTTTTTTGTTTGATCTGTATTTTAAGTTCTTTCTACTTGAGAAATTTTAAAATGCATTCAAGGTAAAAAAAAAAAAAAGGAAGAAGAAGAGGAAGAGGAGGAGGAAGAGGAGGAGGAGGAGTGGGAGGGGGAGGAGAAAAAGAAAAAGAAAAAGAAGAAGGTGGTGGTGGTAAGGTCAGGCAGGCACATCCATGAGGATCCTTCTTGGTTCATAGGGTCAGTCAGACCCCCTAAATTTGTGAGTGAGGACCAGCCCAAGTACCTGGTATAAGCACTTGCTCAAACTCTGGAGAAATGCCCCCTCCTTCTGGCACACAAACCACTTTTTGGTGCTCGCTGTTCCTTAGGAATGGTGAACAGAGCATTTCCTTCCTTCTGTTGGTCCAAAGTAAGTCATACTATGTTTTTGGCTTCATAGCACAGCATTTTCTTTAAGAATAGGAGCCCCCTGAACTCACCCACATGCCTGCACCATAAATCTCAGGTATAAATCTCCAAACTAGGAGACTGGGTCCCAAGTTCGGAAAACCATTTCCCATCCATGGACCAAAATCAGGGCATCAGCAAGATACAACAAGTTCCATGGGTTGCATGCTAGATGCTTGCAGCAGGCCTGGCACCGGGGGGCCTGCCAAGGAAACCAAGGAAGGATGATCGGATAGGAGTACCCCTGAGTTGGCAGGTCCCAGAATTTTCCAAATGACTGCCCCCTGGGATTTAACCCAACACACTGTCTCCAGTCCAAGCTGCCTGCCTCCAAGACCTCTGTCCTGCCCCGGGCCTTGTGTGTGGATCCCCAGGCAGGGTGTGGGTGTACCTGACACACACACGTCTCCCAGACCTGAACGCCTGGGCCAAGACAAGGGATAGTTTCCAGATGTGGGCCTCACATCTGGGCCAGCCATCAGGAGGCTGCTTATTTGAACAAAGGCTGTAAGTACTCAAAGAGCCCCGAGGTCCAGAGAACGCCGCCAAGAGCTGGCGAGCAGATGAGTGGAGAACAGACCTTGATTTATGGTTCCAGGAGAGGAAGAAAGCCGTGCTTTGTGGTCCTGCACTGATATGTGTGAAGCCAGGTATTCCGTCCCCCAAGAGAGGCAGCAGCTTCATTCACGGGACTAAACTCAGGGGCTCAGATTCCAGGAGGAGCAGAATTCCAGACTGAGCATAGACTTCCCTTTTCAGCATCCCACCTCGACCTTGCCCCCTTTCCACATCATCTCATAACTCGTATTCTGCAGAAACACTGTGGGAATAGAAGACCTTACAGTCTGACAGCTCAGTGGGCACCTTTAGCTCATCGTCCTCACCAGACACACTTGCTTTTATACATAACCGTGTACCTTGAGCGTTTTCCCTACTTGATAGGAGGAACTGAGATGAATCAATCTGTTTGCAGTCATCTTTGGAGGAGGTCATCGAGATTAATGCAACTTGGAGCAGAATGGTACCCTCCTACAGAGTGGAGAAGTACGCTTGGGGCTGAGTTGTGTTGGGCAAAATTGTGTCTGGTCCCCACCCCCCTTTATATGCTAAAGCCCTAACCACCAGTGGCTTGGAAATGTGACTGTATCTGGAGATAGGGGGTCTAAAAAGGCCATTACGGTAAAATGAGGTCAATAGAAGGGGCTCTAATCCGTTATGTTGTGTCCTCAGAAGAAGAGATTATGCCCAGACACAGGCAGAGGGAAGACTATGCAAGGACACGGGAAGAAGGCAGCCATCTCTCTACAAGAGAAAGGCCTCAGAAGGAACCCGCCCTGGTGACCCCTGGATCTCAGGCTTTCAGCCTCCAGGAATGTAAGAGAATCTGTTTCGGTTAAGCCAGCCTGTCTGCGGTGCTCTGTTATGGCAGCTGGAACAAACTGAGATGGGGGGTAGGGGCGGGGCTCGGCTGTGTTGGTGGGGCTGAGCTGCCTGGCCTAGTGGGAGACCAAGGGGCAGGCTGGTAGTGAGGCCGGGCAGCACCATGAGGAGCACTGGGTGCAGGTGTGAGCCCCAGGATGTTTGTAGTTTATTTTCCAGTTGGTGCTTTCATTATCCTCACACTGTCGGGACAGTTCTGTTAAGTGTCACTGCCTGGCCTCTGCATTGTGTGGAACATGGAGAAGGTCCTCCCTGAGGGGCCCGGAGGGCAGTTCTGCCACAGGTCCTCAAGGCCAGACTCAGGAAGGGGCAAGAGCGTGCCCACTGGCAGGGGCAGCCTCCTTAGGGCCTCAGGAATAGCTGGGGGGTCCTTTGAGAACCAGTTTCCTTCAGTGACGCTGGTGCACACTTCCGCCATTATCACTTGGATTACAGGTAGAAAATAAATGTTTCTAGCCATGCCAACTTTGGGGAAGTGATTTAAACTCTCTGGTCCTGTTTTTTGGCTGTGAAATAGGGCTAAGCGTCCCTTTATAGAGCGTTATAAGGATTAAATGAGACAACGTATAGAAAGGCTATAGAAGTAGATCTTGCTTTCTCTTCTTCACCAAGTGTTTCTTGAGCACCTGCTATGTGCCAGATACCATATTATGCTTTGAGAATAAAATAGAAAATAAGAGAAAAAAATGTCGCTGTCCCACAGAACTTATATTGTAGAGAGGGAGCAACTGTAAAGGAAACAGATGTGAAAAGTGGCTCTCGAAGAGGAGTCCACTGGGTCAAAGCCTGTTGCAAAGTCAAGCTAAGGAGGGGAAAAGACCTATGGGCAGGTGCTTGCATTTCACTCAGCAGACCCCTATGAGGAGCCTTGGACTAAGGACACATTGCAAGAGCTGATGCTTCCTGGAGAATGGGCTGGAAAAATCTGCTTGTTGGCCCAAGGAAATAATTAGGAAGCTTATTTATGCCCAGGATTCTGAGAGAAGAAAAAAAAAATGTCTAAAAATAAAATGAGTCTGGCGGCTCCTCCAAATGTTAAACACAGAATTGCCATATGACCCAGCAACTCCACTCGGAGGCAGAGACTTCAAAACCTTAGAAGAAGGGTCTCGAGCTGGTCCTTGTACAGTGTCCCCAGCAGCTCTGTTCACAACAGCCCAAAGGTGGAAACAGCCCATCGGCAGATGACTGAATCAGCAACGTGTGGTAGACGCACACATTACTGAACCTTAACACGGATGGGATCCTAATACATGGACAATGGGGAGGAACCTGGAAGACATCATGCTAAGCGACATGAACCAGACACAAAAGGGCAAATACTGCATGATCACACTTACACGAGCTACGCACACTAGTCCAGTTCTCAGCAGTAGAAAGTAGAACAGGGGTTATGGGCGTGGGGGCGGGTGGGGCGTTCCTGTTTACTGGGTCCAGAGTTTCTATTTGGGATGATGAAAAGTTCTGGAAATGGACCGTGGCCATGGTTAATGCTGCTAACTCATGCACTTTAAAACATAAGAAAAAAAATGGTAAAATGTGTATTTTACCATGATAATGTATATTTTACCATGATAAACAATGTGTATTTTACCATGATAAAAAAGAGAAAGTTATTTGCCCCGGGTAGGAGACCTACAGGGGCTGAGTGCTCAGCCTGGCACCTGGGGGTGCCCCTCTCTCTCAGGAAAGCATGTGCTGCTCACGGTGGCTGGAAGTTATGGGAGCCCCGGGGCCAACCACAGGAGGAAGACAGCACTGTGCCTCTCCTCTTCAGTTTATTGCTCACCCCTGTTTCTTGCACCTGGGGTTCCTTTTGCCTGCCTCCCCGTCCTCCCTCTAAATCATCCTTGCTCTTGTTGGATTTCAAGGGGTGAGTAACTGAGCCTCTCTGTTGCTGGCACATGCCCTGGGGCCAGGCTGCGTGGAATCCCATCTCAGCTCTGCCACTTACTGGGGGGCTACTCTGGGGCAGGTCTCTTTAGCTCTCTGCCCTTGTCCCACCTGTGAGGAGGGGTTCAAGCAGGGGTGGTTGTGGAAATAAAGTGAAATAGCCCATGGGGTGTGTGCCTGGAGCAGCGGCTGGCACCCGAAGCCTGGGTGGCTGTTTTCCTTGTGAGCGCACGGCGGGGCTGAGGGAGGGTCTGTGGCCAGCATTCAAGATTGGTGAACTCTTGGAATCCTTTTGCGGGATTCTTAAAGCCCCAGGACTCTTCTAGAATCCATCAGAGCCAGGAAGAAAGAAACTTCGCCCATGCAAATCCTTACTTGGCGATGTGGGATGATCTCTTCGTTTCTGTGGGACGTGGTTTATACGTGACTGGGTTGTGATCAGTGTCGTCTAAAAATCACTTGAGGTGTGCTCACAAGGGTCCACGCGCATAACCTCAGGGAGTCTCCTTTCATTCAGCGGCGCTGCCCCCTGTGGGCAGTCTGCACACTGCAGCCCAGATCCCTCTGGAGCCCGGAGAGGGGCTGGGGAGGCTTGCAGAGGCCTGATGGTATTATGTTTCCCCTGACATAAGCCCACTCCTGATTCTGTTCCCTCTGTTCTCTGTGAATGGATTTGTGAGATACTTACAGCACTCCTGTTCCCATGAAATGAGGCTTAACAAAAAGAAAAGAAAAAGGCAGCAGGCCTTTGATAACCCAAGGAGACGCAGCCCCCATGTGTGACTCGGGCAGGTTGTGGGTCTCAACCAGCAAACAGGCTCCTAGAGGCCTGGGATGTGCTGTCTCCTGAAGAACATACCTTCTCCACACTTTTTGAACCAATGACTCAAAACCAGAGGCACAAACAGTGAGACTAGTATGTTCTCTGTTTTTAAAACCTTTTGCACAGAAAGCAAAAAACAACTATATGCTAAAGTTTGGGAAATGACAAATGGGAAAACTAGTTTTATGACTCATATGACAAAAAAGGCCTACTCTTCCTAATACATAAAGAGCTCCTAGAAATAGGAAGGAAGGTGAGAAGGAAGGAAGGAAAAGCAGAGGAGAGGAGAGGAAGGACTAGAAAAACTGGGGCCACACTTACAGAAAGCAGCCCTGAAGTACCATTTTCAGCCATAGAATTTCAGAAATCCTATTGAAGACCACACTCTGTTGGAAGGTCTATGGAAGGACAAGCACCCCAGAACATTGCTACTGGGGAGGTAGCCTGGTATATCCAGGATGGAGGGTGTATGGCCTATCGGTCCCAAATTACAGATATAGAGGGTCGCCTGGGTGGCTCAGTCAGTTGAGTGGCCGACGCTTCATTTTGGCTTAGGTCGTGATCTCGGGGTCCTGGGGTCAAGCCCGGAGTCGGGCTCTACGCTCAGCAGGGAACGTGCTTGAGATTCGTTCTCTCCCTCTGCCCCTCTCCCCACTTATAGGCGCACGCTCTTTCTCCTAAATAAAAAAGTAAATCTTAAAAATAAATAAACAACACCCCTCCCCCATAAATTACAAATATGTAATTCCATGGCCGAGAATTTACCGCATAGCTGCAGGCATGCACGGAGGACATTAGGTGCACGGAGAATACCCACTGCAACACTGTTTGTGAACCGAGGGAAGCGACAGGTGGCTCTTAGCCCACTTGCTGCCTCCCCAGGATGAACGCTGTGCTGTGAGAAAGGTGTGCTCTCAGTACTGACCTGGAAGGAGCCCTACCATATTGTGTTAAGAAAAATAAGCAAGATTTAGGACACTGTATATAATCCACTACCTTTTTATCTAAGAGGGTGGAAGAAAAGAATTTATATTGTGTTCCCTGGGTTTTGCAAAACAAAACTGAGTAGAAAAAAATGCTTAACGAAGTAGCCTGTGGAGCCCCTGGATGGACAGGGATGCGGCTTAGAGTGTCCGTTCCCCTTTCCGCTCCTTCCAGACTTTCCACTCTCCTCTTTCTGCTTATTGATGGTTGAAAGGATGAAGGTGTTACCAGTGAACACTTACTTAAGTACATTCTTGGGCAACTGGGTGGTTCATCGTTTACGTGGCTGCCTTTGCCTCAGGTTGTGATCCCAGGGCCCTGGGCCATTGGGCTCCCATGTCTCGCTCCCTGTTCAGCAGGGAGTCTACTTCCTCTCCCTCTGCCCCTCCCGCCATCATGCTCTCCCTCTCTCTCTCTCTCTCTCTCTCTCTCAAATAAATAGATAAAATATTTAAAAATAAATAAATATACTGTTATGTTGAGGGGGTAGGGAGGATTCTCCTGTATTGCAACAAGAGAACAAATAGTCCAATATTACGGAGATTCAATGCGGTAATATGTATGGACACAAAGATTTAACTGCAACGGTCTCGATCACATATTGTTTAAATGGGGAAATGCCAAATTCTTGGAAGACGAACACGTTAAATGTCCAACATCCGAAGATGATGACATCCCCATAAGACAGTGATGCATCCATAGGACGGAATACTCAGAGCTAATTCAAATATCATGAAGAGTATGTATTGACATGGAAAGCTGGCCATTTTGTATAGAGTGGGATAGCAAGCAACATATGTGTATACATGGTCTGCTACAATATTTGTAAAACATAAATACAGAAATAAGTAGGGGTACCCGGGGGGCTCAGTCAGTTAAGCATCCAGCATCCGACTCTTAGTTTCAGCTCAGGTCATGATCTCAGGGTGTGGGATCCAGGCCCCACCCGGCCCCCGCCTGGCTCCACGCTCAGTGGGGAGTCTGCTTCCCCTCTCCCTCTGCCCGTCCCCCTGCTCATGCACATTCTGTCTTTCTCTCTCTCTAAAATAATATATAAATATACAGAGAGAAATAAGTAAACTCTGTAAGGTTAATATACCAAAATATCAGCGGTCATAGGTAGACAGTAGATCAGGATCCATTTTAACTTTTGTTTTTTACTTATCTGACTTTTCTGATATTATGTATTAATACTATAGGTAAACTTGATTACAAAAAAATCCTCCAGCAGTATATATGAAAATATAGTTTTAAATAATGCGATCAGTAGCATATATTCTGTTATAGTACCTCGGTTTTCATCTCGAGCTCCCATCATCCACATCTTTCCCGGACAACAAACACATGTTGGGGAAACTGAGTGGTGGGACTAAAATGATTTATGTATTTTTTTAAAAGATTTTATTTATTTATTTGACACACAGAGAGAGACAGTGAGAGAGGGAATACAAGCAGGGGAAGCAGGAGAGGGAGAATGATTTTGTATATGTTCATTTTCAGGGTTTTTTTTCCTCAGTTGGATCTTCTGATTTTTCTACTGTCAATCTTTATTATCTATGTAATTAAGAAATAGTAAACACTTTTAAAAATAAGGGCTCTTGTCTAATAGTGGTTTTGAAAGCTCTTTTTACAGACTGTTTTCACACGATGTATGCAAAACTTGGCAGAGCCCTGAAAACTGTATATGGAGACACAGACCCGGGAGGTTTGGGGGTTTGCTAGGAGTTACCAAGCCAATAAAGTGAAGCTGTATCTGGGCCAAGTTGTCTAACGTGGCCCAAGGATGCCCATCCTGCTTGCCACACATGTTCCCAGAATCCTCCTGGACCTCAGGAAGGCTTGGACACAATTCCTGCTCCACTAGAAAAATGGACAAGGTCATCTACAATGCCCAATAAAAGTCCACAAAAGGAGAGACTAACCAACAAGAGAAAGAATCCCTGGGAAGACACTTGCTTGAGGGACCTATACTGAATGGCAATAAAAGTCTCAAGAATTCTCTTATCACTTTTCCATGACTATGTTTACCACTGCATGTGGGAAGATTCACAAATATTTCTAGAGAAAATTACTTCCATTAAAATAAAAAAGTAGATTTCCCCCCATGTATAAATTTTTAAAAATTTTATTAAAGGGTAAACTTATTGAGGGTAAAACTATTTTTACTTCTGCATTTCAGTGCTTAGTTATCCCAAAAATACTCAGTAGATCTTGGATGGTCGTGATAAATGAATGTATATATGGATGGATGGATAGATGGATGGATGGATGGATGATTGTTTGAGATGCATTAATCGAAAGAGGAAAGGAAGGAAGGAAAGGGAGGGAAGAAGGAAAGGGGAGAAAGAAGGAAGGCAGTCTTCTTGGGTTGGTTGGATAGATGAAGGGAAGTTTGGTTGGGATGGAAGAAAAGATGGTTGATTTGCTGGCTGGATGTGATGGAGTAATGGGTGACAGGATGGACTGACGGATGGAATGGGTGGCTGAAGTTGATGTTAGAGTATAACAAACTGTCAAGTACTGTGGGCTGCCTCAGCTTAGGGACAGAGATGTAGCTGACATAATTTTCTTCTCTTCTGGAAAGATGGAAATATCTCCGCTTTTCATGCCAGTCACATTAACAGCTGCCAAGACCTATGTTGGGCTCTCGACTGTCGCCTTTTCACATCCGAACAATGGCAGAGAGGGTTAACAGGCCGAATTGGGGAGACACAAGAGTTAGCATCTTAATTTTACAGATAAGGTACCTATCTGAGCTCCTCCCCCATGAATAATGGATGTCCAAGCTGTTAGAGACCTTATAAAATACCAGGCATTTAAAACTAAAATTGTAAACCATAGAAATGAACAAAAGAAGAGAAAGAAGAGGGTCATTAAAGTCATTCAGTGGGCTGGGACAGGTCTCCCCACTGTGGTTACTGCCAAGGCTAAATTGCAGTGTGTAATGCCATCTGCCTTGGTATTCTTCCTGTCACTCCCGAGAGCTTTTCATTCCACTTTATTTTAGGAATGCCAAAAGGTGGGTTTCTAATTCTATTCCTCTCTGGTTCTTTTTATAGTACTCCGATCTGGGCATATATCAGTACTAGAAACATGTGCCCTCTTTTTTTTTTTTTTTTTTTTGGTATTTTAAATCAGCCAGAAGTTTAATATCTTGGCTTTCCTGCTTCTTTTGGAATTCATTAGCTGCCAGCTGCACCTGCAGTGTTCTGAGCACGGGTCTACCTGCCGGGCTGCCTGCCAGGCCATTAGCAAGGCCAGTGGACACAGCTCACACTTGGGTGTTTTTAGATCCTGTCACTTTAATGAGTGAAAAGCTCCGGCTGCCTGCGGCCCCTCCCAGTGTTTGTGGGACGACTGAGTTGGAGGCCGGGCTCCAGTTAGAAAATGCCAGGAAGCAACAGAAGTTCTCAGACACCTTTTACCTATAAGGAGGACAGCAAGTTGAAGGCCCTGAGTTTGCTGGGGTCTTTTTACTCCTGCCTGTTTAAAAAAAAAAAAAAAAAAAAAAAAAAGTACATTCTCCTAAGGGCATTGACCAAGGTGCTACCCCAAGGAGCTGCCTGAGCCCCACTCACAGGCTCATCTTTCCCGGGTCAGTGCTGACAGGCTTGAATTCCAACTGCTGACACCTCATTTTGTGTCCTGAGCACTTTCTCTTGACCTGGAGCCACCCCTTTGCCATCTGTGCAGCAGGCCTGAGGGCTGGGGAATCAAAGCCCCGGAACCAGCTTCCAACAGTGCTGAACAGGACTTGGTGTATATGTACCCCAGCTCCCTTGCCCCAGTCACACACACACCCCCTTCCCCCCCTCCCCCGCCCAGGGGTAGCTGGTTTGATGCTACACGCTTTCCTGGCTGCCTTCCCTCCCCTGTCTCCCTTGACCGTGTCCCTGCCAGCGGCTCCTGGGATCATCTTCCAGATAAACTGCTCCATCTGGAATCTTAGAATCAGATTCAGGGAGACCCTTCCTGCTCCCCACCAAAGCCCACCTTTATCCTAACATAAGTTAGGCCCACCTAAGTTCTGTTGTTGCCGGGGATAGAGGAACAGACACTGGACGTCTGGGACTTTCCCTCACAAAACAAGTGTGGCTGCTTCTATAGCCTGAGCTGTAGTATACAGTTTGGGGGCCCCCTGATGCACTTTGGGGTTCCTCTGGCTGCCATTCCCATCCCAAGAGTGGTGAGCTGATAGGGAACCCCAGCCGGAGACACTTAGAATACATGTGTAGCCAGACAGAGATGACGTAATGCTGAGACCATGGCATAAAGGAGGACCTGTGGTGTTCTCCGGCCACCGCACCTGTGGGCATCCTCCTGCCTGGTTCCCTACCTCGGAGGAAGGAGGTGTAGACATAATAGAGGAAGTGGATTCAGGGAGAAGAAAGAGAAAAAGCAGAAGACCTTTCTGCATCCTTCTCATTTCATTTAGATTTAACTTTTTTTTTTTTTAATCATGGAAGTGTATTTTTTAGTGTTTCTTTCCAAGAGGATCTGGTAGACATGAACTTTCCATTTTTATAGAAGCAACAATGTCTTTATTTTGTCCTTGGTCTTGAATAGCAGTTCGGCTCAACTCTGCAGTTGCCATTGGCTGTGGTTTCCCATCAGTGTGTGCATGCCCTGCTGCCTTCTATAGTTGGTACTGCGAAGGCTCTTTGCAACCGGGCTGTTGTTGTTTTGTGGGTAAGCCTATCTGGTTTTTTGTGTTTTAATTTCTGGTTTCTTCATCCAGGGAGAGTAAATCCCTTATTCCCTTGCTGATTTCTGCAGTTTCATGTTTGTCTGTCTGGGTGTGCCTTTCTGTGTATTTATATTGCCCAGGATTCCCGACCCCTGGATTCCAAAGAATCACGTCTTCTGTTTTGAGAAAGTATCTCAACCAGTGCCCTTTCGAGGATGCCACTCTCTCATTCTTTCTAGTCTTGCCTGAAATTCCTAGTAAGGATATGACAGTGCTTGTTATTTTATCCTCCAAGTCTCATAGACTTTCTTTAATATTCTCCCTCTCCCGCTGGCTCCTTCTTCCAATTTACAAATTCTTTCTTTAGCTTTGTCCCAGGGCTGCGTAGCTCCATCCACTGAGTGTTTCACTGAAAAGATCCCACTTTTCATTTCAAGAAGTTCTGTTTGGCTCTTCTTCAAATCCATCTGTCATATCTATCCTTATTAGTTAGTCTCTCTTCTGTGGTTTTTGTTTTAAACATACTACCTTATTCAGTCTATCTGAACATTTTATTATCTGAAAGCTATGTTTAGTGTGGACATTTACTTCCACTCACAGTGACTCTATCCTTTAGTGCTTAGTAATTTTTAATTTTTCTTGTAAGTTTATCTTCCACTGATGATCTTGTTTTGTTCTGTCTTGTCTGTGGGAATCCTGTGAATTTGGAACACAGAAGTGTCCCTCCATAGTGGTTTTATTTTTGCTATTTCCAAGTTCCTTGGGGATAGTCAAAGCAGCTAAAAATGTCACCACCTCTATGTAGCCTGCTTGGGTCCCTCCCCTTCAGCTGAGCCTGGGAACTTCTCTGTCTGCATAGCTCCTTGTACACATCTCGGTGGCATCCCAGACAGCACTCTGCTTTGAGACCGTGTATCTGTTTTCTCAATGACTCTAGAAGCCCCTCAACACTCATCAGGGCTAGCATAGAACTCATAAATGTTTGCTGAAAGAATGAACTTGGAGAAATAAGTCCTCAGAGCCTCAGCTTCTTTGAATGGGAGGTTATCTTCTATCCTTATCTTATCCTTATCTTTGGGGAGATCATAGACCCTCAGGGTCAAAGGTGCTTTAATTCAACCAGTAAGATCACTGCATCCGATCTTTAATTCCCTGCATAAGATAATTAACTAAGGGTTTTTCACGATCTGTGGAGCACCGACACAGGGATGTCCTTGTGCTTTCCCACTGTTTGACCATCCATGATGATTTGCTTTCTTGGTGCTTGGTGAGCCAGGAATGGTTGCAATGGAAAAGATCCATTGTGTAATAACAATTTCAGACTTTTCTGAGACCCAAACAAGACTGGAAGGAGACTGATTGCCTTGGACATATCTTGGACTTCGAGTCCTTCAAAATCAAATGGCAGCAGCCAAGAAAGCAGCCGTGTCAACCCTAAGTGCCTGCTGTGTTTCTCATTTTCTCAGCTTGTCTGAGCACTCTGAGAGTACTGACCGTGACACGCATGTGCTGGTATGTTCTCACAGCAAGGTCGGAAGCACAGCGCTGAATTGTAGGTGTGGCTGAATTTTCACTTGAATTGCCGTTAAAGGTAGAGTTGCATTTGGTACTCAACATTCTGTACGTGAAAGAGAAGCTACCTTGGAACACTGGAAATTCTTGATAATGGCAAAGCAAGCCATTCTGGCTTTGTATTGTACTTTTTTCTTTTCTACTTAAGCATTTTGTCGTTGGGGGGGGGGAAGGATTGGGATTGTAGTGTTTTTTTAGTTGTTCCAAATAGCTGTCTTCCTCTGCCCCCTAGTGGCCTCGTGGCAAATTGTAAGAACCTTCATGTTCCCAATTTCCTTAGTTGCTTCTATTCTATTTTGTTATTGTTCCTGAAAAACAGATTTTCTTAAACTTGCCACAACCTCAGAGTTCCCAATGCTAAAAAATGAAATAAATGAAGTATAATTTTACTAGAAAATATGTGTGCAGTGAGAGGCACTGAGAACCTAGAATTCAGGGAGGGATTCGCTCTCATTCCCCTACAGGCTGCCTCCGTGGCCATCTGCCTTTGGTGTAAACACTTTCTGGGGCTGTTGTTTGCCACTCTGGGACCCCTTGCTTGATCCGTTTGAACCAGCATGAAATGTTCCCTTCCTCCCCAGCTGCATTCGAGAACCTGGAACCTCCCAAGTCAGACCCAAGCTTGCCTGCAAGTGTTCATGGTGGGGTTATCGAGTTCCCAACCTGGACTCCTGTCCAGGCCAGGAACAGCACCTTCCTCCTATGCCTTGACTCCCAGCACCCACCTCCTCCCACCCGTGTTCTCAGCACAGCACTGGTGTGGTGGAACCTTAAGACAGTTGGATCCTAGACATGAGCATGTTATTCACGGTGTGGCCTGACCAACACCAAGCATAGCTATTTCTGGTGAAGTACAGACCACGCAAACCATGCCTTTATTTACGCCACTAAGCCTGCATACGTTCCCTTATCAAACGCAGAATCCGATTGGCTTCCACTGAGCTAGCTGCCTCCTAGCACCCTCGGGTCCCCTTCACATGTATACTGGCCAAGGAAGGCTTTTCTCATTCTTCTCTCAAACAGTGGCTTCTTGGTTCAATATTGCCATGGTAACTTTGTTTTTATCTCTATTTTTGCTGGGAGACTGGATCATAATCTGAGAATGAAGAGGAATTCCAATCTGGAGGATTTGACCACAGAAGAAAGAACTTCCTGAAAGTTCTCTTTCAGGAAGAATGATGGGATATCCCTGGAGCCAAGAATCAAAAGTTGTGTTCTTGGCCTCCACCCTCTCAGGTTGCCATGCTCCTTGTCTGTGACATGGACCTTAATTCACCATACTCTTGTAAGGATTACAGGAAGGGCAGAGGGCATTCCAGAGAAGAGAAAGCCTCCTCTCCTTCTAATCTTGAATGGATAGCTTGCAAGAACGTTTTCCCTTTTTCCATAAAAACCACACTGACTTTCAGGAAATTAGCTCTCCTAGTGGCCACTAGCTAGTGGGAACCTCAGTTCACACTCACTGGTATGTAAGATATACTATCTTTTAAATTTTCCCTAAACCCAATTCTGAATCTGTGTTAGTTTACTAGGGCTGCTGTAAGGAAGTGCCACAAGCTGGGTGGTTTATAGAATAGTAGAAATGTCTCGCAGTTCTGGGGGTTCATAGGGTTTTCCCCTTGTGCCTGTTTCTGTGTCCACAATTCCCTTCTTATAAGGACACAATCCTATGTGGTCCACCCTAGTGACATCATTTTAACTTGTGACTTAACTTTTTTAACTTAACTTTGTAAAGACCTCATTTCCAAATTAGGTCACATTCTGTAATACTGGAGGTCAGGACTTCAAAATATCTTTTTTTGAGGGGACACAATTCAACCCATAGCAATCCCCATCCTGCCAAGTTAGCAAGAAACCCAACCTTGACCACCATTAGCTCCCTCTCCACCACACCCACAAACTCTCCAGCCCAGGACCGAGCTTCTGATATTTTTGGCCAACCCTAAGTTCCTGGGAGATCCCTGTCTTTCATCATCCCTGCTTGCTACTGAGTGCCCCAAGTTTGCATGTTGTCTCTGAGTCAGAAGCATGGCCTCTCCTAGCCAGCCATGCTTTGCTTCAAGGCTCAAAACTCTTTGTCATCATGGGTGACTCCAGGGTCCAGGGAGTTGCTGGACCATCTGGCAGCCTACACCGGCATCCTTTCTGAATACTGCCACCTCACCAGGGTCCTATCGTCTTGCTAGTCTTTACCCCATCAACCTCTTTCCTTGTACTTCTTGAAGCCCTAAAAACATCTCCTTAAGTGCTTCCAAAAGAAACAGAGCCATGACGTTAAGCAGGCTTATCTTGAAACCTTCCCTGAGGAGAGGTTACTCAGAGCCTGCTTACTTACATGAAATGGAGGGAGGGGGAAAATATTAGATGAATAATAAAGCTTATGTACCAGTGGATCGTCCTGCCGTGCTTCTAACTGTATACCCAACAAATAAGCCATAGACCGGTTCACCAAGAAAAACCCAGCTAGCTGGGACCCTCGACCCTGAACACGGTCCCCCTCTTCTCCTCCACACTTAGTTCCAAAATGCTTGACTACCTGAGCTGGTGTTGCTGGGACCTGCAGGTGGCTAAGTGTGAGTGACTTTTGCTGGGGTCTCCAAAGTCAGAGTCATTTACTGGGAATCAGACACAGAGCCCAGACCTAGAACCAGAAGGGGACAATTTAAGAAGAAGTTGAGGGGTCTGTAGTCTCTCCTGAAGAAGAGAATTGTGACTGCATGCTTGGGCAGGGGCACTTGGTATAAGAAATATATTTGGCCTTTGTCTCCAGTTCCCGGCACAGAGCTCCTAAAACCTGGGAATTTCCTGAGTGTCAGGGATGTCCTTTGTTACTCATGAAGAGCTCCTTTGGGTCCCACCTGAGTTTATGCTAATAAGGTAACTTAGAATGAAGTTCTTAGAGAGCATAAGGATGTTTTTGGTCCTAGAAAGACCGAAGACAGGGCTCCATCACCAGAAAAACATAGTGGTTAGAGGATTGGAATTCCCAGCCCCACCTATCAACCACCGAGCTGTGGCGTAGGGGCTGGAGATAAAGCTCTGTAAAAACTCTTGATGGGAGGGATTTGATGAGCTTCCAGATTGGTGAACAATAAAGTGCTGGGGTGGTGACATACCCATGGAAGGCCATGGAAGCTCCACACCCAGCCACTATACCTTGTGTGTCTCCTTCAGCTGGCTGTTCCCAAGTTTCATCCTTTATAATAAACCTGGTAAAGAGAAGTGTTGCCCTAAGTTCCATGAGCAGTTCTAGCAAATTATTCAGTTGGAGGAGGGGGCTGTGGGAACCCCTGATTCATAGCTGATCAGTCAGAAGCATGGGTGGCCTTGGACTTGAGACTGGTGTCTGAAGTAGCAGTCTTGAGACTGAGCTCTCAGGTCTGTAGACTCTGACGCTAACTCCAGGTCGTGGGTCGTCAGACTTGAATTCAATTATAGGGCACTCATGTGACCAGAGAGTTGGAAAAATCGTTGGTATGGAAAAAATCCACGCATGTGTTGTCAGAGTGTTCTGGGTCAAGATAGTCCAGGGTCACCCTGACCCCAAAACACCAAGAGGAGCAGACTGGTGGATTGAGGTGTTCCTATGCTTGAGATAGAATTGTATGGAGGACAGAGAGGGTCCCCCATGGGGCCCCTAAGGCTCTGATGGCCCTCGTCACTTGGGTCCACAGGGACAGATACTCCTTTTTTCTTTCACCATCTGTGAGAGTCCTGTCACTAAGGAAAGTCCACAGAGAATGGTAGGTCCGAATGAGGCAGCCCAGCGGCTGACAGGCTAGAAGGCAGAACCACAGGAACACTTTGTAGGGACACAGCTCAGCTCAAGGAGACCTGAGCAAATGGAAGGATCTGCAAAGTTCATGGAAAGGAGACCTCAATGTTGTTAAAATGTCATTTGTTCAAAACTGGTTTATAGATTTAAAGTAATCTCAACATACCAAGATTTTTTAAAATTGGCAAGCCGATTCTAAAAAATCACTGGGAAGTGCTCCCTTTAACAGTAAACGAGAGTTTTAATTGTTCCAAAATCTCATCAACCCTTGGCATTGTCTGTCTTTTGATTTTATTTTGCTTTATTTAATCTTATTTTATACTACAGGAATATTTATAATTTCGTATGGGAATTCCTAAGGGAAGTAAACCTGTGGCAAATCGCTCCAGGGGCAGGTGGAGAGGATCCTCATCCTGAGTGGCCATTGTTTCTCCTTTGTTTCTGCAGGTGGACAATGGCAGAGTTCAGGATAGCTGTCCAGGAGACTGAGGGAGATTCGAGGGGAGGGGTTGGGAGTCCTTCTGAGTGGATGAAAGGTGAGTGGCAGGGCATCGCCTTAACATGGCTTCCATTCCCCTGGGGCCTCTTCTGCCAAGAGAGGCCACCACCCACTCCAAGATCTCAAACCCAGAAAATTACTGATGACAGATGTTCCCATCCATGAGTCCCAGCTGGGTAAGGGCTGGTGTGGCAAGGCTTAGAGCTTTTTCCAACTGTATGTGTGCTCTTCTCTTCCTCTAAAGATCCTTGAGCAGCCATTTAGAATCATTCTTGGCGCCCCATGGTGCCTAGTGGGAGAGCCATGCACCCAGGCGAGTTGGGACAGCAAAGTGACTGAGAACCAAGTTCCACATGGGTGATCTCAAAACGTGGCTTTCCCAAGGCTCCAGGCGAATTAGAATGCCACTAAACTCACCTGTGGCATCTGCTGACCTTGAACCCAAGGATGGCTTCCTGGGTTACTAAGGAACAACCCCGTTGTCTTTGGCTTCTTCAAAATGAAGAAACTGGAGTGAGGTGGCACTCGGTGTCTGTTTCCTGCAAGCATTCCGTGACAGGGTCCCTGTCTGGTGGGAGTCTCTGAGTCAACCCGAGAGTATTACACAGTATGTAATGTAATGTAGTATCTGAGATACTAAGCTTAAGACAAATTTTTAAAAATCTGTACATTGTCAAGTTTTTCATTGTCCTACATGTATTTTTGAGAATATTTCCTCTCTTCCTAATAACATCTTTTTGTACTAACGTGTAGGAAAACAACTCGGAGGAGATAATATGTAAGTGATTCGTAACCTGCAGGGCACTCTGTAAATATTGGTGCCTCTACTCTAAGATGCCTTCGACTTACAACTTGGTGAAAAAGACTAACATGAGAACTCTGGTGCTTTCCTGGGTCTCCAAGTTCAAGCCAGCTGTGCTATGTTAGAGCCCTGAAGTTTAGTGTGACTACCAGAGAGAGAGGATTCCGGGAGGGTGAAGAAACCGTGATGAGAATCCTCAGGGCTCCTTGGAGGCACTGAAATGTGAAATAATTAACCTTTGGAAAGCCTGCGAGGGGGCTTGGTGTTTTTCCACCCCGCTGAGGCTCAAAGGTTAATGAGTTTGCCCTGTGTGTAAGAACCAGACCTACAAGTTAGAAGTCATGGCTGGATGCCCCACGCTCCTCGCTCTGGAGCAAGAGTGGGATGGGGGATACTCTCTCTTTGTGGGGGTTACACACCCAAGGACAGAGCTCTGGAAGACACTCCCATTCCTCGTGTCTTTCCACCCCCCACCTTGGACCCCCCCGTCACCCCCAAGGATGCCTTGGTGGTGTTCTGCCAGGGGTGTCTTCTGGGCCCTGCGCCGGGGCCACCAGTCTTCTTGCCGGTGGCCCCAGTAGGTGCCACTCTGACGCTGGTGTTCTTTTCCCACTCGTCCTTTTCAGCACTGCCCGCCCTCCCTCGAAGACATGGAGATTCGGAGAAGTGTCCATTTCCCAGGGACGAGGCCAGGCCCGTCCTCTCTGCGGCGAAGTTTGGAGGCGAATGAAGCTGTCCGCTTGCGCTCCTCTGGGAGCCGTCAGTGCTTGGCAGCCTCCGGGAAAGGTGGCGTTGATAAAGGAACGCTCCGTGTTCTTCTCTTGGCCTTCAGTAACCATGATTTTCCACCCAGGGCACCCCGGAAACCACTCATGAGATCCGACCTCCAGGCTAAAGCCGACTCTGTCAGGGCGAGCATCGGGCTGGGTGTGTGTGAGCGTTCCCCGGGCCCCCCGCCCCTCGCGGGCCACAGGCCTGCAGAGCACAGCGGACAGAGTACACCAACGGCTCTGCGAGCGCAGGGGCCCGGTCGAAGCGCCTTACTGATCCCAGCTGCCCCCGAAGAGCTGTTGATGATGCATCCTCGGTACCCTTGGGGCTGGTACCCTGGTACCCAGAGGGGCCATACCAAGCCACTGTCACGTGGTCATGCTCCTGCCTCCACCCTGACCTCTGACCTTCCAGCTCATGATCCAGCCCCTCACCCACTGAGCCCAACTCCAGATGCCCGCCTTGGCCCTCGGGTCTGCACTCGAACCTGTGGAGGTGGTGCCCCGCATGGCGCTCAGGACAAAGCCGACCCTACGTCTTCCTCAGCAAGCCCTTCTGGGATGGGGTCTCCAGCCTGAAGTCACCTTCCGCTCTTCCCCTTCCCCTCCTGCCCCTGCCCTGCCAGGACTTGCCCGGTCCACCGCTCTCACCCCGCTGCCCCGTGTCTGTGGGAACCCTGACGCTGGACGGGCTTGGAGAACAGAGAACTCCCAGGTGGGGCCGTGGCCTCGTCTCCTTCTGCCCGCTGGAGCCCTGGCTCAGGTGTGGGCACACTCCCTCCGGGTTGTCCGAGGGAATGGCAGCTGGCAGTGGGCCACTCTGTTTCCAGCCCCTGAGCCCCGGGTACCTTCGGCTGGCCCAGTTCCTCCCTGGTTCCACAGCTCTAGGCATCGCTGCAGTGACACCGACATGAATCCGAGCGGGTTCTAGAATCGGCAGTCAGCTCGTGGTGCCCCTGCCATGGAACTGATCACCTCAGGAGTCAGTGGTCCAAGTGTGCCAGGAGGGCCCTACTATGGCTGGACCTCTTGGCTCCCCACAGAGATCCCCCTGTTGTTTCTGAGAGCAGTCGGGGTATCGTCACGGGAGTTCCTGGGAAAGGCCCTGCTCTGGGTTGAGTTGTGCTCCTCTCTAAATTCGTAGGTTCCAGTCCTACCCCTCCGTACTTCAGGATGTGGCCTTACTTGGAAATAGGGTCTTGGCCAATATAATTAGTTAAGATGTGGTCGTTTCTGGATTAGAGTTGACCTCAATCCAACATGGCTGATGTCCTTATAAGAAGAGGGATGTCGGACACAGAGACCCAGACACCCAGGGAGAAGGCCACGTGACAAGGGCAGAGACTGGAACAGGGCAGCTGCAAGCCAGGGAGCACGAAAGATCGCCAACAGCCACCGGGAGCTGGAAGAGGCAAGAGAAGGTCCTCCTCCTCGAGTTTCAGAAGGAGCACAGCCCTGCCGGCATCTGACTTCCCAGTTTCAGACCTCAGAGCTAGCGGAGGATGAGGGTCCGCTCTTCTAAGCCCCCTGGCTCATGCTTCTTTGTCATGGCAGCCTCGGGAAACCACACGAGGTCACCCCCAGCCCAGCTGTCAGTTTCTGAGTGAGTTTCTAGGGGTTTGGAGTCTCCACATGTCAGCAACCGAAACCCCATCTAATTCGCAGGAGCAGCTAGGGGATTTTTTCTGTTTCTCAGATTGCTTGATAGAAAGAGATATCCCTGCTGATAATTATCGTCAGATGAGTGCCTGAGCCTGGGGAATTATACACGGGGCTATGTGTTGCTGGGGCCGGTGGGGAACGGCTTTATAGTCCCAGACGGAAGACTCTGCCTTTCATGGCTTTCCTGGAACAAAACGGTTCTTTACATTTGTGTGTTGGAAGTAGAGTTTGCATCGGAGTCAGCTTCAAAAATGACATACGAGGTTGAGCCTCTTGAGGCAAAAAGCCTCCCAGCAGGTTCTGGAATCCAGTATATTCTACCAAGATTTCAAAATTCTTAGAGCTGAGTTGTAGCCGGGGCATCCAGTGTGTGTGTGTGTGTGTGTGTGTGTGTGTGTGTGTGTTTAATATAGCCTTTGTAAAATCTGTAAAATAGTTTGGACTCTTGTCCCCAAACAGTAATTCTCCCGTTCCTTTTGCGGCTTGCTTCTTGAGCACTGTGACCAAGATGCACCCAGGTGGAGAGACGGCTGGAATCAGAACACTCCCCACCATGACCTCACCACAGAGCCATAAAAATGGCAAGTTCCTGTGAGGCCCAGACACCCCAGCCTTGCACACACTGGTGCTGCTCGGGGAGAGAACCACAGACTCCTGTTAGGGTTTCCTCCTTGAGAGAAAAAAGCCACAAGGAGTCCTGGAGGCTCAGCTCTGTCGAGTTCAGTGGGTGGGTGTTAGATGCTAATCGATACTCAATTTTACCACCTGGGAGAGTGCTGTTTTGAGCAGCTGCACGTCTATAGGAAATAATAGAGTGATTTATTTTTATGTTGAAAACTTCAATATTTTTGATATGCGTTCTATCAATATTGCCTCCCCCGCCAACACCGTGCCCGCCTCCAATGTTTAATTGTAATGAATTGTAGTTGCAACAAATCGAACCGATTGAGACTGAAGAAATGAGATGTAAAAAAGGGCAGAAAAACATATCCTTTGTGGTCAATGTTAATCTCGCAAAGGATTTTTTTTTTTCTGTAAGGCCTGCCAAGAGCAGATAAGACAATGAGGACGGAAAGCAATTCAGTGAATCAGCAGCTCCAGAGAGGTCGGAAAGAGATGGAATTGGCCTGGGTGTTTGGCAAAAAGAAGAGAATGGAGAAGTTGGCTGGAGGGCCCCAGAAACGCATCCTGGGAGATGTGAATGAGGAGTGTGTGTGACCAAGGGGCAGTCAGGAGAATGGGATTGGGTGTCAAGCAGAAGGAGGGTCATCCGGGCCTCCTACGATGTGACCCCCCACCCTCCCACGCCTTGACCCCCACCTGGGCTCCTTCCCTTTCCCTGCTTACCTTCCTGTTCCAGACCCAACATCCAGTGCTCCCTTCGGGTCAAGAGCCTCTCCAAGATGTGACTGTTCTCGACCCACCGCTCTTCTGCGCGAGCTGTTGAAGCCCGGAAGGAGTGTGGGGCCTACCTGGTAAGAAGACAGGATCCGTGGGGTCACTCCCCGGGGACCCCCAGCACTGAGTTCACCAGACTAAAAAAGTTGAGGCTATAGGATGCTTTCAGAACAAAATCTCCCTAGACTCTCTCAAAAAATCATGGCCTGGAATTATCCCAAGCATTTCATGATCCGCTCATGTCACCGCTCCTTGACATTCACAAAGCCCCCCGTGATGGAGAAGGGAGTCACTTATGTACCCGTGTGGCAGCTGTCACAGGTCAGCTGTCTGTCTGGTACTGTCGCTCACGTCCAGGTACTTCACGAAGACAGACGAGCTGCTACTCTCCTGGAATTACAGCCGGACGAGGGAACAGTGAGCAAATACACTGGATTGTTTCACGTATTGATCAAGGATATGAAGCAATTCAAATGCACTGACGTAGGACCGAGTGACATGGAAGGGCCCACCTCAGTTCAGGAAGAGCCCTTCCGCGGAGGTGACATGGACACGGAGGTGAGAACGGAGAAGGAGGCAGATGGGAGAATGGCTAAGGAAGGGCATGAGTGGGGGCGAGAGCTGCCATGAGGGGCCTAAGTGCGGAGGGGCATGGCTAGTTGGGTGGAAGGGGACTGGAGATTCTCACCAGGGCTGATTTGCCCCCTACCCAGGTGATACTTGGCAATGTCTGGAGACGTCTGTGTTGCCACAGTGTGGGAGGGAGCTGCTGGCAGCTCGTGGGCAGGGCCAGAGAAGGCTCGAAACGTCCCACAGCGCACAGAAGAGCCTCCGTAACAGAGATTTATGGGGACCAAAATGTCACCAGTGCTGAGGTCCAGAAACCCTGGACTAGAGGGCTCGCACGAAGAAGACTGAGGAAAAGGCTATGTGGAGAGGTCATAGGGTCATACTGGCCCGTTGGGCGCTCATGAAAAGTTTGGGTTGTGTTCTCGAGTGGTGGAAGGCCACCGGAGGCTCCTTGGGACCCTGGTTTGGTTGCACACATTTCCTTCCTTTCAGTTGGGCAAATACTACCTTTGGGAAGTGATTGGGGAGGTGGGAGGGGAGTGGCGCGTAATCTACGGTGGTGGCCGTGGGGAGCTTTTACTTATCACACAGACTCGTGCTCCTCAAAATCAGGGACGTGGTCCAGGCGTGGACCAAGCACCGTGGCAGTCGGGATGTTGAAAGGATCATTTAAGCTTCACGCTGGATCTCTACCCTCTCTATGAGACTTCAGAGTCTAGAATAACAAATGTGTTTCGTGACTTGGGAGAGAAGAGAATGCATATCTTTTTAAATTGACCCTGATCAGTGCAAAGGTCATTCCGGGCAGGCTTGCGGTGCGGGGGCTCCTTCATTCTGCACGATCCCCTCGGGCCCTCGCGCACATTTTCATTCAAAATGTGGAGCCAAAGGCACAGGGGGGTTTTGTTGTTTTTGTTTTGAAAAGCTATAAGTTTAATGCCAAAAACGGGCCCAGTTGAGAAGACAGAGGGGCACGGAGGAAGCAGAGGAAGATGGACGTTCGGGAGAGTGATAGGAGGCGCTGCCTGCCGGGTTCCCCTCTTTGCTTCCACCCTTGATTCCTGTCTCCCACCTCCTGGCGTGCTGGTGGCACCGTGATGCTCCTCTGTGCACCCCGTCTGACCCTACATCTCAGCACTGTCGCTTCCCCAGAGCACCCGTCGTGTGCCCCATTTCCTCCTGGCCCCCGATGTGAACGGCAGGCAACCGACATCAGGCAGGCAGACTCGTGAATGAGGAGCTGTTCGCGCCCTAACCACTGCCATTCTCTGGCACGGTCACATCTCGGTGCTGTAGAAGGTGCCCCGTGCCTGAACTGCGGGCCGAGCCCCCCGCAGTGGAGTCCCGGGGAATGTCGAGGCAGGGTCAGTTTGACTTACAAGGTCCTTGATTGCCGCGAGCTCAGGAGACCCGGTCACAAACCAGCGCACCTGTCGGAGTGAGGCGGCGAATGTAAACACGGGAAGCGGACCAGGTGTGAGCCGGTGCTCGCTGCCAGACCGTGTGGCGAATTGGAGAATCAAGGTCCCTAAACACCACAGCACCTGCTACTCCGTTTCAGCCGCTCGGTAAATCCCGCCTGCCCCTCCGGCGGGACGGCACTGCCCCCTCCCAACCCAAGCCGTGATGCACGGTGCGGGGCGTCTGTCCACACCCCGTTTGCCTTCTGGGGCCCAGCACCAGGCCGCGGCCCCTGGGCACCCCCATGGTGCTCAAAAGAGGGACCATCTCCTGCGGGCGGGGCTCGGGTGAGGGGGCCAGCTCCCCCACCTCGGGTCCAGCCTGGGGAGCCTGGGTACCACGAGTCCCCCTGGGCTTCTAGGAGTAGGGGCCAGGTTACCGCTTGGACCCAGGTTGTGCTGCGAAAGCATGTGGTTGGGGGGAAGCCGCCGGCTCCAGCGGGAGACTCTCCGTGGCCGTGGGGTGGAGACGCCTGGGAAGCGGCGTGTGCCTGTGAGCTGTGGGCCGCTCTTCCACCCTGTGGCTCTAGGTCTGGTGTGGCCAAACCCTGGCAGAGCTGGGACGCCCTCCCTTAGCTCTCAGGGGGCGGGGCAGGGGAGGGGGACACGGTCTGCAGTTTGCCGAGCTGTAGGGGCAGGTGGTGTTTGGAGAGCCCTGAACTCTGGGTCTGGAGGGTGGCCGCGGTAGGGGGTTGGAGGGTGGCCTCAGTGGACAGCACAGGGCATAGCCGGCAGGACCCCTCCAGGGCCTCTGCCCACCTCATGTGCGTTATTTTCTGACTTAAAAAAAAAAACAGTGGAGCCACACAGAAATGCATGTGGGTGGCAGCCTCTTCTATGTTTTGAAACGATGGCACTGCTGAGAAAAACCTTGGGAGCTTCCCAGTTATGAGCTGAAACCAACCTCCCATCACCCAGGGAGAGACCAAAGAAAGAAGCCGGCTTCTCCGGGTGGGTAGGTGGCAAGTTTAGAAACCGCAAAGGACACTTACATGGGAGTCTCATCTTGGGTGACAGCGAGGTGAACGGATCCCTGCACTGCCCTTCGAATCTTGTCTGCGAAAGGCCCTGACTGGGCCCAGTCCCGTGTACCCTACAGGTGTCCTCAGCCTCCCATCACCCCCTCAAGGCTGTGTCCTTGGAGCAGCCTGGGGGAGCGGGAAAAGTGAGTGGAACTCACACTCCAAGACTGGGGGAGGAGGGGAGAGCCTCCGAGTGTCCAGGTCCGGCTCCCACGTCAGTCAGTGGTCAGGTCGCTTTGATCACGTTCCCCAGCCGGGCGCTACTTGGACCGAGCCCCTCCAGGAGCCCGAATGAGGGAACAGGGTAGCTCGCACACACCGAGGAGATGGATAGGAGCCGGTGGCTTGGGACATGTGGTTTTGTTTGTTTTTTTAGTTTACTTATTTGACAGCATGAGCAGGGAGAGGGGCTGAGCCGGGAGTCGGATGTGGGTCTCGATCCCAGGACCCTGAAATCATGAGCTGTGCTCAAGGCAGACGCTTAACCCACTGAGCCACCAGGCCGGCCTGGGATGTTTTCGAGATCAAACAGAACTGTTGAATTGGCTGGGCGGAGTGGTTCAGGAAAGCAAAATCAGGATGATTCCTGGGGATTTGGCTGGAGCAACTTCATAGATGCTTTTGACGTTTTTGTAATAGACTAAAAAGATCCCTTTGGAGATAGAAAAGGAGAAGTTCTGTAGTGGACAGGATGCGTTTCTGACACTTATTAAATATGCACGCACAGAGATACATGGAAGATATTCAAAACATAATAAAAAAAGAATATCAAATATAGCCTAATCATAATCATACTTAAAAGTAGTGCTTAGGAAAAAAACTGGAAGGGAATAAAACAATACTGTGTTAGTGAGATCATGGGTCATCTCATTAACATTCCTATCTCTTCTGACTTCTGCGTGCCTTATTTTATAGTCTAGAAAAAAATCACTATTGGTTATATTTTAAAACGTGTTCATGGCTTCTGGGGTGAGAGAAAGCTTTGTTCCACTTCCAGGATCTTTGTAAAGATGTCCTAAGTAAGCGTACCGAGTAAAAAGCCAAGAAGGTTATGGTGTTTGCAAAATTGGTGCATTCTTTTATATATAAACAATACATTCGAAGCTTTTAAGGTGCCAGGTGTGGGGCAAGGTCCTGAGATACAAACATTGATAAGTCAAGGTCTCCTCTTCAAGGAGCTTGCAAGGTGAGAGGGGCCCATTTAAAAATCTTGGAATTAGAAAAGAATTTTGTAAACAAGGGTGGACCCCCAAATCCTTAAAGGTGAGTAATTTTTATCATCACTTTAAACCTTTTTCAGGATCAAACAATCAACCAAATGGAAAAGGGTTCCTAAGTGGGGTCCCAAATACTTTCTTGCAAAACAGGTCCTATACCTTTAAAGTTCTTAAATATATTTATTCAGGCATAATTAACATGCAGTGTTATATTAGTTTCAGGTGTATATTTCAACAGTTCTATACATTACTCAGTGCTCATCACGTAAATGAACTCAATCCCCTTCACCTGTTTCACCCAACACCCCCACTCGGTGGTAAGTATTCGTTCTCTAGATCTGACTTTTTTTTCCTGTTAAATTCCACATATGAGTGAAATCATATGGGATTTGTCTTTCTCTGACTTATTTCACTTAGCATTATACCTTCTAAATCCATCCATGTTGTTGCAAATGGCAAGATTTCATTCTGCCCCCTACCTTCTGAAGGTCTGGCCATAATCCCTTCTGTCTCCAGTAGGCTCTGTAAGATGGTAATGGAAGACACCAGAACTTTCCTGAAAGTGGTTTGTGCTCAAGCCTTACGTCAGAGTTCTGTTTCCTCCTTCTGTACAAAAGCAGCTGCCTCTCCATAAATTGCATGGAACTTGACAGATCTTTTCTTCCACAGTGAGGACACCTCTTCAGTGCCCTGTAGTCTGCTTTGTGATCTCCTGAGTCCTCCCCGAGGACAGCCCACCCCCTCCCCACGGCCCACCAGCTCTCCTGAGGAGCCTCCCCTTCCCTGGACTTCACTAGGGTAATGAGGCCACGATTATGTCGCTGATGAGAGACCCAACCCCCCAATCCCAAACTTTCTTCCTGTTTTTTTTTTTTAATTAAATTTTGCAAATCACATTCATCTAGCATGAAAAGGTCCCAAACTATTGATTTAATCCCTGAGGCACTTCCAGTGAGCTAGGCAGCTAAATGCGATGGGAAACTGCTACTCGCCCTCACGCGCCCTTTGGTTTGACTAATGATTAATATGGGAGGTGGGAGGGTTAATTGATTACCACAGTGGGGTCCTGGGAGTAGGAAATGATGGCTGGAAGCAACCCAAGCCCTGTATCCACAGCCTTCTGTTAAAAACTGAGGTCCCGGGGCGCCTGGGTGGCTCAGTGGGTTAAAGCCTCTGCCTTCGGCTCAGGTCATGATCTCAGGGTCCTGGGATTGAGTCCCGAGTCGGGCTCTCTGCTCAGTGGGGAGCCTGCTTCCTCCTCCCTCTCTCTGCCTGCCTCTCTGCTTACTTATGATCTCTCTCTGTCAAATAAAATCTTAAAAAAAAAACAAAAACAACTGAGGTCCCCAGGGCCCAAGGGACCTGCCCCGCTTCCCACGGTTGGCTCAGAGCCAGCCAGGACCCCAGCTCCTGTTCACAGGAGGGCTCTAAGCCAAGGGTTGCAAACTTTCACTTCTCGGTAAAAAAACAAAGCTAGAGCCAGCAGTGGTGTGGTCCACGTCTGTCGGACCCCACGTGTGCACACATGAAGATGGTCTCCGCAAAATGGATAAGACATTTTGGAGCCAGCCAGCCTGGGCTCGAACCCCTGCCCTGACTTCCCAGCGGTGACCTCAGGCTCATCCTTGGATCCCTCCGAGCCTCAGCGGCTTCTTGCATTAATCAGGAGAGGAGCCTTCACTGCCTAGTGCTACTGTCAAGGTTAAGTGAGACACTCACTGGAAGTTGAACACCGGGGGCAGTATCTGACCCTTCTTTAAAACCGTGCAGCTTCCACAACTCAGACACAAAGGGAGGTTCCGCTAGTTCCACACCCAGTGGTTCCTCTGCTGTGTCCTGCGAGCTGGACACACGTGCCTGGGGGAGACCACAGTGTTCCCCAATCGTCATCCTCAGTCAGCAGAGGCCAGAAAGGGACCTCAACTCTTTCCTCTGCCGAGAAGATTCCTCCTCGACAAAAACTCCCGAAGGGTCTCTGTTCCAATCTGTCTTTGGCTCTGTGAGGAGGGAGGTGACCTCGGTGTGCTCCTGGGTGCCTGCCCACTGGGGACAATGGCAGACATCCATTAAAGGCATAGATCAGGTAATTATCCAGATTGCGGTTTCCACTTGTTTTTGGACAATTTACTTGGTATTTATTGATCTTGGAGTATGTGAAATGGCCTGTTCGACACAATAAGCAAATCAAAAGACACAGGGAAATGCCTCATCATGGTCCTAGACAATTCACAAACCTTCCCTGGGGCACAGGGTGAAGCCGGGAGGGTGGCGGTGGGGGGCTGGCTTAGCCGGTATTGTCCACAGCTCCCAAGAACGCTAGGTATTAAATGGAGCCATTGGAAATTGTGGCTGGGCAACCAATTTTTAGTCCACCAGAACAGCGGAAAGCGGTTCAGCCTGCGGCTAGCACCAGTGCTTCCTGAAGTCCCAACAGGGAGGACTGATTTGAGCACCTGCCTCCTGCCCATCCCTGTGCCAGGCACGTGGAAAAGACCTGCTCTTCTCTAACATCCCCTGGCCTCGCCTACATCCGAGGGCTCACGTCTCACCTCTTGCCCGGCATCCCTGAGCGCGCGCCACTGAGCTCGAGCTCCCTGACTTCAGCCTGGAGGAACCTTCCGGATGTGGCCATCGGCTTCCGTGGACTCCCTCTGCGGAGGGATCGCGCCTCTCCCTTCCATCCCGGAGCCCCAGTTCTCAGCTGTCCCCAGCAGGGGGCGCCCTCTGTGCCCGAACAAGGAGGAGGTCTACCTGGGGGCCATCCTCTGGCGGATGAATCAGAAGCCACTTGGACACAAACCACATTCTCTGTTATCAGCCTTCACCGTAAAGGGGATCTTCTTGCCCCTTCGGCTTATTCTGGTCTGTCTTATGCTCTATGTTCAGAACCGGGGGACAAAGAGGAGACCCAGGCCCCCCTGAAGACCCCACACGCGCCCCTCCCTTCTGGGCTTTGCCTGTGCGGTTTCCTCTCCATATTCTCGCCCTCCACATCCCACCTTGTCTTCATTTCCATTCTTCATTGAAGTATAGTTTGTACACAAGTTTCCATTGGCTTTAGGTGCACAGCAGGGCTTTAAAGACTAGTCCATGGGGACGCCTGGGTGGCTCAGTCAGTTAAGCATCTGCCTTTGGCTCAGGTCGTGATCCCAGGGTCCCGAGATGAAGTCCTGCACGGGGCTCCCCACTCTGCAGGGAGTCTGCTTCTCCCTCTGCCCCTCCTCCCATTTGTTCTCTCAAATAAGTACATGTTCTCTAATAAAATCTTTAAAGAAATATATAGTTCTGCTATGCTCACTACAAGTGTACCTGTATAACCCTCCCGCCATGCCGCTACAGTATTTCCTATTCATCCCTAGAATGAATTCCAAGCTGGAAGGCTGTGCCTCCCCCTCCCCTTCATCCGTTTTATCCATCCCCCACCTCCTCCCCCCTGGAAAACACCAGTTCTCTGTTGATAGGTCCGTTTCTCATTTTTTGTGTTTCTTAGCTTCCACATGAGTGAAATCATACGGTATATGTCTTTCAGAGTTATTTCACTTAACATCATACCCTCTAGGTCCATCCATGTTGTTGTGAATGGCAAGATTTTATCTTTCTTGCAGTATGCACAATGGAACATTCTTCAGTCATATCTTCTTTATTCGTTCATCTATCATGTGCACTTAGGTTGCTTCCGTATCTTGGCTGCTATAAATAATGCTCTAATAAACACGGGGGTGCATGTATCTTTTCAAATTAGTGCTTTTCATTTTCCATGGGTCGACAGTAGTAGAATTACTGGATTGCATGGTATTACTGTTTTAGTGGGGCGGGGCGGGGGTGGGGGTGGGTGGGCTCCATGGTGTTTTCCACAGTGTCTGCATCAGTTTCCATTCCCACCAACAGTGCAGGAGGGCTCCCTTTTCTGCACACTCTTGCCAAAACGCCTTTGTCTTTTTGGCACTAGCCATTTTGACAGGTGTAATGTGGTATCTCATTGTAGTTTAGATCTTCACTTCCCTGATTAGTGATGTGGAGCATTTTTTCATGTGTCTGTGGGTCATCTTTACATCGTCTGTTGGAAATAGTCCATTCAGATCCTCTACCCATTTTCAATCAGATTATTTGGGTTTCAGTGTTCAGTTATATAAGTTCTTTATATATTTAGGATGTTAATCCCTTATTAAATATGTCACTTGAAAATCTCTTCTCCCATTCTGTAGGTTGCCTTGTTTTTTGCTGTTGGTTTCCTTTGCTGTGCAAAAGCGGTATTTCCATGTAGTCCATTAGTTTATGTTGCTTTTGTTTTCCTTCCCTGAAGAGACCCAGCCAGAAAAATACTGCTAAGGCTGGTGTCAGAGAGATTACTGCCCATGTTTTCTTCTGGAAGTTTTATGTTTTCAGGTCCCACATTCAGTTCTTTAATCCATTTTGAGTTTACTTCTGTGCACGGTGTAAGAAAGCGGTCCCGTTTCATTCTTCCACATGTGGCTGTCCAGTTTTCCCAGCACCATTTATGGAGAGGTTGTCTTTTCCCCATCGTATATCCTTGCCTCCTCTGTTCTAGATGAATTAGCCGTAGAAGTGTGGGTTTCTTTCTGGGCTCTCTATTCTGTCCCACTGGTCTTTACATCTGTTTTTGTGCAAGTATACTGTTTTGGTTACTGTAGCTTTGTTGTATATCCTGAAATCTGGAATTGTGATCCCTCCAGCTTTATTCTTTCTCAAAATTGCTTTGGCTCTTTGAACCCTTCCCTGGTTCTACACAAACTTCAGGATTATTTGTTTAGGTCTGTGAGAAATGTTGTTGGTATTTTGACAGGAATTGCATTGAATCTGTAGATAGCTTTGGGTAGTGTGGACATTTTAATACTCTTCCAGTCTGTGAACACGGAATAGCTTTCTATTTGTGTTGTCTTCAGTTTTTCTCATCAATGTTTATAGTTCTCAGAGTATACATCTTTCACCACCTTGGTTAAGTTTCTTCCTGGGTATTCTTTTTAATGTAATTGTAAATGGAATTGCTGATTGTAAACGGAATTGTTTTCTTCATTTTTATTTCTGCTACTCATTATTCGCTTCTAAGAATGCAACACATTTTCATATATTACATCCTAAAACTGCTGAACTTATTTACTAACGCTAATATTTTTTGATAAAGTCTTCAGCATTTTCTTTATATAGTATGTCATCTGCAAATACAGTTTTACTTCTTTCTTTGCAATTTGGATGTGTTTTATTTCTTGCCCGATTGCTGTGGCTAGGATTTCCAGTACTCTTTCAAATAAAAAAGTGGTGAGAGCAGACATCTTTGTCCTGTTCTGGATCTTAAAGCTAAGGTTCTCAGATTTTCCTTGTTGAGGTTAGCTGTGGGTTTGTCACGTAAGGCCTGTATTATGCTGAAATATGTTCCCTCTAAATTTACTTTGTTGAGAGATTTTATCATGAATGGACATCGAATTTTGTCGAATGCTTTTTCTGCATCTACTTAGATGAGCATGTAACTCATCCTTCAGTCTGGTAATGTGCTATATCACATTGATTTGTGGATATTGAACCATCCTTAAATCCCCCAAATAAACCCCACTTGATCGTGGTGAATGATCCTTTCAATGTGTGATTGAATGCGGTCTGCTCATATTTTGTTGAGGATTTTTTGCACTGATGTGTTCATCAGGGATACCGGCCTGTCATTGCCCCCGCCCTCCGCTTTTTTTTAGAGTATCTTTGTCTGTCTTTGGCTTCAGGATAATGCTGGCCTCATAGGATGTATTTGGAAGCTTTCCTTCTAAATTTTGGAATAGTTTGATGACAATCAGTATTAACTCTTCTTTAAATGTTGGGTAGAATTCACCTGTGAATCTCTCTGGTCCTGGACTTTTGCTTGTTGGGAGTTTTTCAATTACCAACTCATTTTTGAGACTCGTCATTGTTCTGTTTAGATTTTCTATTTTTTCCTGATTTAGTTTTAGAAGATTATATGTTTCTTGGAATGTATCCATTTCTTCTAAGTTGTCCAGTTTGTTGGCATATCATTTTTTTGTGGTCTCGCATAGTTCTTTGCATTTCTGTGGTATGTGTTGTAACTTCTCTTTCATTTCTGATCTTATTTGTGTCCTCTCTTCTATTGGTTTTTTAATCTCCATTTCTGCTCTGATCTTCATTATAGCCTTCCTTATACTAACTTGGGCTTTATTTGTTCTTCTTTTTCTTCTTTTGTAGGTGTAAGATTACATTATTTGAGATTTTTCTTCTTTTTTCTTTAAGATTTAAATTTTTTTTTGAGATTTTAAGATTTTATTTATTATTTGAGGGAGAGAGCACAAACAGGGGAGCATCAGACGGAGAGGGAAAAACAAGCTTCCTGCAGAGCAAAGAGCCCCATGTAGGGCTTGATCTCAGGACCCTGAGATCATGACCTGAGCTGAAGGCGGCTGCTTAACTGACTGAGCCACCCAGGCACCCCAAGATTTTTTTTCTTTCTTAAGGTAGCCTGTATTGCTATAAATTTTCTTCTCAGAACTGCTTTTGCTATGTCCCAAAGATTTTGAGTTATTGTTTTTATTTTCCTTTGTTTCCATGGGTTTTTTTTTTTTTTAATTTCCTCTGATTTCTTCATTGGCCCATTGGTTTTTAGAAGCATGTTGTTAAGCCTCCCTGTGTTTGTCCTTTTTCCAGTTTTTCTCATAATTGATTTACAGTTTCACACTGTTGTGGTTAGAAAAGATGTTTGATAGGATTTTCATCATCTTAAATTTATTGAGATTTGTTTTGTGGCCTAATATGTGGTGTATCCTGGAGAATGTTCCATGTGCACTTGAAAAAATGTGTTTTCTGTTCTTGGATAGAATGTTTTCCATATCTGTTAGTCCATCTAGTCTAATGTGTCCCTCAAGGACACTGTTTCTTTATTGCTTTTCTGCTTGAATGATCTGTCCCTTTTTTTTTTTTAAAGATTTTATTTATTTATTTGAAACAGAGAGAGAGAGATCACAAGTATGCAGAGAGGCAGGCATAGAGAGAGAGGAGAAAGCAGGCTCCCCGCTGAGCAGAGAGCCCGATGCGGGCCTCGATCCCAGGACCCTGAGATCATGACCTGAGCTGAAGGCAGAGGCTTAACCCACTGAGCCACCCAGGCGCCCTGATCTGTCCCTTTTAATTGTGATATTAAAGTCCCCTACTATCATCGTATTCCTGTCAATTCTCTCTTTATGTCTGTTAATATTTCATGTTTAGGTGTTCCAGTGTTGTGTGCCTAGACATATACAATTATTAAATCATCTTGTGGGACTGACACCTTTATCGTTATGTAATGACCTTGTCTCTTGCTATAGTTTTTTTAAACTCTAGTTCGTCAAATCTAAGTATTGCTAGCCCAGTCATCTTTGATTCCATATACGTGGAGTATCTTTTTCATCTCTTTGCTTTCAGCCTGTATGTGTCTGTAGGTCTAAAGGGAGTCTTTTCAAGGCAGCCTATAAATGGTCTTCCTTTTTTATCGACTCAGACACCCCGTGTCTTTTATTGGAGCTTTTAGACCATTTATACCTAGCCTAATTATTAACAAGTATGTACTTCTTGCCATGTTGTTCATTGTTTTTTTTGGCTGTTTTTGTAGTTCTCTGTTCTTCTCTTGCTCTCTTTCCTTGTGATTAATGACTTCCTTTAATGGTATGCTGGACTTTCTTTCCTTTATTTTTCTTGTATCTATTATTGTGTTTTTCGGCTTGTGGTCAGCATGAGGTTCATCTAGAAAATCTGAAACATACAGCAGTCAATATCAAGTTGATGGTCACTTAAGTTTGAAGACCTTAATTTTTACTCCCATCCTCTACGTTTTACGTACATGTTGTCATATCTTACATATTTTTCGTGAGTCCCCTTATCTATTTGTTTTAGATAGAGTTGATTTTACTACTTTTGTCTTTTAATCTTCATGCTAGCTTCATAAATGATCATACCCCCACCTTTACTGTATGTTTGCATTCACTCATGAAATGTTTTCCTTTTATAAGTTATGGTCTTCTCTTTTCCACTTAATTCCCTTTTACCCTTTTTGTAAGACTGGTTTAGTGGTGATGAACTCTTCTAACATGTGTTTTCCTGGGAAACTCTTTCTCTCTCCTTCAATTCAAATGATAACCTGGCCTGGTAGAGCATTTTTTGTTTGTAGGTTTTTTCTGTTCAGCACTTTGGAGGCCAGAAAGGACAAGCATGATATAGTCAACGTTTCTGCTGAAAAATCAGCTGATAACCTTATGGGGTTTTCCTTGAACTAGTTCCTTCTCTCTTGCTGCTTTGAAAATTCTCTTTAATCTTTAACATTTTTATTTTTATGTTCCAGGGGAGGTGTACCCACTTTGGTTCCCCTTGTTTGAAACTGTTTCCTGAACCTGGATGTCGGTTTCTTTCCCCATATTGGTGAAATTTTCAACTATTGCGTCTGCAAATAATTTTCCTGCCCCTTTCTCCCTCTCTTCTTCTGGGACCCCTATAATGCAAGTGTTTATTCGCTTGACGTTGTCCAAGAGATTCCTTAACCTCTCTTCCTTTTTGAAATTCTTTTTTCATTTTGCTGTTCAGCTTGGATACTTTCCACCACCCCATCTTCCAGATCACTGACTCATCCTTCTATACCCTCTAACACTTTGGATTCCCTCTAGTGTGTTTTTCATGTCAGTTATTATATTCTCTCTTTTTTTTTTAAAGATTTTATTTATTTATTTGACAGACAGAGATCACAAGTAGGCAGAGAGGCAGGCAGAGAGAGAGGAGGAAGCAGGCTCCCTGCTGAGCAGAGAGCCGGACGCGAGGCTCGATCCCAGGACCCTGGGATCATGACCTGAGCCGAAGGCAGAGGCTTTAACCCACTGAGCCACCCAGGCGCCCCTCAGTTATTATATTCTTTAACTCTGGTTATTTTTATATTTTTCATCTCTGTTGATATATATTGTATAATATATTGAATATAATGTATATTGTTCTCACTGAGTTCATCCACTTGTCTCTCCAGTCCTGTGAGTCTTATGAACATTAAATTCTTCAAATGAAATGGAGCTAAGCAATCTACCTGATAGTTTTGTTTTTTTCCCGAGATTTGTCTTGGTATTTCATTTGGAACACACTCCTCTGTTTCTTCATTTTGTTTAACTTTGTGCTTTTCTATGAATTAGCCAGAACAGCTATTTCTTAGCTTGAAGGAATGACTTATATACCAACGTCCCCTTGTAGACTGTGTGCCTGGTGAATTTGGCTGCCTGGAGCCGACGTGGGCATGGGCCAGGGTGGGGGGTCCTGGGGCTCTCCTCGCAAAGGGTGCCATGGCCAGACAGCTGAAGCTTTACTGCGTACAAGCTGGGGAGTCCCACCAGAGGTTGACCTAGCAGGACAGCTGGAGCTAACGTGGGTGCAAGCCAAGGTTCCTGGGAACTTAAACAATGGGTTCCTTGACGGGGCACCTGGAGTCAAAGTGATACAGGCTTGGAATGTTCTGGGTTTCTTGCACCTGGGTCACCTTGGTAAGATCTGCTGGTGCCGTAGTGAGTGCTCACCTGTGGTGTCCCTGGAAGAGCCATCCTGGGGCTGCCCTGGTTGAACAGCTGTGGCCGATGTGGGCGAGGGTCCCGGCACTTTCGGACACGCGCACCCGCTAGGATGCCCCGTCACGGCGGAGAGGTGGAGGGTGGCTTGTAAACTCTGTTGCTTGCCAGCCCCTTGGACCCGAAGAGCGCTCCAGCAGCTCCCTTGCCATTTGGCTGAGTTCTGGGGCTGCATCTTTTCTATTTTATTCTTTGAATTTGCACCTGCTTTTCTGTATCCCAGGGTACCTAGGGTGGGAGTGAGCCGGGGGCTCACAGAGGCACCCAGGTGACGTATGGCGCCCAGACCCCGCTCCTGTCTACACTGTCACGGGGGTAGCCACGATGCTTGCCAGCCCCTCTGCCTGGAGAGCGTTCTGGCAGCTCTCCCAGTGTTTGGCCGGGTTGTGGGTGTGGTTGCTTTATATTTTGGTTGTACTTTTAACGTGCAGCTTTTTCTGCGCCCCACACCTGCTGTGCTGGCTCACAGACCCGCAGTAGAATCCCTTCTCCAGGCGGTTCACGGGACAGGAGGCAGAGGGCCCCTTCATTAGGGTGTCTTTGTCTCACCTGCTGTACCTTACATGGTCCCTTTTACCTTTGTGCAGCAACCGCTAGCCCTTGGCTCTCCAGGAGGAACAGCCCTATCAATAGAAGTATATACGCTGTGTCCGGGGAGAAGGGGAGTGCAGGGTCTTCTTATGTTGCCACTGGACCAGAACTCCTTAATCTGCCTTTTTAAATCAAATCTTAAGTCAAATATTCTTTACCCCTTTGCCCACTTCTAGTTCCTTTATATATATGTGTGTATAAATTTTTTTTTACATCTAAATAATTGTCTTCCTTTTAAAAAAATTTGTTTATTCAATCTCTCTCTAATCAGAAGGGTTTAGGAAGTAGAGGTGACAGGGCTTGGGGACAGATGCCAGCTTCTGCCACACTCAGGCTTTACAGGAGGTGGTGCTTTGGGGCACATCGGTTTCGTGGTGCAGGAGTCCTGGGAGGGAGGTGTCCAGGAGGCAGAGGTGGACACAAGGAAACTGGGCAGGTGCTCAGGGCCAGGCTGCGGTGTGAGCAAGAGGCAAAGGGAGGAGCGTGGGACCAAACTCTCAGGAGCCCACAGAACAGCCTGCGTAATGTGGCAGAGAAGCAACAGTCTGAAGCCAGTTCAGAGGAAAAGCAAGAGTGATGGGGGGCGGAAAAGAGAGTGTCTGACCGAGGGAAAGGTCAGCTGTGTGCAGCAAGTGCCATGAGAGGCGAGAATCCGCCCCTATCCCTGAAGTCTATCCCAAGGCCACTGGTGACTCTGCTGAACCGCCTCCAGGCCACGAAGCTAAATGGCTGCGAGGGGAAGGGGTTCCAGGATGGTGGGGCAAGGGCCAGAAGGCCAGGATCTAGGGGAAGGAGAGAGGGAAGCTGGCCATGAAGTCAGAAACGGGAGGTTGTCCGTCTTCACATGGCTCAGTGGGGGGGCCCCGCACTGGCTGAGCGGTTGGGAGAAGGGCCAGGAAAGAGCCCAAGAGGGGAACAGCGAAGTTACAGGACAGCGGGGATGGGGGGAGCAGGGGACAGCCTCCTCTCTCCCTGGAGAGGAGGTGGGAGCAGAGCCGGAAAGGACTGCAGTTACCAACCAGTGGGGACATGCGGGGAACAGAGGGGTCTGGGACAGAGATTTAGGTCTAAGACCTGCAGGGATGTGGGGTGGCGAGCAGCTCTGAGCTCAGGGTGGGCGTGGGGGGCTGGAGCTGCACACCAGGGTGAGACCGTCCACATGAACCAGTGCCTTTCTTGCTCCAAGCCCAGGAGGACACAGAAAGGTAGCATGCTGGGCAGACCTCAAGGTCATGTGCCTTGAAATCTTAAGGACGCTTCTAGAAGAGCATAGCTCAAGTAACAAGGTGGCAATTTTTGGTGGAGACCAAGAGGTGTACCCACCCTGGGGGACATATGAAGACCCTTCTAAGGGTTTGCTCAAACCTCCCTCCCATCCTTAATCCAGGATGTCGAGGGTCTTCTGCTTCCACTGCTAACAGGAGTGTGGCCCAGCCACAGTGCTAGCTTTAAAGCCGCGAGGAGGGTGGGTCTGGGGTATGGTTGCGGGGATGGGTTGCAGGAAAGGACTGCAGGTGAGCTAGAGGACTTCTGTGCGGGCATGCTGGACGGCCGCTGTAGCCCCGTGAACCTCTCCCGTGTGTGGGCGGCCCAGCTGCTCCAGGAAAACGCTGCCTATTGGAGAGAAACAGCTGGAAAATTTGAATGGTGGTTAGAGAGCAGAGCAAAGGGCATTTGTCCTTTGGTTCTTTCCTGTCCTCAGAGTCTGAGTCTTCAAAAACTCTCTAAATGCAGACCCAGCATCCCTCTTCGTCATCCTTGACTCCTGGCACCCGGTGCCCTTGGCCTCGGCCAGTCTCAGTCTCTGGAGAGCCTCCCAGAGTGAAGCCGCAGTGGTTACTGGCTCCCACTGCAAGCATGAGCTGATCTGGACGGGAATGGGGAGCAGCCAGCTGGATGTGGGCCCTTATCCCTTGTTTGTTTGTGGGAGGGGGAAGTCAGCCTTATCCCTTAGGTAAGTCCCAGTGCATTTCAAACTCGGGGTTGACCCTGTGTGATCTCAGGCTGGTCCAAGTTTCGCCCCTGCCCCACGGCATTCTGGGGACTGCATCTCTGTGGTAGACGGCTGGGTTCTCAAATGCTATTGTCTGCTGCCCTGCGTGGCCTCCCCCTGCTCTCGGGTCAGCCCAGCACGTGTGCACGGAGTGGGTGCTCCGCGCTCTGCGAACTCCGGCAGGCGCGCCACAGCTTAGGAAGGGGGTTAGGGAGCCTTCTTCCCTGGAGCTCCAGCAGGAAGGAGAAAAAGAAAAAGACCTTGGCAGGGAGACCGTCTGGATTCTGCCCAGAAGCAGGCATTTGGTCCGCCCTTGAGACCATTTGCCGCCCTGTGACGCTCGGACTACACTGAAACGGGGAGGAAAGGCAGCCTCTCTGGTCACCTGCGCGCCTGTTTCCCCCCCGCCCGCTCGCTGCACTTCCTTTCCCCAGCGTGCACGGTCTCTTAGAGCAGGTGCCATGGAGACGGAATGAGGACAAAACCCCACATGTTGTAATCTGGCGACTCTCACGATGAGATTTCAACTGGAAAAGTAGAGGACTCCTAACAATGTCTGCATGAAAATTACATGGACATTATACAGACACAGGATTATAATGCATGCCTAATGAAGCTTCTAAGAAAAAAAATCCTACAGGACTTACCTCTGGGACACGGGGGCTTCCGCTCCTGGGCGGGGGGGGGGGGGGGGGGGGGGGGGAGGGAAGGGAGTGGGGGGGGGGGGGGGGCGGGGGTGTGACCCCCCTTTCACGTAGCCCCCCCCCCCCCCCCGTCACCACACTGTAATTTTTTCCCCTTGAGTTCCCACTTTATTTTTTTCATCATGCTACATGTACTCTAATCCCCATCCCTATTTCCCCCATCCCCCATACCTCCCCTCTGGTAACCATCAGTGTGTTCTCTCTAGTCAGGAATCTGTTTCGTGGCTTCTCTGTCTCTCTCTTTTCTCTGCCCACTTGTTTAATTCCACATATGAGTGAAATCATATGGTATTTGTCTCTGACTTATTTTGCTAGCATTATACTTTCTAGCTCCATCCATATTATTGCAAATGACAAGATTTCATTCTTTTTGATGGCTGAGTAATATTCCTGTGTGTGTGTGTGTGTGTGTGTGTGTGTGTAAAATCACAGCTTTATCCATTCATCAGTTGGTGGACACTTGGGCTGCATCCATGGTTTGGTAATTATAAACAATGCTGCAAAAAAAAAAAAAGGATGCATATATCCCTTTGTATTAGTGTTTTTATATTTGGGGGGTAAATAGTAGTGCCATTGCTGGGTCATAGGGTAGTTCTATTTTTGACTTTTTGAGCAACCTCCATGTTGTCTTCCACATCTCCCCCCGCCCCCCCCCCCCCCCCGGGCCCACCCCACCCCGGGCCGACAGTGCCAGAGCGTTCCTTTTTCTCCACATCCTCATCAGGATGTTTCTCCTGCTTGTGATTTTAGCCATTCTCACAGGTGTGAGGTGGTACCTCATTGTGTTTGGATTTGCATTTTCCTGATTGAGTGATGTTGAGCATTAATTCATGTGACTGTTGGCCATATGTCCAGATGGACATATGGATGGAGAAATGTCTGTTCATGTCTTCTCATTTTTAGAAAGATTTATTTATTTTAGGGGGTTGTGTGGGAGGGACAGAGGGAGGGAATCCTTGAGCAGACTCTCTGCTGAGTGTGGAGCCCAACTCAGGTCTTGACGTCATGACCCATGAGATCATGATCTGAGCTGAAACTGGGACCCAGGTGCCCCTCTTCTTCTCCTCATTTTTAATTGGAGTATTTGGTTTTGGGTGTTGAATTGTATCTGCTCTTTACATACTCTGGATACTAATCCTTTATCAGATGTGTCATTTACAAATATCTTTTCCCATTCAGGAGGTTCTCTTTTAGTTTTGTCTATTGTTTCCTTTGCTGTGCAGAAGCTTTTTATTGTGATGTAGTCCCAATAGTTTATTTTTGCTTTTATTTCATTTGCCTCAGGAGACCTATCTAGAAAATTTTGCTATGGCCAATGTTGCTCTGTGTTCTCTTCAATTTTTATGGATTTTGGAAGATCTCACATTTAGGTCTTTAAACCACTTTGAGTTTATTTTTATGTATGGTGAGAGAAAGAGGTCTGGTTTCATTCTTTTGCACGTGGTCCCCCAACCCAACAAATGGCTTCCTTAACACCATTTGTTAGAGATGGTCTTTTCTCCACCATTCCTCCTTTGTCAAATACTAATTGACCATATAATGGTGGATTTATTTCTGGGTTTCCTATTCTGTTATATTGATCTATGTGTTTATTTTTATGCTAGTATCACACTCTTTTAATTACTACCATTTTGTAGTATAACTTTAAATCTCAAATTGTGATACTTGGCAGTTTTGTTTTTCTTTTTCAAAGTTGCTTTGGCTATTCATGATCCCTTTTGGCTCCATACATATTTTAAGATTGTTTTTGTAGTTCTGTGAAAAATGTTGTTGGTATTTTGATAGGGATTGCATTAAATATATAAATTGCTTTGGATAATATAAAACACTTGAACAATATTTGTTCTTTCAATCCATGAGCGTGGAATATCTTTCCATTTGTGTTGTCTTGAATTTTTCATCAGTGTTTTGTAGTTTTCAGAATAATAATCTTGGCCTTTTGGCTAAGATCAAGTGTCTAGTTTTCAGAATACAAGTCTTTTGCTTCTTTGGTTAAGTTTATTTCTAACATATTTTATTGTTTTGGTGCAGTTATAAATGGGATTGTTTTCTTAATTTCACTTTCTGCTCCTTCATTATTAATCTATATGAATGCAATAGATTTCTGTAGATTGATTTTGTATCCTGTAATTTTACTTAATTCACTTATCAGTTTTAGTAGTTTTCTGATGGAGTATTTAGGGTTTTCTATATACAGTATCATGTCCTCTGCAAATAGTTTTCCTTCTTCCCAATTTGGATTCCTTTTATTTCTTTTCCTTGTCTGATTACTATGGCTAGGACTTCTAGTGGTATTTGAATAAAAGGGCAAGAGTGGGCATTCTTGTTTCTGATCTTAGAGGAAAAGCTCTGTTTTTCTTAAGAGTATATTAGCTGTGGGTTTGTCACATTTGTCCTTTGTTGAGTTTTTATCATGAATGGATTGAATTTTGTCAAACACTTTCTCAGCCTCTATTGATATGGTCACATAATTTTTATTCAGTTTCTTAATATGGTGTATCATGTTGATTTTTGTGGATATTGAACCATTCTTGCATCCTCAAAATAAATCCCACTGACTGTGATAAATGATCTTTATAATGTATTGGTGAATGTGGTTTGCTAATATTTTGTTGAGGACTTTTATTTTGGTAAAGATTTATTATTTTTATTTATTTGACAGAGAGAGATCACAAGTAGGCAGAGAGGCAGACAGAGAGAGAGAGGGGGAACCAGGCTCCCTACTGAGCAGAGAGCCCGATGTGGGGCTCAATCCCAGGACCCTGAGATCATGACCTGAGCTGAAGGCAGAGGATTTAACCCACTGAGCCACCCAGGAGCCTCTGCTGGGGACTTTTGAATTGATGTTCATCAGGGATATTGGCCTGTTTCCTTTTTTTTTTTTTTTTTTGGTAGTGTCTTTGGTTTTGGTATGGGGGTAATGCTGGCCTTGTAGAATGTATTTGGAAGCTTTCTTTCCTCTTCTAATTTTTGGCATAGTTTGAGAAGAATAGGTATTAACTCTTCTTTAAAGGTCTGGTAGAATTCATCTGTGAATACTCTTTCATTTATTGGGATTTGTTTGATTACCGATTTAATTTCATGATATAATTGTTCTGTTCAGCTTTTCCATTTTTCCTGATTCTGTTTTGGAAGATTTTATGTTTCTAGGAATGTGTCCATTTCTTCTAGGTCATCCAATAATGTTGATATGTAATTTTTTGTAGTTCTTTGTATTTCTGTGGTGTTGGTTGTTACTTCTCTTTCATTTCTGATTTTGTGTCTTCTTTTTTTTTTCTTGGCGAATCTGGCTATCAATTTGATATTTCCAAAGAGCCAGCTCTTGGTTCTGTTGAGCTTTTCTCTTGGTGGATTTTTCTTTTTTTGTCTCTTTCATTCAATTTCTGCTCTGACCTTTATTTTCTTCCTTCTAACTTTGGGCTTTGTTCTTTTTCTAGTTCTTTTTCTAGATGTAAGGTTAGATTGTTTGAGATTTTTCTTTTCTTCTTCAGGTACACCTGTATTGGCATAAATTTCCCTTTTAGAACTGCTTTTGCTGCATCCCAAAGATTTCGAGTTGTGTTTTCATTTTCATTTATCTCCATGTGTTTTTTAATTTCCTGTTTGGTTTCTTCATTGACCCTTTGGTGTTTAGCACCACATGTCCATGGTTTTCCAGTGTTTTTCTTGTAATTGATTTCTACCTTCATTCAAGGTGTTCAGAAAAGATGCTTAATATGATTTAAATCTTTCTAAACTTATTGAGCCTTGTTTTGTGGCTGAACATGTGCGCTATCCTGGAGGCCGTTCCAGGTGCCCTTGAACAATGTGTGTGTTCTGTTGTTTTGGATGGGATGTTTTATACATCTGTCGCATCCACCGAATTTAAGATGCCTTCCAGGACTCAGATTCCTTACTGACTTCCTGCCTCGATGATCTATGATCGATGTCATGGGACATTAAAGTCCTTTACTATTATCATATTACAGTCCATTTCTCCCTTTTGATCTGTTAACATTTTCTTTCAGTGCTCCAATGCTGGGTGCATAGATGCTTGCTGTTATAGGCTCTTGTTGAATTGATCCTTTTGTTTTGTAATGCCCTACTTTGTCTCTTGTTAGAGTCTTGTTTTGAACTCTTTGTCAAATATGTTGCTACCCCCCCCCCCGCATTTGCATGGAATATCTTTTTCCCTCTTTACTTTAGTCTGTATGTGTCTTTAGGTCTGAAGTGAGTCTCTACTAAGTAGCCTATAGATGCATCTTCCTTTTTTTACCTATTCAGACACTATGTCCTTTACTGGGACATATAGATCATTTACATCTCAATTATTGGTAAGCATGTACATGTTGCCATTTTAATTTTCTCTGGTTGTTTTTCCAGTTCTTCTCTGTTCCTTTCTTCTTTTACTCTTTCCTTGTGATTGTCTTTAGTGTTATTGTTGGCTTTCTTTCCTATAATTTGTGTGTATCTTTTACAGGTTTTCAGTTTGTGTTTGCCATGAAATTCATGCACAGCATGAAGTGTGCACAGCAGAAGAGATAAGACTCCTTCCCAACAGGGATATCAAACATTTCTCAGCTGTCAGTATCAAGACTAATTTTTTTAAAAGGTTTTATTTATTTATTTGACAGAGATCACAAGTAGGCAGAGAGGCAGGCAGTGAGAGTGGAAGGGAAGCAGGCTCCCTGCTGAGCAGAGAGCCCGATGCTGGGCTTGATCCCAGGACGCTGGGATCATGACCTGAGCCGAGGACAGAGGCCCCAACCCACTGAGCCACCCAGGTGCTCCTCAAGACTAATTGTTAAAACACAAGTTTATAAACAGAAGCCATCTAGCTTATAGCTGAGATGCATGTGCAGTACAGCATAACCACATTGACCTTATTTTCCTCTCATTTTAAAACAAATTAGGCCCTTCTGGGGGTGCGAGTGAGGAAGGGAGAAAGGGATACATCTACAGTACCAGCTGGGGCCAAGGCTTTCAACGCTTCGGGAAGATGCAGCCTGGACAGCTTTATTAGGCACTGGAGGGCTTTCTTTCTCAGCCAGGTCGTCTCCACTTAAGTCATTTCTGAACTTTGTTTCAAGCTTGTATTATGCACGTTCTAGTCTTGGTGGAGGATAGTCTCCAAAAGTTTCTCGAGTCACTCTCTGGACTCTTCCTAGTCGGTTTTCAGGAATGATCCTTGAATCCATGTGTCTATCCAGCTCAAGGGTTCATTCTTCTAGGGACGTAGTAGAATTTTAAGTTTCAGAAGTCTGATTATGCTGTTTAAAAACAATAGCCTTGGGGCGCCTGGGGGGCTCCATCTGTTGAACTGCCGATTCTTAATTCTGGCTCAGGTCCTGATCTCAGTGTCATGGAATGGAGCCCCAGTCAGGCCCCGTGCTCAGTGAGGAGCCTGCTGGAGATTCTGTCTCTCCCTCTGTGCCTCTCCCTGCTCCTGCTCTCTCTCTCAAATATAAATCTTTAGAAAAATAAAAACCGTAGCCTTAAGCGAGTCCAGATGCCAGCTTCTGAGGTCCATTTTCACAGTCGTCTGGCGCCTGTTGGCAACTGTCCGTGCCTGACCCACAAGGGGTTTACTGCTCTTCAGCTGACAGGAGGAAGCGGAGGTGTGGGGGAGTCTGGGAATAGTGGATACTGGTTTGGCTTGTCTATACTGTGCTCCCCAGGTAATTTGAGTCCACACTGCATTCTCCTCAGTGTCTCTGAAGCAGATCGTCACATTTTCTAAAACTCTCTGAAGAATTTTCTCAAACGAACTTTTGAATTGTTCCATATCAGAAAGGTCAAGGTCTCTACCTGGTCCTTTACTCCTCTGAAAGACATTCCAAATGTCCCGGGGCTGACGCAGCTGGGTATAAAGGATGTCTGATAGGGCGTGGAGACTGGCCCGCTTCTCCTCACAGAGCAGAACCAAGTCCTGAACGAGAGAGTCCTTTCTCTGCCAGAAGCTGATGGTCCGCAGTTGATTTTTCAAACAAACAAAAAATCCCAGGCTTAGAGGATTGTCGTCATTTCTGCCATTGGGATTTTCAAGATGGTCTTCTTGATGAACTCGGCACCAGTGTCATCCGCCTCTGGCGTGTCCAGCATCACCAGCCATGTCTCTTCTCTTGCTGCTTTTAAAATTCTCCTTATCTCGAATCTTTGAGATTGTAATGAGTATGTGTCATGCTGTGAACTTCCTTGGGTTCATCTTGTTTGAAACTCCGTGTTTCTTGAAACTGAATGTCTATTTCCTTCCTCAGGTTCTGGAGGTTTTCAGCTCTTGTGTCTTCAGATAATTGTTCTTCCCCTTTCTCTCTCCCTCTTCTTCTTCTGGTTCCCTATAATGTGAATGTTTGCTCACTTTGTATTGTCCAAGAGGTCCCTTAACCTAGCCTCATCTAAATTTTCTTCTGTTCAGGTTAGGTGCTTTCCATTGCCAACTTCCAGACTGTTGATAATTTTCGAATCTGTTGATTCCCTCAAGTGTATTTATTTGTTACTGTTTTTCTTCAATCCCAACTGGTAATTTTTATATTTTCTGTCACTTTGTTGAAGTTCTGAGTTCATCTGCTCTTCTCTCCACTCCAGTGGGCATTTTTATGGACATTACCTTGAATTCTTTATCTAGTGGATTGTTGACCTGCCTTTAGCTCTTTTTCTAAGGTTTTATCTCCTTTTGTTTGGAGTCCATTTTTTGGCCTCACTTTGGATTACTTTGTGTGTCGGTTTCTATGAACTGGGTGGAACAGCGACTTAATCTTGAAGGACTGACCTCGTGTGGGTGGGCCCTGTGTGGACCGTGTGCGCGCAGGGACTAGGGGCCTTGGAGCACGCTGTTCCTGGGCGAGCCTGGTGGCATGGCTGGAACCGAGGCAGATGTGGGCAGGGGCTGGGGCTCGGGAGGCGCAGGGCTTTCCACACCGAGGGCGCCCTGGCTGGAGGCTGCTGGTGACTCAGCCGCTATCCTTGTGCGGGCCCCAGGGCTCTGCAAGCAGGGGGTGCGTTGGTGGGGTGGCTGGATGTGGGCCAGGCCTGAGCTGGGGAGGTCTGTGGACACTCGATGCAGGGCTGCCCTGGCGGGGTGTCTGGAGTGGGGGGGTAGGGGCCAGTGGGCCCGGGGGCAGTCCTCAGTTGAGTGGCACGGGCCCACGGCGTCGCAGTGTGCTCTGCGCCTGTGTCACTTTGGTGAGCTGGTTGCAGCAGTCGTGTGCTGAGTGGGGTGTCCCAGTGTGTGCCGTCTGGGCCCTCTTGGTGGGACAGCTGGGGCCGGGGGAGACTAGGAACCTGCGGTTCACTGAGGTGATGGGCCAGCGAGGGCCTCTAAGTAACAAAGTGCAAGGGGACCGGGAACCGGGGCCTTCGACGGCCCCTCCGACGTGGCGGCTGCTCGCCGGGCTCCTGGGCCTAGTTCTTCTCTTTATTTCACTGCCCTTCGAAACTGGGGCTTTTCGTCTGTGCTCACGGTCCCTGGGGCATGTACCCCTGCACTCCCAGCGTTGGCCGGGGTTGCCTTCGTTCTGTGTCTGTCTCTCCGGCTCTTCCTCCGGCTCGCTTGCGCGCGCTCTCTCTCTCTCTCTCTCTCTCTCTCTCGTGCAGCTGCTACTGGGTCAGCCTCAGCCCTTCTTCCGGAGATACTGCTCTGTCCAAGCTGGAGTCTGGGGGCGTCTGTGCGGGAGGGGAGTTCGGGGCCTTCCTATATCGCCAGGTTGGACTGGAGATCTCGAGGAGCTATTTTTAACCTACTGAAATGTTCCAGCATGAGGGATATTCAAGTAACTCTTAAAATGTATTCTAGGCCAAATAGCAGAGTTTACTTTGTGAGCAGGGTTCACGGGGGGCGGCGGGGGGGGGCGGCGGCACGATTTCTAGGGAAGGGACGACTGATCCACGGACCTTCAAACGTTCATGGTGGAGTTGTTTTCCTAAAGACCCGGAAAAGCAAATGACCTAGAAAGGAGTTCTCAGCGTCAGTGTCTGGGGGTGCAGCATTTGGGAAAATGATTTTGCTGTCGTTTTAGCTTTTCTCGATAGATGAGTATTTAGAGCGAAGTTCGGTTTTGGGAATAAGACCCAAGGGATAGTGATGACTGGAAAGTCATTGTAATTTCAGTTTAAGGCCAGTTTTATTTCTCCCTCTGTAGAAATGACTGTGGGAGTGGCCCGTGTGAATTCGGTTGTCATTTCGTTCTGGTGTGGGGCTGGGGGTGGGGGGCAGCTGGGGGTGGGGGGCAGCCTCTAAAGGCCTCTTTCAAATGTGCACCATTACGAACACGTTTGTGACAGGCGAACGACAGAAATTAGATTAATTTATAAATGCATAGATTAATTTGCAAAAAATTTATGTTGGAGGATGAACAAAAAGAAAGGAAACTCCGTGGTCACAAAGGAGAAAAGGCTATTTTCTCTACCATTACCTCATCCCTGCCACCTGTAACCACCCAACAGCTGCTCCTTGGAGAGTTCTTAATTTAAAAAGGGACTTTCGCTGTGTTCCCAATTCTCTCCTGCCTTGAAGGTGGTTAGTTCTCTTAAAACCATGGCAGTACTTCCACTTACATAAGGTTTTCCTCTCTGCAAACTGCTCTACATACGTGACCTGGTTCCACCCCTGGGGAGGCAGATAGCGCAGACCACCCCCGCCCCCAGCACACACACTTAACAAGTTCTCTCCGGCTGCGGTGGGGGCCAGTCACGGTGTCTTCCGGGGAGGGCTCACGTGGGCGTGAGCACAAGTGGGAATCGGCCTCTCTTCCCCCACCCCGAGCTGCCAGCAGCGAGCGGATTCTCCGATGCTATCCTTTAAGATCGGACCCCTATTATGGATTTTTCTTTCTTTCATCCTGGGGGAAGGGGAATCGATGCTGGAGCCTGACATCCTCTCTCCCAGGTTAACGCTGGGGTTCTGGCTACGCCTGATCTGTGCGCGTGTCTGTTTTCCGCCGCACAAGGCCCGCCTGCACCGGCGCAGCCTCGTGATTTCAAGCGGCTTCCCGGCCTGTTTAATGGTGCTTGGGGCTGCTCTCCGCCAGGAGGGTAGGAGAAGGACATGCAACTTTGTGTCTTCAAGAGGAGAAAGGGAAAGAACAGGGTCTGATGCCACCAGCAGGTGGCGCTGTAATAAAAGCAACCGAGACACCCCGGGCGGGCCAGGTTGGGCTTCCGGGCTCGGGAGAGCAGCCCCAGGGCCCCTTCAAGGCCGGGCTTCCGTATCCCGCCGGGCACAGGCCAACCGGCCTGCTTCATCCCACACCAAACCACTTCCACGCTCCTCGATCGGGACCCTTTGCGTCTTCACAAGGCGGCAAGCTTGCTAGGCTTCGGCTCTAACCTCTTCCTCTCCCTGTCCCCGACCCTCTCCCAATCCCCGGGCCTTCCTGGAGGAAGCAGGGACTGTGGCCTCGGAGGACGCCCCTCTCTCTCATACTCACCCCGAGATCTCTCAGCACTTTACAGTGTTATAAGCCGCTCCGCCTGTACTATTAGATGCTGCCCTAATGAGACGTGAACAGAAAACTCAGAAAAATCACTTGGGAGCTCCCACACAAGCCCAAGGCTCCGGCTCTGGCCACCTACCATGGGCTCATCTGCCGTTAACTTTTCATCCACGTGCCAGTCTAGCCTGGGCTCCTAAAGGACAAAAACCACGTCCCTCGTCTCTACAGTAGCCTCCATGTGGCTCGGCGTGACTCATAAATGGAGAAGCAGGACCGAACTGGGCTCAGGAAACCCCTGGCTGCAAGCCTGTACCTTCTCCCACATCCGCCACGGAAGCTCAGGCAGGACTAAGACTGTCCACGGGACTGGATGATCCCAGGGGCTGCCCGTGGCACTGGCAGTTGCTCTGGGACCGTCACAGCTTCAAATCCTTGCAGCCTCCGTTGCCCACACTCCAGCAGCAAGAGTCACTCCTGGAGAGTGAGCGGCAGCGCTAGTCGGGGTCTGCCTGGCTGCAGCCCGGCCATGGGGTGGTTTAAGAACTCAGAAGTCCAAGAACTAGCCCACATCTTCTGTAGCGAATAAGGCACTCCTGTGCAGCTCCAGAGCTTCCCACGTGTGCTTCGGTCCACCCGGAGCAGGACGAAGACGAGGGCAGGGCGAGGATGGCTGGGGCTGGGCGTGCGAGCCTGAGCTGGTTTTGCTTCCTGTCCACAGCAGAGAGCACTGCCTAGACGGGGGCAGCCTTGTCCCTTGGTGCCTGCGTCCCTCACTGGGCTGAGTTCATCCCTCCATGGTCTTCGTGAATTTCACAGTGTGTGTGTACACGTAGCCAGACCCAGAAGAAAGCACGGCCATTGCCAAGACAAGGCTGGTCCACTGCTCTGGCCCCCAGCAGAACGGGCAGCCCGTCACCGAGTCTATAGTTTAGGAATACTATTTGCCTGTCCTGGCACTGAGCTAGCTAGGGACCCCTGCAGGGCCGGCCTGAAAAGGAAGACAGGTCTGCCTGGGAAGCTGGTCCATGTGAGCTAGAGAGGCCTGACAGCATCTAGAACATGTGGTTCATGAGGTACAAGGTTGGGGTGAAGGGGGGTGCTAGTGTCTGCAAACAGGGCCAGTAAGTCGGCTGGCAATACTGGATTTCCCAGTGGAGGAAATCTAGTGCTAGTGGTGGAGACGGGGCGGCGGGGGAGGGGGGCAGCCAGTTCCTGATTTTCACTGTTCACATAAAGGTCTAGTAACCTGTTCATGTGGATCGAGGGGTCCCTGAGAGAATTGGAAAGAACTTGGCTTTGTGGGAGGAGTTTCCCGGGGATCGCCTCTATATAACCTCTATCTGTCCCTGGGTGATAATGACAAGAAATAGAAAGGCTGGAAGACCAGCCCTGCATGTTGCTAACCATAGGGTCCATTTCACTAACTCATTCAAGTCAGTTAACTTGTCGGGTGTTTTCCCTTCAAAAAAAAAAAAAAAAATCAGGCAGAAATATCTGGTAGCCCCAAAGTTACATCCATTCATTCCAAACCCAAGCTGGGTGTGATCTTGTAGACACACCTGGCTCCTGGGACAAAAGCAGATGGGTCTAATACTTGTAAATTTTATATTTATTATAACAAAAATTATGACATATTCATTTGTGCATTCTGCTTTAATATAACTCTCGGTATGTCAATGATCTAGTTGAACGCTATACAATCATGCTGATTGTGACAGCAGTAAGGAACACGAAAAGTGTCTGCAAAAGTCAAGAGGCTGGGTGGGGGCAGGAGAGGAAGAAAACAGGGTCAGACGCCCCTTGGGTGCAGGCTGGTTTCTAGCGGTCTAAGATCCACCTTATTTGGACAGAAGTGCTCTCTCCCGGATCAGCAACGCACTGAGTGAGCTCCGGGGATGGAGGGGGTGGGGAGGAACGTGGGTTGTGTAGGCTGTGTCCTTCTGCCAAAACTACAAAACATCTGAAGCATCACTATACAACACTGAGCTATTTACAATAGAAATTTCTCAATCAACTGTTCTCTCAGAGAAAATTAGTGAATCCCAGTGACTTAAGTCACCTGACAGAGTAAAGCAACTCCTAGGAGTTAGTCTCCATATTCTACAAATGTCTGTCATTTTCAAGACAAAAAAAAAAAAAAAAAAAAAAAAAAAGCCTTTACCCCCCAAAGAAATACAGAATTACAATATTATTAAAGTCATTTAGCACTGGCAACCAGCCCTGCCTTCCCAACAAAACAACAAAAAGCCGTTTTAAAAAATATTACATTATCATTAACCGTTTCTCTGTAATATATTAAACCTTTTGTTCTTTGTCTTTACACGTCTGAGATGTTAGGGGAGGAGGTTAACAAATTTAAATCCTAGGGGTAGAGCATCACCGGAAGAAGAGTGGTAATTGTGAAAAAAAAAAGGCCAACGGGAGGAGAACGTCCGGGCGCGGGCGGGGGGACGTGGGGCGGGCGTGGAGTGAACCCCTGGTTTAACGTGAGCCTGCGAGACTCGTGCAACTCGGTCTTTCTCGGTTAGTTTATTTGTGAACCAGCGCTCGGGTGGGTCATAGCGGCGTGTCACAGTAGTCCGGCAGCGGGTCCCCGGGGCACGGCCGCGGCGGCGGCTGCAGGGGCGGCGGCGGCTGCTGCTGCTTCATCATCTCCTTGACCTCCTCCTCCAGCTCCGGGGGGATGATGAACTGGTCCTCGGGGTCCGGCTGCGCCGGCGCCGCGAAGTAGCCCCCGGGCTTGCGGAGGGGCGCGTCCGCGGCCACCTCGATCACGTTGTGGCTCCGCTCCTGCGGCGCCACGGAGCCGTTGGCCCGGCGCCGCCCAATGGTCCCCGCGGCCGCGCCGTCCGGCCTCCGGGGCGGCCCCGGCTCGTCCTCGTTGGCGCTGATGACGATGCCCTCGTCGCTGGCCTCGGCCGGCGGGTGCGGCGGCCGCCGCTTCTCCTTCTCCCGCGCCCGGCCGCAGTGGATGTCCACCTCCACCTCCACGCGGCTGCCGTTGCTGAAGACGCCCTCGATGGGCTCCTCGTCGTCGCTGTCCAGGCCGTTGTCGGAGAAGGCGCTGGAGAAGGTGGCGCTGGACAGCTGCCGCTGGAAGCAGTGCGCCAGGCCGCCGGGGTGCAGCAGGCAGCGCGGCTCGCCGGCGCACGCGGGGCTGCTGTCGGGCGGCGCGCCGGGCGGGGGCTCGTCGGACGCGGTGGAGCCCACCTCGCTGCTCATCTCGGACGCCGACAGCTCGCTGCTCATCTCGGACGCCAGCCCGCTGCTGGACGACGGCACGCCCGGCGCGTCGGCCGCCCGCTCCCTGCCCGCCATGCCCGCGGGCGGCGGGAAGAGGCCGGGGCTGGGCGGCGGGCCGGCGCCGCCCGCGCCCAGCTCGCAGCAGCAGAAGCTGTCCTCGGGGACGCTGAGCTGCACCACCACGGCGCTCAGGCTGTCGTGGCAGCCGTAGCTCTGCGCCAGCGTGCACAGTTTCTTGGCGGCGGCCAGCGCGTCGGGCACGTGGCGCACGGCCGCCACCGCCTCCTCGACGGACAGGCTGTCCCACAGGCCCTTGCTGCCCAGGATGAAGAACTCGTCCTGGGGCGTCAGGGGCACGGACTGCACGTGGGGGCGCGGCACGACGCTGGGGTGCAGGAAGGTGTAGCCCAGGATGCGCGTGGACTCCGTCACTCCGTTCACCTTGCCGTCCTGCGGGGTCGGGGGGGACGTCGGGGGGTAAGGGCAGTGGGGCGCAGAGAACGGCCCCCCCGGCCCCCTCCACCAGCCGGGCTGGCCTGGTCTCTCCTGGGAGCGGCGAGCTCCCGCCACGGGATACGGGGCTGCACGCGGTGCTGGGGGTACTGGGGGCGCTGGGGGCCGTGTCGGGGGGATTGCTCGGCTCCTGCAGCCCCGCACCATCTCCCGCGCACACAGGGCGGGCTCAGCACCTTGTGGGGAGCCAGGGACCAGGGCAGCTCCCCGAGGGCCCGGAGTTGAAGGGACGCTGTAAACCCCGGAGTGGGGCTCCGTCTTGGCAGGTTTCTCAACAGAACCACTGTGAGCAGCTGTGGCCAAGCCACCCTTTGCGGTGGAGCCGTCCTGTGCGTCGGGGTGTGTGGAGCAGCTCCCCTGCCTCCCCCTGCCACCCGCCCAGAGCGCTCTCCACCCAGCCGTGAAAACCCAGTGTCCCTGCTGGGGCTGGGGCTGCGAAGAACCAGAGTGACCCGGTGCTCCCGCACTCAGGCACAGGAGCCATGCACCAGAAATCACAACTGGCCACTAATGCACTGATCCACGGTCTCAGAAGACAGGACGGATCCGCGGTGCTGGGGAAAGGAGGCTCAAAGGCTTCCAAGGCCCAGCCTACAGGCAGCAGAGTCAGGGTGCCCTGACCCCAGCAGTGGATCTTGGGGCACGCCCTCAAGTCCCGAACCAGAGCCTTCACAGAAGGGCTGGTGAGCCTCAGCTGAGCTAAGGCCACGAGGCACTGGGCAGAGCCTCGGACCCAGGGTTAGTTCATGATCCCTTCTGTGATGTCTTGACCTCTCATTCAGAGCCTCTGCTTTGTGACTCTGCAGACTTGGGATGTTGCCGGTTTCTGCCATGACCCTGGCCCCATCCTCCCTGCCACCCCGAGGAAAACCGCGCTCTCCTCACCTCCGTGATAATGGCTTTGTGCTGTTTAATTCTCTTCCGTTCTTCCTCACAGCTCATGATGTACGATCGGGACAGCGGCAACGGCTTCCCATTCCGACAGAGAACCGTTTGGCACTTGCCCACATTCGCAGAGGTCAGGGTGAAGGACCCTCCTGGGTCCGTGGGATCATGCTTGATATGACAGAGGACAGCAGCGCCTCCAAGCTTCTGCCCCGCGGTTCCCAGTTTCCTGGAATCCAGAGAGCACAGGTAAAAACCCAGACACAACCTGTCAGGGTCAGTTTTGCTAACTCAGCAGGAGGCCTAGGAGGAGAAACACAGCCCGGGTTCCACTCGGCCTCTCTCACTAAAGCAACTTGGAAAGGGCCTGTGTGCAGAGTCTGTCCCCAACCCCAGGCCTCTTGTCTGCTCACAGCTCCGGGAGGGTCACTTCACCACTGAAGGAGCCTTTGTCCTGCTGCATCCGGCCTCCTGCTCCCTCATCATGACGCTGCAGGGACGGCCGCGAAAGGGCTACTTCTCTCCCCGTCCACCTCTTTACATCCCCTCCGCACCCAGCGAGGGAACCGAGGAGCCCTTCAACAGGTGTCACAACTCCACACAGATCCGCGCACCTCAGCGTGACCTGGATGCCCACCGTCTTGTCCTTTGTAAGGACACTGGCTGGTATGAATGAGCCTTTAATTTCGGGACCACTCATGTTCTTGCCTTTCTCTACCAGTGTTACTTATTCCAGAATATTCACAGGAAGGACTGTCTAGTGACCAAAGTGCTGGAGATCCACCCTTTTTATCCGTGACCCTACTCTCCGCACAGAGCACACGCAGCACCCGCAAGTTCTGATGAAAGGAGCCAAGAATTCCCGTCACAAGCCTCCCAGCACCTGTCTGATCCCGAGTGGCCCCGAAGCAAGAAGGCGAAGACCGGCTCCGGTTTTCCAGGGCACACCTGCGGGTCCGGTCAGCTCCTATCGACGGTCAATGTTAGGCGGCAGCGGCACCAGCCATGGAAACCAGTGCTGTCCGCTCGACTAAGTTAGGATGCCAGCCCCAAGAAGACACACGGTTCCTCGGGGGCTGAGCAAGATCACTCCCGATCCCATGTCCTCTTACCAGGGAAAAGAGGGGCCTACGAATGGCGCTGGATATGGGTCGATAGTCCGGGTCTCTGAGCTTGGACCCGTGGCCTTCCCTGACCAGACGGGGCCGGAGGCCTGACCAGGGGGGCACTGCCTGCCCCCTTTCAAGGCACAGTGGCTCCTCTGAGCAAAGCCAGCAACTGGACGGTACGTGGGGACCAGCACAGCTGGGGGACCAGAGTTTGAGGTTCTTAATTCTTGTTCAGTGCTCAAGTGTCGATAGACAGTGGACCTCTTTGGAGTGCGGGTGTGAAGGGGGTGCGTGCGCACGTTTGTGCATAGGAGGGTTTGTGTTTGCTTTTTTCCCCAGGACACAATGGTGATAAAAACAGAAAAGCAGATCGATGTGGCTGGTTGTTGGGACGTTCTCTGCAGTCTTACTACCTGCACCAGGTCAAACTCTGGCTGCGTCATCTACTAAAGAGAAACTTGTTTTCCTTCTCTGTACCTCAGTTTCTCATCGGTAAGGTAAGTACATTCTACCCAGTGAGATAGTTAATGTTGCTGTACGACATGTGGGGTATTTAAAACAATGACTGGTGCATGTTAAATATTATTATTAAATAATATAATGTTAAATATTATCTGTTATCAGTAGTTAATTGCTAATGGTACGTGCCCACTGGAATCTGAAGGACAGAAGTGAGTCCAGAAGCAGAGCGCCTCCCCGGAGCGGTCTCTACCGAGCTCTTCAGGACTCGGGGTAACTTTAAAGGCTGCTCCCAACCAGCACTCTGAGCAGATACTTTTTCTACCCTTGTTGCAAAGCTACTTCCTCTGGCCAATGACCATGGGAGAGAAAAAGGAGCGCTCGGCATTGCTCTGAGGACCTTTAGCACACGCCCCGTTTCCTGGGCCCCTGGCAGTGTTTGCAGTACGGCATGAACAGACAATTCCTTGACAACCTACAAAGCCACTGAAGTGACTTAAGAAGGAGCAATTCTTTGAAGGAGGGAATGCTTGTGGCATTCGTCCCTGAGAGTGACAAACACAGTTTCAGTTTCTACAGTGACCAAAAGCTCTACACTAAATTCCTGTCACTGACTCAGCCTCCTACAAGGTCGTCTGAGCACCAGTATGTCTGGGGGGGGGGGGACACGTCCAGCCCTGATCCTTATGCAAAACCAGATCACCTGAATGCCTCCTGCATGCCCTCGGGCGACACACGGTGGGCTGAGACCACTGGCCAAACACTCCAGGAGAGCAGGTAAACCGGGCGGGATGGGAAGGTTCTTACCTTTGCATGACAATGAACGTGTTCACCATGTACTCCTCCTCGTTTTTTGTCTTCTGCAGCTCTTCCGCCAGAATGTCACTCATGGTGCACTGGAGAAGGTAGGGCACCTCGACGTTCCGGTCTCCGTCAAACACCCCGTACAGGGCCTCCCGGTTGTCACAGAAGTTGTTCACTGACAGCGCCGCAACACACAACCTGCGGGGCGACAGTGATGCGTGCTGAGTCCGCCCTCCTCCCTTCCCCGGCCCAACACTGTGGCTGGTCTCGTCTCCTTCCTGACCTCAGACGGGGGAAGAGTAAGGCAACCTCACCCCAGCTAACTGATTCCAACTCATTTCCGTAAAGCAAAGAAGAATGATGGACACGGACACCTCACACAGCCCCCCCCCCCCCCCCGTCTTCTGATTTTATTTCTGAATGTCAGAGAAAGAAAAAGAAGAGGAGGTATGGTAAATAAAACAAGATTCTGAGTCCATACGTCCACATGCATTCGTAACACGTTTATTCCACACTGGGCAAAGCTGGAGTACCAACCGGAACACTGGGCCCCTATGTTCCCCCCCCCTCAAACAACCTAAAAAGGCAGGGCAAAACAAACAAAAAACCCAAAAACAAATCAACACGCCAAACCAGTGGAACAACGGTATTCAGACACCGACTGATAAGAGGCTCCCGTCACAAAGCAAGCATGATGCCGGTGCAACTGATGGCCTGGAGGAAGTTTCTGGGCTTCAGCAGGGGAAAGAGCCAAGGGAGAAGGCGGCCGCTGGCGCTGCAGGTCAGCAAGGGAGGGGGCGTGCGCTCTGGAGGCCGGCAGAGCCTCTGCACCCTGAGCCTCTCCACAAGCACGTTGTTTCCAAGTCACTTCCCTGTGGCCCACAGACCTCCCGAGTGAAACCCCGCGGGCAAAGCGGACCCCCAGACACACGAGGCCAGGGCACCCGTGAGCGCGGGGCAACCTCAGGCAGACACGCCGGGACCTGGAGTCTTTAAGAGAGAAGAGAGAACAGGAAAAGCCTTTGAGCAATCTACTGGTTGAAAAGATTTCAAATGATGAAAACTATAAACCTACAGATACAAGCAGCTCGACAAATAGGAAGCAAAGAAAATGGAAAAACAACAACAATGGCTGATAATCAGGACTAAGGGCGGGAGAGCAGGGAGAGGAACAAAGACAAGGACAGGAAACAAGCAGAACACAGCAGAGCAGCATCTTCCAAGCCCTGACAGCAAGAAACTGTCAACCTGCATTTCTAAATCAGTGAAAATTGCTTTCATCTCTGCCTACTTGTTCTCTATCAAATAAATAAAATCTTAAAAAAAAAATTGCTTTCAGAAGTTAAGGTGCAATAAAGACATTTTCAGATGCATAAAAACTGACAAGACCGGCAGTGTAAGAAACACAAAAGGAGTACATGAAGCAGAAGAAAATACCAGATGGAAATGATAAGAAATGACAAAGAGATGAGTAAATATAAAACTCATTCGAAAAATCATTTTCAAGCAGTGATTCCCAATGGGGGCAATTTTACCCGCGGCACACATTTCTGATTGTCACAGTTGGGAGGGACAGTGCGGCTGACACGTGGTGGGCAGAGACCAAGGGGGGCTGTCTGGCCTCCTCCAAAGCACAGGACAGTCCCTCCCTCCCTGCCTGCCTCTGGCTCAGAATGTCAACAGCTAGGACGCTGAGAAACGCTGCTTTAGACAATGACTGCTCAAGTAAAAATGATAACCGTGTATTTTGGGGTTTTTAACATAAGTAAAACATGACAACGGCACAAAGACCAGGAGATGGGAAATGGAGATACACACTGTAAGGTTCTTAGATGTAAAGTGATAGATTAACTTATTATTTGAAGGTAAACTGTAATTAAAGATATACTACAAATACTGAACAAAAGGCATAACTAATAATGAATAAAGGAGATAAAATGGAATCATAAATCCAAAAGAATGAAGAAAAAGAGAAAAGGAATAAAGAACAGATGAGACAAATAAACAGTTGGCAGATTTAAACCTAACCAGCTCATTTCATTAAATCTACAAGTGGTCTAAATACCGCCCCAGAAGACAAAGTCAGACTGGATTGGAAAGAAAAAGGAAAGAAAAAAAAAAAAAAAAAAAGAACAAAAAAACCCAAACCAAGATCTAACTATATGCTGCCTATAATAAACCTTCTTTATATATAAAAAGATTAAAAGTAAAAGGATAAAAGATATACTAAACTAATCCAAAGAAAACTGGGGAAGATACATTAAGATTAAAGTATATTACAGAACAAAAAATATTACAGATATAGTCATTTGATAATGAAAAGGATCAGTTCATTCATCATAAAGATATAACATCTTAAATGTTTATGCACTTAAGACAACTTTGAAATGCATGAAGCAAAACTGATAAAACTAGGAGAAACAAACCCATAATTACAGTCTCTCAGCCAATGACAGAACAAGTAGATAATCAGTAAGATACTCAAGATTTCAACATCATCAACCAACTTGATCTAATTGACATCCTACCCCAACAACAACAGAATACTCATTTTTTCCAAATGCAGAGAATATTTACCCAGACCATATTGTAGGTCATAAAAAGTCTCAATAAATTTAAAGGATTCAAGTCATTCAAAGTACATTCTCCATATTGGAGAAATTGCTTAGAAGGAAATTCATAGCTCTAAATGCTTCTATTAGAATATTAATGTTCTAAGCTCAAATCAATGACCTAAACTTACACTTAAGAAATTAGAGGGGCGCCTGGGTGGCTCAGTGGTTAAAGCCTCTGCCTTCGGCTCAGGTCATGATATCAGGGTCCTGGGATCGAGCCTCACATCGGGCTCTCTGCTCAGCAGGGAGCCTGCCTCCTCCTCTCTCTCTCTGCCTGCCTCTCTGCCTACTTGTGATCTGTCAAATAAATAAAAATCTTAAAAAAAAATTAGAAAAGAGCAAAACAAACTGAAAGCAAGCAGAAAGGAAATAATAAAAATAAGCAGAAATCAATAAACTAGAGAGCAGAAATAGGGGGAAATCAACAAGACCACAAGCTGGTTCTTTGAGAATATCAATAAAATTAATTAACCTCAAACCAAACTGATCACTATAAAAAGACAAATTACCAGTCTCAGGAAGGAGAGCACAGATTCTATGGATTTTAAAAGATAATATTATGAACAAGTCTGTCAAACTTGAAAACTAGATGAGTGGGATAAATTCCTTAAAAGACCTAAATTACCAAAGTTCATTTTAGAAGAGAGAGATAGGGGTGCCTGGGTGGCTCAGTGGCTTAAAGCCTCTGCCTTTGGTGCGGGTCATGATCCCAGAGTCCTGGGATGGAGCCCCATATTGAGCCCCGCATCTGGCTCTCTGCTCAGCAGGGAGCCTGCTTCCTCCTCTCTCTCTGCCTGCTTCTCTGCCTACTTGTGATCTCTGTTAAATAAATGAATAAAATCTTAAAAAAAAAAAAAAAAAAAGAAGAGAGAGATAATCCCATAGCAAAGAAATAGAATGTATAGTTAGACACCAAAGAAAATTCTAGGCTCGGATAGCTTTTATTGGTAAATTCTACCAAACCTTTAAGAAGAAAGAAGTATCAATTCTGTACAAACTTTTCAAGAAAACTAAAGAGGAAACACTCCTCAACCATGAGTCCAGCATTACCCGGATACCAAAGCCAAAGACATCACAAGACAACTACAGGCTAATGCCCATCATGAACACAGACATGAGCACCAAATTACCAGCAAACGGAATCCAGCAGCAAATGAAAAGAATAATACATGATGCATGACCAGGCAGAATTCATCCTGGGCATGCAAAGCTGATTCAACATTCAAAAATCCATGTAATTTATCATCATCAACAGACTACAGAAGCAAACATATGGTCATCTCAACTGAACGCAGAAAAAGCCTATGACAAAAACATTTAGCAAAGCATGATTAGAAACCAATTTTCTTAACCTGATAAAGGGTGTCTACAAAAATACCTTCAGTAATCATATTTGATATGAAAGAATCTGTTCTCACCAAAGATATGTGGATGGATGATAAATGCATGGAAAGACGGTCAGCATCATCAGCCCTCATGAAAAGCAAAATTAAACCACACTGAGCTATGACTATTAGAATGGCCAAAACTGCCACCGCCACCTTACATCAGGAAGCACCGGTATGGATGTGCGGCTACAATTCTCACACGTTATGGCTGGGAATGCAACACTGGAAAGGAATCTGGCAGTCTTAAGGAACTAAATATATATAATCCTACTCCTAAGTATTTACCCAAGAGAAAACAGGTTCGCACAAAAACCTGTACAGGACTCTTTAGAGCATTTACAGCTGCATTTGCTAGGAACCTGGGACTCTACATCGATTTCAAATGGTGAACGGATGATGACAATATATTCATACAATGGAGGAGTACTCAGCGGTAAAAGGGAACTAATATGCAACATCACAGATGAATGTAAAATGCATTACACTAAGTGAAACAAGGTAGACTGAGGCAGCGTCTTCTATATAATTCCATCTACGTGACATTCAACAAAAGCAGGTCAAGAGCCACCAAGGTCTGGGGTCAGGAGGAGAACTGACGACATGGTCACGGGAGAATTCTGGGGGTGCTGGAACTGCTCTAGAACTTGACTGTGGTGGTGGTTACACAATCACATCCTTTCATCAAAACCTGCAGGGTTGTGCTCTTAAAAGGGTGAATTTTATTGAATATTAATAACTTCCTATTCTGTATATATTAATAAGAACAATAAAGCACCTATCTACATCATGGCTAGATGGAGATAGGAACCTGAAAAAAATAACCTTAGCTCTCCCAGAGTTAGGGGATAAACAGTCCTAAGAACCATTACCCTTAACAACAGCTCACACTCACACGCCCGTTTACTACACAGCCCGTGTTGTTCTAAGTACTTCACGTATGTGTGACTTGGGATCCTTACAACAACCCTATGACATGGACAGGCACTAGTTTTAGTGCTGTTCTACAGTTGAGGAACTTTAGCCAAAGAGAGGTTGAGTAACTGCCCAAGGTCACAGAGCAAATACGTAGGAAGCTCAGATTCAAAGCCGGACAGCCTGGCTCTCCCGTCAGTACTCTGAAATTCCTGCCTCCATTTATTAAGGAAAATAAGTCTTCCTAAGTTACATGGCTATTTGTAGCAAAGTAAAATTTAATAATCCTAATTCTATCTTCCTTCTGTAAGCTCCCCTTGCTAGTCAGAATGAGACTATGCATTAAAAAAAAATCTTTAAAAAATACAGTAGTGATTCTTTTCTACTAAAACTTCCTGTTTTTTAGTCTGAGAAAGAATCTAAATTATTCAGGTGTAGCTCCCTTTCTCGGTTTCCCCAAAGGATCTGAAATGATTGGCTAGGGAGGCAACAGGACAAGCCTTGCAGAGGGGGAAAAGAACAGAGATGTGGGACCAGGAGGCAGGCACAGCCCCTCTCCTTCCTTCAAGATGGCAAGCCTCAAGCTTCTTGTCTACGCGACCACTTTATTGACAATTCAAAACAGAACAAAGAAAACAACACTTGAGAGACTTCTGGGAAAACCAAAGGGCAAAAAGTAAGGGGAAGTGAAGTGAGGACCCGGGTATCGTGGACGGTGAAGGGCCGGTAACCTGTTTAGTGCAGACGGTGGTCTGCAGTGCGCTCGCTGCAGCTGCGCTGAGCTGGGTGCTTCCTGACGTGTTTTTGTGTACTTATGTTACACTTCAGTGTAACCCTTTTTAAAAAAAGTTGGGGCATCTGGGTGACTCAGTCAGTTAAGCATTTGACTCTTGATTTCAGCTCAGGTCATGATGTCATGATCTCAGGGTCATGAGATCAAGCCCCTGCTTAGTCTCCCCGTTGGGGTTGGGTGTGGCCCCTGCTTAAGATTCTCGGTCCTTCTGCCCCTCCCCTGCCCTGCTCTGGCACATAGTCTCACTCAGAAAAAGTAATGGTGGAGGGGGAATTATGCAGAGAAAATAGCTCTAATTGGTCTCTTGCTTCATTAATATAGAGAAGGAGATAATACATTTTAGTATCCAGAGATGTTTAAGAGCCAATCTTGGGTTTTGCATCAGTGTTCTGGAATTCGAAAGCAGTTTCATGTACTGGTGGTTATAAGCAAGACCTAGGTCTTTTAAAAAGATCTCCAGAAAAGAACTCCAAGTGCTCCAAAGAATGTACTAATTTCTCCCCGAAGGACAGTGCTAACTTAACAAGGCAAAGTACACAGAACTAATACAACAACCGGAGCCCGGGCACAGCTGGTTATCCTGCCTTTATGGGGCGAACGGAGCAGAGGTGCCGAGGTGGGGCTGCCTCTTCTCTAGACAGCACAACGCCAAGTCCCAACCCTTAGGGAAAGAAGGATCAACGTGTCAGGTCCAGAACTTGATTCTGATTTCTGCTCAAAGGAAAAAAAAAGGCAGCATGGCAACTGCAAGTCCGTTTTTTATTTTCCATGAATCCATATTTTCCATATGGTCAGTGGTTCCCATTCCTGGATGCACACGAGAGTCACCTGGGGGAGATCTTCAAACACTCTGAAGTGCTGGGCGTAGGTTAAAGATTTAAGTTCCTCACCCGACCGATTCTCATGTGCACCCAGGGTAGAATGTTCGGTATTATGGAGTCGTCTTCCACTTTTGTTCTTTCCCTATTCTCTGTATTTCATGTTGTGATACCTCAGCTAATGACGGCTATTCTAATTTATGGGAGGCTTTCCTTTTCTGGTATTTTCTGGTACTACTTATTAGCGCCTCTTCATAAAAAGCCTGAAGAGCTTGATTCAGTTCCCAGGAAAATCAGTATTTGCACCTGAGACAAGGAAGAAAGAGAAACTGACATTGAGACGGACAGGTCCTGGCAGCAAAACAAGCCGCTGACGTCACAGGGAATGAAACAGAAACTCCTGCCAACCTAATTCATTCTTTTTTAAAGACTTCTTCATTTATTTTAGAGCGTGTGCATGAAAGCCAGTGTGTGAGCTTGGGGGTGGGGGTGCAGAGGGAGAAAAAGCCTTAAGCAGAATCCCCGTTGAGCGCAGAGCCCCACGTGGGGCTCAATCCCAGGACTGGGAGATAGAGACCTGAGCTGAAATCCAGAGTGGCTGCTTACCCCGCGGAGCCGCCCTGGCGCCCCCGCCCCGCCAACACAGGCTCTAAGACACCGCTCCACGGGGCCACAATCACGGCCACTTCTCCTCGAATACTATCCCCTGTTTTGCTTGGTAAACAGGCTTCAGACAGACTTTTCCAAAGGGCAGGGATGCCTTTCAAACCGAAGGCTTTCTGCAAACCCTGGAGTCTCCTGTAGACCGAATGTGTCCGTCACCCTGTCTCCTAGCAACATCCTCACAAAGACAAGAGTGTGTGACACCATGCGCGGCTTAGCTCACTGTTCAAATGGAAGGCCTGAGGTGGCCTCCCTTTGGGGAATCCTGCTCAGATCGCTGTGACATGAGGCCAAGTGTGGGCTAGCACTGTGTGTCTGCCCCACCACAGGAGGGGGGCAGCTTCGAGGTGCTTCTCATGCCCAAGTTTCACCCACTTGTTTTTCACCCCTGAGGCTTCGGTGTAGCCGTGGCTCCAGACAGCTGGGGCTCCAGATGCGTCTCCCGAGGAAGGCTGATCAATCTTGAAGCAGCGGATATTACTAATGAGAGAAAAGGAAGGGACAGAATCATTAAAATCAAATCCGTGTGAAATGCTACCTTTCTTTGAGAAATGAAAAACACCTGCTAAGTACTCTGTACTTAGCATTGGTGTTTAATGCGTCTAAAATACAGCAAGAACTAGCTACTCAAAGTGAAAACAAAGGGGCATGAAAACTAGTTTTTATCAGCATCCTAGGGTGGCGATTTGAGGCCTTTACACAACACACTTGGATGGCTGCTGCCTCCTGGGAAGGAAGAGGACGGCTCTCAACCTTGGTGTAGAAAACATGACATTGGGTGTATTCTTAAAGTGTGAACACCCAGATTTGAAAAGTACAAAACCTGAGCCACAATAATACTGTATTTGAATGATCTGAGGGAACGTCGCAACATGCATCCTCAAATCCAATTTCCGCCCGTATCCCCCCTTCCGGTATTTCACAAATACTGAGGAGCTTCTGATTCTTTGCTCATGCAGCCGTTCGTGCTAAGACTAATAGAAAATTATGAAATATGGGGTATTTCAATAAATCGCACACTAACTTAACTCTGTGAATGTAAACTGGGAGACAAGTCATGTCACCTTGCTGTCACATGCCACAACTGGACCAAAGACAAAAACTCTTGAATGGGGTTTATTAAAAACCATCCTACTAGGAGGTACTCTGTGCCCCCAAACAGGAAGTCCTACAGCTGTGAAATATTTTTTTTAAAAGGCTGGCTACCTCACGGTGAGATAAATCCTACTTATTTATAAATTGCCACTAGTTTTTCCCCTCTATTATGTAAACAAGAAAAAAAGCTTACATGTAATCTCTTAACACAAACACTTGTCATGACCCCAAGAATTTAACTCCAAAATACAACAAACACTGAATATCCTTGAACTCTAGCAAATAAATCGATATCTAACTGCGTTCACACTGGTTCTAGAAATAGCTGGTTGCAATTTCTTTGAAATTTAAAAATATTTCGTGAAAGAAAAGTTTCTACTCTCAATTATCAGCAGACATTCATTCTTCCCTTTATCCTACACCAGAAAAGTGCCAACAGCAAATCCCAAAGTAAAACTAATACCTTATTTTATAGCAGAGCTATATATCCTCTTTTCCAAAGTTTTCAATCCTAACAATAAAAGAGGGGCATTTAAAAAGATAGGCTGGCATGAGCTGCTGTTCCTATGGCCTGGCACCAGATTTCATCCATGCAGAATGGTAAGCAAGCGAGATGCTTTAAGGCCCACCTTAGGTTCTCATGACATCTGTGCTACCTTTTGGAATTCCAGAGAAAAATGGAGGGCTCATTTCTAAAGATATTTATACTTTTTATAGAACACAGAACCGTCAAAGAAATAATTCCACTTCCTAGCCTGAAATTAAAGAAAAAATAATCCTTGAACTCCCCACCAGCCCCTTCTGGTGAAGCGGGTGTTTCGCCCTCTCTGCCGAGCTGAACACAGCGTGGCTGCGCATAGCGGTCAGACATGAGCTGAACGTTGACTCTTGCACGTCTTTAAGTCCAGGAGAACACGGGCGTTGGAGCTCGGTCACACAGAAGAGCCACCCCATGTACTCGCCGTGCCTCGTGCCCAGTAACCAGGCCAAGCCTCCAGGAGCACAAGAAGACATGGAAGCTCTCCCACGTTATGAGAAAGCAGCAGCCTTCTTGCTGCCAAACAGAAGGCAACATGTTTACAAAAAAGTGTTACAATTTCATTGTTACCTTTTTAAAATCTGAGGACCCATGTGTTTCTTTGTAGCAGCTCAGGCCAGTCCGGCATCATGTTCACCACAGAGACTTTAACAAATAGATTTTTCTTACACATGTGTAATAGTGGGGGTAATTCTAACTCTGTGGTTTTGCATCTTTTTTCTAATTAAGATTCTCACTCCTTCTGCCCCTCCCCCGCTCTGCTCTTGGACATACTCTCACTCAGAGAAAGTAATGGTGGAGGGGATTATGCAGAAAACCAGGTGACATCACGAATATTTCCCCATGGCATTTTATGTTCATCCTAAAGATAATTAGATATAGCATCATGACTACCTCTGTACCTAAAATGAGCACATTTCTGGTTATTTTTTAGAAATAATAGAAACAGAAATAGAAAACCTTGGTCTAAGTATGTGAATATTTTTAAAAGCTTGATACACAGATTCAATAAATTTTAAGAAAAGTTATGTCAATTTACAGTACTCCAGGGGTACCAATTTGAGGGAGGAAAGTGTTATTTAAATATTTAATATTCCCTTGATATACTAAGGCTGAACATCATGTTTTCATGTACCTATCTGTACTTCTTTTGTGAAATGTTAATGGTCTTTGCTTGTGTGCTATTTGAGTACTTATAAGAACATTTTCTGTCGAGAACATTAATGCTTTTATTTTTCCTCTTTTTGGGCCAGTGTTTCTTCTTAGTTTGTCATTTGCCTTTTAGAGTTACCCTTGATTGCTTCTGAAAGAAATTTCAAACTTTTCTGTATCAAACATATTTTTAAATATTTATAACATAAATATCAAACCGATCTTTATATATTGATTTCTCCTCTTGTGATCCCTGCCTCCCACCCACCCCCCAACCTCGCCCACATTTTCTGGCCTAAAAAGTCATATATTCATATGATTTCTTCTTACTTCTAGAAATTATTTCATTTTATAGAGTTAACTCTTTAATTTAGCTGAAATTTATTTGGGTGTGCAATACAAATTCAACTTTTTCCTCCAAATAGCTATTTCCATTTATTAACTAATTTTGATATAATTATTTTTAACACAAAATTTAATCTATTTATAAAAATACTCCAAAGTTACCTGTATACAGATGAAATATATATTGATAATCCATGCACTCTAGTTCTAAGAAGCCCCTTGGCGAGTATGTAGGCTGTCCTCCTCAGCATGTAGATGAGAAAACTAAGGTCTGTACAGACTCAGGGATTTGGGCCAAGGTTTAACATACTGATAAACGGTGGAGAGTGCCTAGGTCCCCTGCGGCTTCCCTACAACACTCTACTTAAGCTCTATTCTTCAATTATATATTGAAATCAATTAAGTACCTAAAACCAACAGGCACTAATGAGGCCAATTCTATCTAGAAATCACCTTGAGTGATGTTCAAATTTTGGCTTGCACTAAAAGCCTAGGATAATATTAATAGACCATTAATGCACTCGCTTTTAAAATTCTACTCTTTCTCAGTTTTTTCCAAGATAATGGTATATGACTTTCAACAGCAGACAGTATAACAGGGTTTAAGCATAAACGGCAAACATAATGACTACTGTGTATCAATGTCCAAGACTTCAGACCGGCTGCAAAAAAACAGTAAGAATTCAGAAAAGTTTAAAGAAGGTTATGAAGACCATCCATAATCCTATTATCCAGAGAATAACACTATTGTAACATTTTTTTCTATCTTTGCAGGCATTTTCCAGGTGTACACAAGCACACACACCCAATGCACACATATTTTGCAAAAAAGTGGGAACATACCATACAACCTCCTTGTAAACATTCTTCTCATTTAACATCATATGCAGAGATCTTTAGAGTTAGTAATGTAACTCTACATCATTGCTTTCAATGGCTACATAGTATTCAGTTGTGAAGCATAATTCAAAATCTCTTGACATTTAGAGTTCTGTGATAAAAAAATTTTTAAATACATCTTTTCTAATGAAGTTTCCTTTAATGTTTTACACAGTGAACTTGTAAGTCTCTATCGACATCAAGAATGAGACCGTATCAAAGAAATTCTTTCCCCAAGCAAGAAGATAACTTAGCAGGCTCTAACTTCCCCAAACTGCCAATTTTGCTTAAATAATCTGGATTTTAGTTCCACACTGTGCATTTTCCCCACATTACGCATCTCCTTCCAAATCATTTCTCAACATTTGCATTAAGCCTCACACCACGTTACCAGTAACTGGGATGTAAATTTAGGTCTTGGCTAGTCATCGCTCTCCCCTTTCCGTCCATCCCCTTCTCCCTCTCTGTGTTCACTATTCTTGTTCTCTTTTTGTCTGGATACTTCCTCAGGAACGTTCTGACAGGACACTTGAGTTTCCAAGTATTCGAAATTGGTTTTGGCCTCCCATGGTGGTAAACTACGGGCTCACAAATCCCCTCGCACGTGTGCAGATACAGCTAGTGAGTCAACAGGTCCTTCACGTTCTGTTCAATGTTTTCTCTACGTTGTAAATCCCGCCGTCCGTGAACACGGGCGGGGCCGCCGCACGCCCCAGAACACTTACTTCAGCAGTTCCAAGGTCTTGTGATCGAGGGCAAGTCGGGGGTTTCCCGTCAGGTCTAGCTCTTGCAGTTTGGGAGGCAGGTTTTCTGGTAAAGTGACTTCGCTCAGCTTGTTACAGCTCAGGTCCACGCACTGAAGGACGAGGGGAAACAGGAAGTGAGGGCCCGGAGAGGGGTCCAGGGGGCTCTGTGCTCCCACCCGCTGCCCTGAGAATCGTCTGACCATTCACTGCCACGATGCTGGCCAAATGCAGAAAAACAAGGTTGTCTGCTACCCTCCCGTAAACACTTAAAACAGACTTTGCTAAACGCAGTTAAAAAGTTTACCGTCTTTGACTAACGCAGAAAATGTGTGTTCATTATTCTCCCCATCTTTATCCGTTTAAGCTTATCTCTACATTAAAAAAATAAGCATTAACTGAAAATCCTAAGCACGGTTTTTCTCCTTGCTCACAAAATCTCTGCACCTGTTATGGCCACGGGGCTTACAGTTACCACTTCAAAATGGAACAGTGAAGGGCTTTCTTAAGCCAAAACACTCGTGTAATGAGGAAAGGCAGGGAAACATCCAAAATGAGAAGATAATTCAAAAGAAATTAAATAAGAAATTGGTAAAAGAAGAGCTGGTGGACATGCCTACCATACGCCAAGGGAAAAAGGCGTGAGTCCGATACGAAGCCCGCCCTCCGGGCATCCACTCCCGGAACTCTCCCACAGCTCCTGTCTCATCTCATTTGGAAAACAGCCACAAAAAGGGTCAGCGTACTGATTAGAATAAAAATTAGGTGTTACCTGTGAATGGGGAAAATACCTCCTTTCTCACAAAACCTTGTAAGGCTTAAATGAGGGAAGCCCTAAACTGAGGGCTGCGTTTTTGTGAAGGGAACAGGGAACGAGGGCAGAGGGCAGCTCACCGGGTTCAAGACAGAACAAGAGTAACTGGCAATTTTTCTGGATAAACGAACATGTAACTCACAATTCCGCAGAATGGGCGGGAAGCGTTTGATGATCTGGCTTGGGACAGTGGCTTATTATCATTTAAGAAAATGCCTCAAGAGCCTCTTAAAGATTTTAAGACGGTTTGAAGGGCAAACTGTATCCAAGAATTTTAGAATCTTAAAAGTGGACAAACTCATTTTTATTTGGAAAAATTCTTGTCTGTTATGGGTTGGGGAGGGACAGAGACTGAATAAAGTGAAAACCTGCATTTTTGGAGAAGCAGGTTCTCAACTGACTCCAAATGATGCAATGCTTCCAAACAAACTGCTTTATACCCTGCTCCCAAATGGAAGCAATGGTATAAAATTATATTGAAATTTAAAATAGTTACTCTTTATTATGAGAGCATTATAACCACATTACAAAAAAATTAGACCAGCAGAAAACCTTAGAAAATCTGCCTGAAATGCAGCACCCTAACACAACCAGTGTTCCTATTCTATATTCTTGCAGCCTTAGTCACATAAGTCCAAACTTTTAAAAAACGTAACGGTAGGCACGATTTCATCACATTTCACTTGTTCCATATCTGCACTCCCATCACCTTTGAGACCCTTAATACTCTAAGTACATAAATTCACTTAACCTAAACACCAGGGAAACTCTCCTCTCCTTTTTGTTCTCCTTTTCCACTCATACATAATGGTTGCATTAAGAGTCAACCGGACTTCAGTGAAAAGCTGGTAATACTCATTACTGACGGGCCATTCTCCCAGGACATCCATCAGCACAGAGAAGACAAATGGTACCGACACGATGTGTGGCGCAGTGATGAGATCCAAGCTTACGGGCTGGCGTGCATGACTTAGAGCGAGTGATCGACAGAAACAAATTCAGGTCAGAGCATGCACTACCGGGAAGACTAAAGACCCTTCCGAACATTACTGAATTTTAGGAAACTGATAAGCAACATTTTTCTAATGTTACCTAATGGTTCATACTTCCACTGTTGTGCAGTTCTAACGGCTCATCGTTTAAATTACGAAATTATAAAATGAGTTCAGTAGGGTATTTATTTCTAAAGAGTGCGGGCGATATGAATAATCCTCTCAGGGGTGCTTATCAGCACGACGACCCCCGCACCCCCCGCCCGGACCCCTCATGCACTGCAGCCAGCTCCTGTGTCCTGTCCCACCACACGGGCGCTCCTGGGAGGCCTGGGAGCGCATCCCGCCTCTGCTGCGGTCTGGCTTCCCTCTGACCCGCCCCCCCACGGTGCTGTCAGGGTGACTCTGATGGGCTGTATCCCATCTGATCACACTCTGCCTTGTCTTTCAGTTGCCCCCTACTGCCTTCCAATCTGCCATCAGACTCCTTGGCGCGTCAGACAAGGCCCTTCCTCCGCACCTCTCGCCACCAGCTTCCTTGCACTCTGTGCTCAGCTGTCACAGTTAATCCCAGCTCCCGCGCTCATGTTCTCACTTGTGCCTCTGCACAAACTATGCTCTGGGGCTGGGACACTTCGACCTTCCCTTGCCTCCCACCTGGTAAAAATCTGCCTTGTTCTTTTAAGTCTCAACTCAGTGCCACTTCCACTAGGACCTATTTCAACGGATGCCCCTTATTTCGTCCTTCCATTAGATGACGGTCCTGGGAACAGGCCCCGCGGCTTCTCCCGCGTGCTGAGTGCTGGGCGGCGCAGAGAGCCGATGCCCAGCGACCGCCTGCCTCCGAGCGCGGAGCCGGCACACAGCCTGCTGCCCGGGACGGGCGGGGAGTTCTCTGTTGAACGGAATACGTGAACGAACCTTCTGAGAAGGTCCTCGGTAATTTGGCCTGGATAGGAACTGAGATGCACGTGCTTAGGTTAAATTCGGTCTGGAGGAAGTCAGCCCCCAGTACAACACCTTCTTAGTGGCAGACAGTTGTGCACATCGAAGAAGACTTGCTCATAAAAATTACAGGACGCTGGTACCCGGCGCTGACCTACTGGCATTCACATAAGTAGTAAATGATCTACTTACAACGACTATTTCCTATTCTCTAACAGTTCTCAACAAACTCTTGTTGGCTGAGTGAGTGTAATGGCTACCACTGGGAAAAGAGAAAATTGGGGGGTGAGACTGGAGAAAAACACAGTATTTGCATAGTCTACGTTATTTAATGTTTGTTTCTATATTGTTTAATGCACTAAAACTTTCTTGAAAATACGTTGTTAAGTAGAATGTTAAATCTGCCTACCACATGACTAACAGAAAGTTACCTTTCCCTCTCTCAGGCCTATTCTTGGACATAGCTTACAGAAATTACTTGGCTATCACACAAAATTCTGGAAAGAATACTCAAAACAGAATCATCCAATCCTCGGAAAAAGTGAGATAAGTCATAGTTGGAGGAACTCATGATTTAGAGGAAAATTACTGCTAATACACGTTTAGCTAAGAGCACAGGAAAATAACCAGTGCATCTTAAAGAGAATTGATCTGATTTATCATTTAAGTATAATTATCACCAAAGTTCCAATATCTTTATTATGTTTTCCTCACAAAGCATTACTAAAGACATAGGCATGTCTTTTTAAAGAAGATTTTATTTATTTATTTGACAGAGAGAGCAAGTGAGCACAAGCAGGGGGAATGGCAGAGGCAGACGGAGAAGCAGGCTCCCGCCTGATGCGGGGCTCGATCCCAGGCCATGGGATCATGACCTGAGGCGAAGGCAGCCACTGAGCCAAATGAGGCACCCAGGCATCTGGCATATCAATTTTTAAAGAAGATTTATGTATTGTAGAGAGCAAGCACGAGTGGGAGGGACAGAGGGACAGAGAATCACAAGAGGACTGCACACTGAGCATGGACCCCGACCTGGGACTCGATCCCAGGACCCAGAGATCCTGACCTGAGCTGAAACCAAGGGTCGGATGCTTAACTGACTGAGCACCCAGGCGCCCCCGGCGTATCCGTTTTCACAGCAGTGTGTGCTGGAGTACCTGCCCGGTCACTGCCTGTGCTGCCCGCATGCAGCAGTTTCATCTCCTAGCTCTGCGCGACCGCAGCCGCTTGCTCCACGCTCCGGAGCACAGCCAGCCCACCACCCGCCACCCCTGCCACGCTGCCCCACAGCTCTGACAGGTGCGGTTGGGGGGGGGAGCTCCCAATCACCTCTGCACTCCCTTCCCCTCACAGGGCGAAAGCTGCTGTATTCCTGTCATTATTCAGACATGTATATTGTTTAAACTGCCCCACCTTTCATCAGGGAGTTGCAAAAGACCTTTAATCCTACATAAAGCCTCCTTCTCTATTACAAATACTGTGATTTTTTTTCTCTGAATAGTTTCACTGATTTTCATTATGAATTCATTAAGCAAATAAATGCAAGAAGTCATCCAAAGAAACATTGATTTGGCGCCTATGAAGCGGCAGAGGATAAGCCAGACATCAGGGATCCACAGAGATGGTAGCCCAGCCCCCCTCTCCCTGGGAACTCCCAGGCCAGAGAGAATAAACATCGCACTCCAGCTGCGGTCAACACAGGTGCAAGTGTGCACCGTTGCAATAGCAAAGGGGCCACTACTGAGACCTCCAAGAGGGCTTTCCAGGATGGGACTTTGGTGAGGCATCAAAGTTAGAGGTAATGTTAGGAGATCTCCTAAATAAGTATTACTGACCCAGATTCTAGGACCATAAGGTTTCTGGCTTTCAGATACGCCGTGTAAATGCCTGGATGACCTTTCAGGTCTGTGAGGTCAGCTATTCTACCCAGCTCACCTCTACCTGGTCCCTATCTGTCTTCCTTTGAATTATCCTACTTTGGGAAGAATTAATCCCTTTTCTTTCATCCTCTGACCCAGCCATTTCCCCGCATTCTTTGTGTCTTTATCACCAAGCGGGATCTCTCTGTCTCATCTCACCTTGAAACAACAGCAAACAGTTTGACTCAAGGGATGGTCAACTTCTGCAACCTTTGTCCTCTAGAATGTGGCATATTATACATACCTCATGCTTCATGTCCCCGTGAAAATAACACAGATCCTAGAGCTGAGTTCACTCACCTTATCTAAGTTGTTCATTACTGCCTAGTACAACATGAAAATAATCTTCTGAAGATTTAAAACATTTAAAGAAATATTGATCACCCAGTAATTAAAATCAAGATGCCACAGGGACATGCTAAATTTAAAATAGAAGTTGCTGATATGGTGTCAAAACTACAAATTTCATTCACCTTATGTGTCACCCATTCATCTACTTAAACCACACTTCAAAAGAGGTTAGAGTAAGTCCCTAATTGGAAGTTACCCAACTAATATCTTAGGAAACCGAGTGCCATATTCATGGTCACCTTTGCTATCTAGATTCATTGGGAGTCGCCAAAATGTGGATTTCAGTTCAGGACCAGCCAAGCCAAGTCTGAGTTATATGGTGACTCCGGGATCATGTCGTCTTCTCTAGCTCACTGAGAGATGATCTGTGTTCAGAGGGAAGCCTGTATTTTAGAACCAGGAGACAATACAACCTGCTCTGGGAATTCCGGACTGGAGGTAGAGAAGATTCATTTGAAAATGCTAAACAAAGGTGAGGACAGTAAAAACAAGGAACAAAAGTACTCTGACTTTGGGTCCACTTGGGCTCACCGGAAAATTCTGAAAATACACGTTTTCTTACTAATAACATATATGACCTTCCTGCCCAAGTACAGAAATCGATCCCTGAGGATGAGCAGATCTCACTGGAAGTACCACAGTGAGAAAAGGGCAGACCTAAATTTTATCCGAGATTAGAAGGTGCCTATGGTTTCTGTTTTAGGGGTACATGAATAATGGCTTAATTTTTCAAGTTAAAAAATATATTTTAGCACATGTATTTTAGTAGGGGAACTTGTTTACCCTTTCAAGTAATAATTGGCTTTGAAGCTTTGGTAACAAAGCTATGAATAAGCACTTTCCTTTAAAGTTTTAAAAGATGAGGCCACTCGGAGAGAACAAGCTAGTTAAACATACTAGGGCCTCTCCCTCTTTAAATCATGTTCCCTGCTCAGCTTTTATAATTGCAATGATCGTCATACCTTTTATGAACTACTTCACGATTACTTCACTTTATTTTCAACCAGCAGTAGGAATATCATCTAGGCTTATCAACTCAATAATAAAATTTTACTACAGGCTCAGTAGGTCAACTTAGGACATTAAAAACACGCTCATTTAGAGCTCAGTTAGCAGTGAGGATGCTCATAGGTGTTTTATCACTTGAGATACAGCAAGTCTTTTTACCAAGAATTTTCTTTCAGGTCGTTTAAATGTATGTAAATACTTACACTGCAATTTAAAATATTGCCATACGTCAGAATACTGACATACTTGTTCAGATCTAAAACAACAGAGCTACTACTTTATGAACGCTATCTGCCCAGGGCTGCAAAATGTATGCTTCTGTATGTAAAGGATCCTTGATACGGCTCATCACCACTCCCACCCCAAAGAAAACCCCCAACAACAAGACCTCTCTCTACTGGTAATGTTAGAGCTGGATCAGAAAGACGGGACATGGGGCACCAGGGTGGCTCAGTGGGTTAAGCATCTGCCTTCGGCTCAGGTCATGATCCCCGGGTCCTGGGATCGAGCCCCACATCGGGCTCTCTGCTCAGTGGGGAGCCTGCTTCTCCCTCTGCCTGCCCCTCTCCCCACTTGTGCATGATTTCTGACACATAAATGAATAAAATTACAAACACACAAAAAAGGACATTACTAACACATAGAAACTGCTAAGATATAACAGGTGGGACAACATGAAAAATCAAAGACCAAAAGAAAACCATTAAAAAAGCAATACCAGGGGCACCTGAGTGGCTCAGTGGGTTAAGCCTATGCCTTCGGCTCAGGTCATGATCTCAGGGTCCTAGAATCGAGCCCTGAATTGGGCTCTCTGCTCAGCAGGGAGTCTGCTTCCCTCTCTCTGCCTACTTGTGATTTCTGTCTGTCAAATAAATAAATAAAATCTTAAAAAAAAAAAAGTAGTACGCAAAGTAAAACTTTTAAAGGAGCTGTAGTCAGGTGCGGACAGAAGTCAACAGGGGAGACGTTCAACAGAAATAGAAGGCACCAACTTTAGAATCCAGGAAGCCAAGAAGAGTCTAGGAGAGAATTCATTTTCACAGAGCAAGAGTCAGATTTTGCAAACTCTAGTCAAAACCTGAAAAGTTTAAATGTCTACCTGTATCTGTACTTTTAAACTAGATACTTAAAAAAAAAAAAAAAAAAAAAAAAAAGCCTAACCCACAATTTAGAGTTACAGAACATCAAAAGCCAGGAGCAGAAAGGACAACCAGCCAACGGGAGGTTGGCCGGAGACTCTTCCCTTCTTGCGCAGAGGTCCCTGCGACAGGCCCGCGCAGAAGAGAGCACAGAGCGGCCCCGGGCCCAGCACAGGGCAGCACAGGAGCCCTGGGGAGCTTAGCTGCTAGGCTGGTGCTGGAGGCAACGACGTGTTTGTTTCAGCAACAGATTCCCTATTTTGCTGCCCGACAGCCGGAACCGTTGCTCTGTATCATCAGCACCGCAGCTGGACCACATCCGGGGCCGCAGGAATCACAGCGATCCTTTCCAGAGTTCTCGCTACGGCCACCGCTACTGCGAACGCGCACACGCGCTCCTCCCTGTCATCCTCCCGGCCGGGCCGTGAGGAAGGCCCACGCTTGCCCTCTCGGAGCAGCTCAGGAACCTGCCGCTGGGGTCCAGCTCTGGGTCCGTCTCCCTTTGGAGCCCCGCCTCTTCGCCAGCGTGGAAGGCACGATGTGGGCAGTAAAAGTTGACCCTGGCTGCTGGCTTGTCGCCCAAGTTCTGCACCACATGCGATGTAGCACACGACAAACACATCCTGGGCTACAGCACACACATGCACACACTTAGGAAATGGCGTGTGCACACCTCGACCACGCAAAGGTACAAAAGCGGCTATGATGAAAGCTTACGGGGGCTCAAGTGTCTTCCAATGTCTACACACTTGCTTCAATCTGAGACACAAAGCTCCCATCAGAAAGTCCCTGAAACGAAGAGTGGCCGAGTAGGATGCCTTCTGCTCCCTTTCAGATTACAATGTGCTCCAGGCCTAGAACCACTGAGTTACGTTTCAGTAAGCACAAAACCAATGATCAAAAATACTAAGATGTAAATGAAAAACATCCATGCTATGTAAAGAACTTCTTACTTTTGTGCCAAAAAAACACGCATAAGAAGTTGTCAGACGGCTTTCATTCTGGTGCCCTGGTTTCACCCTATGATTTACCCCGAGTCAGGAGTCACGAGTCGGGAACTGCCGACTGCCTCTGCCCCCAATTTGCTGTCTTTGGGTACACAAATCCCTTCACTATTCAGCACCCCGATATCAAACGGGAATAGCATCTGTTCTGCTAATCTCACTAACTTGAAGTGAGTGTTTGGCGGAAGTACTGATGCCATATCTGTGGGGGGACTTATTACTGACCGGGTGCCGTGGTGTTGGGTGCTACTTAATCGGGGGAGGGTCTGGGCCCACGTGTGCATGTGCTACTGTTAACTTTTTCAAACTGCGGTCAGACTTTGAGTGACATACTCTTCGAGCCTCATAACCAGCCTGGAAAGGAGGAGGACAGCATTGTTAGATGAGAAAGTTAGGTGACTCTATGGTTAGCCTTAATTCACACAGCGAGTATGGACAGAGCCCAAAATAGAATTTTCCCAATTCCTAATAGTTCTTTTTTTTTTTTTTTTCCTCTCCCTTGTTGACTCGACAGGGAAGCCCAGGAGTTAGGAGGATGGGTCAAGGAGGACTGAGCCTTCAATCTAACAAAGGTGCAAACATTCCGGACTGATGATCTGGAGGAAACAGTTCTTTCCTGACCTGCAGCTGGGAGTTGTGGGATCAGCCCACATACCTTGATTTCCGGGAGCTGCATCACCTCAGGAAAGACTTCGATGCAGTTCGAATGAGCAATCACGGTGTGCAGGCGCCGGCAATGCATGACGGTCGTCGGGATTGCTTTCAGCTTATTCCCACTGATGTCGATTTCTTCAAGCTCCTCCAGTTTCGCCATTTTACTAAAAAAGAGAAAATCCAAGCGGGAGGGGGCCAAGAAAGAATCATAAGGCAATATAAGAAAAAAATAATACATATGAGAATAAAAAGGGAATTTGCTAGGAGTCTGAAGATTCTTTAAAGGATGACGTGTATAATATACACTGTGTTAACTATACCAGAATTACAAAAAAGAGATTCGCTTGTAGTAGCCATTTTAACAAACAGGCCCATTTTTCACTACTGTTTGCGTGTTGAAGTGCTTTAACACCTCCTTTTGTACTACAGAACAGATACTAACTTCAACTCTTCAAATGAAACCAAAACAGGAAAATGGTGTCCCTTTCCTTTAAAACTCTGTGTGTGAATTAAGGTATCCCAGCAAGAATCACTAAGCTACGTAGCTTAGTCCAAACGCCAATAAAAATCCTACTCAGGTGGGTCAAAAGCCAGTGTAAGTGCTTTAAAAGAACTCAGTCTGAGAAGGATTTCTTTGTACTGCACTGAGAACTCCAGGGAGTGTAGAGGAGAACGGGGCTCTAGATCACATGAAGGTGTGCTCTCTTCTAAAACCCTACTCCCCAAATTCCTCCGACATCATTCGTGATGGTAGGATGGTGGGGAATATCATCTGGATCCTTTCTTGACATTCCGGTGGTGCCCAAGTTCAAGCTAGTCCCAAAAGAAATTTTTCCCACCTCCCATTAAACATCTATAAAAGCAGACTCTAACTTCGCTTTAATAACATGCCCTAATGTATCAAACACTTTTGTTTAAGAATGTCTTTTATCGTTCAATCTTAATCTAATAGTGATCGTCATCATAATAATAATTATAGTAACTGAATGAAGAAAATTTCAGTTAGGGTTTCTTGCCTTTTCTGTAAATCTGGAGGAAATAACCTTCTACCCCTGCAATCCTATAACAGCATCTACCACCCCTCGGACTCTTTCTATCACTGGTGGTGCTGGATCTCAAAAATCATAGGATTCCCAGTGAGTGTTATAACCTGAATCATTTAGTTTACAACTGTCGATACCTCCTCTGTTCATTATGGCTGCAAGTGTCCTAATAAACCTTTAAAAAATTGAGCAAGAAATCCTTGTATTACTTTTCTTCCTGTCATCTCACAAATATAAAGGCTATCTTATGTGCTTATCTTGATAACAAATATATGCTGGAGATACAGTAAGAACTAAGTTTTTATCTGACGACATCAGGTCCTTGGATATCCCAAGCAGCTGACACAGCGTCAGGTGTGCTATGTATACTACACACGTGGATACAGATGGAATCCAGCTCCCACTGCCTGAATCTGGGAGACTATTCCTTTTTGGAAAGAAATATGGAGAAATCAATGAGTAATGGGGCATGAAAATGACCGAAAGTATAGAAATCAGGCCCCAGAGAGAAAAAATTAAAGAAGTTTCTATCCGTCAACACACAAAGGCAGTGCTCAAAGGGCCAGACCGCTGGAACGTGTTCTTGGTTCGGCAGCCATCTGCCAAGTGCCGACCCCAGGCCAGCGCTCACCGGAGACGTGGGCCTGATGGGGACCAATCACAGCTCTGACTCTTAAGGAACTGGGGGTCCTCGGGGGAGTTCCTGAGCCACATCACAATCCCCAGGGAGACCGAAATTACATCAGAATGTATTTTTATGAGGTGCGTAAAAAAATTCTCTGTATTTAGGCTGATTCTAACTGGCATGGGTCACGGCATCAAAATTTGAGTTGATGATCATTTCCCCTGCAGGGCTTGTCCACCGTCTCAAATAGGACCATGAGTCCTTTTGGAGATATAATTGTTATGTGATGACCATGTTTTCCTTCAAAAATATCATCTCCTTGGGGCACCTGGGTGGCTCAGTGGGTTAAGCATCTGCCTTCGGCTCAGGTCATGATCTCAGGGTCCTGGGATTGAGCCCAGCATCGGACTCTCTGCTCAGCAGGGAGCCTGCTTCCCCCTCTCTCTCTCTGCCTGCCTCTCTGCCTACTTGTGATCTCTCTCTCTGTCAAATAAATAAATAAAATCTTCAAAAAAAAATCATCTCCTCATTCCAGAGTAAAATACTATGTATACAGTAAAAGTACATAGAAGTAAAGTACACAGAAGGAAAAGGGTTTAATCATTAACATCAAATGAGAGGAAAAAGTAAAGAAATAAAGATATACGACAACAACAACAAAAAAACAGAGTAGTACTGGAAGTCAATGCATATTTGCAATGTAGAGTAAGGTTTCAATAGATTCGTAGCCTTGATGGCAGTGAAAGGAAGTTGTGCCAATGCTTTGCTTTGTCCCAGGGCAGCGCTGTAGTTAGCAGCAGAACACCAGAGAGGTTAGCGTTTGCTTCTTTGATGTGTGGGTGTGTGTCCAAGTCCTGACTTGTTAGATGGACAAATGCCAATGACACGGAAAGCGGAGTAAATCCTTCCCAGGCTCAGTGTGGGGATTTAGTCAAAGTTAGACGCAACGCCGCTGCTCCCCAAAATTAGAAGTTCACATTACAACAGAATTAAAATTGGAATATTCTGAGAGCCATAAATTATTTATAATGCCACAGGGTGTCTGTGGTTGCACAGACCACCGCTGCTTTTTACACCACAGCACAAATATACAAGCTGGGAGCTGATTAAGAACCGTCAGGCATCCTGCTTTATGTTCTAACTCCCAAACACCATATTAGGGTAATTTTAAAAAAATAAATTGGTTAAAAAGAGCCAACAGGAAAAAACACTCCCATGAAGCGACATGCCTTATTTCAAAATCACAAGTGACATCGTAGTGATTGGGGCTTTGGACGCATTCATATTAGAAAAACGACCACATCCCTCTTTAGGGAAACATTACTTGTGGCTTGGATGAAAGACAGCTGTGAACAAGGTGCGGAGGAATGAGCCTCACACATCTGGGAAATAAACATTTTATCTTTTGCCTTTCCATCTATGCGTCCATTTTCAGACATGCCATGGAGAACGTCCCTCAGGGATCTTCTTACCTTGCTGGGAAACTCTGAAGCCGGTTGTAGGCCATGTGGAGGATCTTTAGATGGGGGTGTCCTGTCAGCAAGGGCACGCATTTGTCCGTGAGGCTGTTATTGGTCAGATAGAGCTCCTGTAAGATGCTGTTCGTCTCTTCAGAAAGAGTGGCCGGAGGAAGCGTTTCCAGTTTGTTTGCAGATGCGTTCAGGAACCTCAGGCTGCGATAACAAAATGCAACAAAATCCCGCTGATAAGCCAGAGGCCTAGCCCAGAAGCCTCGGCAAATCTAGATGTTTTCTGACTGACAGCGGGCATCCTGGAAACTGTGTTTAGAAACACGAACTTAAAAGTAGGCCCTGCCTTTACCAACAGGCACACGAATATACAACTTCACGAATATCGTCGATGAACCCGGTGACTATATGTGTTAAAAATAAAAAGATAAAAATCAATTTTTATGGAAGCACAAAGGTGAGAGGAAGTAATTAATTTTATAGCTGGTAGGGAGTGGGAGGGAAAGTGATAAGGTGAAGTTACTATTCTGTCTTAAGAGAAAACAATCGCCTATTTTTAAATAAAAGAGCCCTTAGAGTAATAAAACAATTGGACAGGAGGGCCACAATACAACAAAAGCACACGGTGACTACGTCCTGTTCAGTGCGGTGTCCGACCACATCGGACGGACCCGCATTCACAACCACAGGCCACACACTGTGCTCAGGCCGTTCCAGAGGATGCACTACATGAGTCCACGATCATCAAATTCAAACTCGGGCAGAACTACGGTAGGGAGCGTCTGGGAGCCTCAGTCCGTTCCGAGCCGACTCTTGACTTTGGCTCAAGGTCATGATCTCAGGGTTGTGGGATACAGCCCTGATGGGGGCTGCACGCTCAGTGGAGAGTCTGCCTGAGTTTCTCCCTCTCCCTCTGCCCCCCCCACACACATGCACACTCTCGCTCCCTAAAATAAATAAATAAATCTTTTTAAAAAGAACCCGAACAACTAATGTACGCTCCTAGAAGTCAGGGAAGGGAAGTAGTATGGAGAGGGCTTCTAATTTTTCTAATACAATAATGCTTTGGTTCTTGATTTGGGTGCTGGTTACACAAGCATGTTCACGTCATTCGTCAAGGGCTACACATATGATTTGGCTCCTTTTCTGTATTTATATTATACTTCAATAAGATTTACATTAAAATAAACAAACAAGGTGTCTACGGTACCAGGTGTCCAGATGACAGACGGAAGAATAGCTAAAACGTGAAGAATAGTTTTAGATCCTCGCTAACTAAAAATCACATAGTCCTTCCACAGTTACTGTGAAACAGAGATAAACATATAATGCAAAGCTGGAGAACGGAAGCAGAGTCCCTGCTGTGATGAGGCTCCATGCCACTGGGAAGAGAAGGGACAGACAGAACAGGGACTGTGCATGGCTCCTGAGTCCCACAGGGGACCTTCCAGCTTCGCAACAGACCCGAGCCGTGTGGGCTCCGCTGTGAAGCTGCAGCACCCGGAATGTGAGAAGTGGTCTGCCCGTCACACTCTGCACTGTGGTTACCAAGGTCAAAGCCACCTTGGATCCCCACCTGGAAAAGCCTGTTAATGAACCACCTTTCTCTGGTTTCACAATCACTTGGGGTTGAAACCTTCAGCGTCCAATTCAGGACTACTTTGCCATATGGTAGGAAAAAGGAACAAAGTCTTCCTTAAAAAAAGACTATGGAATACGAGGTACAGTTATTTTTAACCTTGGACAAAAAGAAGGCTTTTTATATGGGAGTCATCACCAGGAATTTCATGCCAAGCTCTCAATCCGCCAGTCCTCCCCAATCCTGCAAACCCCCCACACATACTCACACACACACTCCAGTTCCACTACTTGTCTAAGGAAAAGCAGCTTCCCCAAAATAGAACATTTTCCATTAAAGAAACACGTATTCCGTTGACATTTAAAAAAAAAAAAAAAAAAAAAAGGGAAGTTAGAAAGGGCTGTACAGACCATAAATAGTCATGGGAAATTATAGTCATGTGTGCTCCGCAGAAGAAAATAAAGGTCATTCATGCAGTTTCTGAAATGGTTTTGAACTAGGAAGGAAACCAATTTCAGCACCATAGTTCTTCAAAGTATTTTTATGAGTCTGTTTCATTAGGTCCCACTTCTATCACCTGACTTAAATACCCTGGTAAGCGTTGCTTCGGTGAAGGGTTAGAGCAAATTAAAACGTACTGCCCCAAACATCATGGCTGGGGTTGGCTGGGAAACTATACGACAATCTCACTAAAACATAATCATCCAGGCAATATATAGTTCCGGACACGAGAAGAGAGAATTCATGAATGTTTGCATATTTTCAGGCCAGAAGAGGAGGTAATGTTGTTTTGAAAGGAAAAAAGACTGACCAGTAATGCTCACCTTGAAAGTTGCCAAAGGGACTTTGAAAACCGCTCACGACATCTGAATGAAGGGAAGAAAGTGATTTCCAGAGAGACTTTTCCTCTCATCTTGTTGAAATTTGCTGCACTAAAGGAGCTATATACTCTTTGGTGGGAAATTAAGAGGAGGAAAAAAAAAAAAAATCCCACATCTTAAGCCTCCAGGAAATGAAACTAAGTTGAAACTACATGGGCTGGTTCCAGAGGATCTAATTTGAACTGAAAGGCCTGACTGAATCATCTTGTTAGTCAACGGTCAGAGAGCAGAAAATTAGGCTAAGAAGATTTTTGATTATAATGGTCTCAGGAAAATTCAATTCAAAGACCATCTTCTTAAAAATAGAAACACTTGTCCCCCAACCTCACAGTGTTTCAGCGGGAGACAAACTGGACTGGCTTAATGGTCTAGGTGCTGCACTTCCACCAGAAGGAGCAACTACTTTAATTTTCCAAAATTTCTCCAGTTCGGTTAACAGTTTAACTCAAGAACAGGATATCTAACCCCACTCCCTGCTTTTAAAACCTCCAGAAAATTCCAAAAGCACTGAGTTTGGTCTCAACTCAAGATGATGTGATAACCTCCTTGAGCCACTGCCTTCTAGATTTTTGTGATAACCATTTAACAGATAAAAGACCGGTTCACGTGCCAAGAAATGTTTCATCCATATAATCCTCTTCACTAGGCAACCCTCCTCTGCTAAATAGAAAAAAGCAGTAACATATGACTGCTTTCTACTCATCTGTAAGGTGCTATGTGGAGACGACAGCTCTTCCCTATTGTCTATTTCATTCGCTTCTCCCATCATCACATGCCCCCTCTTATTTCACCAAAGACAGAAATGCAAGCCGAGAAAAGTCAACTTACTTGGCAATTATTAAATTGTAATTAATGACAGAGCCAGAAATAAAACCCAGACCTCATTAATCTTAAGAGTCCATGAGTCCCTAAGACATCTCTCCAAAATTCAAATGTTAAAAAACAGTAATATTAAAACATTTTCCCGAGGGGACAATCTCATAGGCCCTTCTCTCCAGAAATGCTGGAGATCAAGCAGGGCACCTGCTGGGTGATGTGAGGACCACATGTGCAAGGTACTTTAAACTCCATTCTTAAGAAAACTTAGTACTCAAAAACTTTTCATAGCAGAAAGTACAAAACTTGCAGTGAAAAAACTCATGTACAGCTCCTGCCCTAAAGCATTTGGAAAATTGCCCACAACAGCAGGGAGACAAATCCACTTCCTGCTTCTTGAGCAACTGCTCTGTTCTTCCTTGGCACAATCTGTCCATTTGCTCTAGTTCATCTAGGTTTTTTTGTTTTGTTTTGTTTTTATTTGTTTGCTTTTTAGTAATTTCCACCACACTCTTCAATTTTACAGCCGAATTCTGTCACTGAAACAAAGCACAGGATTTGGTATCAAAACAGATTTACCTATTTGTAGGTATACTGGGCATTCTGCATTTTTAAAAACATTTTTTATTTTAGAGAGAGAGAAAGAAAGTGCGTGAGCAAGTGGAGGGAGGGGCAGAGGGAGAGGAAGAGAGAATCTCAAGCAGACTCTGGGCTGAGTGTAGCCCAGCACAGGGCTCAATCTCACAACCCTGAGGTCATGACCTGAGCCAAAACCAAGAGTCGATGCTCAACGGACTGGGCCACCCAGGCGCCCCGGCATTCTGCATTTTAATAATTTTTCTAGAGATCAGTACTGGGACTTGTATCCTATTAAAAATGCAAAAGGTTAAGATTCCAAGCCCAGCAAAACTCTTCTACTTTGATACAAAGCCTTGATTTCTGGCTTCTAATGTTCCAGAACTGCGAAACACTCTCAATTCCTTATCATCTGTCTATACAGAACACTTTAAACAATTTCATCTGTCTTCACAAGGCTGACAGTTCTTAAGGGAAGGGCTTTCAAACGTTTGATAGTAACCAAGAGTACAAACTACACTGTACATGACCACCCAGTCCAAATGCAACATATACATGCATAAGTAAAAGTTTCACGGAAGCACTGGGTGGCTCAGTTGGTTAGGCATCCGATTCTTGATTTTGGCTAAGGTCATGAACTCAGAGTTGTGGGACGGAGCCCTGCGTTGGGCTCTGCACTCAGCCGAGTCTGCTTGTCCCTCTCCCTCTCTTCCTCCCCCCACCCACTGGCTTGCTCTCTCTCTCTAAAATAAATAAATAAAGAAAGAAAATCTTGGGTTGCCTGGGTGGCACAGTTGCTTAAACACATGACTCTTGGTTTCGGCTCAGGTCATGATCTCAGGGTCGTGAGACTGGGCTCCATGTTGGGCTCTGCTCTCAGCCCAGTCTGCTTGAGATTCTCTCTCTCTCTGCCACTTCTGCTTTTGTGCTCTCTCTGAAATAAATAAAATCTTTTTAAAATAAATAAAATCTTTTTTAAAAAGTAAAAAAAAAAAAAAAAAGTTTCACAATCACAACTTAACCTAACTCTAACAATATTTTCTAACCTACTTAATTTTTTCAAGTGCTGGTAGAAACCCACGAAATTAATGTTATACCCCACTAATCAATTTGAAAAAAGAGCCACAATTATTAATTGCCTAGCAACACCACCTAATAGTGGGGATTCCAACTGAAGAAAAAGTGCATACAGTCTAACAGAATTATCATTTGGAAGGTGTGAAAATCTGCCTGGCTACATGGCTACCAGGTAAAGGAACAAAAATTATACACATGAAAGAATTGTTGAGTAAGAACACAAAAAGAATCAGTTTTAAAAAATTAAGTACAATTAATTAAGAATTAATTTAACATTTATGCAATACTACAAATTTATCTATAGACCTTACACCAATTTCGTCTATTATCCCACTGATGTCCTCCTCTATCTGGTCCAGGATCCAACCCAGAATCCCACCTTACATTTTGTCATCGTGCCTCCTAAGCCTCCTTTAGTCAGTCTTCTTTGTCTTAAACAACTTTAACGCTTCTGAAAAGCGTTAGACCATTATTTAGTAGAATCTCTCTCAATTTAGATTTATCTGATGTTTTATCATTAGAATAATGTGGTGCATTTTTGGCAAAAATACAGAGAAGTGATACTGTGCCCTCCTATCAGAAGGTACATGATTCTCAAATTAAACTCCCACATACTCTTATTAAGTAGGTCAGGGTAAGGCTTCAGAATTCAGTGGAATTAAGGATTCAGATGAGTGACCATGCTGAGTCAGCAGAACAGAGGTAAGGGCCAGATTTCTGCATCTTTAATACGTACCCCAGGGCATTCCGAAGACAAACTTGGAGAAACACTGTAATTTTATTCTCAAAATATCAGAACTTCAAAAGTTAGCTCTCTTCGCTTTAACAAAATAGTGTAGGCAACTTAGCTCTTAAAAATGCCAGAAATATCTGTTTGCCAAAAGGCACCAGTTGTCACGGTCAATTGATCACGCTCTCCAAATTCTGTTCCTGTTTAGTCCCCTTGATATTTACACATGTCCTGAGTCACTAAAACTTACAGTCTGTAATGTGACTATTACTCAGGGGATATTTAATAATCACCATGTATTTCATTCGCACATACACTCTCCCCACTCCCACCCCCGAAAGCACTTTCTACTGCTCTAACCAGGGATGAAAACAGACCCTAACGTCCACCAACAACAGGAATCCAAGACTCTCCTTTAAAGGGTCAGCTACGGTTCTGTGATCAGACCAGCCCCCCAGAGTAGCAGCTCCCCCATCATCCGATGAGCAGGCTGCTGTGAGACAGACTGGGAGGGGGTCCTCACTGAGATTTCATGAAGAGAAGGGTGGCCATACCTCATCCGTGAGCTCCGGTGACCCCCGGGGACTATCCACCCCACCCTGCCTGCCCATCTGTTGATAAAAACTAATTATCTGAAACTCCTGGGGGCTTCCATCAAGGAGATCTTTAGCTCTGAGCAAAAAAAAAGAGGTAAGATGAGCAACGGGGACAGTGAGATCTAGATTGGAGTACTGCCAGTTCACCCCAGAGAACCAAATCCCGCCCTCGTCATAAGACACAAAATCACAGCCAACTTCTCGGCAACACACGGTCCATCACATCTCACATCTGTCTACAGTTTTTGAGCTGCCAGTGAAAAGCAAGTCAAAATGAAACTCCAAGATGAATCCAGAGAGTAAACTCATAAGCTAACATTGCTGGTTCAAGCCCTAAGAATCTTAATAAAATTGGTCTCAAGTTTTCTAGGAAGAGTAAGTTACTACTAAAAGTCATCTGATTTAAAGCAGGTTCCCTTCTCTCCTTTGGTTACCACATACCTTCTACCACCAGGTAAGGAAGATTAACATAGACAAGTCTAAAGCTGGAATGCTTAACAGACCACATCACTTAATTAAAACCATGACACTCATGTTTTTCTGACAGTCCCCTTCCAGCTTCCAAGCACAAGCTCCGCTTAGAGCACGAGCTAAACCATTTATAACTTAGGAAGCCGTGTGTTCAGGCCCTCTCCTCAATTACATAATCAAAGACAGAACTGGCCACGGTAATTTATTACCACAAAAGAAATTCTTGAAACAGGGAGCACCTATATATTTTTAAGACTTGTGTTTTGGGGCTAACTGAATGGAAGGAGGACTGAAGTGAGGTTTCATTACTGCCTGAAACTGTTTACCCAACAAATAGCTCCGTATGACCAACAGCAAAGGGCTGTTCTTCTCACACAAGGAGCCTAAATCAAAACCAATGCATCGTTTCCCCTTTTACCCTCTAAAACCCACTTTTTATTCTGGTTTATTGTGTAGTTATTTTAAAGTCTGCATTAGAGGTGAGCCCCTTGAGGGGAATACCGATGTCACTTTTAGTGCCTTGGGGCACCCGGCTCAGTGACTTCAATGCCCTGGCTCAGTGAGCTGTTGGCCTGGACCACGAAAGTGAGAGCAAAACACAACCGAACTCACCTGCAAGACACTTGTCACAGACACTCTGTCCTCAAAACCATCTTTCACATTTTGAAGTTCACGTTTTCTGGATTCATCTGTTCCTACAACTGTCAGTTTTGGTTTATTCTTTCCCCCAAAACTCATCAAACCTAATACACAATATTGCTACATTTTCCTGAATGTAAATTATGCCTTGGTAAAAAAAAATATATATATATATATTTTTTTTTTTAAAAAATTAGATAGAGGGGTGCCTGGGTGGCTCAGTCCGTGAAGCATCTGACTCCTGATTTCAGCTTCTGTCATGATCTTAGGGTTGTGAGATCGAGCCCTACATAGGGCTCTGTGCTGAGCTGAGCAGCGAGTCTGCTTCAGCTTCTCTCTCTCCCTCTGCCCTTCCCCTCACTCTGTGTGTGTGCACTCTCTCTAAATTAAATAAACAAATAAATAAATAAAATTTAGGTAGATTAAACCTCCATTATTTACATTGTGGAATGGGGATAAGTAGAAGTAGTAACCATTTACAAAGCAGTAAATAGTTTAGTGAAAATCATTATCAAATGTTTTGTGTTTCTTGTCTTCCAACTGAAGTAATATAAGGATGTTGATCAAAAAGACATTCATCGGGCACCTGGGTGGCTCAGTCGTTAAGCGTCTGCCTTCGGCTTGGGTCATGATCCTAGAGACCGGGATCAAGCCCCACATTGGGCTCCCTACCTGCTTCTCCCTCCCCCACTCGCTCTGCTTGTGCTCCCTCTCTCTCTGTGTCCGTCAAATACATAAATAAAATCTTAAAAAAAAAACAAAAAACATTCATCAACTTTATACTATCCCTTTCACAAGCCTATCTACTGGAGAGGACCGAAACTCTTGACTCTTCTTTCTGACTCAGAGTCATGCCTAATAATTACACTGTGTTGTGAGGTGGCTATTACGGTGGTTGGAAAACAAAAGCCCTGAAATATGTTTTCTTGAAGAAGTTCATTTCCACCTTCTTCGTTCATTTGCTTTCCCCTCATAAAATAGAGGAGGATGCCTGCTCCTGGTAATTCCGCCGGCCTCCTACCTGGGACTCTGCTGCGCCAGAATTCCACTTCTCATGGCCTGCCCTCCTCCTGCCCTCCTGCCCTCCCGCCCAGAGCCACGGAGCCCGGCGAACACCCGCGCCACAGCTCGCAGGTGGCACCTGGCCAGCCTCGGGAGGGGCGGCTGCACGCCGTCAGCCCGCACCGCCGCGCCGCCGGCCTCCCTGCGACAGCGATGTCCTCCGTCCGAGGCTCAGTTCAGGTCCCTAATTCCCCACGTTGTGCTACCGGACACATTCAGCTCCCACAGTCCTTCCACTTCCGAATTACAGGCTCCGTTGGGAACTGTCGGGGATCTACAGCGCGGGAGAGCCGAGAGGCAAGTGAGCGGCGCCGGGTCACAAAGTCAGCAGTTGGCAGAGTCCCCCGTGGAGGAGGCCGAGCGACAGCCGCCCCACGCAGGGTCTCTTCTGAGCAGAAGCACAGTCTCCCCGACGCCACTCACGAGCTCCCGCTCGGGGACAGCTTTCCCCACCCGCCCCAGCGCCCAGGACAGTCCCTGACTGCTTCCGGATCGCTTCTAGAGAATTAAAAACACACAGAACTGTCCTTTTTAAAAATGAAGAAAGACTCGTGATCTACTGAGAGTCCCAGCGCGATTCCTCTACTCTCTCAGCCACCGGCTTATCAGACTCGGCCAGATTCAGAACGGGTTTGATCTCAGACTCGTAAATCGGATTCTATTTACTTGTTTCTGTAGATTGATCGTAGACGCCCAGGAGAACAAGGAGATTCTCACGATAAACCACACCCGAGTTTTGCCTAGCTGGCCTTAGGGAAGAAAACACGAGGTCCCAGTATCACTTAGAATTGGGAGCAGGGAGGACATTCGATCCTGCAAGGGTCCTGACCACAAAAAACACGTGTCCGTAGCTGCCCACAGACTGTGCACTGCACGGGGGACCCTGGAAAACAGTCTGAGCTCTACGGACCCACTTTACATGGGTTTTTCTTAACTTAATATACTGCTGTATATGTATTTTCTCTAATGATTTTAACACTTCTCTAGCTTACTTTACTGTAAGAATACAGTATATAATACATTTATAGCACACAAAATATTTGGCCGTTTATATTATCAGTCAACAGTAGGTTATTAGCAGTTGACTTTGGGGGAGGCCACAAGTTGTACACGAATTTCTGATTGTGTGGTGGTTGGCGCCCCAACCCCCATGCTGCTCAAGGGTCAGTGGTATTCTGATAGGACTGTAGAAGTAAGAACAATTCTTCAAATGATCTTGGAACATTGCTCCTTTTTTGCCAGGGGAATGATAAAGCACTGGTCAATTACAATTTAACAAGCCCATTTCCTCACAATTCCATTGTTTCTCTGTAACTATTCCAGTAGGAATTCATTATACCTTGCACTAAGTACAAAGAATAAATGTTTTTTAAAAATGAGGAAAAAAGAACAAAAGGAAAAGCAAGGGAAAACTAGAAATGTCCTCTATCCTCATCTGGGCAATGATTATAGGGGCATATATGTAAAAATTCATTGAGCAGTATGCTTGAGAGTTGTACAATTTCTTTGACAATAAGCTATATTTTGATTAGGAAGGTTGGTTTTGTTTTGTTTTTTTTTTAAAGTACACAGAGGAAAAAAAAATGAAAACCCAAGGGTGAAGGTAATATTTAAAATTCCTTAAGTTTCCTTTTGTTCATTAAATAAATATTTGTTGAGCGCCCTACTTTATTCCAGACATGCTGCAAAATGCTGAGGATAACACTCTAATTAAGACACAGTCACTGGACACAGCGTTCATAACCTAATAGTGGGGACAGACAGGTAAACGAGAAATTATATCAGTGTGTGATGAGGATCATGAGAGAAATAAGCATAGGGAGCTTGGTACGCATGGTTGGGTGTCTAATTCACTTTAGGAAAGCAGAGCTTTTTTCACTGATGAAAAAAAAATCACACACGTTGAAAGAGATTTCAAATTTATATTTTAAGGCAGAAAGACCCAGCATAGTTTTCTTCTATTAGAGAACCAGAAAATTAAACCTTACTTTTTTGTCTTTCTCATGAGGTATACTAAAGGTTAAATCCTTCATATCATCCCTAAAGTTATGGTCACTCACTAAAAATAAACATTAGCAGAGGTCAAAATGAGGCAGGCCATGGGGCTGTGAGCATTTTTGTACGATGCCCAAGGGCCCTGAGGCAAACAAGATGTTCCAAAGGAAGGTAACACTCAGTTAACCTAACCCTTTCTTTAATGGAAGTTCTGCATGTGGCAACTCTCCACAGAAAAGAGATCACTGGGTGTTTAAACTAAACTCCCCCTCAAATCAAAACAATGTATTTAACTACTTAGTGACACAAACTATTTAGAAAAAGGTTGTTCTAAAGAAAATAATTTAAATGCAAAGGGAAAACTGTGGTAAATATTTGTAAGGACGACTGGTCAGAAAATAGCAACAGTGAGAGACATTAGCAAACTCTAGGAAAACTATGTCTGTCACCCTGAATCACAAATATGTGAAAGCAAGACCAGAGAATCCTCAGATAATTCAGTCAAGACGGGAGCAGCCTGTACCAGTCACGACCAGGTAGCAAACATGTCCTCATTTGATAGCTACACCTCCACAGCGCACGCCTGTGAACGGCTCAACTCACTTCCCTCCAGAAAGCAGCAAAATTAATGAGGGACCTACAGGATATCCTACCAAAGAGAGAAGTGGCTGGCAAAGCCATTTTCTTGGTAAATCTCAGACAGATAGTCAGAAAATCCACAGGAGGGGCGCCTGGGTGGCTCAGTTGGTTACGTGTCGGCCTTCGGCTCAGGTCATGATCCCGGGGTCCTGGGATTGAGTCCCATGTTGGGTTCCCTACTCAGCGGGGAGTCTGCTTCTCCCCCTCCCTCTGATTCCTCCCCCCTGCTCATGCTCTGTCTCTCTCTCTCTCTCTAATAGATAAATATAGAAAAGAAAAGAAAATCCATACGAATGGTGGGTTTCATACCATGTGAGACAAGAATGCTGAGGGGGCTTCTAGGACGCGGACCTACAACGCAGACAAACAAGCTATTTTACCTGTCGGCCTTCATCAGCAGGTTGGGTGGCAGCTCTAGGAGCTGGTTGTGCTGTACATCCAAGACCTCCACTGAGGTCCTCTCCAGCCTCTCAGGCAGCCTCGTCAGCTGGTTGTGTCCTGCCAGCAGCTTCCGGAGACTACTGTTACAAAATAAGCTGTGCAGGGGGGAAAAGACAGAAGGAGACTTACTTAGCGCTAACCTGGGATAAGGAATGAGAAAACGAGCAGGAGTCGAATACTTAAAACGATCTCTCCAAGGAAACATAAAATTTATTCTGAGCAACTGCAAATTCCTATTAACATAAGCTCAAGCTTGGAGCTCTTTATATTTTGGTACTTTCCATACTGTAAAACAAAAAAAGAAACAAAAGAGGGCAGGAAAAACTATGGACAGGAATATTTAACAATGCAGCTCTACTTAGTAGAAGAGAGAAAAACAAGTTCCATAGATGACCCTGAAGAGAACAGTCCACCCTTGCCAAACTCGGAAGGCGCGCTTGACAAGGCCGCAGGCTTCTTGAGGTAGGGCTCGTGTCCTGTGTTGATGTGGAACACGGGTTTTTTACCCACAGCAGATCCTCAATAAACATAGTCCATCAATTTTTACCTACAGGATCAGCATTAAATAAGGATTCTTCTATCGATCAAACTTTTACAAATGCCAACTGATAGCATGTTACATTTTTCCTCATTTGCATTTCACAGGCACAATATTTCCTCATTTCCTCACTTCCCTAAGTCTGTATATTTTTCTTTTCTCTCTGGTTTAATGCTAGACAAAACAGACCCCTCCCAAAGAGAAGGAAACACACTTAATTCACTGTTTTCTTTTGCGCCTAGAGAGCTGTTTGGAACTCTGTGTTTCTTCTATTGGGTGAGCAGAACCACAACGAATGATGAATACTTTAATCAAACATAAATTGGCTGGATGACCAATTCCGACTTCTGTGACAGTTGTAGAGAATGAAACAGGCCGCAGGTTTCAGCACAGAAATGTGGGAACTGTGGCAAAGCCAAGATTGTACTTTGCATCAGGATCCCTCCGGAGGGAGACCTCAGGCACAGGGCTGTCGAAGGACGAGGCCGCCCCCCCCACCTCCTGCCTTCCACCCTCTGACCTCACTCAGGGACCGCCACAGCCGGTAAAACCACTCCACGTGACTGCTGAACTTTGTTCACCTTAAATATCAAAACTAGATTCTTTGCTCACAGGGATGGAAGCAACCTGTCTCCACGCCGTGACGGCCTGGGCTGCCACGACTGGTGTCTGGCCTGCCTAACTCAGAAGGTCTGGACGCGAATGAGACGGGACCGATGGTCCAGCACGGTCCTTCAGTCACGGTTTTCACAGGGGGGTAGTCTAATTCACCTCGACCGAGTAATTCAGGATTTGGTTCACTAATTTTACTGTCTTACTGGGCCTGGGGTGCAATTTAGGCTTTAGAAGAGAGAATGTGTTATTTACACACACACACACACACACACACACACACACACTTCATCCATAAATAAATGGATAACTGAAAGACAGATGACAAAATCTTTATCTTGATTATTCCAAATAAAAAAGTGATGTTATAACCACAGTAGGAGTCTTAAATGCTAATTACTGGACTTAGCTAAATTCTCCTGGATACCAAGCATTCAAATACTTTATTTTCCTTTTTTTTTTTTTAAGATTTTATTTATTTATTTGACAGAGAGATAGAGCACAAGTGGCAGAGAGGCAGAAGAGGGAGAGGGAGAAGCAGGCTCCCTGTTGAGCAGAGAGCCTGATGTGGGGCTTGATCCCAGGACCCTGGGATCATGACCAGAGCTGAAGGCAGCTGCTTAACCCACTGAGCCACCCAGGCGCCCCTACCTTATTTTCCTTTTAATACATTTCCAGTTCTAAATATTAATTTGTTTTGTCAAATCCTTCACATACATTGCTTAAACAAAGCCTATCAAATCAACTTTTTTTAAAAAAAGATTTTATTTATTTATGTGACAGAGAGATCACAAGTAGGCAGAGAGGCAGGCAGAGAGACAGAAGGGGGAAGCAGACTCCCTGCTGAGAAGAGAGCCTGATGCAGGGCTCGATCCCAGGACGCCGAGATCACGACCCAAGCCAAAGGCAGAGGCTTAACCCATTGAGCCACCCAGGCACCCCTCAAATCAACTTCTAATGAACTGCTGTCTTGCCTGAATAGTAGATCAATGACAGGGCTGGTAGTTTACAATTAAACACCGCAAATAAGAAAACAGCCCATGCTGTTTTTGTCCCACGTGTCACACACGCACGCACGCAAGCACACACACACACACGCACTGTTTAATCCCTTGACAACAGGGCATTTCGAATTTGCTTTGAACAAGCATTTGTTAAGCTCCCCAAACAAGCCTAGACAACGCAGATCAAATCTAAGATTAATTAACTTTGGGGAAAACTGGACAAAATATCTGTTATCTTTACTTAATTGTTGGGTTTGTGTAGACACTATCTTTGTTGCAGCCTACAGTGAAAACAGAGGCCTTAGATGCCATGGGCTGTGATCTGTTGGATGGGCGAGGAGGAAGTAGGGAAGAGAACAGAGAAAACAGAAGAAAGGTAACATTCCAAGATTCTTTTCAACAAATTCTTTTTTCTCATTTCCCTTTTCCCCATTTCCCCCCAAGATAGTAGTCTATCTTGATTTTTGCTGTTTTGTCTTTTGAAAGGGTCTGTCCCAGTGTCACACCGACACACACTGCTATCCACAGGTCACAGCACCAAACCATCGTGATAATGGTGATGGGCTGCCCCAGGTCACGTTAAAAGCTCATTCAATACAAAAAACTGAGCAGAAAGCATTTTCAGACAGACTAAAGTTCCAGGTGTAGCCTATGGCCGAGGAACAAGATAAAATCAACTGAGCTTTCTAGGGATTGAAATGTAACCCAGATTTTTTTTATGAGATCTACATTCTTACGGTGTTAACCAACAGAAATATAATGCAGGCCACATATGTAATGGTAAATTTTCTAGGACCCACATTAAAAATGGCAAAAAGAAACATAATTCTTATACTTTATTTGATCTGATATATCCAAATTATTATTTTAACATGTAATTAACATACAGTACTAGTGAGATATTTTGCATCTACTGGACATTTTGTACGTTAGCACTTCTCAGTTAGGACTAGCCATGTGCTAAGTCTCCAAAGTCACGTGGGACTAGAGGAGCCACACTGGACAGCATGGACACACACTTATATAAGACACATGGCATTTCCATCATCATGGAAAAGTTTACAGGGTAATATGGGAACAGCCTACCTTTTGTTATCAATTGCATGGCTAGTCACTAACAGTCAATAGTATTTTGTACTGAAATTCATTTACCTGAAGATCTTTATCTACGGACACTAGACCTCATGACATGGCTATGTTACAAATCTTGCCATTCAAGTGAAAATTATGAAATAAAAATAATACACATTAAGACAGGAAAGAGAAGGAAAGAAAAGTTCTTGGACTTTGATTCCAAATTTCATAACAAGAGAAACAGAATCTAGTTTGCTTTTTTCTATGTTTAATGATCTAATTATCTTTTTTTCCCCCCCAAAGTTATGTTCAATTAAAACGGAGAGTTATTTGTCGGGGAGGTAGACATGTTAGGTCAACAGACAGAAGTGAAAGATTCTGAAAGAACTGAGATTACAGAGGTGAACGTACTGTTTGCTGAGTTCTCAAATATTGCTTATTTAGAAACATCCCCTAAGCACTGCCCTGTGCAGCTCTGGAAAGCCTAGCTGACAAAGTCTCACCCTTAGTCTTCACCACATGAAGAAAGTCTGTAATTCACAGCCACCACATGAGGTAAAAGATACCAGAAATAAGGTTTTAAAACAAATTTTTTTTAGGAGTTCATAATAACAAGCTAAATTATTTTTAAAAACTGCTTATCTAATTTGCAATACTCTCACCAGATCTGTAACACTCACCGCGCAGGAAGTTCACATATTTGATTATGGCCAATATCCAAAACTTCTAGCTTCCGGCTTTCGCATACCCACTCAGGCACGTTTTCTAAGCAGTTCCTAAATATAAGAATATACAATTTTTTCCTTTGATTGGAATTTGGCCTAAAATATGCTCTGAAACTCAGAATGATTACATAAAATAAATAAAACTTCAAACGAAATACCAAAGTATAGTGAATATTAATCAAAAGGATATGTATATGCCTTTTAATCTAGTAGCAAGATGAAGTGCGACAAGAAAGAAAAAGTAGAAAAGGACACAGTTATGTCATCTCTAAAGTCTTAAAAAAAAAAAAAAAAAGGTCTAATTCCCAGAATTGCTATATTAAGCAGTGTATAAACCTATGCAAGCTTACCGAGAGGATGTCTTATTATTGGAAAAAACAAACAAGTAAACATTCTTCCAATTAAGTGGCATAAAACAGTTTTATTTTTCCAATTTATGTTTTTACTCTTAAAATACTTCTCAACTCCAACAGGTATCATAAAAACACTGCCATACATCATAGATAAAAGGAAAGAAAAGTCACCAGTGAATTGAATGAAACAAGTGAACTAAGCTAATGCTGGCTTTATCATTAAAAGAACTCATCACTTCTTAGACAAAATCTACTAAAATAAGTACCACCCCTATTCATGGATGATTAGCTTTTTCTCTTCCTTCTTAAATATGTGAAATGACCAGGCCCAAAGAATATAAAGCAGTATGTACATTATGAGTGCACTTCTTTAAAAATAGATGAACATTCCATGGAAATATGATGCTTGGGACAGGACTATATCAAAGTGAAAACCGTTGTGATATTAAAGGTGGTGGCATAATGTATGTTTTAAAAATCACGTTAATTTTACCACTGTACTAACTTTTCAGTTAAAATACAGAAAAGGCGGCATTATTTTCTTAGTGTCTGTACAGGTACACATGGTTCTGGCTTTGAAGCCCTGAAGATCGATATACTTAATTATTTTATTTTATAAAAGTTAACCCCTACGACATCTTTGTAAGATAGGAGAGTGAAAGTCCCTCTCACTATAAAGAACCTTAATACATAGCAATAAAACTCTTATCAGTGATAAAAATAACCTGGAACTTTGAACGTGAGGGCGTAGTAAACACCATGATGGGTAACAGCTCAGTTCCTGTAGGTAACATACTCACATAAGAGGAGGAGGGTGAAATGCTCAGAGCTATGTCAGGGGAATCGGGTTTTCTCAGAGAAAGTCTTATAGTTGGGGCAGCAAATGAGGCAGAGAGGGTTGCACAGAAGATTCTGGACAGGAGAATTATAAAGAAAGATGGGTAGCATTTAAGTGGCAGAATTCAGGGAAAAGCAAGACAGGGTTTCCAATTCAGTCTCACTTAGGGATTTCAGTGGGAACCATTTGCCAGTTACATCCTATAAATAAAAGGAGAATAGATTTACTCTATGGCCAACTCTGAAAGAAATCTGTTCAAAATACTTCTATAGACCCATGTATGCAAACCCACTGTAGTACTGTTCTTATTTAAAGGATGAAGATACCAGAATTCAAGACTGTTAAAAAAAGTAATCAGGGGAAATCTGACTTCAAGTTTATTAAACAAAATTGACATGAAATTAGTAGAAAATTCATGCAGCACTATTCATAAAGTATTTTATAATTACAAATCTCTGGTAAAATTGTAATTGGAATAATTCTGACACTTTCTTAAATAATTCTGATTGAGAGCCTCATTAAAATAACTAGGTTTGTGTATTTTTATAACTAAAGGCAATTCTGCAGCTGACCAATTACATGGCGGTTGTGTTGGACTTTGCACACCCATATAAGTTAACACTTGTTACACTGAATGGGCCACAAGCCCCCATGTTCTGCGGTTGTTCAGACAATTTTGGATATTTCCTGTGGAGTTAAGGTAAAAGTTTCAGTTTTAGTTTGTTAAGATTATTAAAGTCTAATTTGTATAAATACATGCTTTATGGCTTCAAGAAAAAGTCTACTATAGTATTTGTGGGACCTGGAGTAAACATGACACCTTGCAGTGGTGAATTTGTATAAAAGGTGAGATGGTCAGCTTGTTGGCAAATAAGCTGAGAAACGTGAGCAGGCTGGATGGAGATCCTACTTTGGCAGGCTTAGCTGCTACTTTCTAACGTCTCTTGGCAAAAAGATGTAGGTGCAAAGTAAGAGGGAAGGAGAAAGAAAATCAAAGATAGCACAATACTTTAAAAATGAAATTAATATCATTTCAGAGAAAGACTGAAGATATGGTTAATTTAATTAAAAAATTTCTGGACCTTCCAACCATATGACACTCAACTCACTAATCTTTCAGGCCCGAACATGGTGGTCAAATTGGTGTCCACACGGATGTAACACCTTGATTCTTCTATTTTCAACTATAGCACACAAACACATTTTAACTAACAGATATTTACGTACATTTTTGAGAGGGTAAGTAAAAACTATGAATTTAATTTGTAGTATTTACCATCAAAATATATAAGAAGTTTTTAGGCATAAGCTCAGACAGGATGATCTAAATAACTTCAAGCAGACTCTTGGCGAGCTCTAGGCCTTGGCTTCTTACCTTGAAACATCCATGTAGGACAGATAACTTGGAACTGGGTAAACATCCAATTGAACAAGTTCTAAGAGGCAAAGAAAAAAACACAAAGACATGATCATTCGAGTCACACAGAGACTCTTTTTGTATATAAAACCTCATCACTGTGCTTTATTCACCATTGTTTAGGTTAGGAAGTACAATACATCCATTTGTTAAACTTGGAAACTACAGGGAAGTACAGAGAACTCCCCATTTAGTCACAAGATCTTATTCAGAGATCGAAATAAATCACTCCTTCTACTCTCCTACCTTTCCCCCACCACTCACTGTGGCTCTCTTCTTGTTATGTTTGCTGAACGGTACCTGGAACACGAACTGTATGAACACACTTTGGTAAATCTGAAATTCCTTCCATAAAACCTTATGCATCTGGCTTTTGTCTTCTTTATTCTACTGAAACCATACTCTTGAGGGTCACAGATGACTTCTACTCAAACCTGAAACCCTTTCCTTAAAACTGTATGAAACAGGACACCACCGTCCGCCTAAGGCTTCGTCTCTCAGAGTGGCTTCAAGACGTCCTTCTGTTTCTGCGAACACTCGCCCTGTAATTCACCAGTCTGGCGTCCGGCTGGCTGCCCGCCGTGCACTAGCGGGAGGGCCTTCTAAGCGGACTCCTGCTACCAGCGCCCTTCTCTTTTCCAGTCACCTTACTTCCACCGTTGCAGGCACCACCTCTGAACAGATGAGCCTCAAACCAACATCTGTAGACCTGACTGCAAGTTCCCATTTGCTCCCACGAAAACCATTACAGGGATGGCGATTAACACGGTGGCAAGGGCTCTTCTCTTCTCCCATAAATGCACCCTGTACACTGCTCTCACCGGAACAGTGTCACAGCATCACCTCCTCCACTTGAGAACCTCCATGGACCTTCTGTAGTGCACGGCCCTAGCTTCAAAGCGTCACCACCTGACTCCAAGCCACGCATCCCATAACCACTTCCCACCATTGTCCAGGGGCGACCTAGGAGTTCAGAATTCCCTGTCTTCCCCCATCTGCTGAACAGCCACGTTCAGATTCTTTCCCCTTCAATAACCACTTGGTGCCTCCTGGCCATCCAAGCCCGGTAACCCTCAGCGACTTGTAGCTATCTGACGTTTGGCTTGTTTTTTTCCTGTGAGTTGACAATAAATTCATTTTAAGAAAAGGGGGGAAATCCCCTATCCTTTAGAACTCGGGCACTACACTATTCATAGAACCAGTGCCTGATAAACAATTGTTCAACCTGCGGTACTAAATACTTATTTTTATTCAGTTTTCTGATTGCAGGGAACTGAAATCTTCACTTGAGTAACACAGGTCCATAAGATCTTTTCTTTTTAGAATGGTTATGATTTCCAGATTCTGAAGAAGAGAGCTCATTAAATGAGTAAGACTCCTGATCTGTGGTGTCCCTGTGGGTATATAATTCAGGTATCTCTGAGGATTAGCTCCTTTGTTAGTGGAGCATGAAATATGAGACCCTGAACAGAGTCCAACATGGACCTTCCTTTCATTTTCACTCTCCCATATTAAATCGTATTCCAGATTTACCATCCTAACAGCGTAGTCCAAGAAATAGTTTATTAAGACCTTTTGAGCAGAGGACCCAGAGCAAAAGTGGGGGGAGTAACTTACCTAAATATCACCATATGAGAAAAATAAGTTGAGACCTATAAAATCTTTCGTTTTGGTTCTTTTATGATTTTTACCTCAGCAAAATCTGACACTTATTTTATTAAACGTGCAAAGTAGAAATCAGAGTGAGGCAGAGATGATGGCGTGGAGTCAACTCCTGGAAGCAGAAGAGAAACTTTGATGTGGTCCACATCACATACCGTTAGAAGCGGCATAGAGCGCTTTTAGGAAATAGCCACAGATGTTTAATGTCACCAGCTGATTCCTTTCACAGTGTAAAACTTCAATGTTGTTGAAAATCATGGCATCGAGATCCCCAAGCTTGTTGTCGCGCAGATCGAGCTGAGTGACGTGCTGGAGAAAGTCCACTTCATCTGCTATTAGTCTCCTAATTACGTTGAGTCTTGAGGACAAAGGACACAGAGACTATAATTAACCGCAGTGCTATAAATAAGTGGCCACACCCTAACATGCCGAGGTAAGGAGAAGCCTCCCTATATTACAGTCCTCCAGGATTTCTTTAATCTCTACATCTGGACTTCCTTAACTGGCCAGATTCCTTGGTTATTTTTAGCCTCAACCCCAGGAAGGTCTTGATCTTGACAATATATTCTGAAACCCAATTTGGAACACTTAGGCTGGAAGAGAAGCACATACATTGATTTTTGCCTTAATTCATTTTAAGAGGGAAAAAAAATCCACTTAATCCTTTATTTTCCAAGAATTGGGTTGAAAGAGCACAAGAAACGGAACCTAGGACAACCTGTTAGGCACATTAGAACTACACTGAATATTTAAGGAAGGAGAAAGGATTAGTGAGCAGGGAGATGAGTAGTTCATATAGGACAGAATTTAAGGGACAACTTGGCTGGGGCTGGGAAGGGGCGGGGGGTGGGTGTGTATGGAAATGAACGGGAGCCACATATGCACCAGAGGTAAGGATGCAAACTTCTGGATTTCCGGCTGGCTTCGGATCAAGGACTGATTACCAAAACCATCTCCATCATTAAAATACTACTTGAGGGCGCCCGTGCGACTCAGTCGGTTAAATGTCCGACTCTTGATCTCAGCTTAGGTCTTTGATTTTAGGGTTGGGAGTTCAAGCCCCATGTTGGGCTCCACAAAATAAATAAATTAATTAAAAACACAAAATATTGCTTGAAAGAACAAAGCACAGAAAATACTCTGGCATCTAGGATTTGCTGAGAAATTACAAAACAAAGGACCAAACAATGGGATCAACAAATCTAGGACAGAGCAAGGCACAGGGAAAACTGGCAGAAGCTTGGCCAAGAGAACTCGCTGGAACAGACTGAAGGTGCTGTGGGCGGGTTGCCGAGAAGATAACGGAGTAGTAATTGGGACTAGGAACCAACAGAAGGAAGACACACTTAACTCTAACGGGGAGAAAAGTAGATGAAAATCTCGATTCTAGTTTGCTAGGCTATCCCCAACTCCTTTACAAGCAAACAATATGAACTCTGTACTTGTCATTACAAAGCCAACAAGTGCTGAGATAATGCACTTGGTCAGAAGAGCATTAACAGGAGGGCGGGAGCTTAGGAAAAAGCTAAAGGTTCTCAGTTTTGAATTCCTGCCCTTTGAAAAAATAACATAATGGTAGCTGAAAAACATAAAATGATGGCAACTGAATTGGTAATAGTAATATCATAAAGTCACTGAATCACAAGGATCCGTGGCAGATAACAAAGAGTGAGCATTTGTCAGTCCGTAAGCAGAGCGTATGGCTTCTTTAAATGTCCCCAAGAGGTTTGTTTTTTTTGCTTCTTTTTTTATTCCAGGCTGTAAGATTTAAAAACTGGCCTCAACCCAGCAATTTGTCTATTTCCAAATGCTCACTAGATTACTAGAATATGTACACAGAATCTTTTTTTAAAAATCTCATCTTAGGGGCTCCTGAATGGTTCAGTTGATTAAGCGTTGGACTCTTGGTTTCAGCTCAATGATCTTAGTGTCACTATCTCAGGGTCGTGAGGCTGGACCCTGAATTAGGCTCCATGCTGTGTGCAGAGCCTGCTTGAGATTCTCTCTCTCTCTCTCTCTCCCTCAGCCCCTCTCCCAGCTAGTGCACACACTCTTTTTAAAATAAGTAGATCTTTAAAAAAAAAAAAAAAAAACTTAAAAGTTAAAAAAAATCTCATTTTGGATACAAGACTATAGAAATAAAAAAAAAAAGTTCCATGTTGTTCTTACTTTACACTGTAAGTAATTCTCATAATGTGGCATTATCCTCTTCTTTCGAAATCGCTCCCTCCTGCAATTTCACTGTGTTAACACTAAAACAATTAAAGGGTTAATTTAATGAGGAGACAAAAGAAAATCTATAATGAGAGGGAACGTTCAGTTTAAATTGCCAAGTCTTATCAGGATCCAAATTCAGAAGTGTTCAGGCTCAAACCATAATGTAACTATTTAGGATGAACTTTGAAAGAGGCAAAATGTGATTTAAGTCTCCTTCCAATAGTCCCCAGTTGGCACGGCCATTTTACTGATTTCATAAGCAGGCGCTGGGGCTTCCTGTGTGCAGATGGGCTGTACGAGGCAGCATCATGCTCTCGTGCCAGTCTGCTGCTCGTCACCTTGCACAGGACCTTGAACAAGTACCTAATGTCCTGGTTAAGCCCACGCCTAATCTGTAAAATGCGAATAACACCCTCCGTGTCTGACAAGGCTGCTGAGAAAATCGAATGAAGGACACGCACACGGTATGCAAACAACAGAAGGCGGGTGATGATCAGGACAGTGACCCGTGGCTTCGGGTCAGTGAAAGACAAAGAAAACAAGGTGTCTGTGCACAGACTTTGGACATTAGTGAGGAAAATCACGTACGCTTTAAAATACCAAGACCACAAGTATGTGACAAGTGCCGTCCGTAACTGACGTACGCACACAGAGAATGGCCAAAAAAGATGCAATGGGGGGCACCTCATCTGAATGCCCAGGGTAGGCGGGATGTAAGAGATACAAATGGGCAAAGAGAGCAGTGCACGAAGGCAGAGCAGCCCCAAATGAGAGGAGCGCAGGGCACGTGAGAAGCTGCAAGGGGGGCTTAGTCAATGAAAGTACCAACTAAGTGCTTACGCTGGGTAACGAGGATAGAGAAGAAGAGTGTTTCTCGGTTATCTGTGGCGAACGAGCTCTGTTCTGGACTTCTGATCTATCACAGCCTGATGTGGAGTCTTACCGCACATGCCCAGGGCACAGCCCAGCTCAGCCCAGGCAGCTCCCCAGGTGAATTCACCAACTACTAAACGAGTCTACTCCCCGCAAAACGAGATGAGTTGCTTTTATGAGTCTACCTGCACACTGCGGCAATGTCAAGTCACTGTGTGTTTCCAAAACATTAAGTCTCAATTTCTACACATATTTCATTGTAGAGAAGTAACAGATAGTTGGCACACCAGCCCAGGTCGGATTTGAGTAGCTCTGAGCTAGAGCCTCATCCCCAAGGGACTCACAGGCTAGTAGGTTGAAACCAGGTCAGAGAAGTTTAAAACCTCTAGCCAAAGAACTGCAGGCTCTGGGCAGGACTGTGCTGGCTTGCGAGGCTACACAATGGAAAGAGATGTCTCGGCCAGGAGACAACAGCAGCAGCGGGAGGGGAAAGGAAGGGACAAGGAGAGAAACTAGCGTGAAGCAGGAACTGATAGAATGTGGTGCGAGACCACAGACAGGGTCCAAGGTTTTGTGTCTACAGAACCAATGAAGTGATGTTGCTATCAGTAAAACAGGAATCCAAGGGGAAGAACTAGTCGAAGAAAGAAAGAATTAAACTGTTTCACAGGGTGTGGTTACGTGTGCCAGTGGGGGAACCAAGGTGAAATTATCCAGCAGGCACTTGAAGTGGTATTAGTCCTGAGAAGAGAAATAAGGGTCAGAGAAATACTGGGGATAATCAACATGGAGACAGAAGGCAAATGATGAAGCCCTGAGGGCACCGACGACTACCAAGGCAGTAACAAGCGATCAGGGAGGGGTGTGGGTAACGTGCACAGTTTGGACTGAGAGGAAAGAGGGGTTATCAAGGATGCCACAGAGAACATAGTATCAGAGTCAAAGAAAGTAGATATGGGAAAAAGAATAAAATGAAAAGAAAAATGATAAATGATCACTTTTAATCTGATATTACATTTTCATCTGAAGGAGTAAAAAAAATGCAGTAAAATTAGCCCTTTGCAGAAACTAAGCGAAAGTCCCCTGAAAGCCTCCCACTAGTTTCAATTTAAAATACCAGGGCAGAATTACAAGCAAATCTGACCAGATCTTCCCCTCTCCACTCAGTGGCCTGGAGGGAACGTAAGCTGGGCAAAGTCATTGACCATGTCGAGTGTTCTGGTCTACTGTGGTATTTAGATGTCCTGCAACTGATTCTGTCTAGAAAGATCCAATTAGAACTAGAAATCTAGGAGGCTCCATTTAAAATGGCTTAAATGCTTTAATATGAAAGTTTTCTAAATCCAAGTAACTCAGAGAAAAATAATGCTAACAATTTAGAAAGAAAGTTAACAAGAAAGGTAACAAGGTGTTTAATGCCATCTCCTGTGACAGTCCAAAAAGTTCTCCAAGTCAGATAAAGTATTACCATTTGTACTTCTCGAATTAAGAATTCTAGGTCAGCAAATTGCTAACCAACACTTCCCCAGGTGCAAAAGGCATGATTTCTTTAGTCTGAGGAAAGGGAAAGTCAAGTAATCCTTGTTTTTTGCTTTTGTTTTTTTTAAGATCTTATTTATTTATTTGAGAGACAGCGAGAGAGCACGAGCCTGCAGAAGAGGGAGAGAGGAAAAAGCAGACTCCCCACTGAGCCCTGAGGCTCGATCCCAGGACCCTGAGTTCATGACCTGAGCCGAAGGCGACGTTTAACTGATGAGTCTCCCAGGTGCCCCCAAGGAAAACAGTTCTTTGAGGGACTTGAATAAATGAGTTTCCAAGGCCAGACATAAAAACGCAGAAGAAAAGGAGCAAAAGATGATGCTTTTTTAAACTGATAAAAGTCAACAGGCCTGAGTGAGAGTCTAGGGTTACCAACAGAGAGGAAAGTGGGTAGTAAGGCAAAGAAAGAGCCACCTTTGACAAACGGGAGGTATAGAGTCTAAGAATGACAGCGGTGCAGATTCCATGAGGAGAAGAGAATCCTCAATAAGGTAATAAGAATGATACATAAAACATACTGGGAGTGTGAGGCATTTAACTCAATTCCCTCCCAAACCCTATGAATGAGGTTCTGTTACTAACCGTGATTTAGAGATGAGAACACAGTTGCAGAGTAATTAAATATCTTGCCCAAGATCTAACATCATGAGTATGTGGTCATCAACCCCTGGCTAATGGAGGAATTAGGGTGGTTGAAAAAGTATCAAATTGGGCAAATTAGTATGAAGGCCTAAGCCTGATATGTTGCTTTGCAGGAACTCAGTCCCATGACAGACTCTTCTTTTTCCTTAAAAGCGAGAAATTTAGAAGAGCTTCCTCCTTGTATACTGGTTCTTCGTATATCAGAAACTAAAACTAAACCTCACATACTAAGGGATGATCACGGAGCATCTTTAATGTAGCAAGGACTATGCCAGTGGTTTTAGTTGGAGTTTAGCAAGATGGGGAATCAAAATGGGGTTCCTTGCTCTTGTGAGGTGTGAGGGTGGAGGTTCTGGCCAAACTTGGGCCTAATGAGAGGTTATGAATTTTGTATTTTCATAAAGAACAGTAAACTAAGGGCAGAACCACATGGACAGAAAAATAAGAAATTAAAATAAGTAGGTTGAGTAATTTAGTTTAATAAATACATTACATTACATTAGGGAAGTCGAGGGGGGAAAAATTTAAGAAAGAAGAGATGCTCAATGATGTTACCTATCTCAAGCCACGGAAAAGGAGGACAAAGAGATAAAATATCCACTTTGTTCTCAATGATACGGTTTTCATTCACCATAAATTCCAACTAACCAGCCTGCTTGCCTTGCAAAAGAATATCACCAAAAGGGCTCTAACCTACTCCTAAATGTAAGTCAACCACTTAAACGGGATCTATTTCTTAAAAATAGTTACCTTAGATCCACATGTTTAATGTGAGGCATTTTTCTTAAAGCCTGTAGCCTAAGGGTCTCCATACAGTTTCCAGACATACAAAGTTTATCCACAGCAGTCAATTTCTCCAAAACCTCTGGAATGTCAGTGAATTCATTGAAAGAAAGACCAAGATAACTAAGCTGATGCATGTTCTCCAACTCAGGAGGAAGGGCCTGGAGAAAGTTTCCATCCAACAAGAATGTCTGTAAGCTAGTAAAGAAAACATAAGAATTATAAAGAGAATGTGTCAATTTTAACATTTTTATTACCACCGGACAAGTTCCCCAAGTATAGATCATATTATTAGGAAAAGAAAATGAATTATCATTTGCAAAATGCACAAGGGCAGGGCTCAAGCAGTAATACACCACAGAGAAAAGATCAGAGATAAGCATCTTAATCTTTTACTGGAAGCCAAAATTATGACCCATTTTCCCAAGCTGGATAGGCATGAATGGGAACAACGTAGGCTAACTACGTAGTCTGAATCAGCCCCAATACCCATCTTCCATTGTTACTTTAAATATTAAGTCTTAGAATTCAACATAACTCAGAAAATGAGAAAGTAAGCATGTCACCTCATGGGTAGACAATCATCTGCAGGGATCTTCAGTTCTAAAACAAGGATATTTTAATTTTTTATAAGACTCTAAAGAGTACAAAAGCTAATAAATGAACTCTCCAGAAGAGCCCGATCTCTCGCTTCAGAGCCAAGACTTCCATGACCAACATAACAAGTTAACCAATTTCATAGGCTGCGGCCCCAGGGCAGCTTCCCGGGGTCTCTGCGGGGTGCCGCGTGGTGGGGTTGGAGTACGCACTTGTGCATGACTCCCACGGCCGCGGGGACTGCTCGCAGGGCATTGCAGGACACGTTCAGCTCGGTCAGGGTCGGAATATTGCAGACCGCTAATGGGAAGTCCCCTAAGTGATTATTGGAAAGGTTAAGACTCTTCAACTTGGTGAACCTGTTAGAGTGAAACAACAGAAAAGACAAATGTCAGGGATGCACAACATCACATCAGTTAGCGCAGCCTTAGTGATACTCTAACCCAATTCAGCTGGGGAGGAAACGAGCCCACGGAGGTTAAGCGCGCTGCGGAGCTGGAGGGAACCTCTTCAGACCGTAAGGCCAGTGTTTTACCTAAAATATCAAACATTTACAAACAAACAAATGTGTCAGTCTAGAATGAGATTGAATATTGGAAGATGGGCGTTGGACTGGAGTAATTTTGTTCGCTTTCCCTGGAGCCAGCATCATGAACGCACCACTAGGTGCTCACAGGGAGGGAGGGCAGGAGCAGGCAGATCCGAATTTCTGTGTCAGCCACACAAGTCACAAACCTTTCTGCTCCATCTCTCCCCAATACAAACCTGAAATAAAAAATTAATTTATCAGAACTATACACGCTCCCAGGAAACCAAGTCCTATAGTTCCAAATTTAAGAACCAATGATCATTTTTCAATCTCAACCCAGCACTGATACCGCTAACCACACGCCCGGTCTGGGAAAGCTCTTCTCACTTCACTTGCACGACTTTCTCCTCGCGCAGCCACTTCCAACATTCTCCTAGGTTCCTTTCTTTTTCCTTCTTCAACTTCTCTTCCCCGCTCCGTGGTTAAATGTTTCTCACAGATCTGTGCTTTGCAGCTTCTTTCCTACCTCTACCTTGCCTTCCTTGGAAATCGTTTTCCTGTTCTGTGAACCCACCACAAGCCATCTCCTGCCTCCCGGGCTACCCTGCAGGATTTCCAGTGCGAAACTCAACCTACGTCTTTCTCCCAGACCAGCACTGCCTTCTGATTTCTATTTTTAATGGCTCTTTTCTCTGTGTTTTACTTCTCTGTCGGTCCACTGCTGACCTCTACCTTTTTTTTTTTTAAATTTGACATGAGAATCAGATTAGTTATTGCATTATGCTAATTATTTTTTTAAAACTGACCAAGCCTAAATACTGGGCAGTATGTACGATGCCTAGAACAGACACATACATCTTAAAAATAAATCCAATTCAATCCCATCAGCATTTTAAGGAAATTGTCATGTGACCCATCTGTTGAACTTTATAATTAAAAAAATTAAGTTTTTTAAAAATTTTTTAAGATTTAGTTTATTTTAGAGACAGAAAGAGACAGCACACACATACACAAGCAGGAAGAGAGGGATAAGCAGAGAGAGAAGGGCAAGCAGACTCTGTGCTCAGGAGCCTGAAGCAAGGCCGATCTTATGACCCTGTGATGGTGACCTCAGCCGAGGTCAAGAGTCGGATGCTTAAGCAACTGAGCCACGCAGGTGCCCCTAAGCTTTATTTTATATAGCAACATAAAGTTTATTCTAAACAGAAAGGTGACAATGGGCCTATTTGACAGGTTAAAGAAGCATTATGATTTTTCTTTTATAATAGTAATTTTCTTAAATGGTGAAGTATAGACCTAATAGTATTTTTAAATTAAACAAAACAAAACCTTAAGAATTAACTGCTAAACCTGAATAATCATTTTTAATTTGCATTATACTTTACAATATGAGTCATTAGGCCTTCTTAAAACAAAGACTGCTCATCCTTTACTTGGACTAAATCATCCAATATCTATACTACATGAGCTAGAATTACAGGTTGTATTATTCCTAGTGCAGAAGTTCTCAAAGCAGGGCTGGAGGACTTAAAAGAGGTCGCTCAGACCCTCTCAAGAGAATTCCCAAGGTCAAAACTACTTTTGTAACAATACTAAGTGCCATTTGCCTTTTCCCATTCTCCTTTTCTCTCAAGTGGCCAGTGGTGACTTCCACCTGGTCTTTGCGATAGCACACCAGACTGGATGCAGAAACAGGAGAAATCCATCTATCGTCTATTAAGCCAGACATGAAAACATCTGCAAAAATATAAAACAATGACACTCTTGTACCTATTTTTTTTTCTTTTCTAAAATGGTTACTTTTCATAAAAAATGTATATGTTAACAAGAATGGGTTGATTATTTTTCTAAATGAATGCATATTAAAATGCTTTTCAGTTTAAGTTTTTAATGTTGTAAATATCAAAATATTTAATCCACATAAATAAAAACAGCTTTGGGGCCCCAATTTTTGAGAGAGTAAAGGAGGCTTAAAATAGGGTTGCCAGATAAAATACAGAAAATAAACACATTTTTTAAGTGTAAAGTCTGTCCCAAATATTGCATGGGACATACTTATACTAAAAAAAAAAAAAAAAAATTGTTGTTGTTTTTCTGAAATTTAAATTTAACTGGGTGCTTTTTTGTCCTTCTAAATCTGCCAACTCCATCCTGAAATAGATGAACCTGCTGTTCTAATCCAAACAAAAACAGTACCCTGCTTTCTAGATAGGATTCCTCATTTGGTAGGACCGGCCACGGTGTAAAAATATGCACACAATAAACTGAACTTAGAAAAAAAAGTTCCTCTAGGAAGGAAAAAGACCTACCAGACATTATCCAACACAAGAGAGTAGAGATGAACCGATTACAACTCCAGGAGTTACTCAAGACAGCAAATGAAAGCATCTGCTTTTGGAAAAGTATTTGTCAATAATATGGAGGTGGGAGTGAGGGAGTGGGTAGTACGTTCACCTTTGCAAACAAATTTACTAGAACCACAGCAGCCCTGACAACAAAGGAAAGCAAGAGTAAGCTGAATAAGTAAAAAGCAGTAAACAGAAGAAACAAACAAAAATAAAACTCTCTCGTGTGTGTGTGTGTGTGTGTGTGTGTGTGTATATATATATGTGTGTGTGTGTGTGTATATATATATATATATATATCTATTTGCATTTTAAAATGGCCACAGGCTGTACATATAAAAAAGTGCAATTCAATGATAAAAATACTACCAGACCTTATGATAACGAGAACTGCCCCCAGCCCCAGGGGCCAAGTACCACCCCCACACCCTCCCCACCCCCGCCCCAAAAAAGGAGTCTGCACAGTCCAATAAGATAGCAACAGCCCTCAGTGACTGGTCCAAACTGAAATGGGGCTGGTCCAAACTTAGATGTTCTCTAAGTATAAATACACAACGGATTTCAAACACTTAATATGAAAAGGAATGCAAACTCATTAATAATTTTTTAGAACAGATAGCAATTTTGATATACTGCATTAAATAAGATTATTAAAATTAATTTCAATGGTTTTTCCTTACTTTCTCTAATGTGGCTTATCAGAAAATTTAAAATGAACTCATGTGGCTCACATTATACTTTTTCATGGAGAAGCATTTTCTCCATACCAAGAATAAGCAGATTTCCAGAATCTTTACCCAAATGACACCAAACGTGTTTTCAGGGCTTGTGTGGGCTTCCCTGGGCCCATCTTCCTCACCCACAGGCCCTAGGTGTAGACAGAACTTGAGACAGCGTGTCCACAGCCCTGTGGTATGAGGGATGGAGCCAGAGACAGAATAAAAAGATGTTTGGGCCACCAGCCAGACTTCCCCACACTGCCATATCCAGTGTGGAACACCAAGGGGTCAGACGATTTTGAACGTGAACCTCTGCTTGTGAGTCATTAGATCTGCTAAGGTAGGAGGAGGGAACATGTTTTATTTAAGTTTATTAGCTTGATTATAACTTAAATATTTAGATATGGTACAGTGCCTCCATTTAAACTCTTGCCCTAGACCTATACATTTGAAGGGCTGACTCTGATTTGTAAGTATCTTAAATTTCTTTCCTTCCTTCTCATCACAGTCCCCACATCCCTCATATTCCTCCCTGTGCAGCCCATCCCCCAAATTCTTCCCAGAAAAGAACACAGTGTTCAGTAGACTTGTTTAGCAAACAAAGCATGAATTGTTTCTGAGAACTCAAGTTCTTGGTCCGAACACATTAAAATTCATTTGTTTTGAAAACTCTAACCCTTACCCTTCTTCAAGTTCCACTTTTTCTTTACAGATGTGGAAACAGTCAGATTACAGGCATCTGCCAATTCAAAAAGCCCTTGGGAGAAAGATAACCTAGAATCTACTTCTCTCAGGTCTTAAAATGGGGAAGAGATACCTGGACGGCAATGTTTAAGTTAAAAGAGAGATAAGAAATCAGAATGGGTAATGGATGACCTTTCCTCTCTTTACCTTCATCCAAAAAGAATGCAGAGGAGGGAGCAAGATAACAGGGAAGAAAGGACTAGAAATTTCTCGTCTCCTATAAGATAAGACATTTACCTCTGTCATGCTAATAGGTGAAACCCATAAATTACCAAATGTACACAGACTCAGATTCCAAAATAAAACTGGCTGGGTTTGGAAAAATACATATTTGGTGAAATATTTTAAATAATTTTATTTTAAGCTATACACGTCCTTTTTTTTTTTTTTTTTAACTATTAAACCCTAGGAGTAAGTCCTACATTACAGTCACTCAGGTTACAGATAATTCCTCACAGCTGTTCAATATAGGTATGTAGAACACAATCAGAACATCCTAAAATTTCAGATTAATAAAAATTACTTTAATGATGATTGTAACAACTGTAATGTTCGGGTTAGCAGTTACTAAGGAATGATTCTTCTTGATGTTTTAGAAACGAAAAGGACAGGAAATTCTGTAGTTTGTTTTTTAAAACATCTGTTATATGTATATTCGTACATACAGTGCCAAGGCTAAAAAGTTACCTGAAGTGGATATATCCTCTTCATTTCTCAGTTATCTAAAATGAGAATAAAGGGGCCTTTGAAGTCATTTTCTCTCATTTCTCAAGCTCGGGGATACAGAAAGTCGGCTCAGAGAAACTGCGTCACATACAGCCTGAACACGCTGCCTGTCAACATCAACACTACCTCTCATCGCTCCTGCTCTTCTTTATTACTTCTTACTAGAGACTTTAATATAAATAGGTACCAATTACTAATAATCCTAAGTCACAGGTCAAAGGGTGGTCTCAGAGCAGAGTATGGAAAGCCCTCTTTTTTTCAGCCTCCCCTCCCCCTACAGAGGGTGGTGCCCCTTCGGCAAAGGAGGACAATGGATATTTTGAACACCATGTGCAATTCCATTTAAAGCAATGCAGCCACAAGCCAGGGCCCACCAACTGGCCAGCAACCTGCGAGGCCTGACTTCACTCTGCAGAGCAAGCAATCTGCTTTAAGGAAAGAGCTGTAATTCATGTCCATTTGTTCTTTTTTTTTTTTTTTTTAAGATTTTATTTATTTATTCATGAGAGACACAGAGACAGGGAGGCAGAGGCAGAGGGAGAAGCAGGCTCCCTGCAGAGCAGAGAGCCCAAAGTGGGACTCAATCCCAGGACCCTGAGATCGTGACCCGAGCTGAAGGCAGCCACTTAGCCATCTGGGCCACCCAGGAGCCCATGTCCATTCGTTCTGTAACAGAGTTCAGAGTAGGGGAAAAATCAAGATAACATGTATCCAGCGTCTAATAGAGTAATCTTAGTTAATTCTTAAAGCTAATGGGTGGTATTATAACATTTAGTCAATGATAATGGGCATTGCAGGCTTCTAGAACTGAGGTTTCAACACAAAGTTCCAAGGTACAATTTTTTTTTTTTTTTTTTTTTTTTTTTTAAATACCAAGTGCCACAAAACAGTGCAGTCAGGGGTGCCTAGGTGGCTCAGTCAGTTAAGCCTCCAACTCTCGACTTTAGCTCAGGTCATGATCTTAGGGTTGTGGGATCCAGCCCACACCCAGATCCATGCTCAGCTCCCTGACTGCACCCTACCCCATGCCCCGCACTCTCCAAAAGATGGATAAATTCTGAAAGGAAGGAAGGGAAAGTGCAATCAACTAAATACTTGATCATCTATAAAGACAGAAAACTCTAATTATAACTTAGTTCACAAAGAAAAACTGGAGTCCCTCCCCAACTAGGTATCCTAAGGGCCATATAACAAAATGTAGGATCGCCTGGCGGGGGTGGTGGGGTGTCTTAAAATGATGGAAGGTCACCAGGCTTGTTTTGTCATGATCCTAGACTCTATTGCTCTTTCTCCTTTCTCAGCATGTAACCACTCAATCTCCCCACACTCAAAATGCAATGGACAAAGTTCTTTACGGATATTTAGGAAACAAAACCAAGTAAATAGTATGATGATTCTTTGGAGACATAATTAGTTTTAGATCCATCTAAATCTTTAGTAATCTTTCCATAAAAATATAGTAATTTGACCATAAAATAAATGACAGTATGGCGGAGGTACTCCAGTTTTTAAACCGATTCAAATGTGATTAAATGGGAGTTACGCGTTATGCTCATGAAGAGGAAACCATACTTGCTCTACTCAATGATTCTAACAGAGAGAAATCAATATTATTTTCTGGAGTTATTATTCACTACAAATGGGTCAATTAGAAAAAGATTCCCTGGTGATTGGATTTCTGTTTCATAGTAACAGTCCATGTTTCACTTGTTTTTTTCCCTATGGGGAAACATACTAATACACTTTGGAAATTATTAGGCTCCAATATTAAGTAATGAAGGACCTGCTCGAGGGCTGGAGTTGTAAGCCTAGCTGTGGGCTTAGTCTCCTGCTTTCCATGAATTATGAAAAGCAAGCTCCCTAAAGGCTCAGAGTGGGTGTACCGTAGTGGAGAGCCGCCAGGCTCTCAGCGCTCTGTAATTCCCACTGCAGTAGCCTTTAAGAGGACTGCTTTTATTTGATTACTGAAATAATACATGCTCATTTTAACAAGTCGAACTACAGGAGCATATAAAGAACACATGAACAGTCAGTCTCCTCTACGTCCTTCCAAATCCCATCCCTCCTGAGATGACCAGTGTCAAGATTGGTGTACAGGCTTCCGAAGCTCTTCCTCCCCAGAGAACACATACATGCATAAATAGGAGATAACCCCCCTCTTTTTTGAATGGGTTTATACCACACACATTTTTTCTGTGACTTGTTTTCTCATCGACTACAGACAAATCATCTTTCGGAGGCAGTAGGTAAAAGTCTAATTCACTCTTCTGACAGCTGTATAATACACAGAGTACAAATGTACCCCAACTGATTCCATCCATCCCTCCACTGACTGACATCAGGAGTACTCCCAGCTGTTTTTTGCTGTTAGGAATAATTCAGCATATCCTCTTGTGCATCGGTGTTTTCATTTTGCAGTATTTGTGGGTGCCCAGTGACTTACCCATAATTCTGAAATCCAATAGGCTCTGAAAATTTAAAAACTTTTCACTGATTCCTGTGGTGACAAAAGTTGACCTGCGCTGATGTGAAAATCCTGACATGAATTTGTTCCCTTTAGAAATATAAATGTGTCTGCTCACAGAGCCCCAAAGCCTGCTAGAGGTGCTATACAATATACGTTTCTATATTATTTTTAATAATCTGAAACTCTCTGAAATCTGAAACATAAACGGCCTTAAGAATTTTGGGTCAGGGATTGCAAACCTGTTTTTCTAAAAGTGTAACTGATGGGCCCAAGAATATGTGCAATTTAAACTTTAATACGTACTATGAGATTACCAAATGTTGTAGAAATTCACAATCACCCCTGTTGGAGAGGGCTCCTTTCTATGTTCCTTTCACTAGCCCTTAACGTTGGCATCCTTTCCACTGTGGCCAATCTGATGGGCAAAACGTGGTATCTTTTTGTGGAGTTCATCTTCTTTGGGATACACATTCATATCCTTTTTTTTTTTTAAGATTTTTTTTTTATTTATTTGACAGATCACAAGTAGGCAGAGAGGCAGGCAAAGAGAGAGAGGAGGAGGAGGCAGGCTCCCTGCTAAGCAGAGAGCCCAAAGCGGGACTCGATCCCAGGACCCTGAGATCATGACCTGAGCCGAAGGCAGAGGCTTTAACCACTGAGCCACCCAGGCGCCCCCACATTCATATCCTTTGCCTGTTTTCCTATTGGGTTACTTGTCGTTAACTTAATAACTTGTAGGAGCTCCCCCAGTATTAACTGCCACACTCAGAGCTTCCTGTTTCATTTTTCCCCACTCTGTTTGTTAATGATAACTTAAGCCACACACTAATTTTTATTTGCTCAAATTTGACAATCTTTTCCTTGATGGAGTCTATACTTTTCACCTTGCTTGGGAAGGTCCTCTTACCTCACCCCAAAATGGTACAAAAGTTCTCCCATATATCCTCATATTCATGTATTTTATTTCATACATTCAAATCTTTATTTCACCTAACACTTATTTCTTACATGTGAAGCTTGGTAGAGGTCTACTCCCGTTTTAGGGGGCTTTGGGGGGGTGTGTGTCTAGTAGTTAATTATGCCAACAGTGTGTATTAAATAAATCCCCATTTTCAATATTCATTCAATTTAACATTCATTCATTTTATATACCAGGAAAAGAGTGAACAAAAAGAGAAAGCCTACTACTGTTCAAATAAAGCGAAGCGAAAACCGCAGGTAAAAACAAGCTACAGGGGCACCTGGGTGGCTCAGTGGGTTAAAGCCTCCGTCTTCGGCTCAGGTCATGGTCTCAGGGTCCTGGGATCGAGCCCCACATAGGGCTCTCTGCTCAGCGAAGAGCCTGCTTCCCCTCTCTCTGCCTTCCTTTCTGCCTACTTGTGATCTCTCTCTCTCTCTGTCAAATAAATAAATAAAATATTTTTTTTAAAAAGCTACATTTACTTTTTATTTCTCTTTTTCCCCAGGATAATTTATAAAACCAAATGCCTGCTCTTTGGTTCTTCCTAAGAGCCCAGCTGGTGTCGTGGAGCCTATAAAATGCTTCGATTAAACAATTCATTTGACAGAGTAACTTGTCTCCTTTATCTGTGGAAGGATAAATCTTGGAAAGAGTATCAAAGTACTTTTAAAAAATGTGTACTGAAAATTTAAAAACTTCTCTCTCGAGAAGCATTAAACCAGTGAGTGAAAGAGACGCGGCTCAGCAGCTTCTTAATTTACCCTCCTTGCACTTTGAATTGACTCCTCTAGCACAGAATTGCACTGTTTGTGAACTTTGTCCCACAGCCATGTTTTAATATTTTTGCCTAACCCAGGTATGACCCAGGGCAACCAGGGCGACAGTATTTATGTCAGAAAACAAAACAATTTGCAAAAGACTTAAAAGGCGCTCTTTCCCTGGATACACGGACACATCTGCGGTTGCAGTGGCCTGAGAAACATCTGAGTCACGGAGGCCGCTTCAGACCTGCTGGGAATGCCTCCTCTTCAGAAACCATGACTCAGCTCCGTTTAGCTCTCCTACCCCAAACTCTACTGCCCTGGGACTGAACTCTCGTTGGTGACTTCTCCGCTTCTTGGTGCAGTGATTTTTCCTGTTGTTCCTTTAGGACGAAGTCCACCAGCCTCGCACCCAGTGAACAACACCTGCCAGGGTCTTCTGGGAGTTTCGGCGTGCGTACGAATGTACAAATGCTAACCTGGTACACAGCCAGCTTCTCAGCACTTGAGCCAAAATACACAGAAACCATTCCATCGTAATCCTAATCACCATTAATGACTCTCAGCACAAGCAAAACAGGTGTATCACCTTTTCATATGACTCAAAAACAAAAATAGACACACGCATATCTTGGATAAAACTGTATTGGAGAAAAATTTTCTTAAGAATTGCTGCAGAATAAGTAGAGGAAAGCTACAAGTCACAAACATAATTTTTCCAAAATAATAATCAAGGAAATCAAGAACACTCCATGTTGGCAACAATTACAATGGACATATTGCTGGGATGCAAATTAAAGCATTCCCTAAAGAGAGACATTTCTATTTTAATCCTCTTTTTAAAATGATTCAAATAGGAGGTGCTTATTGGTTACTTACTTTGTGCCAGACCCAGGCTAAGTTAACCCTATGTATACAACAACCAACAAGACAGAGCTCCAACCCACAGGGGTTGGGGGGGTGTGGCTGGCTCCCATGAATCGAATAAGTACATTATATAGAAAACCACTCCAGAGACACCTGGATGGGCTCAGTCAGTTAAACACCTGCCTTCAGCTCAGGTCACAATCCCAGGGTCCCCGCAGCAAGGCCCACAGTGGGCTCCTTGCTCAGCGGGGAGCCTGCTTCTCCCTCTGCCTGTTGCTCCCCCTCTTGTGCTGACAAATAAATAAATAAAGTCTTGAGGGAAAAAAAAAAAAAAAGAAAACCACTCCAAATCATAAGATGGTAATCATGTGGAAAGAGTAGTCGCTCCATCTACAGTAATCTACAGTAACCCCGCACTAACCAAATTCATGAAAACAATGAGTCACAAGAAGCATAAATCTGTCTTCTGATTCTTTTATAAACTGGCAATACAATGACTGAAACGACAAACAAGTGTTATGTTATTATGTTACAGTTAAACTTACCTTTCCTATGAAATGGTTTCTTTATTCAATTTATCCATGACTACCTTTTCTCATTTTCTTACAAACAGATCTGCCCAAAGCCAATTCAATTGCAACATCATTCAAGAGATGTTTAATATTAACCACCACACTAGCAGGACAAAGAACAAAAATGTAAAAAGTAGAAAACAAATCGCTATTTCCACTCGTCTTCTCAGAGGAAAGAAAAAGAGAAGACCCATAAAGTATACTTGGATAAAATCCCAGTCGAGTCATATAAGGATATATAAAAATGAAAACTAGATAACATCTCTATCACAGATATCAGATTATCAAAGGAGAAAATGAATGTAAGCTAAGGTCAGAGAGAATAATTATATCATGAAAATGTGCTTAGACATGAGCAGTTTAAGCTCACATCTCAAATAAACCAAGTATACCTGATAGTTAACAGAAAAAATCCAGTACCCAAAAGTTTACTAGATACAATAAAAGTCTAACCATCCATTCAGTAAACATTGCCTGAATTTGTATAATGCACAAAGGTGTGTAAAGCATACAAATATGAATTACAAATGGTTTTCACCCCCCAGGAATTTAAAAATAGTTTGGGAGCAAAGGCGCTATAATACAAAGCACAAGATGAAAACTTACTGGAAAAAAAATCACGGGTACTTACAGAAGAGAAAAATCACTTTGATCAAAGGGACACAAACAAGAGTTTAATGGGGAGACGGGGATTGGAAGAGAGGACATTCAAAGAGAATAAATTTGACATGTCCTGTGAAAAATGCAGTTTCCTGGGACGCCTGGGTGGCTCAGTCAGTTAAGCATCTGCCTTAGGCTCAGGTCATGATCCCAGGGTCCTGGGACAGAGTTCCCCACCAGGCTCCTTGCTCAGTGGGGAGCCTGCCTCTCTCTCTGCCTCCCACTCCCCGTGCTTGTGCTCTCTCGCTCTCTCTCTGGCAAATAAATAAATAAAATCTTAAAAAAAGAAAAAAAAAAAAAAAAGGTTTCCTGGGTCTCACCACCAGAGGTTCTGACTCCGCAGGGATGGCTGGAAAAAAGATTTCCCTGTTGCCTGTGAATATCCCATGTGATCCTGACATAAGCATTCATAAATCATATTTTGAGAAACTCTGATTTGGAGGGCATAAACTACAGGTATATTTGGGAAACATTAAGCAAATGACAGAGTTAAGCAGAAAGAACTGTGGGTGTACAGGGTGCATAGAGACTAAGCACAGAGTGCCTCAAACTCCAGATGAAGACACTGCTATTTACCTAAGAAAAAATCTGAATAGAGAAGTGAGATACTCTACGTGAGGAGGCATGGTTTTGTGTGTATCATGAAAATCACAGGACATCTCTGCTTTCCTTGATGTACTTCCCCTACACAAACACACACACACACACACACACACACACACACACACACATACACCCCTACCTCTCGACGTGGGGTGAAAGGTGCATTTTGACAGAAATCTTACAATGAGGAAAAAAAAAAAAAGAAAACTAGGTGGGAAGTCGGACTTTCCCTAACGTTCTCTTGTTAATTACAGGTCCCAAAGACATCACCCGGGAGGGCTGGGTGTCCCCTCCTTCAGAGAAGGCACTGGGAAACAATCTGCCAGCACTGGTGCCATCACCCTAACCCGCCTGGGGACAGGACAGAGGGCGCGTGACTCCTCCCGTTCACAGCTCTTACTGTGGTGATCGTGGTGAAAGACATCAGAACTACAGGCACTCTTAACAACAACAACGCTCACAGATTTTTCATTTTTAACATGTGTAGTGGGCAGAAGGAACTCCAGAGCGCGCTGGGCTGTCCGACCTGAGGCAGAGGAGAGAGGGAGGAAAGGGCATTCATTACTGGGTTTCCTTCAGAGTTCTTGCACTGGCAAACAAAGGGTTTTTTCCAGATGTCACTAGGAACAGCAGTAATCATGTTCCCAAGTCATGACGACGCTTCACCATTAAAAACCACAAAATGAGGGGCGCCTGGGTGGCTCAGTGGGTTAAAAGCCTCTGCCTTCGGCTAGGGTCATGATCCCAGGGTCCTGGGATCGAGCCCCGCATCGGGCTCTCTGCTCAGCAGGAAGCCTGCTTCCCTTCCTTTCTCTCTGTCTGCCTCTCTGCCTACTTGTGATCTCTGTCAAATAAATAAATAAAATCTTTAAAAACAAAAACAAAAACAAAACCCACAAAATGAGCACCATCGGTCGGCCTCTCCCTGCATGCGTATCACTGTCCCCTAAGAGCTCTGTGCGGAGGGGAAAGTTGGTCACCACTCAGAATAACAAGCACGTGCAAATACTCTGTTCGACATTAACCACTTGCAAGTAAGGTAAAGCCTGGACAGTACAGCAAAGAGCTCAACTAGAACAAATGGAAGAATGGAACCGGCCAGAATACAACAGCCTCGCTGGAATCAAGCCAAGGCTTCTGAAGATCCCTCCTTTCTTTTTATTTAAGTGGGGAAAAAAGTTAAACATCTTAACGGATCCCAAGAAGTCAGTAAGGCAGCCGGTAATTTAATACAGTCTGGCTGATAAAGAAACCTTTTGTTTCTTTCTGAGCTCCCTCTTCTTCGTGCACCATGTGAGGGAAGAAGAAAATCAGCTATTATTTTCAGAAATGAGGTCGGGAGCCCACACCAAGGGGAAGACCAAAGGCTACGCAGTCTCCGCGCCCCAAGCACCAAGCGGAGGCTTTCCTTTGATCAGGGAGGGAAAATGGGAGTCGTGTGAAATGGAAAGCTTCCCAAGAGGATCAAAATTCCATCTGAAAAGCAAAGCTGTAGAATAAAGGAACTTCCAGTGTTGGGAAGAGTTAACTGAAAGAAGGGCATTCTACCCAGTCTATGAAATTCCTTACACACTTGGCAAGCCCCACCAAACCTCAGTAGTGGAAATTCCTTCCCAAGGTTACTCCTCCCTGAGCAGCCCTTGTGCTAAGTGCTCTTTTAACACACCGGCCGTACCCTTTCTGTAGCACTTAGCACTTGATCACTTGTATTATTTCTTTATATGGCAGAACATCTTCAAAGAAGCTGAAGTCGGGCTAGGTACTGCAGTTCTAAGTCTGGCAAATGAACTGCAAAAATATCTTAGCATGCGGTTCCTGATTCTACTCTTAATGGACCATCACCATTCCTATTCAAAGGGAGTTTTCAGAAATTACTGATAAAAACACAATATTAAAATCTCTTTCTTTAAAAACCTGGAAAGGTGAACTTCTGGGATGGGTAAGTAATAATGAATAACTTCGTAGCTCTGGAATGCGAAGATCCCCAAAAGAACAGAGTAGGAAATAAGGTCATTTGTTTTCCACTCCATGGGGGATTAAAAATGTAGAGAATTGAGCTTTCTAAGAAGAAGGTACTTGATAAATTCCAGGCATAATTACGAGTTTCTCAATGCTCATGTCTTCATAGCTTTCATTCTACTCCACCCACACACTTGCAAACCCAACTCAACCTCATTCCTTCTCCCCACTGTTCTCCCATTTGAAACACCCCTGCTCCCCCCCCATTCCTTATTCTTTTCAGCTAAAACGCATTTCACATTTAAATAGAGATCAAATCACTTCTCTCCTCCAAGTCTTTAATTCACGCTGTCCTTGACCCAAAGGTAATTGTGATCTCTACCTTAAGTTACATTATACCCATTTTATACCATATTCTGTAGGACACAATGACAAGCTTACTCCTAAATTCCTTGAAATTGATCTCCAGGTACTATACAATGTAACATGATGGATGTACCATCTTTCTAAATGACCACTGTCCCCTTAAAAAGAAACCTTAAGCACTAAATACACCAAATGGTGCTACTCAATGTTCAAAGCATTTTTTGGATGCTCTTTTCTGACAGTTTTAGGATCACATTTCTTTGATTATCCTTGGTTGTGGGAAAACTTTCAACTCAACAAATATTTATTAAGGGGCTTCCCATATACTATATATATTATATATATATATTATATCCTGTGGGGGGCAGCAGAGAGGGAAGACAAAGATAAGGAAATTCCGTCTCTGTTCTCAAGGACTTCATATAGATGGCAATGTCTGAAGCTTTCAGACGTTTATTATAAAAGGTACACACTTGGTAAAGGCACTAAGTAGAGAGAAAGCTAACAATTCGGAAGACAGAAGGTCACAGGGAACAGGAAATAAGTAAAAGCTTCAAGAAACAAAGCTCCTTATAGACGTGCTTTGAAGGGGAGGAGGATTCACCGGGTTGAGCCTGGATCTGGCAGGTGAAAAGCAGGAGACCACATTCCTTGCAAGGTGGATGTCAGGTATGTTTAGGGAATGGTGAATAGACGCGTAGCTTTTTTTTTTTTTTAAGGAAGTCCGATGTCATATTGTCTTTTAAAATCTAATGTTTCCTTTTCCAACTTCAAATCCCTTCTTAGGAATGTCTTTCTTCACCATCTTTTCTGAATCACCTCGCCATGCAGGCGGTCCTCTCATCTTCCCTTCAACCAAAGAGAAATAGAATGATGAATGACCAGTCTCCCTTCTCCCACATGTGGCTACAATACCTTTTGCAGAGAAGGGGGTAGACTCAACACAGTGCTGAATGAATCAGGATGACTCCCACCACCGTTTGCTCACATACTCATTCCTTTACCTCATACGTACTGAACGGCTGACCTGACAGCGGGTCCTCCCTCTGAGGAAGAACAAATCACTGCTCCCTAAGAATTCAAAGCAAACAAGATAAATGCAGAAAACAGTAAAAAAAAAGAAAAAAAAAAAAGGTGACAGGCTCAAGTCAACTCTTTCCTTACGGCACCTGCGCTGAAAGTCGTTCAGGCAAAAATTTAATTCAACATCAAATGTTTACAAGTTGAAGCAACACAGCTATTCCTAGGCACTGTATCTTCACAAGAGCAGATGCTTTTTTAAACTATTGCATAAAATATTGTGAAACTGTGAGGACCACAGTAACAAAACAACAACAAAGTTCAGTCTCCAAAGAAGAATCTTAAAAAAAAAAAAAAAAGCTGATGGTGGTAAACCTAAGGGGATTTTTTTTTTTTTGCCTATTTCAGGATCACATAAGGTAAAAAGCACATTAATAATAATTCTGCAGACACACATGATTTACCAAATAATCTGAAACACCAACTTCCACTGAAATTAGTTAATAATCCCCCTATTAAAAAAAAAAATCAGCTCCATTCCTAGAACTTGCTACCAGAGCAGGGAATCTGATTCACTTCCCTTATTCATGGATGGAAGTGATAGATAATCACCAACCCTCAACACAACCGAAACACAATCGATTTGTATTTATGAAAGTAATTATTAAATAATCTGTCTAATTTCTAACATATAGAATTAAGCAGTTGAAGTGTGTTTTGATTATCATCAATTTGTCAAATATTAAAACATAGGCTTATCCATAAAAGTGATAGGCAGAACATACATTAAAATGATCTAATGATCATTTTAAGTGATCAAAGGTGAGGACGTTTAAGTTCAAATGCGGGGGCAAACTTTCCAAGCACCATGGGCAAAGCTCCAGAAGCACGCACACATGAATTCCTCCCACCAAACTCTGCTTCTGAGTTCTCTCTGTACGCGGCTCGCTGCGAGTGCCGTGAGGGCTATCAGCACAAGGGAGCTCTGATCCGTCATCCCTCACAAACCCAGGATCCTTCTGTGAAATATTACTGCCCGTGAAACTTTAATAAGTGGTCATTTTTTTTTAAGATTTTATTTATTCATTTGACAGACAGATCATAAATAGGCAGAGAGGCAGGCAGAGAGAGAGAGAGGAGGAAGCAGGCTCCCTGCTGAGCAGAGAGCCCGATATGGGGCTCGATCCCAGGACCCTGAGATCATGACCTGAGCCGAAGGCAGAGGCTTTAACCCACTGAGCCACCCAGGCGCCCCAATAAGTGGTCATTTTAAAACAGCTACATGTTTCAGGAAAATGTCTGAACACGAATTTTGTACAACTAAGTTCATACTGTTTCAGTACAGTATTAAAAAGAAACTTCAGACATGGGAAGGTAAGTTATAATCCTTGAATTTAAAACAGCAAAAAAGTTGTCCTCTTCATTGACTTTACAAAGAAACTTACTATAATTTTTTTTTTTTTAATTCTCCATTGCAAATAATCATCATCTTAGGACTCATACTGTCTGGGTCATCTAAATGGAGATGTAGCTCATGTAAGTGAGGCACCATCTATTAATAAAACGGAGATAAATAATACATTCTAATTAACAGTGACATACATAATCACGAAAGAAACCATTAAGCTACCAAAAATTACTCTGATTTTGCCTCTCCTCTATATTTTGAAAACTAACTTGAAGAGTTCCAATGCCAATAAAGGAAAAACAAACAGTGGTTGTTCCAAGAACAATGTTTTCCCTCTGAAACTGCTGGCCTATGTGTGTACATCAGCACGCCATCTTTCCAGATTTAGAATGCGGCTGGAAATACCAACGTAAATGTTCTGTGAAAACAGCTCATTTATTTAAGGCAAGAATTTCCAATAGGAAGAAAAATTAAGGGGATATGTGGTTAAGAGAAGTCACAGAATTCCTACCTGTTATAAATGCACTGTACTTAAAAAGTTACTCCCTGGATATCTAATCTAAAAATTCATTCCTTGAGACTTAGGTAAAAACACAGTAAGCTCCCCTCTGGTACCTCTCTAACATATTCACTATGAAACATGCACTAGAAATTAGCACAAATTCCATAAACACACAAATCAAAAATATACAACTAAATACAATGGCATATCTCAAACCTGCCATATTAATCGTATTAGCATATAAACGCTACATTAATGCTTTTTGGAGTATGTGAGTTTAAAAATCTATATTATAATTTCAATTCCTAGTACTAAGTGTATGTATGTATATTATACTAGACTTACAAATGTATTACTTTGAGAACTTTGCAATAAAATATTTCTTGGACGATGGAGGGAGTAGCGTGTGGTAGGGAAAAAATGGGTTTAAAGCACATTTGTTTTCCAAAAGGCACACAACAGCAGCTTCAGCAGTTGCTCAGGATCCCCCCACACACACACGAACCAAGTCCCCTCAGTCTACCCGCTCTAGGCATAAAAAACAGAAACCTTTGTTGCCATGTCAAGCTGAAAAATCTTCTACCTTAAGTGAAAGACATGGCTTCATCCTGCACAAAGTACGAACCAATAATACGTAAGTCCATATGTTTTGTCTGCTTTTCTAAAAAAACGTAAATGAAGAAAGTTGGACGCCACTACATACTACCCATTTATATCAAGTACTAAAACAGGCAAAACTCATTTATGGTGTTAAAAGTCAGGAAAGTGACTCTCTTTAATCTAATCTCTGACTGGAGGAGGGGCACAGGAAGGCTTCTTGGGTGCTAGCAATATTCTACTTCTCAATATACGTACCAGTTACATGGATGGGTTTACTTTGAGGAAACCCACCTAATAGTACACTCATTCTTGTGCCTCTTCTATGTTTGTTATACTTCTACAAAAAGACATCATAGGGTTACACAAGGAAGACTTAAGACCCCATATCCTCTCCCCAGTTGCAGCAGAACCCAGCTTATGCCCTGGAAGAAACAGAACTGGAGAGTCTCTGGCTCAAAGACATCAGGCCTAGTAGAAAAGACTGTTCTGAAAACAGGCACCAATTAATAATGCACACGCTAAACCCTCAGATTCTAGCTCTCTTCCTCACTCTGCTTCCTGAATCTCAGCATGCATTGCCCACACAGAAGACCACAGGATTCCTCTCACGTAAAACTGACATGTCTTAGGGAAAAGATCCACAGATACTGTCTTTGGAAGTTCCCCAATGAAACCACAAGCTCACCCCTGAAGGCTGTGACAGGGCTGCTCTACGTGGAGAAGCCTTGCCCACGTATAACAGTGGCCAACTCACTTCTCAGTGACTCACCATTAAATAGGAACAGAGAGCAAAGGATCGCCAAATAGTTACATTTCTACACAAAAGTCAGACACCTACACAGACAGGAGAAAAAGAAATGGACAGTGCAAGAAGGAAATAAGAAAATAAATAAATAAATAAATAAATAAATAAATAAATAAATAAATAAATAAATAGCTTTAATGCCCTCAGAAACAGAAGAAGAAAAAGACAGAAGAGAATGTTATTAAAATGCACACAAATTAAAAAACAAACAAGAAAGAGCTCTTGAAAAATAAAGACAACAGAACTTCAGAAGGGTTAACACAGAGTAGAGAACACCTGTCACGAAGTAGGGCATTCAAGCAGAGAGAGAGGAAAATGAGAGAATTAGAGGAGAAATGAGGTTCCACCGAACTCACAGGAATTCGGAAGAAGAAAAGAGAAAACCAAGGTAGGGGAGAAAATGATCAAACAAACCTAATGAGAAAGTTTTCCAGAACTGAAGGACATAATTTTTTTAGATTGAGTATTCGTCTTAAGGGCTGAAATTAATAAAGAGAGTCAAAGAAGGAACATCCTACAGTCTTCTGGAGGTTGTTTAAAACAAAACAAAACAAAACAAAACAAACAAGCAAACAAAAGGGGGAAAAAGATCACCTGTAAAGAGAGGGATCAGAATAGCATAACACTTTTTAAAAGCAACTGTAGAACCTAGAAAATAATAGTGCACTGGCTTCAAAATTCTCAGAACACGTGTTTTCCTATGTAGAAGCCAGCCAAATTACCACTCAAGTGGGAGAGAAAATATTTTCAGATATGCAAAGTGTCTGATAAATTGGTCTCCCATGCCTCCTTTCTCGGGAAGACACTGCATTAAAAAGAGGGAGTAAACCAAGCCTTTCTTCAAGTTACCAGCTGTCAGCAAACTATGGGTCCAGCACAGGGAGATGAGAGCCACCAGGAAAATGACACAAGGTCATTCCAGGACTCCAGCTGTGCAGAGGCCCACGGAGCTGGTAGCTACCCCGACTCCAAGAGGAAAGGAGTGTCCAAGAAAAAGGCATCGAGAAGCATGTCAAGAGTTCTGTCCGACACAGGAAGATTAGAGATAAAAGTACACAAGTGAGAGGCTACTCTCCAGGCAGCACAAGAAAGAAAATATAGTCACTGCATTTAACAAGCGCTTTGGGCCACTGCTCTCTCCTCACGAGGATGACAACCAAAACCAAGAGCTAGCCACACACCCAGTGGACGGAGCAGCGGCAGCGTGCGCGGGCCGGTGACAAGGGAAGAGAGTTACAGCTTCACCTTCCACAGTAGTAAGTCAACAAACAATGTCCAACAACAACAACAAAATGTCAAAATAGAAGTATATAAAGAGTACTTTGGAAGATGGAGGAAAATCGCAAAAAAGGGGCCAAAAGACTCAAAAATTGTTGCCTGGGGAGGAGGACTGGGGTGTAAGGAGGGGCGGGAGCGCCAGGCACATATTCCTTATCAGGAGTCTTGTTGTTTATTAAGATTTTAAAAAATCTACATAGGATGTTACTTGGATGGGGAAAAAGTTTAAATCTTTGAACTATGAAAACAAAAACCAAGGAATGTAGGAAACAGCAGCGAGACAACTAGCAAGGACGGAAGGCAGCGGGAAAATGCCAGGGAGGCAGCTGTCCCTCGGAGCTCCCTGCGCTGTGCAGGTGGCAGCAGAGACATGCCTCCCGGGACAGCTGTGGGACAGGCCGTGTGCTGAGGGAGGGGCGGCACAGGCGAAGGGGCCAGGGCCAAGGAGAAAGTTCCGGATGCAGAATCCACAGATACAGAGGGCCAACCGGGGAACTCTGAAAGAACTAAATAATAAGCAGGACGATACCCCAAACACCCTTCCCCCCAGGTATCTGTTTGCTTAGGCCACAAAGGCTGGCTCTTCCGGAAGCATCCTATTCCCTCGTGGAATGAGACGCACTTTGATTTTCTTTGTGTTTAGGTTTTAAATTTTGAAACTACTTATGAAACATGCAAACAGAAAACTATAAAAAATAATGATCATCTAAACATCCACTCCGCAGCTCTTTAAAATACTAACATTTTTGTCATATTTGCTTCTAACTTTTTTAAAGAAATAAACATTGTGGATAAACCCTCCTGGGAGCACTCCCTCATTGCAGCCCCCAGCCGCCTCACAGCAGGAACCATGCATCTGCACTGACACTGAGTTCTCCATCCACCTCATCTCTAAACTGAGAGCGTTGGTTTGAATGTGTTCTGATGGCCCTGTGTGACGTCCTGGACGTCCCGCAAGCAGGAGGACAGAGGGTCCTACACGGCCGTGACGCCTCCACTGCTTATCATCTAGTTCTTTCAGAGCTTCCCGACTGGCCCTCCATATCTAGATAAAAGCACCTCTGCTGTAAAGAATGATGGTTATCTCAAAGAAAACACTTGTACGATTATTTGAGCTCTGAGCCGAACTGGCCAATAATTCGTGGAATGCCACTTTTACATGAAAGAACAACTGACAAATTCGTTACTCGGACTTGGGTATTTGGCAGACATTTTCTCTACAATGAAGTGAGAAGGTCATTTCAGGAAAAACAACTGACGATATCTGTTGCCAAGGAGAGCCTTCAAGCTTCCAAATGAACATGAACATTTTAGAAAACTTGCTTCCACCGTGAACTTGAGAACTTCCCAATACTTAAAGATTTTTCTGATGAGATCAGTGGTGATATTAACAACTGTGAGGTCTTGGAATTGCATAATAAAATGCGCTAACATTTGGAATAGCTGCATTATCTAATGAACTAGTATTTCCCAAATGACCAATAATTAATGCGATACAATAATGTGCAGGCAAGGACCCATTCAAAGTGCAAGAAAGGTCAACAGAACCTAGTGTGAAAGAAGTTTTTAAAGTTTAACAACAGGGTTTTAGATTCCATACTGGAAACATTTAAGAAATGACCACTTGTCAAGTTTTGGTATATTATCAAAGAAGACTATTCACAACTGTCTGAAGTGACAATTATCATACTCTTCTCTTTTCCAATTACACACCGTACAAACTTTGTAACAAACACTTACCGGGTGATTCTTTTTGGGTATTAAAAACCATGAAACATAATCACAATGGTAAGTTACTACAGTTTAATCCTGGATCATTATCGGTCATTTAGAACAAGTGAACAGTTCATTGTTTATTTAAAAGTTATGTTCTTTTGCAGTTAGAGTCCCATATATCTACAAAAAATATGTAAGTATCAGAGGCTTAATTTACCATAGAATCAAGAATGATCATTGGTCTAAAAAGGAAATGAATACAGTAAATTCTTAAATCTGTTTTAAGTACACCCAAAAAAAAGTCCCTTCTCTCTATTTATAAAGCAGCCTGTTTAAATGTTTGGCTCTTGAAACCTACACACTAACCACCCAGATGAACTGGTATTAGGGGATTTAAACCTTAGTTCTTAAACTGGTAGAGAAATGTCTTTATGGGAAAAAACTGACTTTTTGTAAATTTCCAAAGAAATAATCTAATCTGACCAAACCTCTGTAGTTCAGAAGTAACACACCGAATAACAAACTTTTCACAGACCCATCTGCAGATCAGTTAGGAAACAGAAGTATTTTCAAGAGAAATAATTCTTCTTACACAAATCTGTCCAGTTAATGAATATCATAAATCATTCGTTTCAAAGGCAGGGACCTTAAAAAATTTTTCACAATAAAACTGATAATGTCCTCACTTTCCTGAAGTCCTATTACCTTGCCCTCTGAAAGAGAAAGGTCACACACTGTAGCTGTTTAAGTCAGATGATTCAAGTAACAATCAGAAGCGACCCATTTCTGTATGCTCACCTTTGCAGTTCACCGAGTCCCCTGGCAGTTGGTAGGCTGGGATTCTGCCTTAGGAAGTTTTGTTTTAAGTTGAGATGAGTGAGGTCTTGGCTGTAGAAAAGGTTGGCAGGCAGATGCTCCAGGCTGCAACACGAGAGGTCCACTGAGCTAATGCGCTGTGATGCAACCTGGAGGGGGATAAAACCCAGCCTGATTTTAATGCCACCCATTGATCCTACAGATGCCCCCTATGGATAGAAATACGGTAACCCCATTCAGAACACAGGCATACTGTACAAGGGGCACTAGTAGTCCAAATATAAACCAGCAGACTATTTACTTAATACAGAACTGAGTCAAGTACTGTAAAAGCAGAAAACGATGTCCCTGCCTGGAAGGTTACAAAAAGCACAGATTATCCTATCAGGTTCAGTGGTATCAGTAATCTCCTCCAGCCGTAGGGGTTAAGTTCCTGAAAACGTTCACAGTAAGGGAATTCAGAGCTAAATAATACAAGACTCCAGAGGAACTGCAGGGTTAGGAGACTGACCCCAACTGAGGTCTAGATGGAACCTATCCAAGCCCTCGCACATACTGATTTAAAACAGCACAAGTAAGAGCAGTATCCCGGCTTTGCGCACAGCGTTCCCAGGAATGGCAGCATAGCCTCAGATTCCACTGCCTGCCTGCTCCCAACTTCTTGGGTTTCTCTCCCCCAAAGCTTCAAGGAGATGCTTGTAAATCCAGTGGGCTTTGCTTCACGCAGTATTCTAAGTACAGTTTATTTAACGTCTGAATGTTTATCCACATATTCAAAGCCTTCCTGGTTAAATGACTATGACCGTGGTGACAGTCCCGGGCCACAGACCAGCCAGCATGCTAGACGCAGAAGGAGCATGGGACGACCTGCATGCCTCAAAGGCCTTCTCCAATGTTCCACGTCACGTGGTGTCACTTTATGCCTCTGCGTGTGGTTTCAGCCCCACCTGCATATACCTCGGCTCCTTCTCTCCCCAGAGAGGCCATGGGTATACTGTTCTGAGATCTAGGTTGATTCTTCCCTTATGGTCTTTAACTCTACCCAAGCTTTAGGGCAGAAAGGCCACTCCTTATCTGTGATCAGTCTGATGTCCTTTTCTATTACCAAACTCCAGCTTTCTCTTTCCCAGTTACAGGCGACGGCAGGGCATGGTCCTCAGGAGTGTGACTCTGGGGTCCATGTGCAGCTTTATGTCCCAGCTCCGTGACTTAGGAACTGAGACAACATGATTCACTGAGCCCAAGCTGCAGTTTTCTCATGCGTGTAAGAGGAGTTAGAGTGACAGGGACATGGGCAAGCCGGCTGGAAAACAGCATTCAGTACACGGTGACTGCTAGTACTATCATGATCAGTACTGCTACTACTACTAAATGGAATGATTCACATCTTACATCTACTGAAATCCAAATTCTCCTGAAGCTAAAAAGGTATTTGGAGGTAAATTTGCATAAAAACTATTCTGCTGATGGCATATTTGAGGTTAGAAAGAAATTACTGTGCACCCATGAGAGCTAAGGGAAGGAAAGAGTGGGGGTAAAAACAGCCTGGCAGGGCTCAACTCAAAAGACTTTACAGGGACACCTAGGTGACTCAATCAGTTAAGTGTCTGCCTTAGGTTCAGGTCATTGATGCAAGGGTCCTGGGATCCAGTCCTGCATCAGGCTCCCTGCTCAGCGGGGAGTCTGCTTTTCCCTCTGCTTGCGCATTTTCTGCTTGTGCTCACATGTTCTTTCTCTGACATATAAATAAATAAAATCTAATTTAAAAAAAAAGGGCTTTATAGAGGAAGTCTGAGTCTGCATTTTAGCAATGTTATCTTTCCCTGAATTTTCACTATTAAATAAGAAAAAGAAGAAATTATTTTCCACAAAAAAGAAGGGAGGGAGATTGGAAGGGAGGGAAGGATGGAAAAAGAAAATCCAAAACAGGGCCAGATCACCCATATACACTAAAACATGTGAAAAGAGCTATGAGGAATGCGATGGCCCTGAAAGGCAGGTGCAAACGCTCACAGGAACTGTTCACAGGAGGAAAGGGGCACACTCGTTGAGCACGCAAGGGCGTGCCAGGCCTCCTATCACCTGCTGTACAACAGTAAACACGGCTGCAGTCTCCGCCCCGAGTGAGTACACCTCAAGAGAAGGAGAGGGGAATCAGGTAGTTTATGACGGTGGTTACAATAATCTTAAGTATGTGATCTAAGAAGTCAGGGAAGGTTTCCCAAAGGACCTAATGTCCAAGCTCAAACTTGAAACTCGAGTGGAAATCTGTTTGTCTGTCCCAAATCCTTTTTCCTTATCTTCCTATAGCAATCCTCCAGGACACTGGGATCCTGACAGAGCTTTGAACGAAGCATGCTACCCTTTGACTATATGGATAGGCATGTACCCCAGGCCTGAGCAACCACAGTACCCCACCCACTGAACCCACGGGTCGATCCAATGAGTAGTGGCACGTAACCCCAGCTAGGCTAACCAGAGGCCTTCTCCGGCGGGGGGGCGGGGGGGGTATATATTCTGAAGCCAGGAGAAAGGGAAAACACACACACACACACACAACTCCGTGTATTATGTATAAATAGCTATGGGGAAGTAACCATTAACCACATAAACCCCACTGTGGTCATGTACCAAATTAAGGATAGCCATTGCTTCTATCTGAGTAGGGAGGAGAAAGGAAGTAAGAATGGGAAGATAAGAGATTTGGAATTTATAGGAAACAATTATTTCCTTATAAGAGGGAAAATGGAAGATAGGAAGTAACTATGGAAATGTGTTAACAACTGGGGAAGACAAGTACAAGGAAACGGTAAAATTATCCTTTGTGCTCTTCCGTGTGCATGTGTATATGTGCTTACTTTGGGAAAAAATGTAATTTCAATTAAAATTTTAGTTAAAGTAGAAAATGGATGAGGGCAGTCTTCTGGCTTTCCTTGCATTCAGTGTTCTACTAGGTGGCACATCAGGGGCAACAATTCCTCCTGTCACCAAGGGATCCCTTTAACCCACTGTGGTGGGCTGAACAGTGGCCCCAAAAAGGTGGTGAGGCAGACAAAAACACAGATTTCCACATCCCACTACCTGGAATCTGTAAGTACTAACTTCTGTGGCAAGAGTGAATATTGACTTACATGACGAACTATGTATCCTTATTAAGAGAGAGGCAGAGGGAGTTTTGATATAGAAGAACAGAAGTCGATGTGCCCCTCTGGGGGCAGAGATAGGAGTAATACGGGCCGCAAGCTGAAGAATGTTCAGAGCCACCAGAAGCTGGAAGAGGCAAGGAATGGATCCTCCTCCCCTAGAGCCTTCAAAGGAGTATGGTTCTGCCAACACCTTAATTTTGGACTTCTGGTCTCCAGAACTGCATCAATTTCTGTTGTTTTCAAGTCACCAAGGTTTTGTTAGTTTGGAAACTAATACAGCCTTCATAATTTCTTCCAGAGTACTTCTCATTTTCATTCATTCAACATGTTTATTGAACACCTCCTATGTGTCAATGACTGCCGACCTAGGTAAGCATCTGGTACGCTTCAGTAAACAAAGTTAAGATCCCTGCCTTCGTACATAAGTAAACTGTATGTTAAAAATCGGCAAATACTATGGAAAAAAATAGAGCAAGGAAGTGGGGGTCAGGACTATTGGGAAAGTGGTAGGTTCTGCTTAAATAGTTTGGTCAGGGTGGGCCCCACTAAAAAGGTGACATTTAGACATGAAAGGCACGAGGAAGTTAGCTGAAAAGATTTGTCTAGGGGAGCACTCCTGGAAGAGGAAGTAGCAAGGGTAAAGGCCCTAAAAAGGGATGTGCCTGGCATGTTCGAGGGACATTATGGAGCCCAGCGAGGTAAGGGGGGGCATGGCCTGTAGTGAGATCAGAAAGTTAAGGGAGAAGGGGTGGGCAGCGGGTCGGGCAGGACTTTTTCAGTGACTGTAAACACTCCGGCTTTTAATGTGAGCCAAATGGAAAGCATGGAAAAGTTCTGAAAATGTCTGATTCTAGATCATAAGCTCCATAAGGAGCCTATTTTGTTCACTGATAGACCCTGTTATACTCAGCACTTGGTGAGACCCTCGAAAAAAATACCTGTCAGAGAAATGGCACCTGGACTAGTCCCAGGCCCTCCTGTCTCACCAGCTTACGCCTGAGCCCCCTAGTGTGTGTGTTCTTTCCCATGGAGACTCCTTTGAGGGGGACAAATCCCATTTCCACGGAGGTGTCACACGACACAATCTCCTGGGACAACTGAAAGATGGCGATTAACTGTCAAGTGGTATTTGATTCGTCTCCTCATTCCCGGACCACAAGCCGTCACCGCTGGGGACACAGGGGAAGAGCCCCATTGGCAAGAGCAGCGTGAGGCAATCAGAGCGGAGCCGGAACAGCCCCAGCAAGGTCAGAGGACAGCGACAAGACAGTGAGCTGCCAAGGTGACCACCAGAGCTACTGCAGGCTGCCCCTCCCCCCCGCCTCTGCAGAAAAGGGGAGATTTAAATGCTCCCACCCAGCCCAGCCCGGGTGCACAGGGATACGCCACAAAGAGATCTGCTCAAGTCCCGTGGGAGAAAACGATCACTTGGACCAAAGAGGCTGTGACCCACATACATGGCTATACCTATTAAAACTAAGATCCTTCACAGCAAAGACCTAAATAAGTAACAAAAATAAGTCAGAAATCCACCTGGCTATGCCTCAGAGCAAGTAGCCCTTTACTACTATTTTCTTCAAAGTAGTAGGAATCACAATAATACTAGCTAACATGTAGGGGTGCTTCAGTTGTGGGGGGCCCTCTCCTAACTGCTTTAGCCATCCTAGTTAACCTTCACAGCAACTCAGTGCGGCAATGACTTACCCTCATCTCAAAGATGAAGGGTAAGCTGAGTCACCGAGCACGGCCCATGGTCACACTGTGAGCAGTGGCAGAAGCCAAGTTTGAATGCAGACCTGTACTTCCAACTCCCACAATAAAATGATACTCTGACCCCTCAGACCACAGCAGAGATGATCAGAGGCCATCCCTAGGATAAGCTTGAGCCTCAGGAATGGCAGTGACGTAGCAGTGACCGAAGACAGTCCTCCTGGAGAGAAGCAGACAGCGTCTGCTGACCACAAACAGCCTTCAGGGAAGGGATGACGCCCCATGGAGACACCGTTCCTTGACCTCATGGGCTCTGCCCACTCCTGTCTACACAGCTTGTCATCTGGGCAGCTGTGATGCCAGCGGGCAAGCACCTCCTCGAATTTTAAAAGGTTCTAGGAAACATTAAAAAGTCATAGAAATGAAAGTGAAAGAAAAAAGGCACACACCAAAATTGCCTCAAATCTTTGTTATAGAAAGGGACCTCACGATTAAATACAAAATCCTTTTGGCAAAAGCGACCGTACTTCTAATGCACCTCCCGACATCAAGACAGTGGAAGACACAAAGCTGAGACCCAAGCGACTTGACATGCTGGAGAAAGGAACAGTCATGACCATACTCAGGGCGTGTGAACGTTCTACCACTTCCAAGCCATGTGGCTCTGGGTAGGTCACTTCATCTGTCTGTCCTCTGTTCTCTCACCACTGAAGTGGAACAGATAGCACCTCCCCCGGTAAGATTCAACAAGCTGCTATAAATAATACTTCTCTCATTTTAAAACAATCAGGAGAGGCTCTGCAGACCAAGTACCCCCTGACCACCCACAGCGGCTCGCGGTACAGACCTGTAACATGCGAAAAGAGACGACAGCACGAGCCCCTGCTCTTGTCACCTTGAGCGGTTACACAGATACAGCTTGGTCAAAGGCAGAGCACACCGGTGATGAGGCTCGCAGACTGTCCATGAACTACACATGACAGGATTCAAGGGTTAGAAGATCCGTTCAGTGTAACTGCAGATAAGGAAATCAGTGCTAGTCTGGATTAATAGCAAAACTTTTTCTTTTTAAGATTTTTATTTATTTATTTGACAGAGAGAAAGATAGCAAGAGAGGGAACACAAACAGGGGAGTGGGAGAGGGAGAAGCAGGCTTCCCACAGAGCAGGGAGCCCCATGTGGGGCTTGATCCCAGGACCCTGGGATCACGACCTCAGCCCAAGGCAGACGCTTAATGACTGAGCCACCCAGGCGCCCCAACAGCAAAACTTTTTTTTAAGGCTAAGAGTTGGGGAACTACACGGGATTTCCCCTCATGAACCTACATATTCTGAAAGACACATAAAAGTGAACATGAATTCCGACTACCTTCTCAGGTTGTCTTCTTTTCCAAATTACTTGTAAACATGTGCAGGGCGAGGTGGGGGAGAGTTCATTTGGCCCTCAAAATATTTCCCCCAAAGTACACTGCAGGATGAACATAAAAATGATAATACGAACAACAAACTTCCTAGACCACCTACTGGGCTTCCAGATATTTGTAACGTGCTCCTCAACGCAACACGTTCCTTAGTTGTTTCTCGGCAAGCCTTTAGGGCACTTCTGTCAAAACTGGTCTCAGCTCCGAGTCCAGCTGAGCTGCATTTCTAAACAAAGACACGTCTCCTAACCTAACCAATCCTGCTACGCTTTTGAGGTTATCACATTCCCAAGTAACAGGACTGTCCTCCGCATTATTCCCATTATTCCTGACGTTCACTTAGTGAGCAATTGTCTTTTATTGGCAAGGGAAAGTTTAGAAAAACATTCACGTGACTTTTTGTTGTTGTTGTTACCAATATACTTTAGTGAAGGGGCATTTATCCTTATTATGCGCCTAGCATGCTCAAAATTAAGCAAAATGACCCTGAAAGCCTTGCTGAAATAGCATGAGGAATTCCGCTTGTGCAAAGTAAAAGACACTGCGTACCAGCACAATGAGTCATTAACTGCTCCAGCCTAACCTTCAGTGGCTTGGGAAATGATGCCCCCGCTACAGGGACAGTCTCTGGGGAGGTCACTAGACTGCTCTAAAAAATTCTTAACCTCTTAACTGACCTAGTTTTAATTCTCACCCCCTAAAAAATGCTTTGGGATGGAATGAGGTGGGAGAATATAAATTGAGAAGAGTGTTCACTGATCTTTTAGCTAAGCATTCTAGCAACTTATTTCAACTCCATCCCCATCGACAGTTCTAGAATACTTTTTATCAAACCGAAGTTTCCAATTTTAGTAAAATTCAAATTATCACTGCTCTACAACATGCAATCATTTAAAAAAAACTTTTCTACAAATATATAAAAAATCCCTTCAATGGACCACAGACTTTTTTCTGCAATGACATCTCGTTTCTTGATCCTGTACTAATGCTACCATTTTATAAAATCTGTTTAACAGACGAAGAAACGTTTGTATAAAATTAATTACAATATATACATTAATAGGAGCTACTAATGAATAATAATTAATAATTAGTAATTAAAATACACTAATAGGAGCAAAGCAAGGAGCCGATGTTCTTAAAGCACTGTTAAAGCAACAGGCTGTAAGGATATAGAAAAAACAAGACTGAGAAATTTAGAGTAAGAGCTCCACCTAAGTATCCCAACCCCTCTTTGCCAGGGGAGTGGAGGGGATGTGGACAAATGAATCTTTCGACACATGTTTATCATCTGCCTCTACAAACCAGGCACTAGGCTTGGTCCTGGAGAGGTGGCACTCTGTGTCTTCAAAAGCTTGGTCCCTGGGGACACAGGCACAACGGTGTGATGAGGGCACCCAGAGCAGAGAAACCTCAGAGCAAGACTGTGACAATCCCAGCACCCACCCTCCCCTCCCTTGCCCGGGCACATGGGCAGAGTCTTGCACATGGCCACCAAGAGCAGACACAAGTTTGGTGTTTGTGCAGGGAGCTCGGGGCACAGCCTCCTCTGGAAATGCAGACCTGGCGCCACCTTCCCCAGAGCCAGAAGCAACAGGGAAGAACCGCAATGAGATGGCACCACCAGCCTCCCAGGATCACTCCAGGGTCACACCAGCAGTTATCTCCGCTCCACACACACAAACCCCATTGTGTTTCTGAGTAACAACAGAAAAAAACAGAGCCCGGCCTGGGCGGAGATCAAATCTGAACTCGGAGTTCCTTCCTCATCTCCTTTTTGGCAAACTAGGTGTAAACAGTCCTTCTAGACAGTGGCCTCCTGAGAAAGTGTCATCTCCCTGACCACGGGGAAGGGAAAAGACGGCCAACCACCAAAAAACTTAAATTCTAGCTTTCTCGTAAAAGAAATGATGTAAATGTATACTTAAATGATTCTACTATCAGAAATGAGCTGCTTGTTTTGTATTTTAAGTTCCAAGTCTAACATACGAGGTCCAGCATGTTAGACACAGACAGATCACTGACATTTTCCCAATTATTCCGTGATTCCTTACTTCATGAAATTATAAATCAGACCAGTGGGTAGAAGAACTCAACTCTTCCAAGGAGATGTAGGAAATGCAATACTCTGGGCTACAAATATTGGGATCTTCCAAGATAAGCAAATATATAATGGTAACTAAACTTGTACGGATATATATATATATATATATATATATATATGTGTGTGTGTGTGTATGTATGTATGTATATATATATATATGTGTGTCTGTGTGTGTGTATGTTTATACATATTGTAATACATATTATATTTACATTAGTCTAAATACTCAGACTAAAATGACTTAACCTCATAATATTAAAACGACTAGATACAGAGATGTGGTTAACCATACATGGTAAATTCCCGAGACAGCAACACTTGACCAGTTTTTGAAGAACCAGACAGCAAGCAGTCCCCCCAATAATAAAATCAATTTAATCTGCCTTGGATGACTCCAACAGCTCCTCGGATTTCTTAAACACATCTTGGTCACCATTTAAGAAGTCCGACGATTGGAGGACAGGGGGGTCCCACTGGCGCCCCCGGCTGCATACCCCGCACTACAGACTGGGCGACAAACCACCTCTTCTTCTACCACCGAACTGCCTGGACGCAGCAGACAACTGTGTAGGTGAAGTACTTCCCTTTGACATTTTTAGGACATTTCAGTTGTTATTTGAGTCTTGGTTTGTTTGGTCCCCTCAGGCCACTGTTAAACACTGGAAGCACAATTAAAGAGGAAAGAGCAAGGGAGCAGCCCTTCCTGCATAAAGTGGGGCTGGACACCTCCACCTTTGTCCCTTCATCTGCAAAATGGAGATGTGACAGTGTCTCCTCCAGACTTACTACTCTCTTGCTGGGAAGCCTGACGTGGCAGAGTCTAGTGAGTGCTTATCTCATGGGGCTGATCAAAGCACCTGGAAGGGTGCTTGGCACACAGAAAAAGTCACCAAAACATGAGCTCTTGCTACTGGCATTACTGCGGTCACTGCTAGATCAATTCATCAGGCAAAGTGATTTTATGAACAAAGTACATCAACAAGTTGGCGGTAAAAACAAAAATTGTTTTATTTAGCCTTGACCTCGCGAAGGAATAACTGATTCGCTTTGGACGGAATACGTGAAGCAAGGAAATGAGGGTCACAGCCTCCAGGCTCATGGGCTGGTATCGCAAGTACCACCATGGATAAATGAGATAGGCCCACAGGAAGCTGAAATAGGGACTGGGAACCATGTGACAGAGGGACTTGCCGGAACTACCAGAGATGCTCCTCCTGAAAAACAGACCGCAAAGGGCAGAGGAAATCATAGTAACTTCAGTATTCAGAGGCTATCGAACAGAATTACCCTGTGTTATACCAGAGAGCAAACCTGGATCAGCGGGTTGAAGCCACAAGGAAGAGACTTCATCTCGCTGAGAAGGAAGAACTGTCTGGTCAGACACTATAAGTGTCTGAAACACTGTAGACATTTTTAGGAGGGAAGAAGTCTAAGAGTCCAGAAGGTCCTTTCTGAATCTTGAATTTAAGTCTCTGAACTAAGAGCACTTGATTGTGGCCACAATTTAAGGTTAAACTATAGAACACTTTCAAAGAAAATACCAAATAATTGTAAAGATAATCATTCCAGAAAACTACAACAGGTAATATGTTTTTTGGTGCCTATTCTACAAGGGCCCTTTCCAATCTTAAAATAATATGTTGCAACTTTAAAACACAGCTGTAAGGCCCTTGCTTGATACGGAGAATGCATTTTATTAAAGGTGGTAACAATATACAGATAAATCCGCATGACGAATACATTTCTTCCATTTGCTGAGACCCTGAACTAGAAGTTGAGCCTAGAAGAGTGTCCAGCATCAAGAAAGAGTGGAATCAGTCTTCCCTCTTCTCTCCCTCCCTCCCCATGTCTCTCAGGGCAACGGTGTAGTAACTCCAACAAAAGTGCAGAAGAAAGGGGAGGGGGGTGAGAAGACCCAGAGAGGGAAGATGGAGACACAGGAGATCAGTTTTACCCAGTTAAGTAGGAGCCAGCAGCATTTCACAAAAGCATGCCTCTTTTGTTAGGGAATGGTAAACAATCTAGGTATTTTTTTATATTGTATAAAATTAGATTATAAAACTTTGGAGAAAATAAAATGAAATGGCTTTAAACTGAAATGACTCAGATTCAAGGAAAAACCCCTCCTTTAAGAACATGTTAACTAGGATTTCAGAACCAGTAGTTGCCACAGGAAAAAAGAATAGACAGGATTAGCAATGTGGAAATAAGATGAAGCATAATTATAACCACAAAGAGAGCATCTTAGTATTTTTACTAACCTAATCACAGTTTTATGTAGTACAAAAACAAAACTTAATGCAATCTAAAATATTCCATCGTTAGCTTAAATTCAAAGCAGAATTCCTAAATTTCCTAATTTCATAAATTGTTGCTCATATCCATAATAAGGAAAGATTCCATAACATGAACATGAACTTTTATGTAACAAATCCATTACTATGTTAGAAAGTTAGTTATCATATTTGGTAACTTATAATCGAATTTCCCCCAGGAAATGACATGGACCTAGCAGGAAACAATCTAGACAGGCCAGTACTTTTTAAACTTTAGTTAGCTTCTATTTTTTTTTTTCTTTCTCATGCTGCTCAGACATCTGTGATATGACTATATTTTCACATTTTACACAGCTGTGCCTTTGTACATACTTTATACCTCTCCTTGAAATGCCCTTCCCCTCTTGTTGTTGTAGTGAACTCCTATTCATCCTTCAGAACTCAATTTGCCCATTACCTCCTTGAAGTCTTCGTATACCCAAACAGCTCATATACTGAATTTCCAAATTTTTCTCGCATCTTCACTACAGAGTTCATACAAGAACAAATTCCTTGAGATGGGGTGATGTATTATAAGCTAAAACCCATGTCACACAGTTTCACTTAAGCTTCTACCACAGATCTGCTGGACTGTCCTTGGTCAAATGGTCCTTAATTCTCTATCTAAAGAATGGGTATAAAATGTGAAGTGAAAGTTTCTAAAAAACAAAAAAACGAACACCAATAAAAACAAAAAAACAAAAAAAAGCCCGAATTTCTTAGCATAAATGTGTTGAGAGCAAAGCCTCTTACCATCATAAACTCAGTGTAAACAACTACAGCACAATCCCTAAACGACAGGTTTCAAATCATGCTGACAAAAAGCAGCATACTCCCTAATCTACACTTCAAATTAAGAGGCAAATAATGTGTAAAAGATGACTACGTAATCTCACAGGGTTCCTTGCAGCTCTATCTAACGACACAAATCTTTCTGTTGGAAACCTTAATCCTATTACATTAGAATGACTGGACTCAAGTAGTTAGGGAAGTATTCTTGGAGTGAAATCTGGATGAAAAAAACACTCTTTTTAAGCACGTGAAAGCAAAAGTTCATTTGAGACTCACCATATACTTTATTCTTATTTAAAGGGGTGATATTTACTCATTACTTCGCATGATCTTTAATTTTAATTCAGCATGAAATGTGGCCCTGACTTGCCTACACTATTTGTATTAGGAAGGAACCCAATATATCGAGACAACCAAAAAGTTCACTGCAGTGACAAAAACAAAACAGAACAAAAAACAAGAGGCCTTGAATAAATATTATACTACAGTTAATACTGGAAGAAAGACAGGAGAGGGAGCCCCTATGGTAGCCACAGCCCCTGGAAAATGCCAGCAGGTCAGCCCCTGATCAACACAGAGGGAGACCCGTACACAATCTATGCTGCCGGATGGGGTGTGAGTTAGTCAGGAAGGGCCGTATAACATACACGCTAACACAAGTGCTCATGGTCGATAATTACAGAAGGTGGGTCACAGGTATGTGGCTGCTACTACACTATTATGTCCGCTTCTAAACATCTGACATTTTCCATAATAAAAAGTTAGAGACACATTCATGTACAACACCCAATCCATGATCCGAATCCCCACTTTTTAAGTCTTCTCTGAAATAAAGAAACAGACTTTAAACTGGGACAATACAGTGCTATAGAAGTAACTAAGGTTTAATAAAAAATTAAGTACGCTCAGGCTATAGACTCGCATAAAGACTAACTGCGAAAAGAATTCAAAGGATTAATCAACATGTCCAAAACTAATGCCTTCCAAAAAGTGGGCCACAAAGACAGACATCAAGGTCAGCGTTTCTATAATGTCACCTGTGTGTTTGGTGGGAGGCCTTCCATAGCTCCCATTCCTCTCTCCACCACCACTCCCAGCCTTCCTCCCACTGCTCGGAAAACATAATGAAGATGTGCACCCGTGCTGAGCCAACAGAGCCCTTTTTTACACTGCATACAAGGGGACGTTTACCAAATTTTTAAAGCATGTCATGCGTTAATATTTTTGGGATGACTTTATAATCAATATTGTAATCCTCCCAAAGGAGCGGTTTCCTTCATAGTATCTACCGCTAACACCCACCCAAAACAAAAACTCCAAAGGAAGTGCCTTGGGTATTATTTTTGCAAGCAACAGTAAGTGTGGGATTAAATTTTAAAAATAATAAGTATATAAAGGCCTATCTTGGTAGAACATATCTAACTAATAACCTTTTATAAATTTTCCCAAAATCAAATGAAAAAAATTAGAAGATTAACACTTCTCTTTTCGCTAAGTCCAGAAGCATAAACTGAAAATAAAGAATTTCCCTTTTAAATTAATTATCTAATTCCTTTTAATTTAAAAATCATCGGAATTGGTTCTCTTTGTCCTCCTACCCAAAATGAGGTGGGGATGGTCATTAAAAATCAGAAACTCATATTTCTTTCTGTTGTTTTTCTTTCAGATTCTTATCAAAATGAATCTCATTTGAACATTAAGATGTATGACAGATGAATGAATAAAGAAGATGTGGGGTATATGTACAATGGAATACTACTCAGCCATCAAACAAAAATGAAACCTTGCCATTTGCAATGTGGATGGAACTAGAGGGTATTACTGCTAAGCAAAATAAGTCAATCAGAGAAAGACAATTATCAGATGATCTCACTCCTGTGTGAATTTAAGAAACAAAACAGAAGGTCATAGGAAAGAGAGGGAAAAATAATAAAAGACAAAATCAGAGAGAGACCCAAACCATAAGAGACTCTTAACTTTAGGAAACAAACTGAGGGTTGGGAGATGGAGTAACAGGGTGATGGGCATTAAGGAGGGCACGTGATGTGATGAGCACTGGGTGTTACAGAAGACTGATGAATCACTAACCTGTACCTCTAAAACCAACAATACATCATATGTTAATAATTTGAACTTAAATTTTAAAAAAGATTAAAAGATAATGCAAAAAAAGAGAAAAAAAATAAACATTAGGATGTACAGACAATCCATTCTATGCTGCGTTTCTCAGTAAGAAAAGAAAAAGAAAGTCTCCATATAACCTGAACGACTAAGCTGCGTAACTTCCTGATGCCTGCAGACATGAGGAAGAACAGAGGCGGTGGCAACAGAAGCTTGAAGTACAATGGCTCGAAAGAGTCAGTTCTGGCCACTCCAAATTCCCCACAAGCACATACTCCCCGACGGACTGAGCTTCTCAGCATCCTCTCGCCAGTAGCCCCAACCTGCTCTCCCAGGATGCTGGATTAAAGAAAAAAATAAGATCACAGGACCACCCTTAATAGACGAAGTTTAAAGAAGAGCATGGCTGTTTTATATGGGATCCGTATCCAAATAGGGAGCTCTCACCCTGATTTCTTATATAATATCTAAGCTCTACAACCAGCACCTTATAACTCATTTCTCCTTTAATTCACTAACCATAACAACTTCTAAAAACTTTTGAAATGTGTATCTGATGTTTAAGAATGGAGAAAGGAAAGACAGTGTACCTAAAATATACATTTAGCAAGATGTTCTGCCCTCTGTCCCTGACCCCTGACTTTTCGGGAAGAAATCTTTCTCCCCAGTGTCTGCCATCCCAAATTCTGTTACCCCAAAAGGCTGCTGTGGCTGTTAAGAACAGCAAAAAGTCCTTTGTTCAGATAAACCAAGCATATGTGTGTCTAGGCTTAAAATAAATATAAAAACAGGTAGTACCTTAAAAAGATTGTCTGGCCAATTGGTGATAACAGCAGGAATGATGGCCATGAAACGGTTTCATGTATTTATTTATTCATTCTCATACACACAACCTAGATGTGCCAGGATAAGTCTATCATGCACATATTTGACCTAAGCCCTAGGCGGTAAGGACTATTCCTATTCCCTTTCCCAAATGAAAAGGCCTAACTTTAGAAGCTTCGACAGTGTCAGGTCAGTGAATGTCAGAATCTACGTCTGCCTTCGTTTGAAACCCAAACTCTTTACTCCCACACTATTTGGCTTCTGCAAACATTCAGAGCCTTACTGAAGGGACAGGAGGTTCAGATTCTAATTTGAATTCATTCGCACTAATACCAGCCAACTACTAGTTAACTACTTATTAATACTAGTAATTTAAGGTAATTAGCTTACATTCCCTTCTGGAAGCACCCACCCACACTTGTGTGAAATGCAAGCTGCAGCCTTGCTGTGTCCGTGTACACTTGTGAATGATCTTCTGCTTGCGGCTGCATGACACATCCGCCACTCTCTAACGGCCATACAACCATCGGTGAAGAGGAAACGGACACCACCAGTCCCCCACCCCATCACCATCACCTTCTTGGTCACAGTTCTCCTCCTAGCCCCCGCCTTCTCCTCCTGAGTGGCCTGTCCCTGAGTCTGTTCATGGTTTGGATGATCAGAGAGAGAGAGATCACCTCGTTCCAGACACAATCTCCTATTAGACCCTGGAGATGGTCTATCGCCCAACCAGCAACAGTGAAGACTACTCACCAAGCTAACACGTGACCTTTACGATCACCCACAAGTTAGAAATCAACAATTTCCATACCCCATTAAAGAGACATTTCATAATCTACCTCTTCTGCCTCACCTCCTTGCTGTCTCTCTAAAAACAAACTCTTTGAAGTTAAAAAACTGTATCTGGCCATTGTTTTAAAGGTGCCAATATAAAAAGTCTAATTAGTGCTATGGTTTCTGACTGAGGCTACCATTTACCTCCTCATTCAAAGCAGAACCTAGAAGCCATTTTTTATTCCAACCTTTTCCTCATGCTTATGTAATTATCAGTAATCCTGTCACTCAATCTTCAAAACACATCCCAAAACACATCTATCCACTTTTTTCTGTTTCTCCTCTCATCTCTTGCCTAAAATCCACAAGAGCCTCCCACCAGTCAAATCCTGCCCCCCTCCTTTCTCATCCTCCACAACAGCAATATCAGAGCACGCAACTTTCCAGAAGACAGCTCTTTTAGTGGCTTGCCACTATGTCAAGAATAGGATCCAGACTCTTTACCCTGGTCTGTAATGTAAGACCCCTGCCTTCCCTGACTGCACATCCCTTGTTCCAGTCTTAGCCCTCTCACACTCTCTTCTCTGACTGCTGGAAAACTCCTCCCATGACATCTTCAAAAAACTCCCATAACATCTTCAAATACTTCTTTCCTTAAAGTTCTAGTTTAAATGTCCCCTCCTCAGAAAGAATTATTCCTCCTCCATTATTCTCTGCTGTAATAATCTGTATTACAGCACTGTGATTATCTGATGTTTTCTTTGTGTGTTTACTTATTTATCATTTGTTTTCCCCAAAGTAAGCGCTTCCAAGAGAGGGGAATTAGACTTGTTCTCTGCTATATTCCAGGACATAGAACACATATGTAACATACAGTAGGTGCTTAATAAATGCTTGCTAGCTTTAGAACAGTGACTTATCAATTGTGTGGATGTTTAATATACAAGACTATTAAACTTAATACCTATTAATCTTTTTTTATTATTGTTTCAATCAAAACAATGTGTCATTGGTAAGCTCAATAATTTACATATATTTATTTACATCTTTATCCATGTTTAAGAATTTATACCTCTGACCTGTTCCAAAAAGAATGCAAAACAGGTCACTATGACACTGCATTTCATTTAAAAGATCAAAACATCTCCATATTGGACATTCTACCAAATACCTGACCAATACTCTTCAAAACTGTCAAGGTCATTAAAAAAACATAGGAAGACTGAAAAACTCTCATAGACCAGAGGAGACAAAGGAGACATGACAGTCAAATGCAATGTGGTACCCTGGATTAAACCCTGGAAATGGAAAATGACATTAATGGAAAAACTAGTAAAATCCAAATAAATCTTGGAGTTTGATAGTTAATATTGGTTTCTTAGTTTTGGCAAATCTATCATGGTAATGGAAGATGCTTGGGAAACTGGGTGGGGCTATGTGGAAACTCCCTGTACTATCTTTACAACTTTTTTGTAAATAGAAAATTATTCCAAAATAAAAAGTTTATTTAAAAAAATCAACCTCTCCATATAGAGAGAAATTTAATGCACTCTGACCACATTTTGGCATTTTATTCTGAATAAAGCAGAGTGTAGGCTGTTGACTTACTGCCTTAAACCCATGCAAACACTTAAATATAAAAGCACAGTATTCTTTAATACTTGTCTCCTCACATTTGCAACCACAAAAGTAATTTTAAAACGATGAGACAGATGTACTTATTGCCTCTTTTACCACATTAACTCTACAAGGACGTCTGCAGAAGAAATGTCATCTTTCCCATTCTCTCTAGCAGGGTGCTGCCCTTCCACT